>NC_090446.1:383985841-384624110 GCF_031143425.1 Pleurodeles waltl | reverse complement strand
CAGATTGGCACACTACACTGGACTATTCCCAACCATCACCCCACTCTATTGCACTTTGCATTGTATACACATTTCTGATAAACACCCTTGGACACAACTTGAGTGCTAGTGCTTAATCTGAAGGTAATGTACAATGTGATGAACTGCATGATCCTGTGTAAATTGCCAGATATATGTTGATCCATCCTACAAATGTGTCTCAGCAGTCTGTACACATTACAGCAGTACACTGTTGTAACCACAGCAACATCTGCAATAAGGGAAGGCATAGGTGACAGTCAGGTGGGATGCAAAGGTAATGACTAGCATCATGCCACAGCCACACAGTACAACATTGAAATGGAGAAATGTTTAGTTCAACAGTCTTACCTGAGTGTCATTGGAAGTATTGCTGGATCATATGTGTCCTGTTGTCCACATCATCCTCCTCTTCCTCCTCCTCAATGTCCTCAGTGTCCACTACTGCCACAGCTGCATTGTCACCCCCTCCTCCTGCAGACAGGGCGCATGCCATCTGAGGGCCAAATTGTGCAACATGCAGCACACAAAAACACTCCTGCAGACCTTCTCAGGGGAGTAGCATAAGGATCCACCTGTCAGATGGAGTCACCTGAACCAGCCTTCAGGAGACCGAAGGTCCTTTCAACAATCCTCCTGGTACACCCATGAGCATCATTGTATCTATTCCCAGCCCCTGTTCTCGGATTCTGAATAGGAGTCAGGAGCCAGGACAGGTTTGGGTAGCCCGAATCACCTGCAAGAAGTGAGGGACACACATTAGCCATGCACAATGGCATAGGGTATGGCTCATAAAGGCATACACTGACATACATTGGGTGGGGACTCAGGCTCACCTATAAGCCACACTCTGTGCCTCTGTAGTTGTGCCATCAGCTGTAGGACACTGCTATTCCTCAGGACAAAGGCATCATGCACCGACCCAGGATACTTGGCAGTGACGTGGGAGATGTACCAATCAGCAAGACACACCATCTGGACATTGAGTGATTCCTGTACACTTGTTCATTGGCCCTGGGGGACTAAGGCAATATGGGTCCCACCAGTGGCCCCAATAACATTTGGTATATGTCCCATTGCATAGAATCCAGTCTTCACAGTGGTAAATCATCCACCTGGGGGAATGTGATGTAGCTGCACATGTGTTTGAGCAAGGCTGCCAAAACCTTTGCAAGCACAATAGAGAACATTAGCTGTGATATTCCTGCAGCCAAGCCCACTGTCACCTGGAAAGAGCCAGTTGCCAGGAAATGGAGCACTGAGAGTACCTGCACAAGAGGGGAGATTACTGTGGTGCAACGGATAGCAGGTAGCAGATCAGGCTCCAATTGTACACACAGTTCTGTGATTGTGGTCCTATCCAGATGATATGTGAGTATGATGTGCCTGTCCTCCAGTGTAGCCAAGTCCACAAAGGGTCTGTACACGGGTGCTTGCCTCCTCCTCCTATTCCTCCCCAATGGTTGGTACCTAAGGGACCCAAAAGTAAGAAGGGAGTAACAACAGGAACCATGAACACACTACAGCAGTGTACACAGAGCACGCTTGTATGCTGGACTCTGGAATTGTCTAGGTGAGTACACTCGACTACAATGACACAGTTATTAATCTGTACATGTGTATTAGCATTAGAAAATGGCAACCGCCTGTTCTGTATGCAGTGACCTCACTCAGCCTGCGTTCGCGTCATGGCGGGAGGCGGTCTGCACCGCCATGCAATTCCTCATTGGCTAACATGGCCCTTTATGGAGTATGGGAAACAATGACGATCAACGCTGGCGGTGACAGTGTTCACTGCCATGGACGTGACCGCCATTTTCTTTCTACCACTTCACTTGATTCCTGCCTTTCCATGGCGACACATCTCCACTGCGTGTGCTGTTGTGACCTGTGTCTGGAACCATCCATGGCACATGCAACAGGGGAAAGGACCCCAGCCTTCACGTCAGTGGAGTTGCAGAGGCTTGTGGATGGGGTTCTACACCTGTATGAGCAGTTGTATGGGTCTCCAGACCAACAGGTGACTACATCATGGGTACGTTGCATGCGACATGGCTGCATGTAGATGTATGAGTGTGCTTGCAGTGTGTCATTTGGGGGGTATGGCGGTGGCAGTGTGATTGCAGGGGTATGGGTCATGTGTGTGCCTGATGAGGGGCAAATGCATTTTGTAGGCCATATCTGTGACATGCTGGATTGTCTGGTTCATGGTGTCCCACTGTTTGTCTTTCCTCTGCAGGTCAGCGACCATCAGAAGAAGGGGTTGTGGGGTGCCATCACCAAGGATGTGCGAGCCCTGGGGTCTATAGCAGGCAGAGCACCCACTGCAGGAAGCGATGGGAGGACCTGAGACGCTGGGCCCTTAAGACCACGGAGGCCCAGTTGGGGATGGCCTCCCAACGAGGGAGGGGTGCCCATCTGTACCTGACCCCCCTGATGTCCCGCATACTGGCGGTGGACTTCCCAGAGCTGGATGGGCGCTTGAGGTCATCACAGCAGCCACAAGTGGGTGAGTACAGTGTGTTTGACAACCATCTCTGTTGCCTGGCATGGGATTTGGGTGCAGGGCACTAGTCAGTGGATACACCAATATGCCAGTTTAGACATTGTTACGTGGTCCAGCGTAGATTAATAGGGTGAAATGCATGTTGTTGATAGTTAGGTAGCTGGCTTCCATGGCAGATAGGACTTAGTTGGTCCCAGTTGGTGTGTAGCTGGCAGTGTTTGGCTCCTACCTGCTATGGAACTTAGCCAATGGTATGCCTGTGTGGTCCATAATGCCCATTCTCAGTCTCAGTGCGTGGCAGTGATGTGTATGCCATCTGTGCTGTTGGTGCTGTGATTGACTCTGTGCTCCCTTTCTTTCTCCCCCTCTCTCTCCTTTTGTCATCCTGTCCATGTGTGCTTTAGCATCATCTGGCAAGGGAGCAGGGGCCCCAGCGAGTGAGGGAGCTGCAGCCCACAGGATCCAGGAGGCAGAATCCACTGACACCGAGGGGACCAGTAGGACAGAGGGCAAGAGGAGCACTGCGGCGGGAACAGGAGCTGATACCACTGTCTCTGACTCTGGTTCAACGTCTGCAGAAGGAGGGGTGCTGGTGGCCTGTTGGTCCTGAGGCAGGCCTCCTGTCCACTAGCAGCAGCAGAGGTGGAAGTCAGTTCAGATGTCTGGTTAGTGGCAGGGGCCCGCTGTTGTGAGACTGCCTCCCTCATAATGTTGGCCATGTCTGCCAGCACCCCTGCTATGGAGACCAGGGTGGTGTTGATGGCCTGAAAGTCCTCCCTGATCCCCTGGTACTGTCCCTCCTGCAGCCACCTGTTCTCCTGCACGTTATCCAGGATCTGGCCCAGCGTATCTTGGGAATGTTGGTAGGCTCCCAGGATCTAGGAGAGTGCCTCCTGAGAGTCGGTTCCTTGGGCCTGTCCTCCCCCTGACGCACACCACTCCTCCCAGTTTCCCTGTTGGCCTGTGCCTCTGTCCCCTGAACCGTGTGCTCACTGACACCAGGTCCGTGATTGTCTTGGGTATGAGGTGTATCCTGGGGTCTTTATAGTGGTGGACACACTGCTGATTGACGTGTCCTGGGGACAGAGGTATGGGCACACTGGGTGGGTGCTGTGGTGGTGTTTCTAGATGGGGAGGCTCTGTGGCGGTGTGTGACTGTGCCCGGGTAACCGACTGTCCAGAGGTCCCTGATGGGCCAGGTTGGTCATCCAGATCCAGGCGACCAGAGTTGCTGTCATCGCTGTGGGCATCTTCAGTTGGGGGACTGGATAGTGCTGGCACCTCTTCTCCGCTGACATTGGCTGGGATACCTGTGGGGATGTAAATGCTGTGCTATTGTTTCTGTGTGTGACATATTGTGCATCAGTGGGTTGCCCTCTTTGTATTTGCCCTGGCATTTTTCACTTGCCTATGTTGGTGTATGGTGTGATGATTAGTTCTCTCTAGTGTGCATGCTTTAGTGATAGGTGTCCATGCAGGTCTGTGAGTGGTGTCCATGCATTGGCATGGCATGCAGGGCTTAGCATTGGCATAAGTGAAATGTGATGGTGGGGGGTGTGGGAGGTGGTGGAGTGATGAGAGTGAGGGTGGGGGTATGTGATGGCATGCAGGTTGGGAGGTGATAGTAGTATAGAGTTGACTTACCAGAGTCCAGTCCTCCTGCTACTCCGGCCATGTCCTCAGGATGCATGATTGCCAAGACTTGCTCCTCCCATGTTGTTAGTTGTGGGGGAAGAGGTGGGGGTCCACCGCCAGCCCTCGGTACAGCGAGTTAGTGTCTTGCTGCAATGGAACGCACCTTCCCCCATAGGTCGTTTTACCTCTTCCTGATGTCGTCCCTTGTTCTGGGGTGCTGTCCCACGGCGTTGACCCTGTCCGCGATCCTCCGCCATAGCTCCATCTTCCTAGCAATGGATATCTGCTGCACCTGTGCTCCAAATAGCTGTGGCTCTACTCTGATGATTTCCTCCACCATGACCCTTAGCTCCTCGTCAGAGAATGTGGGGTGTCTTTGTGGTGCCATGGGTGTTGTGTGAGTTGTGCAGGTGAGGGTGTGTAGGGTGATGTGTTGGGGTGTGTAATGTGGTGTGCGTGGGTGGTTTATAGGTGTAGATGGTGTGTGGCTCTGGCTTTGTCTGTAGTCATGGTGTCTATCTCGTGCCAATGGTTTGTATTCGTAAGGGGTTATGGGTAATGTGTGTGTGTGTTTTATAGTGGTGTGGGTGTGGTGTGTGTATGGGAGTCAGGTGTGTTTTTTAAATTGACCAATGTAGTGTTGTTTTGTATGTGTGTGTATTTTGAGCGCAGCAGTATGTACAGCCAATGGTTTACCTCCATTGAATGTCCGCTGTTGTTCTGTTGGCATAACGGTGTGGGTTTTGATACTGCCAGTTTATCACTGACCTTTGGTGTGGCAGACTTGTGTCTGTGGCTGAATAGTGACGGATTGGTGTGGTGTGTCATAACATGGTGAACGGATATCTGCCGCTGTGGCAGTATGTTGGCGGCAGTCAAGGTGAACCCCCTCGCAAAGGTTCCCTGTGATCCAGGCAGAAGCCAGGGACTATTGCCAAGACCCCCGCCAGGAAATGAGACTCTCCTGATTGTCACTGTTGTGTCCCACTCTGTCACCCTGTCCAGAACTGCCATTGCTCCCCTTCCTATGTCCCCTTGGACAATGCACCTGTTCACCAAATAGACTGGAACAATACCCTGGACTTTCTTCCATCATCACCCCATCCCAATGCACTTGCCCCTCTTCTTCTTAGCACAAGTATGGAGTATGTCAAACTTATTTAAGTATGTATTTGATCAACCAGGTTCAAACATTGCAATTTAACTGTACAGTAATGTTCACATAGGAAAGACCTGTAGTAGGCTGCAGTGATCACACCAGGAGCTATAGTGGGGCACCAACATCTGCAAAATGAGTTGCCAAAGGATACAGTGAGTGGGCATAGAAGTGGGAAATAACAGCATGCCAGTGCCAAAGATATTCTAAATAATGACAATGAAATGTGAAGTAACACTGTCTTACCTGTGTGTCATTAGACGTATTGTCGTATCATTGCTGTTCTGTTGTCATCATCCTCTGCCTCCTCATCCTCAGTGTCCACAGGGTCCACTGCTGCCACACGACCATCTCCAGCCTCCTCCTCCAGAAAAGGCACATGGCGTCTCAAGGCAAGGTTGTGCAACATGCAGCATGCCACGATTATCTGGCAGACCTTCTTGGATGAGTAGCACAGGGATCCCCCAGTTAGATGGAGGCACCTGAACCTGGCCTTCAGGAGGCCAATGGTCCGTTCAATTATCCTTCTTGTTCACCCATGTGCCTCATTGTAACGGTCTTCTGCCCTTGTCCTGGCATTCCTTAAAGTGGTCAGTAGCCATGATAGGTTGGGCTAACCTGAGTCACCTGCAAATATCGATGGACAACATTTAGGCACACACTATCCTATATGGCCCACTATACCCATACACCAACATCTACGGGGTGGGAACCAGGTCTCACCTATTAGCCATACCTGGTGCCTCTGTAGTTGGGCCATCACATTTGGGATACTGCTATTCCTCAGGATAAAGGCATCATGCACCGACCCAGGATACTTAGCATTGACATGGGAGATATACTGGTTCGCCAAACACACCATCTGTACATTCATGGAGTGGAAACTCTTTCGATTTCTGAACACCTGTTCATTTTGCCATGGGGAGACAAATGCAATGTGAGTTCCATCAATCACCCCAATTATGTTGGGGATATGTCCCATTGCATAGAAGTCAGCCTTCACTGTGGCCAAATGCTCCACCTGGGGAAAAACAATGAAGCTGCACTTGTGTTTAATCAGGGCAGACAAACTCTTGTCAGCACTATTGAGAACATTGGCTGTGACATTCCTGCTGCCAAGCCCACTGTCACTTGGAAAGAACCAGTTGCCAAGAAATGGAGCACAGATAGGACTTGCACAAGAGGGGGGATCCCAGTGGGGTGACGGATAGCAGATATTAGGTCAGGCTCCAGTTGGGTACACATCTCTGTGATTGTGGCCCTATCAAGTCTATAGGTGAGGATAATGTGCTTGTCCTCCATTGTTGCCAAGTCCACCAGGGGTCTGTACACGGGGGTATGTCTCCATCTCCTATTCATCTGCAGCGGTTGCAGTCTAAGGGACAAAAGAGTGAGGAGCTGGTCACAAACTGAACATCAGAGCCACAATAGTACAATGTATGATGTTAATTTGTAATGGTTAAGTGGTATTTGTCCTGTATGTCCTGTTTATAACTGTGACACAGTTATTATCCAGGCCCTGCCCTTCACCTGAAATGGCGTCCGCCTGTCCTGTGTGGAGGGACAGGTGGAAGTGAGGTAATTCCGCTGATGTTGTGCGCCATTGCGGTAGGCGGTCGGGAACCGCCGTGCAACTCCTCATTGGGTAACATTGGGCCCTATGAGGTACAGTGGCCAATTGCGATGTACGCAGGCGGTGACGGTAAGCACTGCCGCGGACGTGACCGACATTTTCTATCTGATCACTCACTTGCTACCTGACCTACAGCAGGAGAGGACCTACACTGCATGTGCTGCTGTGACCTGTGGCTGGAACCTACCATAGCTCGTGTGACTGGGGAAAGGACCCCTGCCTTTGCCTCTGCGGAGTTATAGCGACTGGTGGATGGGGTCCTACCCCAGTTCGGACTGCTGTATGGGCCTCCTGACCATCAGGTGAGTACACGGTGAGCACGATGCATGTGGCATGAATGCATGGAGTTCTGTGTGTGAAGGCCTCGTGTAGGGGGTGGGTGGATGTCCCCTGGGTGGCGTACAGCTTGTGTGCTGGGCCATCTGTGTGTAAATGGTGATGTGAAGGGGTATGGTGGGCCATAAGTGTAACAGGCAGGACGATCTGATAAATACCATTTCCTGTGTGTATTTCTCTGCAGGTCAGCTCCCATCAAAAGAAGGGTATATGGCATGCCATCACCAAGGACGTGTGGACCCTGGGAGTCTACGGCAGGCGGCACCCACTTTTGGAAACGGTGGGAGGACCTGAGATGCTGGGCACAGAAGAAAGCAGAGGCCCAGCTGGGGATGGCCTCCCAATGAGGAAGGGGTACCCGTCGAACCCTGACCCCCCCCTGATGGCCCGCATACTGGTGATGGCCTATCCGGAGATGGATGGGCGCTTGAGGGCATCACAGCAGCCACAAGGGTGAGTACAGTGTCCATCATTACAACTTACGTATGGTAGGTGGGTACCCAGGTGGGGGATGTGTGTCAGTGGGTGCCCCTAGGCCAGGCCTGACATTGCAGAGTAGGTCAGGGTTTTCAAGTGATATCCTGCTACCTAGCTCGTAGGCATCCACAACTGGTCAGGGCTGTGTGGGTCCCAGGTGTGCTGCATTTGGCGGTATGTGCCCCTCCCCATGCCTTGGTGGCTAGCATTATAAGTGGTAGTGCAATGCATAGTACGTAGAGCTGGTCCCTGTATGTGGCGGTGGTGTGTACGCCAATGATGGTGTTGGTGCAGCCACTGACCCAGTGTATCCTTTGTCTCTTCCCCCCTTTTGTTTTGTCACCCTGTCCTATGTGCATTAACATCATCTGGCGGAGGAGCAGAGGCACCGGCGACGGAGGGAGCTGCATCCCACAGGACCCAGGAGGCAGAGTCCACCGATGGTGAGGGCACCAGTGGGACGGAGTGCAAGGGGAGCACCACGGCGTAGACAGGAGAGGACAGTTCAGCCACAAATACCTCCTCCGATGGAAGCTCCCTGGTGGTGGCGGACACCTCTGTGCCCACTTGAGCTACAGGGTCAGCCCCCACCCCCGTACCAGCACCACCTTCCCAACAGCCCCTGTGCCCGCTCACCCAGGAGGGTGGGCATCTCCTTCGCCCCAGGCACCTCAGGCCCTGCCCTAGTTAGCCCTGCTGCCCTGAGTGAGGAGGCTATTGACCTCCTGGGATCCATCTCTGTAGGGCAGTCAACCATTGTGAATGCCATCCGGGGCTGGCAGCCCAGATGCAATAGACTAATGTATTCCTGGAGGGCATACACACTGCAATCCAGGCTCTGGCCTCCTTTTTGATGGCAGCCATTGTCCCTGTTTCCAACCTCCCCCCTCCAACTTCCTATTCCCAATCCCATTTCCCTCAACCCCAACCTATCCCAAGCACACAGGCAGATGAGCATGCACACAAGACAACACACAAGAGTGGCACAGGCAAACACAGGCACCACACATCATCCCGCAGGCACTCACACAAACACCATCCAGATGCAGACATACCAACATCCACAATTTCCAGTCTCCCCCTTCTCCTCCACCTCCCTCCCAGTTGAGTTTACACTCACACCTGCATGCACTACATCCTCATCCACTACATCACCACCACACCTAGCAGAACATACACCTCACTAGCAGAACACAACCATGCACACATCCCGTGTCCTCTCCCACTGTGTCTGTCCCCCCTCCCAAGGTACACAAACGCAGGCACTCAGACACCCAACAGCCATCCACCTCACAACAGCATCCAGCCCATGCACCTGCACCCAAACACAGCAGACAGACACCTCCTACAATCACTCCCTCTTCCTCCTCTCCCAAACCTTTTCTCTCTTCCTGCCCCAATGTCCCTAAGAAGTTTTTCCTCTCCACCATAAACCCAGGCAAGCACCTCAGCCACCCAGTCCACGGGCCCAGTAGTCTCCACACCCACTTGTGGTGGGAAAGGATCCAGGGCAGATATAAAGAGGTTGAAGGAAAGGGTGCCTGCCCAAGCTGTGGTCCGGAAGACCAAGGAGCCAGCCCCAGCTGCTGCCAGGAAGGGCAAGGAGCCTGCCCCAGCTGCTGCCAGGAAAACCAAGGAGCCAGCCCCAGCTGCTGCCAGGTAGGGCAAGGAGCCAGCACCAGAAGGCAGGAAGGACAAGGGTCCTGGTGCAGGGACTCAGGCGGAGCCCAAACCACCAACCATGGTTGTGCAGCTGACCGAGGCTGCAGGGGATGGGCTGGAGCCTCCCCCCACAACCACCACCAGCACCGACACCACCGGTGGGCAGCCATCCAAGGCTGCAGGGGATAGGCTGGAGCTTCCCCTCCACCACCAGCAGCACCAGCAGCACCGCCACCACAAGTGGGCATTCATCCGAGGCTGCAGGGGATGGGCTGGAGCCTCCCCCCACCAGCGGCTGCAGCAGCACCACTGCCACCACTGAGCAGCTGCCACCGCCAGCGGACGGTATGTAGTCCTGCCTCCCTGGACTGCTGTGCATCCTGCCCCCTGCAAATCCAGTGGGTAAGACACCCACCTGAGATACTGTGACCTTGCACTCCCCAGGATCAAGCACAGGGCATGTTGCCCCCTTCAGAGCATGTGGGCAAGTCACCCACCTGGGAGACTGTGGCCTTGCACTCCCCAGGACAAAGCAATGGGCATGTTGCCCCCTCCAGAATCAGTGGGCTTGTTCCCGCATCCGGCTGAGGTGCCCCCCCGCCCCTATTTGACAACTGATACCCCTGCAGTGTTCTATCCAGATTGGTGCAGGATTTGAGTGGGGCCTTGGACTGTGCCCTGTGGCCATGTGGCCCCTTTGAACTATGGACTGGGCAGTTTCCACCCTTTTTTCATACAAGTGTACATATCTGTTTCATGGCCAAATCGGATTGTTGATTTTATTGTTCGACTGATTACAATCACTTTCATCAGTTCCTGTTGTCCGTGCACAAACTAATTATCCTCTGCTACTGTCAACACCAGAACAGTATGCGCTCTATTGGCGTCAAAAAATGCAAAAAAACATCACTTTCAAAATAACATGATTCATGCATTGTGCTGATATGTTGTATTTTACCCTTTTGCATTGCAGAGCTCAATCCTAAACACTTATTCTTAATATGTTTACAAATACTGTTTCTTTGCAAGGTATTGCTACAGGTTTTCAGAGTGGGTTAGGGTGTGGCCTCTTTCCACGGCCTTCCAGAGACTTTCCCTGCAACATGCCTGGGCGTGGTTCTGGGCTGGGCCAAGACTCTATATAAGGAGAGTCAGCCCAACTCCCAGTGCTCACTATTCAGAGGTTCCAGTGCAGAAGAGCAGCTATTTCCAGAACTTCAGTTCCAGTGGCCTTTTTGATCTCCCAGTTCTGCTTTGAAATCTTCATTGGTGCATCTTGTTCCTGGGTGGTAAGACAGTAGTTTGGGTTTATTCCCAATACCGTTTATTTTATCTAGAATTATCTCATTCTAAGATCTGATCGTTTATTTATGTCAACAATTTGTTTTAAGGTTATAAAAAGTGCACTCGAGTATTTTTGTTAAAGTGTGTACATGGATGTTTATGAATCGGCAAGAAGCGCGATTCGTTTATAGTTTTGAAACTCATGTTACATTGCGCTCCAGCGTTTATTGACATACGCGTTGAGGTTTACAAATCAACAGGATGCGCGATTTGTCTGAAAAGCTTTAAAAAGGAAAAACAGTGTTACATTGCGTGCCAGTGTTTATTGACATACACGTGGATATTTATGAATCAGCAGGAGGCGCAATTCGTTTGAAAAGCTTTGAAATCTTGAGTTGCATTGCACGCTGACATTTATTGACACATACATGATTGATCACAAATCGGCAAGAGGCGCGGTTCATTTATGAAGCTTTAAAAGCTTGTGATACATTGTGTTTTACTATTTATTGACATTTAAAAGAAGATTTTGAAGTGGTACGATGTATAATTCAATTTAAGATAATTTCAAAACCTGTTGCTATTTATTGTGCAACCATTTCTTGACTTTGCATGGTGGCATTCGAGTCAGCAGGACATGCAATTTTTTACTAGAGTTTATTTATGTTGTGAACTGCATATTACCATTCCAGGATAATTGCTTAGTACAATTCGAGTTGATAAGTATGGGAAATATTTCTTGAAGTATTGAACCCATTGAAAAATATTTCTTCTCTAGTGTTTTAAGAGTGTAATCTGTGTTGAAAACATTTCAAGGAAAATATGTATAGGATCAGAAGTTCTAGATGCAATATTATATGCTTCTATTATGCATATTCTTGTTATTCTAATTCATGCTTGAATAAGAAAAGTTTTATTTGAATTAATCTTGATTCCATTACAGGTATCTGATCATCACAAAATCTGTTCATTTTTAAAACCGCAATTCAAGATTGCTCATATTTTCAGAAAGACTATGGGGGTCATTCTGACCCTGGCGGTCACCGACCGCCAGGGCCAACGACTGCGGAAGCACCGCCAACAGGCTGGCGGTGCTTCCATGGGCATTCTGACTGCGGCGGTACAGCTGCGGTCAGAAACGGGAAACCGGCGGTGTCCTGCCGGTTTCCCACTGCCCCAGGGAATCGTCCACGGCGGCGCTGCAAGCAGCGCCGCCATGGGGATTCCGACCCCCTTACCGCCATCCTGTTCCTGGTGGTTTTCACTGCCAGGAACAGGATGGCGGTAAAGGGTGTCGTGGGGCCCCTGGGGGCCCCTGCAGTGCCCATGCCAATGGCATGGGCACTGCAGGGGCCCCCTAACAGGGCCCCACATTGATTTTCAGTGTCTGCCAAGCAGACACTGAAAATCGCGACGGGTGCCACTGCACCCGTCGCATGCCTTCAACTCCGCCAGATCCATTCGGAGCCGGCTTCCTCGTTGAAGACGCTTTCCCGCTGGGCCGGCGGGCGGCCTTCTGGCGGTCGCCCGCCCGCCAGCCCAGCGGGAAAGCCAGAATGGCCGCCGCGGTCATTTGACCGCGGTGCGGTCATTCGGCGGCTCCCGCCGGGCGTGCGGTTACCGCCGCCGGCGGGAGTCGGAATGACCCCCTATGTTTATTAATATTTACTTCAGGTTATATTGTGTGTTCTAACCTTTTTTCCCATTAAAGGTCTCCTTCCCAGCAGTACCCTTCCTAATCCCCTCTTCCCCTCTTGAACTCTCACAGTCTCTGTGAATTGTCTATCAGAGTCTTGGAGCTGTTCATTAGAGGACGTGTTGGGAACGTGCGCAAACCCCGAGGATCTGGTGACTCTGACAGAATAGTGAGCCCACAAATTATTATCCTCCTGGTTTGTGTATGTTCTCAGCATGGCCACGCTAGACGAGTTAGTTAAGGCTATCACCCAGCTCCAAGCAGAGTTGGTATCATCCAAAGAATTGACTACCAGCTTAGCAGAGAGAGTGAGTCAGTTGCAAGATAAGGTAGAGAAGAAGGAGCAAAGTCCCACAGGGGTGTTTTGGCCAGGTACTTCTTCTCAGGCTTCTGGAAGTAGTCCAATTTCCCTAAATGTTCCTGCTGATATTCCTTTAGCTCCCCCAGAACGTTTCTCAGGTGACCCATTGAAAACGCAATCTTTCCTGGTTCAAGTGGAACTACACTTCACCTGCAGACCAAATACCTTTCCCGATGCCCAGTCCAAAGTAGCTTTCTTGTTATCATATCTGACTGGAGATGCACCTACTTGGTCAATTCCTCTTGTGCGTAAAAATAGTCCCTTGTTGTATAATTGGAGAAATTTTGTTCGTGAATTTGAGAGAGTTTTTGATCGTAGAACTGTAACACAGTCAGCAGATCATGAATTATTAAACTTACGCCAAGGAAATCAAGACCTAGTGTCTTATTTAGCCAACTTTAACCGGCTGGTTGCCGAGACTTCCTTGCCTGAAGAAAAACAAGCGGTCTTGTTTTACAAGGGACTCAAAGAGGAATTAAAAGATATATTAGCGCAAATCGATCCACAACCTACAGACTGTCAAGAGTTAATAAATCTTGTCTTGAGACTTGACCATCGTTTAGCAGAACGTAAAGGAACGCACAAAAATATTGAAAAATATTAATGGCGCGTTCATGATAACAGAGATTCAAGAACTCCGAAAGAAAGAACGTCGGAACTGATGGAAATTGGAACCATCAGAAGACCTTTGACTAAAGATGAAAAGGACTTACACAGAAAAAATGGACAATGTCTTTATTGTGGGTGAAAAGGTAATTTAGCCAAAGATTGTCCAATCAAACCAAAGAACAAGCAAGGTCCAGTTCAGAAGGTCGAAGCCAATGCACCAGTCGAGTTGGAAAACTAAAACACCCGAGATGCATAGAAGGGTTGCTCTTGGGTGTCACCGTGGACCCTTCACAATCTAGACCTCTTAAACTGGAAATAAGAGTTCAGGTCAAGAAAGAAATCTATTTCAAAAAAGCTCTAGTTGGTTCTGGAGCTACTGGGAATTTTGTTGATGTCCAATTGGTTTGTGCATGGGGGATCCCATGTATTGAAAATAAAAACCCAGAAATCATCCAGGCAGTCGATGGAAAACTCTTGACTGGTGGTCTGGTAACTCTTCAGACTATCCCCTTGTCAATGATTTGTGAGGATAAGATTCTACGAAAGAAACATGAAGAGAAAATCATTCTAGATGTGATCCATGCTCCCCAATATGGGATTATCCTCGGCTTGCCATGGTTAACTCATCACAATCCAGAAATCAATTGGGCAGAACGACAAATCATGTTCTCATCTGCGCTATGTAATGAACAATGTTTCCCAAAAAATCAAGTACCAACAGTTTGCAACTCTAACATAGCTACTGCTGCGGAGAAAGAAACTCAGTTGCCCAAACAGTATTCATCGTACAAAGATGTATTTGATGAGAAAGGAGCAGAGACTCTACCTCCTCATAGATCTTATGACTGTCAAATTGACCTAGCCCCAGGTGCGACACTTCCCAACTGTCGTGTATATGCTCTGTCAGAACATAAAAACCAACATTTACGAAAATACCTAGATCAATTTTTGGAGAATGGCTTCATTCGCCCCTCTAAGTCTCCTGCAGCTTCGCCTTTATTTTTTGTTCCCAAAGCTAATGGAGAACTTCGAACTTGCATTGACTATAGAGGTTTAAACAAAGTCACCATCAAGAATAAATATCCTTTACCCCTAATTCCGGTTTTATTGGAACAAGTAAAGAGAGCAAAGATCTACACGAAGCTTGATCTTCGAGGTGCTTATCATTTGGTCAGAATGAGAGAGGGTGACGAATGGAAAACAGCGTTCAAGACAAGATATGGCCTTTTTGAATATACCGTCATGCCTTTTGGTCTGTGTAACGCTCCAGCAGCTTTTCAATTTTTCTTGAATGACGTTCTTAGAGAGTACCTTGACATATTTGCCATAGTCTACATCGATGACATTTTGATCTACTCAGACAATGAAAACGAACATGTACAACATGTCAAGAAAATTCTTGCAGCCCTTCGAAAACACCATTTATATTGTAAACTAACCAAGTGTGAGTTTCCTGTTACCACGGTTGAGTTTTTGGGGGTTATTCTTACCCCTCAAGGTATGGTGATAGCAGAAAAGAAAGTAAAAGCTGTATCTGAGTGGCCCATCCCAAAAACTGTTCGTGATGTACAGTGCTTCCTGGGGTTTGCACATTTTTACCGGAGGTTCATAAGTCATTTCTCCCAGACAGTGGCTCCAATCACTAAGCTACTAAGAAAGAAAGAAAAGTTTGTATGGTCCCCAGAAGCTGATCAAGCCTTCTCGACTTTAAAGAAAGCTTTCTCCACTGCCCCAGTTTTAACTCATCCTGATGCGAATCAACCTTTTATAGTGGAAGCTGATGCTTCAGATGTAGCAATAGGAGCTGTCTTATCACAACGAAATAAAGACACTGGTCAACTTCATCCTGTAGCTTATATGTCTCGGAAGTTGAACGAAGCCGAACAAAACTATGTCATTGCTGAAAAAGAACTTCTGGCAATTCGGGACGCCTTTAAAGAATGGAGACATCATTTATTGGGTGCCAAATACACTACTGATCATTGTAATCTTCAATTCATGAGTTCCGCCAGACTTTTGACCCCTAGGCAATTACGCGGGATGCTTTTTTTTGCCGAATTTGATTTCGTAGTAACCTTCCGGCCTGGTAAAGATAATTGCAAGGCTGACGCCTTGTCCCGTCAAGAGTCTACCACGTTGCCTGCATTGCAAGCCTCCAGAGCTATCATTGCTCCAGACAAGGTTCTATGTATCATAAAAACTGAAGATTTCTTTGAAGAAATTCGCAATTCCTTCACTGTTGAAAAATGGCAAACATGGGCCCAAGCTGATCCCAAAAGGTCAATCAAACAAGGTTTACCCTTTCATGACGCTCGTTTATTCATACCCACTATCAAACTTCGCAAGATAGTGTTTCATTGGTTACATGTTATACCTACGGCAGGTTATCCAGGTATTCCTAAAACTCTTGAACTGATCCAACATTATTTTTGGTGGCCTACCCTAACGAAAGATGTAAAAGCAATGGTAAACAACTGTGAAGTTTGTGCTCGCATTAAAACAAGTCATTCTAAACCAAAAGGATTATTACATCCACTTCCAACTCCAAGTTGTCCATGGGAACACATTTCATTAGACTTTATTACAGGTCTGCCAGTGGTTCAACAGCATTCAGTAATTCTGGTGGTAGTAGATAGTCTCACAAAATATGGACATTTTATTGCCTGTAAAAAATTGCCCACTTCTAGTGTATTGGCAAACATTTTACTGAACAGAGTGGTTCGTTATCATGGACTACCAAAGGTTATCCTCTCCGATCAGGGGGTCACAATTTTCCTCCAATTTCTGGAAGACATGGTGTAAAACACTCCAAGTGACATCTACACTATCTACTAGTCACCATCCTCAAACAGATGGTCAAACAGAAAGACTAAATCAGACTTTAAAACAATACCTACGTGCCTACGCTGAAAAGGCACTTCATTCTTGGACATCTATGCTCTGGTTAGCTGAGTTAGCTTACAATAACTCATTCACACTTCCATTGGCGTTACACCCTTTTTTGGTTTATTTTGTTATCATCCTGACACCTTGCCCATCACAATTCCTCAAGACAGTTCTCTTACTCCAGCTGTGTCAGAAACCATTCAGCATTTACATCAAACCCAGAAGCTGATTCAACAGTATCTAGAAAAAGCCAAACAAAAATATAAAAGACATTATGATAAGAAACATTGTGAGGGACCGCAATATCAACCAGGTGACCAAGTGTGGCTTTCCACAAAACATATAGACTTCAAGAAGAAGCACATGTTTAAACCCAAATTCATAGGTCCTTATACTGTCCTTCAGCAAATCAATCCAGTGACTTATAAACTACAATTGCCCGGATCCTTGCGGATTCATCCAGTGTTCCACACTTCCCTCTTGAAAAAGGCAGTCCAAAAGGTCCATCCTCATCCAGCTCCTGTTTTAATACAAGGGGAAGAAGAATATGAAGTCAAGAAAGTGTTGGATTCTAAACTGAGAGGACGTAATCTATGGTATTTAATCTCAAGGAAAGGTTATGGTCCTGAAAGTAACTCATGGGTTTCCGCATCTGATGTTCATGCTCCAGTACTTGTGAGACACTTTCATTGTCTTAATCCAAGCAAACCAGGCCCTAGAGCGCGTCTGGGAGAGGGGAGTACTGTCAACACCAGAACAGTACGCGCTCTATTGGCGTCAGAAAATGCAAAAAAAATCACTTTCAAAATAACATGATTCATGCATTGTGATGATATGTTGTATTTTACCCTTTTGCATTGCAGAGCTCAATCCTAAACACTTATTCTTAATATTTTTACAAATACTGTTTCTTTGCAAGGTATTGCTACAGGTTTTCAGAGTGGGTTAGGGTGTGGCCTCTTTCCAGGGCCTTCCAGAGACTTTCCCTGCAACATGCCTGGGCGTGGTTCTGGGCTGGGCCAAGACTCTATATAAGGAGAGTCAGCCCAACTCCCAGTGCTCACTATTCAGAGGTTCAGCGGCAGAGGCAGAAGAGCAGCTATTTCCAGAACTTCAGTTCCAGTGGCCTTTTTGATCTCCCAGTTCTGCTTTGAAATCTTCATTGGTGCATCTTGTTCCTGGGTGGTAAGACGGTAGTTTGGGTTTATTCCCAATACCGTTTATTTTATCTAGAATTATCTCATTCTAAGATCTGATTGTTTATTTATGTCAACAATTTGTTTTAAGGTTATAAAAAGTGCACTCGAGTATTTTTGTTAAAGTGTGTACATGGATGTTTATGAATCGGCAAGAAGCGCGATTCGTTTATAGTTTTGAAACTCATGTTACATTGCGCGCCAGCGTTTATTGACATACGCGTTGAGGTTTACAAATCGACAGGATGCGCAATTTGTCTGAAAAGCTTTAAAAAGGAAAAACTGTGTTACATTGCGCGCCAGTGTTTACTGACATACACGTGGATATTTATGAATCAGCAGGAGGCGCGATTCGTTTGAAAAGCTTTGAAATCTTGAGTTGCATTGCGCGCTGACATTTATTGACACATACATGATTGATCACGAATCGGCAAGAGGCGCGTTTCATTTATGAAGCTTTAAAAGCTTGTGATACATTGTGTGTTACTATTTATTGACATTTAAAAGAAGCTTTTGAAGTGGTACGATGTATAATTCAATTTAAGATAATTTCAAAACCTGTTGCTATTTATTGTGCAACCATTTCTTGACTTTGCATGGTGGCATTCGAGTCAGCAGGACATGCAGTTTTTTACTAGAGTTTATTTATGTTGTGAACTGCATATTACCATTCCAGGATAATTGCTTAGTACAATTCGAGTTGATAAGTATGGGAAATATTTCTTGAACTATTGAACCCATTGAAAAATATTTCTTCTCTAGTGTTTTAAGAGTGTAATCTGTGTTGAAAACATTTCAAGGAAAATATATATAGGATCAGAAGTTCTAGATGCAATATTATATGCTTCTATTATGCATATTCTTGTTATTCTAATTCATGCTTGAATAAGAAAAGTTTTATTTGAATTAATCTTGATTCCATTACAGGTATCTGATCATCACAAAATCTGTTCATTTTTAAAACTGCAATTCAAGATTGCTCATATTTTCAGAAAGACTATGTTTATTAATATTTTCTTCAGGTTATATTGTGTGTTCTAACCTTTTTTCCCATTAAAGGTCTCCTTCCCAGCAGTACCCTTCCTAATCCACTCTTCCCCTCTTGAACTCTCACAGTCTCTGTGAATTGTCTATCAGAGTCTTGGAGCTGTTCATTAGAGGACGTGTTGGGAACGTGCGCAAACCCCGAGGATCTGGTGACTCTGACAGCTACCATAACCTGCTAGCACACCTGGTCCTTAGTAAGTAAACTTACAAGGGGACGCGTATAGGCCGCTAGTCACACTACCATCTGCCAGTAGTTCCAGGCACCGGCCTCCCTGAGGAGCTGCAAGGCCTGTGACACTCGATTGTCGATGGACATGTTGCTTGGATACGGTGAGCACAGAAGAGCCTACCCTCACTCTCAAAGCTATACTTATTACATTCACTCTACCCAACTACAGATCCTAACTGACAAACTCTAGATACCAACACTATCACAAGGCAAAAAAGATTTCTAACAAAATGGTGGCTGGCTTTTTAAAAGGGATGCATATATACCTATGTAGCCCATTTTGAGCCCAAGGAGCAGTCACTGGACTGCTCCATTTCCCAAAAAAGCCCTGGGTGCAGACCTCCCTGTGATCAGCTGCCCCCGAAGTCCCCATTAACACAGTTGTGCTGGTGCTGACTATACTGACACTGGGTGGTTCACTTTTCCGTGCCTCATTCAACACGCGCATGCTGTTCAGCTGCCAGCTGCCAGCTGCAGCATGCACCACCATCTGCTAAGTTTCAGCCGCACCTTATGCTGCCTGTTCCAGCCCATGGTACCACAGGGTGGCAGAATTACAGCACGGGTAGTCGCAAGAAAAGCAGAGGTCTCAGAAGAATGCGCTGCTTCATTCGACTTCACCTGTTCCTTGAGCACCACAGGGCAGAGGCTGCAGCTTTCAAGCATCCTAGGGCACTCACTGCTTGGCACTCATGTTTCTACTTTGGGTGGCTTTTCTCTGCGTAGTGAGGGGACAGACAGTTGATAAGGCTGACAGTGGGTCTGCTATGACCTGGTCTGACCTGGTAAGGTGCTACAGTGGATGATGACTGGACTGGTCACCCCCACCCACTCCAAAACAGTGAGTGCAGCAAATAGTTGGTAAGAAAGGAAACTCAAAATAAACAGAGTAATTTCCCTTGTCCCAGAGGTTTTTGTGGGCATGAAATACAATTTAAAACGAACTCCATACAAATTGCAAGTTTCTGACTTTGATAAAGAAATTGTTCTAAAGACATGTGGAGTCTTGATCTCTCAATGAATCATACATACAAACTATCCCAGGTTAACACAAGATGATAACTTTACAAGACAACTACACAACAAAAAGATCCTGTATTTCAGGACTGGACAATTAATCATTTCATACATAAAAATCTGCTTTGTATATCTTCTGGATCCAACACTGGACAGCATCACTGTGCCCCCTGATTTGTGTGTAGTTCTCAAATGTGTTCTATATACAGAAGAATAAGGGATTCTGTGATAATACTGAACACAAGGCACTATGGGCCATATGTACGAAAGCTTTTTCCCATAGACACAGAATGGGTAAAATCCTTTGGTACATCTGGCCCAAAATGTGTTATAGCAAGATTCAGCTCTCAGTAAAATAACTGTGCCTCACTTTTACATTATGTCAGGAAGGTTAATGGAAAATTGCACTTTGCTATTCCTGCAGGTGGCAAAGGCAACCATTTTTTGTGATGTCTACAATCATAGTAAATGTAGATGTATAGGTATGCGGCTTGTGTTTATGCCATCACAATTTCTAATAGAACATCAGAAGTTGTGAGAATCACTTTCCACATAAAGAGAGTGATGGTCCTATTCAAATAACCTGTAGCAGACACAGAGTGGACGATGGCAGAATAGTTTAACCTGTCAAATAATGATGCACAAACAGTATGTGGCACCTGTGTTCAGGTCTCCGATGAATACAGCAATTATTGAAGCACACAGTTCACTCTACTAGTCATAATGAAATCTGATTTGTAGTAGAGCTGTGGATGTAAAATGGGATAAGCTAAGAGTCAATGTCATAAACCATTTTGAATCTGTACCATGTAGGTGTCACTTAGTTGTGGAAGACTGGGTATCCTGTGGCCTCCCAAAGTGGTCGCACAGGGGACATGTAAAACAAAGCTCTCTCCTGTTCAATACCTACTTATGACCCTATAGGTTAGAACTTAAGGCACTTCAAGTGGTATCAAGTTCATAGTATTGTCAGATGTAAGAAATTAGAGATTATTATTTGAGGTGCGTGAATGCTAATTTCAGGGAATAATCACATCACTTGTCAGGATGAAACCTCAAAGTCACTAAATTAACCTGAGCTCAACCCCTTGGTAGCTGTAGCACAGAACAGCAAGGGTTAACTTTAAATGATAAAGTAATAAAAATCCCAAACTAAATTGGAAAAATGAAGGAAAATCTACTAAACAAAACCAAAATGACAAAAATTCAAAAGTGGAACCGTAAATATGATTTTTTTAAGGTTTTAAGTAAAAATAGTACCAAAAAGCACATAGCATCAATGATAGTGTATGGGTACCGTAGACCAGAACTGAGGTACAATTTGAGGATGACCCCAGTGGAGCCTTGGTCGAATATAACCAGTGCACTGACCACAGCAAAAAAGTTTCCAGACTTTCTCCTGGTGCCCTAAAAACCACACGAGTACACTTTTGTGGCCTCCAGAGCCTCAAGGAAGGCACTAGGGCCTCTTGGGTGGTCAGTCAGAGGCCAGCAGCAAACATCATTCCAGGTCTAGTTACCAATGGACAGAGGGGTAACTTAGGGCAAAAGCCTCTTGAAGCTTGTTTTGTCCGATAGCCACTTAGGAGTTCAGCCAACTGATCCTTGGAGTCCACTTCTTTGTCTTGGGTACGAGGAGGAGCAGGTTCAGTCATTTAGGGCTTCTCTCAGGTAAAAGACAGGAGGTCTAGTCCTCTTAAGTGCCAGTTCAGAATGGTTTCTGATGATGGTACCACGGGGTGCTACATTTATGGTTGCCAGTAGCCAGTGGGTGGTGGTGACTCCTGTGTACTTCCTAATGAATGTGGTAAAAGGTTCTGTAGGCAACTGTACTCACTGTTTTAGTAGTTCCTATTTGCTTCACTGCAAACAGGCCCAAAAAGTTATGTGTCAGGGCCACAATAAACTTGAGTTCTGAATGTTGTGTGTGTGTGTGTGTGTGTGTGTGTGTGCGAGGATCATAGGTAAATCAGCAGTGTCCTCTCACATTTAACACTAAAATTGCAGTCTGAATCAACTTCTGGGCTCACAAAAAAACAGGAAACAGAAGTCTTGTAGGACAAAAGCAGAAGCAGAATTCTACAGCACACAGAAAGAGCTCACAGAAGAATTGTTCTGGTATCCTGTTTACTCTAGTTCAAGTGTTTACTCCTTTTCAAGTGTGCCAAAGTTTTAATGGTGCTTTAGACAAATCTGTCTGCCAGGATTTGGCTCTGTTCTTCCAATAGGACCCCCATATGCCCTACCATGAACATTCTGCTGAGCTCAGAGAAGTGATCTCTGCCCATTCAAGTTAACCCGTCTATCAAGCTGACCAATTGCTTAGTTCCATTGAGGAATTCCACACCTCAGTCAGGCTGAGTAAAAGCTAGGAGTTAACAGAGGCTAATGCTACTAGCCTTCTGAAAGCTCAGGCAGGTAAAGGGTAACTTCGTAAAAGTTTAATTTTTAAAATATTTAATAAGAATCTGACTTTACCATTAAATATGATTATTAATAAATGTGAGAAAGTGGCCTCGTTCTAGCGTGGTTACCCCCATTTTTGGCCTGTTTGTCAGTGTGTTATTAATGTGTCACTGGGATCCTGCTAGTCAGGACCCCAGTGCTCATAGGTTGTGGCCTACTTGTCAATCTGTTTCACTGTTTTTGTCAGTATGCTCAACCGTGTCACTGGAGTCCTGCTAACCAGAACTCCAGTGCTTATGCTCTCTCTGATTCCAAATTTGTACTTACATACTGGTAACCGAGTATTCCACTCCAAATTGGCATACTAAATCCCCCGTTATAAGTCCCTAGTATATGGTACCTAGGTACCCAGGGCATTGGGGTTCCAGGAGATTCTTGTGGGTTGCAGCATTTCTTTTGCCACCCATAAGGAGTTCATACAAACACTTCTTCAGGACTGCCATTGCAGCCTAAGTGAAATAGTGTAAGCACTATTTCACAGCCATTTTCACTGCACCAGGTCACTTATAAGTAACCTATATGTCTAACCTTCAGACCCTGAAGGTTAGGTGCATAGTACCTTTGTGTGAGGGCACCCCTGCACTATCAGAGGTGCCCCCACGTTGTCCAGGCCCATTTTCCCGGACTTCGTGAGTACAGGGACGCCATTATAAGTGTGCACTTCATATGGATCAATACATATATGTAGCTTCACAATGTTAACTCTGAATATGGCCATGTGAGGTGTCTAACAACTGGGAAGGGTACCCCCATACTGGTTCTATATTCCATGCACCCTGGGGGCTCCACCATGAACCCCCAGTACTGCCATACCAGCCTTCTGAGGTTTTCTCTGCAGCCCCAGTTGTTGCCACCTCACAGACAGGCTCCTGCCCTCCTGGGGCTTGAGCAGCTCAATCCCAGGAAGGCAGAACAATGCATTTTCTTTAGGAGAGGGGTGTTACACCCTCTCCCTTTGGAAATAGGTGTTACAGGCATGGGAGGGGTATCCTCCCAGAGCCTCTGAAAATGCTTTGAAGGGCACAGATGGTGCCCTCCTTGCATAATCCAGACTACACCGGTTCAGGGACCCCCAGGCCCTGCTCTGGCATGAAACTGGACAAAGGAAAGGGGAGTGACCACTCCCCTGTCCATCACCACCCCAGGGGTGGTGTACCTAGCTCCTCCAGTGTGTCCCAGGGTTCTGCCATCTTGTTTTCAGTATGGTCAGGGAACTCTGAGAGTATCTGAGTGGCCAGTGCCAGCAGTTGACATCAGCGACCCCTCTTGATAGGTCTAAACCTGGTTAGGTAGCCAATCCCCCTCTGAGTGCTATTTAGGGTCTCTCCTCAAGGTGTTTCTTCAGATTCGGATTGCAAGACTCCAGCAGGACTCCTTTGCATCCTTTGCTTCACCTTCTACTGTCGGATCAACCATTAAACTGCTCCAGGAACTCCACAGCCTGCAACAAAGTATCCAAGACGGCTACTGCAACCCTGTAACTCCAGCTCCTGCCAGCAACTGCAACAGTTTATAGGTTGTGCACGCTCTGAGAACTGGCTGTCTTCATCCTGCACCAGAGGAACCGAAGGAATCTCCAGTATAGTGACTGAGACACTTCCCTGCTTCAGCAGGCACCTCACTGCAGCAACGAATGGTACTTGGCTCCCCTCTTCTGACGACGAGCTTGGATCCTGGAACACAGGTGGTGGATTAAAGTGACCCTGACTGTCCAAAGGTCCAGCTTTCCAAATTTGGTGGAGGTAAGAGCTTGCATCCCCGTGCCAGGCAGTATCCCTGTGCACCGTGATTTTCTTCAGCTCCTAGGGCTTCTGTGCGCTTTTCCAAGAATTCCTTTTTGCACAGCCTAGCCCAGGTCCCCAGCACTCTATCCTGCGCCGCTCAGCTCCCTGAGTTGTTCTCCGACAGTGTGGGATCCCTTTGTGTAGTGCTGCAACGACTGCCTTTTGCAACTTCTTTGTCCTTGTGGCCAGCCTCCCACCATAAATATAAAGATAAATTATTGAACTGCACCTGTAGGTGGAACAGGTCACAATTCATAAGTTAAAGTGGATAATCTATACTTTTGCTTTTCATATGTGCCAGTTGCAGCCAGACCGGTGACAATCACATTTTGCTCTTAGTCACTGCGGGAACATGACATTTCTAATGCCACCCAAGTTCTCAAACTTGTCAAAATGGTGATTTTGACTGGTCTATGCAGCTGGGTCAAGCTGCTGCTGTCGGGCTACTCAGAGTGGCCTGGATCCATGTTTTCAATGCCACTGTAGTGGATGGCACAATAGGTGCTATAGTCGAAATGTGGCATCTGGCTTTTAGGGCCGTGGTGCATTTGCTACACCATATACTAGGGACTTAACTGGCAAGGTAAATGTAACTATCTGGAATAAGATAAATTAACCATGTTTAAAGGGGGAGCACAGGCACTTTACTCCTGGTTAGCAGGGATAAAGTACATTGAGCTCTAAAGCCAAAAGAAAAGGTAAAAAAAAAATCTGGGGTGACCATGTGGAAAAGACAGATTTCCTACACTAGTTCTTTTGATGGAGAGACATAGATGTGGTAACAATTGCAAATGTAAGAGTGCAGTACAAAAGTAGTATTAATCATTAAATGATAGACTCTTCTCACTCACAAGGAGAGACAACCTCTAGGGATCCAAAACTTCAGTTCATGCTGTCATTAGTAGGGGCCATTGACCAAATAACAAACATTACTAGCTATGGCCTTGTGAGTTATGGATGATTTAAAACAAATATCAAAACTAATTATACTGTAAAATGGTGGCACAATTATTTTGTATGGATCCTAAGCAAACATCACCCCATGCCAATTCATTGATATCCATCAAAAATAACAGATCTTTCAAAGACTATGGGAAAAACAATAGCAAACAGGTTTAAACCCAAACATGTTTAACGAAACCAACCAATGCATGCCACCCATTCAGAAAAAGATCTCATTCAAGGCCTGGACTACTTTGGATCAATAGCTGATACCCTAGTCAAAAAACTCAAAATAAAAGGTTAATAAAATCAAAATAACTTAAAACAGTGACTAAATAAAAGACAACATTTTAAAATGAACCAAATGAACATAACACATATACAATTCACGAAATTTATAAGAAACTGAAAAAGAACATATGCACCTAAATAGAAATATAACATGTAACAGAGCAAGATTGGTATAAATCAGCCCAAATCAGTAAGTCCATAATACATTAAAGTAAGCAATAAACATATATAAAACAATCCATAAAACACATAAATACACTACACATTTCAAATCATAACACACATAAATTAACCAATTCACTGCATACATATAAGCAGGACACGCTGTCAGTTGCTGTTGCTGGGGGCCATACAGTCACCTTGCCTTGCCTGGGGTGGGACTACATCCCCCAGGATCCTCTTCTTCATCTCGCGCTCGTAAGCGCTGCTGGACTCACACGGCGCAGGACGCGCTGTTAGTTGCTGTTGCTGGGGGCCACACAGTCACCTTGCCTTGCCTTGCCTTGCCTGGGGTGGGACTACATGTCCCAGGCTCCTCTTCATCTCGTGCTCTTAAGCGCTGCTGGACTCACGTGGTGTGGGATGCATGGGCAAAGACCAGGCCAAGACAGGCCCGTCCGTGCCCGTCGGAGCCTGGAAGAGGCTGGGCCACGTCTCTTTAATTTTCAGTATTAGACACAGTGGAGGAGGTGGACCAAGTAGCTAGATAAACGAGCAAGGAGAAACGTAAGGCATCGGAACCCCCCCCACCCCCAGGGAAATGGGAAAATTACCAAGAAATAAGGAATGCAGGTGAAAACTGTACGATCTCTGAAATTGACGATCTAATAGAGGAGGTAGAATCCTTACTAAGTAGTAGACCCAATCCTCAGGAGGGCTTCGACAAAAGATTACTTCCTCTTATGCAAAACAATCAGAACTAAGGAAGGAGGAATTAACTGATAGGACGGAGGTCGAAGGCCAGCAAGCCTTACACCCACACTCAGAGACTAGCTCAGTCAGGCACAAAGATGATGCTCCACAGGCCCCATGCTATTCCCCAATCTTAACTGGAAGCATTAGAAATAAGGGCTTCGTACAGGGGAGTGATATTGTGTGTTCCAATAGATATGGTGGAACCTGAGATAAATAAGGTGCAGAAGGTCCAGGAGGGAAAACACATGAATAAGCATGACCAAATTACCCCTCTAGCACAGACAGTCATTGAGAGGATAGTACCAGTAGACCAAGATCAAGATAATTGCCCAAAATGCAAAACTAGGAATTTAACAGATCTTTACAGTCTAATGGGTAGACTAATGCAGGAAGTCAGGGACATAAATTCTGAGGTAGGAACCCTATTAGCTCTTGCGGAAAAAGGGGGCGGACTGGGAACCCTTAGAGATCAACATGCAAAAGGGGTTTCAATTGGATCATTGCACCCGCAAGGAAGTTGCATATCCCCTAAGAGGCTGTTTGAGCAGCCCAATCCTATTTTAATTAAAGCTAGCGATACCTATGCACAGCGAGGGAGCGCAAAAGGGGACAATGATTGCAATGCAGGGCCACGTAACCCCTCAGCATTTAAGCTAGGAGGGCTACAACAAGAATCTGGGACCCGCATGGGAGCGCCACCCAAAACTTTGGTCACAAGCAGGGAAGGTGGGACATACATCTAATCCGCATACCCTATTATATAACGACAAGGTGCCTACCCCAATATGGGGTAAACATATTGAGGAAGATCTAAGGTCTCCCAGGGGTAATGTAATTTATCTGACAAATGTCCCAAACCTGTTCCAAAACAGTAGGGAGGATGAGGAGGACTCCCTAAAAATTAAACTTATATACTGGATCAGATACAAACGACATTGCCTATCTTTAATTCAATCAGACATTATGGTGGCAGAAAGGATGCCAGGAGACACTGGGAAGCAAGTTGTTGTCGCTGTGACACTAAGGGCTAAAAGACTAATCGAAGGCTTGATCACCATAGAGCTGAGAGCTAGGACCCCCCCAAAAAATGCTATGAGATTCAGTTTGGACCCGTTTACCTGTAAGCTTACAGTCCAGAGGAGCCAATATAGAGATGGGGGAGAGCCAAAGACAACAAAGGGAGACTCTGACCTTGAAGCAGTAGATTGACTCACTCAACTAGACTCATTAGACCTGGGACCGACTAGAGACACAACAGCAGATGGAACCCAGGAAGGAAATAATCAACAAGTTATAAGGGAAGGGAGTCTTGAGGGGCAATTGCCTGGAAATAATGAGCCAATAACATCCCAGAGTCCTATGACCAATGCTATGACCTCAATGGGAAGGGGTCCAGTCACCATGGTCTCTTGGAATGTAGCGGGCCTAAAAAGTAAGCTCACAGACCCTGATTGGCATGATTATATTGATCAATTTCATGTCTGTCTCTTTCGAGAGACTTGGTTAATGGACCCCCCTTACCAATTGGACTATTAAACCTTTTTTATTAGTGCCACCTCAGTAACAAGAGCTAGGCCGTCCAGGGGGTTGGTTGTATGGGTGAAAATCTCCCTCAATGTCGAGATAAACAAGCATGATACAGGGTCAGCTGACATCTTGTGGCTAGAACTAAGTGATAAAACCAAGATACTATTCCACCAACACAACATTTATATAAGGCCCAGGAGATCAAATCAGGAGTCATATGAAATAGAAACTTTAGACGCCATACTAAATAAAATTACGATAGGAGAAACAATATTGATAGGGGGTGATTTTAATTGTAATTACGAACCTATATTTGGCCTTGAACACCTAGCAGAAGACGAAGATATAGCAAGAGCAGTTCCCCTCTTGTCTACCGAAGATGCTGTCCCCGGTACGGTTGCTGCCCAACAACTCATGAATTTTACACTAAAGTATGGATTGAGGGCTTGCAATGCTACAGTGGGGCAAAGCAGCACTAATTCGAAAACTTTTCAAAGAGGTAGGGCAAGCTCAAAACTGGATTACATCATGCATAGTACGATCACATAGGAGAGGATAGTGACCTTTAAAATAGATAATAGGAGAGAAAGTGATCATTTTCTGCTAGTCATAGAATTGAGGGAACCCCTCCTAGATCTAGGCCCCGTGAACAAGGATAAGGTGGAGCTTCAATCTACTCTTAGTAATAACCGAAGGACAGTAAAATGGCCAGCAATACTGGGCAACTTGGGTGCTATGACGAACATATACAACATATTTTCAGAATTGTTGGAACCCCATATGCGCAAAAATGTAAATGATATTCCTATCAGAGATATTCACCAAATATTGAGCACTGCTTTGAGGCCCTATCTTACCAAACAGATACAACATAAGGCCGTACAAGATAGGGAACAGACTACCTCATCTAATCCTTGGTACACTGCTGAATGTAGAGAGGGGAAAATACTTCTGGTAGAGGCCCTACAGCAGAAAAATCCAATAGCAGTGCAGCAGGCAAGGGCCAGTTATAGGAAAATCTTGTCCATAGCGCAGAAAAATTGGGAAGACCAAAAATGGCATGACCTCCTAGATGCAGCCACATGCAAAGACGTAGTAGCCTTCTGGAAGATAGTCACACATGGTAGGAAAGAAGGGACATTTAACACCGAACATCATATAGATCCCAGTGCGTCGGTTATCCATTTCTCGAATCTCTACTCAGACTTGTCTAAGTATGATCTACATCTCTCCTTGCCTAGAGAATCATCTCCCTGGGGTAAATCACCAGATATACAATTTAGCCTGGAAGAAACGGTGACAGCCATAAAAGCGATTAAAATAGGTAAAGCCTGGGTTTGGATAAAATCCCTGGGGATCTGTTCAAACACAGTATAGACGTATGGGCACCCTACATAAATCTAGTTAGTAATGCTATAGCAAGGGGACAACCAGTTCCTGAGACGTGGAAAGGAGCGGAAATAATACCAGTCTATAAAAAAGGATCTAGGCAGGACCCTGGGAATTATAGGCCAATCAGCTTAATTGACGTTATGCAAAAAGTATATGCCAGACAGCTGTTGAATAGAATAGAGAACTGGATAGAGGAAAATAATATCCTAACAACATATCAGAGATAATGGATCTCGACAAATCAGTTTCCCTCCCTTGGCTTTGCCACATAAGGTCCTGTTTATTTAACGCAGGGCTTAAATCCTTTAGGGACGAACTCCATACCCTACCGACACAAAGATTCAACTAAAGCAAGTCTATTGGATTATCTTTTGAACAATCTTTTCCAAAGTAAGTGTCTAGGTAGACTGACCTCGCAATTTCTGGATATCAAGCCAAGACCAAGATCTGAGGAATGGCTAGATGCAATCCAGCCTAGGTGAGCAAAACTATTATACATGAAATTCCGATATGGAATCCTTCAGATCAAGGTGTTCACTATCAAATGGGGCCCCCAGAATGTGATTACTCACAATTCCAACTGCGGGCTATGCAATATGGAGACTATTGAAACAGTGGAACATGTTCTACTATTTTGTAAAGCCTATGATAAGCCAAGGAGGAAATGGATTCGACCTATCTGTATAAATCTAGGATTTAGAAACCATAATGAAGCGGGAAGATTGTTAAGGTCCAGTACCATTCCCTTTGTTGTCTTTGGGAATAAGCCGCTTCCTGTTAGCAACATCATATGTTAGGGATAGGGAGGGCCTGAGGTTTTAGTGCAATGCAGATATATCAAATATCCATATTGAAACCTGATAGTGCAATAAATGGCCAACGGGCTTCCCATCCTGTAAGCCAATAGAACAGTGGCATTCAATTTGGCTTGGATTTAATTTTAGAATTTTTTTTAAGTACAAGGAATGATTATAATCGTTTACCGATTTTAGGAGCACTATCCGATATTTATGTTACTGATTTTAGCAAATGGCCATCGGGCTTTCTATTTTGCAAGCTAATACAATAGTGTTATTCAATTAGGCTTGGATTTAATTTTAGAAATTCTTTTAAGTATAAAGAATGATTGGAACTGTTTACTGATTTTAGAAGCACCATCCGATATTTATGTAATTATTTTTAGCATTTGTAAGATTATTTTATGATGTTTTGATTGTATTATCCTTTTATGGCTCACAGCTGAAAAAAGGTTTGTTTGAATTGAATTGAACTTGAATAAAAAATAATTAAACATTTTAAAATTTGCCTGCAATTTCGTGGACCCTGAATATCCCATAAAGGCTTTAATCCAAATGATGAAACAATCCACGGTATCTTAAAGCACACACAAGATGATCCAGCAATGCACTGCCAAAAGGAATTCTTCATCATCTGTTTCTGCAAAAGGTTTAAATTATGGTGTTCCACCAGGCCCATTAAAACACTTAAAAACACTAACTAATATTGCAGCATACTGCAACTACATTATGATGGGGTGAAACGTACTAGACTAACTCATATCTTCAAACGTTGCGGAAAATGAATGAATTTGGGGGGGGGGGGCAGAATTACTATTCTAACTCCAGTTCCAGAAACATTGATAAAAGTGTATAAATTCAAGGGACAGGTTTACTAGATTAATTTAGGTCCCATAAACATTGAGGAAAGCACAAAAATCCAGGGTGGCAGATTTACTATTCTAGCTTCGTCCCACAAACATTGGAGAAAATGCATAAATTCTAGATTGGGGATAGCACAACCAAAAATGCATCTAATGGTTACATAATATCTAACTGACAACAAATTTACCTACACCCCTAAGTATTTACACTTACAAAAATTTTAAAAACACAAATATTTATTTTATTGAACACATTTAAAAATATGTAAGCATTACTGACACAAAACCATATTATCGACCCAAAACCTATAATAAAAAATTACAAAATGTAAAGATATTTTGAGAAAAAATATCAATGAAAAACATAAACCCTAATATTTACAATGGAGAACTCATCACAATCAATTCTGAATTTCATATTGTAAGCAACACCAAAAACGGACCCCCTTAAAAGTGTTAAGCTACAACGTGAATGTACTATAATAAATGGGATTCTGCAATCCCTGTAAAAAGAAGCCTATCTCTAATTTCTTTATGATTGGTGACGTGTGATGCATCCAGTCATCTATTATAAAAAAATTATGTCAGGACTCATCTGTAATAACTAATTACAGTTGAGTTCTGATGACACAAAGCTTGCTGCCACAGCCAAAAGCAAAGGGAAAGCTGGTGAGGTCGCAAAGCATAATTAAAGCAGCTGTTTATGGAACAAAACAAAACATTGCTTTTGTTTCTTCTGCTCTGTATTTTTAGCTGTATAGTGACAAGCAGAAAGGAGATATTTATGGCAAAGGGTGTTTTTTGCACTCCTTAGGTAACTATAGAAAAGTTACAAACTTTCTGGATGATTCTACACATTCCAAGCTAGAGCTTGTAGTGAAGGTGGCTGTTCACTATCTGTTTTCTGTTTTACTTTTTCCTTTAGTACTGATTCCAATTTATTACAAGCCCTCCTTATTCCGCCTCATGAAATGTTTTGTGCTAGAGTATTTAACTAGTTTAAATGTTTCTTAACATTGTACTAGTTTAGTCAACCTGTCTGCGAAAGTTTAATCCTTTTTATTTTTACTATGGTTTTTTATAAATACGTATCATTTTATGTGGACCTGCAGCGGAGTTCCGTAACATAATAAATAAATAAAACTTGAAATTTCTACACATTCCGAGCTAGTGTGTCTTTTTAAAAACAAATCTGATATATTAAACTGATTCCAATATATTTTTGCAACAAATATCTAACAGCATTTTTGATGTGTTTAATTTTACACTAGAGATTCTATTTATATTGTTCATGTTTGCAAACATGCTCTGTCTTTCATATGAAAGAGTTACATAACAAAGAATCAAGTGGTTTGTAGGAAATGTAAAGGTATGACCATATATTATTAGGAATAAAGGTCCAGACGTACTAAGAACTGGTTGTAAAATACTGGTTGCAATTTGTGACCAGTATTTTTATGACCAGTGTGGTAATTTGAGAACCAGCCTACATACTAATAGGCTCGGAAATTATTGATTCCTAGTGGGATAGTGTTAAAAATGGGGTATTTGGTTGGCAGTCAAGTTACCCCCGTCCAAGCAAGGACCCTCACTCTAATTAGGGTAAGTCATACACAATCCAAATTATTCTGTGCCGACCCTCTGGTAGCTTGGGCAAAACGATTAAAATGCGATAAGTATATGTTGAGATATCACTGTAAAGTGATGTAAAGTGTCTTAAGGCTTTTAAAAGCAATCAAAGTCTCTATCAAGCACAAAGTACCTGATTCGTGTGCAAAATCTCTGCAAAGAACCGCAGAGGAGGAGATGCGTGGAAACAAAGGGGTGTGCGTCGATTTCTCAGGCAGTACACAGCGATGCGTCACTTAGTTTTCACGAAGGGATGGCTGTACATCGATTTCTGGCGCTCGGTTGTGGATCCTCTTAGGGATGCGGGGCTTTTGGACGCCAAAGGGCCGATGCGTGGATTTCCTGCTGGCAGGACAAAGTCACAGGAGCTACGTCGATTCGGTGGGCGTTGCATAAAATGTTCTACCGCACGGCAGGCGCTGCAGGATTCCTCTCTGGAAGTCAGGCTGTGTCGTTCCGGGTCGGCTGTGCGTCGATCCGGTGGGCCATGCGTCGAATTTACGGTCGCTACGCTGGCAATGCGTTTATCTTCTCGTTGCGAAGCTGGGCTGCGTCGTTCCGGTTCGGCGTGCTTTGAATTTTTCACCGCGGTGCAGGCTGTGCATCGTTTCTGGCAGACTGTGTGTCGAATTTTGTCCTTCTTGTAGAGATCAATACTTTTTGGTCCTGGGACTTCAGGGAACAGGAGGCAAGCTCTATTCAAGCCCTTGGAGAGCACTTCACCACAGCCAGAGAGCAGCAAGGCAGTAGGGCAACAGCACTGCAGCAGTCCTTCACAGAAAGCAGACAGGTGAGTCCTTTGGGCAGCCTGGCAGTTCTTGGCAGGATGCAGGTTCTGGGTCAGGTTTCTTCTCCAGGAAGTGTCTGAGTTGGTAGGGACAGAGGCCCTGTTTAAATACCCAAATGTGTCTTTGAAGTGGGGGAGCCTTCAAAGAGTGGCTTAGAAGTGCACAAGGTCCCCTTTCAGTTCAACCCTGCCTTCCAGAGTCCCAGTAGGGGGTGTGGCAGTCCTTTGTGTGAGGGCAGGCTCCTGTCCTTTGACATGCAAGTGTCAGGCCCTCCACCCTCCCAGCCCAGGAAGACCCATTCAAATGCAGATGTATACAAGTGAGGCTGAGTATCCTGTGTTTGTGGTGTGTCTGAGTGAATGCACAAGGGAGCTGTCAACTAAACCCAGCCAGACATGGATTGTAAGGCACAGAAGGATTTAAGTGCAGAGAAATGTTCACTTTCTAAAAGTGGCATTTCCAAAGTAGTAATAATAAATCCCACTTCACCAGTCAGCAGGATTTTGCATCACCATTCCGACCAAACTAAATATGACCTTTCTACTCCTTTCAGATCAGCAGCTACCACTCAACCAATATATGAGGGCAGCCCCAATGTTAGCCTATGAAGGAAGCAGGCCTCACAGCAGTGTAAAAACAAATTTAGGAGTTTTACACTACCAGGACATGTAAACTACACAGGTACATGTCCTGCCTTTTGCCTACACAGCACCCTGCCCTATGGGTTACCTAGGGCATACCTTAGAGGTGACTTATAAGTAGAAAAAGGGGAGTTTTAGGCTTGGCAAGTACTTTTAAATGCCAAGTCCAATTGGCAGTGAAACTGCACACACAGGCCTTGCAACGGCAGGTCTGAGACAAGGTTAAGGAGCTACTTAAGTGGGTGGCACAATCAGTGCTGCAGGCCCACTAGTAGCATTTAGTCTACAGGCCCTGGGCACATATAGTGCACTTTACTAGGGATTTATAAGTAAATTAAATCGTCCAATTGGGTATGATCCAATGTTACCATGTTTAAAGGGAGAGAGCATATGCACTTTAGCACTGGTTAGCAGTGGTAAAGTGCACAGAGTCCTAAACCCAGCAAAAACAGTATCTAAAAAGTGGAGGGAGGCAGGCAAAAAGTTATGGGTGACCACCCTAAGGTTCTCACGTATAACGTGTGTCCCCCCCAGCTGAAAGTGGGGAGAGCTACCCAACCTCCTTGGAGCTCTCATCGCTAAGGCAGAAGTATCTGGAGAGACCATCAGTGTTGGCGTGGTCTATCCCAAGGCGATGCACCACCGTAAAGTCCACCCCCTGTAGGGAAATGGACCACCTCAAGAGTTTAGGATTCTCACCCCTCATCTGCATGAACCATCTGAGGGGCCTGTGGTCTGTCTGAACCCGGAAGTGAGTCACAGACATGTATGGTCTCAGCTTTTTCAGTGCCCAGACCACAGCAAATGCTTCTCTCTCAATAGCATTCCACCTTGGTTCCCGTGGTAATAGTCTTCTGCTAATAAAGACTACTGGTTGGTCTAGGCCCTCCTCATTTAGCTGTGCCAGAACAGCCCCTATGCCATGCTCTGAAGCGTCTGTCTGCACCATAAATTCCTGGGAGTAGTCAGGGGCCTTGAGCACGGGGGCCATGCACATGGCTTCCTTCAGAGAATCAAATGCTTCCTGACAAGCCTGTGTCCAATTCACCAATCTAGGTTCTTTTTTGGAAGTAAGTTCTGTCAAGGGTGTCACAATGGAATCATAGATCTTGACAAACCTACGGTAGTATCCAGTGAGGCCTAAGAAGGGTCTCCCCTCGGTCTGTGTTCTAGGTGGATGCCAGGTCTTGATAGTTTCAATATTGGCCTGGAGTAGCTGCACCTTGCCACCACTTACTAGGTTTCCCAAGTACACCACGGAACCCTGCCCAATCTGGCACTTACTAGCCTTGATGGTCAGGCCTGCCTGTTGCAGAGCCTGAAGCAACTTCTTGAGGTGGAGCAGGTGTTCCTCCCAGCTGGAACTATAGACAGCTATATCATCTAGGTAGGCTGCGCAGTAGGCATCCTTGCTAGCTAGGACCCCGTTAACCAACCGTTGGAAGGTAGCGGGGGCATTTTTCAACCCAAAGGGCATCACCCAGAACTGGTAATGGCCATCAGGTGTGGAAAATGCAGATCTCCCTTTAGCCCCTTCAGTCAAGGCGATCTGCCAGTACCCTGATGTGAGATCAAAAGTATTGAGGAATTTGGCAGCGCCTAGCCTGTCTACGAGCTCATCCGCTCAGGGGATGGGGTGAGCGTCAGTCCATGTGACTCAGTTGAGACCCCGGTAGTCCACACCGAAATCGGAGTTCTGGCTTTGCACCAGGTGCAGCAGCCTTAGGTACCAGTACCACAGGGCTGGCTCAGCGATGCTGGACTTCTCAATCACCCCTATGGCCAACATCTTGGAAACTTCCTCCTTGATGCTGGCCTTTACCTTATCTGACAACCTGTACATTTTTTCTTTACAGGGGGACTGTCTCCCATGTCAATTTCATGGACACACCGGTGGGTGAGACCAGGAGTAAGGGAAAACAGGGAAGAGAACTGCTCCAACAACTCATAGCAGTCTCCTCTCTGATTTAGAGTCAGGGAGTCAGAGAGATTGACACCCTCCACTGATCCATCACCTTCTTTGACATGGAGGAGGTTGTGGAGAGGTTCACTCTCCTCTTCCATGCCCTCATCTGTCACAAGGAGTATACTGACCTGAGACCTCTCAAAATGAGGCTTGAGTCGGTTATGATGGAGAACCCTTAGGGGTTGTCTAGGGGTCTTGAAGTCCTTCCGCTCCTTGATCTCAAATGGGCCAGACCAGTGGTCCTGGAGAACCCTAGGCTCTACTGGCTCCATTGCCGAAACATTGTCTCCAGTTGAGAACTCGACCAGAGTGGCCTTCCGGTCATACCATTCCTTCATCACCTCTTGACTGACCTCAAGGTTACTCTTGGCCTGCTTCCAAAAGTGTTGTAGCTGACCACATCCTGGGGAGGTGTCCTGGGAGCTGTCTCCAAGCCCTCTTTAACTATGCTTAGCGATCCCCTTACAGGGTGACCATAGAGAAGTTCAAAGGGGCTGAACCCCACCTCTTTCTGGGGCACATCCCTATAAGCATCAGCAGGCATGGCAAGAGGACGTCCCACTTATGGCTCATGGCCTCAGGTAGGCCAGTGATCATGCCTTTAAGGGTCTTGTTGAATCTCTCAACAAGCCCATTGGATTGAGGATGATAAGGGATGGTAAACTGTAGGTCCCCCCTCACTCATCCCACATGGACTTCACACAGGCAGGCATGAAGTTTGTGCCTCTGTTAGACACAACTTCCTTAGGGAATCCAACACAGGAAAATATTCCTATCAGGGCTCTGGTCATCACCGGTGCAGTCACTGTTCTCAGAGGGATTGCCTCTAGATAGCGGGTGGCATGGTCCAGCAAAACCAGGATAAAACTGTTGCCCATGGCAGTTTTGGGGCCCAAGGGACCAATGACATCAATGCCCACCCTTTCAAAGGGGGTGCCAATGACGGGGAGTGGGATCAGTGGGGCCTTAAGCCTTTTCCCTGTCTTCCCACTAGCCTTGCAGGTGGGGCAGACCCTGCAAATATTATCTGAGGCTACCCACATTCTAGGTCAATGGAAGTGGATGACAAGCCTGGCAAAGGTCTTGTCTTGGCCCAAATGTCCTACTAGATGGATGTTGTGAGCCAGACTCAGTAGGAAGGCCCGGTAACACTGGGGGACCACCAGCACACGTGCTGCCCCAATGGAAGGAGCCTATTCTCACTGTAAAGGAGATCAATCTCCCAGTAGATGTGGTGATCGCCTGCAGCTTCACCAGCTGCTTGGGCTGTGGCTTGTTGCCTCAGACCCTCAAGGGTGGGTCATTCCTTCTGCGCTTTGCAGAATTCTGCCCTGGTTGGCCCACCCTCTACTTGCCAGCCAGCAAGTTCAGGCAGGCTGCCAAGGTCAGCTGTGTCATTTCCGGATGGCTCAGGAACCGCCGCCTCCTCAGGGGCCCCGTCCACCACCGTGGGAAAATCTGAGGCGGGTTTCCCATGCCTCTTGCCCTTCATCTTTGCAGCTGTCTGGGCCATTATTCCAGGCTCCAGACGCCCTTGACTCCCTTCCCGAGCGGCCATGGATCTTCTGGTCATGCAGACCCACTCAGGAAAACCTAACATCTCCAGGTGGGATCTGACTCTACCTCCTTCCAGGCAGTATGCTCAAGATCATTGCCTAACAGACAATCTACGGGCGTGGCAGGACTCGCAGCTACTTTCAGAGTACCAGAGACCCCCCCCCACTCAAAGGGAACCAGAGCCACCGGAAGGTGACTCTCATGATTGTCAGCGACTATGACCTGGTGGAATGTATTAGGGACTAACTGCTCTCCTGTGTCATGCAGAGCCTCCACCCTTTGCTCATCAATGGTGACCCACTGCCTATACTTTGAAGTATTGGCAGGCATGTGGGCTTTAGGCACCATCTCCTTATCTCCCAGGGATACTGGGGACACCTCTGTCTGCCCTCCAAAGCTAACTAGGACTGTCTTCCCCTGAGCGCTACACTATCCAACCCAGGAGCCTGCCCTCCAGTGGTGGGCTGTGCTTTCGTGAAACACCGGTAGTCACCCTTAGAGTGTCCATGCAAGTAGCAATCTAAGTATTTGGGGATGAACTTCCCTACCGTCTTGTCGAAGTTGCCTGGTTTCTTCCCAAAATAAAAGAGGAATGGTTTCCACCCCCCCCCTGGAATTGTTTTGGGGGCCTTTGGAGAGTTCCTTATCTTTAAGTTTTTCTCCCCCCTCTTTCTTCTGTTGGGAACCCTGACCACCTTTGTGGGTGTCCCCCTCCAGATACCTTTTTGGATACTCTGGTGCTAATCCAGAGGTCCGCCTCCTCATCAAGCTTCATGGGATCAGTCAGCTTACTGTCTACTGAGTGCTGGCGCAACTCTGTAAAAGAAATACTGAGCATATGCTCTCTCAGAATCAAATCATATAACCCTTTGTAATCATTTACTTTGCTGCCCCACACCCATCCACTCAGTGCCTTATTGGAGAAATCCAAACAATCTACCCAAATCTGTGTGGAAAGTTTGGTGTTTGACCCTAAACCTCTGACGGTATTTTTCAGGGGTCAGCCCAAACATGGCCAGTAAAGCGGCTTTCATGGGTGCATAGACATTCTGATAATGTGGATCTAGTGTAAGAAGTGTGTCCCTCCCCACTCTGGTACATAAAACCACAAGGCCACCCCACATTGCTCCTCAGAGGTCCCATGGGCCCTTAGTGCAACTTCATAGGTAGTCAACCACTTGTCAATGTCATCTCCCACCACATAACTTGGCACCACATTCTTGGGTATACAAATGTTTTCTCCCCAACAGGTCCTGCATGTATGCTGCCACCATCACTGCTGGACTCAGACTGTCTCGCCTTGATCTTCAGCTCCCTGAGACTCAGTTCATGAGCCAACAAACGTTTCTTCTCAGCCAAGGCTCTCTCAGCTGCAGCCACAGCTCTCTCAGCTTCAATCTACTTGGCTGCTCTCTCAGCTTCAGCCTGTTTGGCTTCTCTCTCTGCCCTCCTTTCTTCCTGTTGAGCTTCAATTTTCAATCTTGCCATTCGCAATTGAAATTCCCTCTCCTTTCTTTTGCGGTCAGGCCCTGATCAGAGACATTGCTCCCAGGTTTGGCATGGGGCACAATTGCAGTGGTAACTTCATCCACTGATGGCAAAAAATCCTCTAAGGGAACATCCTCTGGGCCCTCCTTCTCAACATTCTCATCAGAATGGGCTTCTGCCCAGGCCTTCAGCGCCATTTGGAATTCCTCCTTTCTGGAGGCTTTCTGGGTAGGTACACCCATATCCCTGCATAGCCCCATCAGCTGTTTAACAGTGTAGGTCTCCAGCATGGCCAGATCAAAATCTTCATCTCCTGCTTGAGACCCAGCCAGAGACATGTTGAATGAGGATTTTAGTTAAAAATTTGTCAGGAAAAACAAAATTGCGGGTAGGTAGTGAATACTTAGCTACTGTATGTCACTGCACAAATACAAGTCCTATCCTCACCGCTGATCAGCAACGTTAGAAATGGGGTATTTGGTTGGCAGTCAGGTTACCCCCTGTCCAAGCAAGGAGCCTCACTCTAGTCAGGGTAAGTCACATACAATCCAAAATTATCTTGTGCCCACCCCCTGGTAGCTTGGCACTGAGCAGTCAGGCTTAACTTAGAAGGCAATGTGTAAAATATTTGTGGAATAAATCATACAATAACACCATATAGCACCAAAAAATACAACACACAGAGTTTAGGAAAATATATAATATTTTTCTGATAAGATGCAGGTAAAAAACGATTAAAATGCAATAAGTATATGTTGAGATATCATTGTAAAAGTGATATAAAGTGTCTTAAGTCTTTCAAAAGCAATCAAAGTCTCTTTCAAGCACAAAGTACCTGGTTTGTGTGCAAAATCTCTGCAAAGAACCGCAGAGGAGGAGATGCATGGAAACAAAGGGGTGTGCATCGATTTCTCGGGCCACACACAGCGATGCGTAGTTTCATGCAGGGACGTATGTGCATCGATTTCTGGCGCTCGGTCGTGGATCCTCTTCGGTTTGTGGGGTTTTCGGACACCCCAGGGACGATGGGTAGATTTCCTGCACTGGCAGGATGAAGTCACAGGAGCTGCGTCAATTCGGTGGGCGCTGCGTCAAATTTTTTACCGCATAGCAGGTGCTGCGCCGATTCCTCTCTGGAAGTCGGGCTGTGTCGTTCCTGCTGAGCTGTGCATCGATCGGGTGGGCAGTGCATCGAATTTTCGGTCGCTACGCTGGCCCTGCATCGATCTCGTTGCGAAGTCTGGCTGCGTCATTCCGGCTCGGCGTGCTGTGAATTTTTCACCTCAGTGCAGGCTGTGGTTGGTTTCTGGCAGGCTGTGCGTTGAATTTCGCCGCACAAGGAGTCCTTCTTGTAGAGATTAAGGCCCTCATTACAACCCTGGCGGTCGGTGTTAAATCGGCTGTAATACCGCCAACAGGCCGGGGTAAAAAAAATGGAATCATGACCTCGGCGGAAACCGCCAACACATACAACCACTTTAACACTCCGAACGCCACGGCGGTAGCAACAAACACCGTGGTGGTAACTGCCAACAGCCAGGCGGGAGACAATGTGCCGCCCACTCCATTACAACCCGCCCATCCGCCAGCTTTTCCAGGGCAGTGCCAACACTATCAAAAGCATGGCAGAAACATTACTCTGCAGGAAAACCACCCGACTCTCGACACTCAAGGAAGAACCAGGACCCCGTGGAGCCCGAGCTGCAGGATATACCAGGAGCACCAATGCCGGCGATGACGACCACGGTGAGTACTGCACCTAGCACACAAGGGAGGGGGAGAGGAAAAAGAGAGTGACACGCACACGTAACACCCCCACCCCCAACACCATCCACACAAACACATACTACAACATTACATGTACACCCCGTAACCCTCTGGAATAACGCAAGGACAAAAGGAATTGATTAAATTGAGTGTAATATTAGAAATACTAAAAAAACGTTCAGAAATCAAAAACAGTATTTACAATATATACAATATATACAAAAGGAGGGACAATGTCCATACAAAAATAGTCCATGGCCCACTGGGCCAAAACACATAGGCCAAGCCCATGCTTGACTCCTGCCTCAATACGGAGAGAACACTGCAGGGGCATTAGGTCGAAAACACGCAGGCACCTCAGGGGAATGGGAAAGGGGGGGCACCTCAGCCAGAAGGAGGTACAACGCCACTGCTCCTGGAGGGGGCTCCTTGCCCACTGCTTGGTCCTGGGGAGTGCAAAGCAACAGTCTCTCAAGTGGGTGGTTCGCCCACTGCTTGGTCCTGGGGAGTGCAAGGCCACAGTCTCTCAAGTGGGTGGTTTGTCCACTGCTTGGTCCTGGGGAGTGCAAGGCCATAGTCTCTCAAGTGGGTGGTTTGCCCACTGCTTGGCCCTGGGGAGTGCAAAGCCACAGTCTCTCAAGTGGGTGGTTTGCCCACTGCTTGGTCCTGGGGAATGCAAGGCCACAGTCTCTCTAGTGGGTTGTTTGCCCACTGCTTGGTCCTGGGGAGTGCAAGGCCACAGTCTCTCTAGTGGATGGCTTCTTCCACTGGTTCTGGAGGGGGCATTGTGCCCAGTGTGCTTCATCCTGCCATGGATAGGGTGAGTGGATGGCTTCTTTCACTGGTTCTGGAGGGGGCTTTGTGCCCAGTGTGCTTCATCCTGCCTAGGATAGGGTGAGTGGATGGCTTCTTCCACTGGTTCTGGAGGGAGCTTTGTGCCCAGTGTGCTTCATTCTGCCAAGGATAGGGTGAGTGGATGCCTTCTTCCACTGGTTCTGGAGGGGGCTTTATGCCCAGTGTGCATCATCCTGCCAAGGATAGGGTGAGTGGATGGCTTCTTCCACTGGTTCTGGAGGGCTCTTTGTGCCCAGTGTGCTTCATCCTGCCAAGGATAGGGTGAGTGGATGCCTTCTTCTACTGGTTCATGGAGGTGGCTGTGTGCCTAGTGATGCAACACTTGGGGAGTGCCAGGTCACTGTCCCTTACCTGGGTGTCAGTCCCACAAGATTTGCAGTGGGCAGGATGCATGACACTCTACGGAGGCAGGACTACAGTCCATCCGCCAGTGGCTACGGCTGCACAGTGGTGGTAGTGCTGGTACAGGTGCCAATGCTGCCAGTGGTGGGGGGGTGGCTCCAGCCCTTCCCCTGCAGCCTTGGACAGCTTCCCTCTGGGGCTGCTGCTGCTGGCAGTGGTGCTACTTCCGGCAGTGCAGGTGGCGGTGCTTGCGGTGGTGCAGGTGGCGGTGCTGGCAGTGGTGGGGGGAGGCTCCAGCCCTTCCCCTACAGCCTCGGACAGCTGACCACTGGGGCTGCTGCTGCTGGCAGTGGTGCTACTTACGGCAGTGCAGGTGGCGGGGCTTGCGGCAGTGCAGGTGGCAGTGCTGGCTGCGGTGCAGGTGCCGGGGCTGGTGGATGTGCTGGTAGCCACCAGACCTTCACCTGCAGCCTCGGACGGCTGAAGTGCCCTGGCTGGTGTTCTGTGCCCCTTTCTGCCCTTGGCAGATGGTGGTGCCTCCTGGGGTCTGCCAGCTGGAGTCTTGGACGTGGTCTTGCTGGGTGGTTGTGGCTCCTTCTCCTTGCTGGATGCTGTCCCTTTCTTGCCCTTGCCAGGTGGCGGAGCCTTCTTGGCCTTGGCAGGTGTTGGTTGCACACTGGCTGGGCTGACGGCTGCCCCCTTAGAGCCTCTGACAGCTGCAGAAACCACAGCGGACTTGGACTTGGTGGCTGAGGTGCTGGGCTGGGTTCTGGCCACCTTGGCCCGAGGTGAAGGACGGGGGGAGGGGTAGGGAAGAGGTCAATGTTGGCTAGGAAAGCCTTCTTAGGGACATTGGGGCAGGAAGAGGGTGAAGGTTTGGGGGTGGAGGAGGAGGGAGTGGTTGTAGGAGGTGTCAGTCTGCTGTGTTTGGGTGCAGGTGCATGAGCTGGCTGCTGTTGTAGGTGGATGGCTTTTGGGTGGGTGTGTGCTTGCGTCTGTGCACTTTGGGAGGCGGGGTCACAGATGGATGGAGGTAGTGGATGAGGATGTCGTGCATGCTGGTGTGAGTGGAGACGCAACTGGGATGTAGATGGACGAGGAGGGGGCACAGTGGAGGCAGTGGATGTTGGTGTGTCTGAATGGAGATGGTGCTTGTATGAGTGCCTGTGAGATGAAGTGTGGTGCTTGTGTTTGCCTGAGCCACTTCTGTGTGTTGATTTGGGTGAATGCTGGTCTGAAGGTGTGCTGGTGATAGGTTGGGGTTGAGGGTATTGGGACTGGGTAGAGGAAGTTGGAGGGGGAGGCTGGAGACAGGGACAATGGTTGCCATCAATGTGGATATCAGAGCCTGAAATGCTCTCTGTTGAGCCACCACGCCAGAATGAATGCCCTCCAGGTTTGCATTTATCCGTTGCAAATGCCTTTCAACACCCTGGATGACATTTAGTATGGTTGACTGCACAACAGTGAGGAATCTCAGGAGGTCAATAGCCTCCTCACTGAGGACAGCAGGGCCTGAGGTGCCTGGGGCGAAGGAGATGCCCACCCTCCTGGGTAAGCTGCCACAGGAAACACGCTGAGGGGCTGCTGGGAGGGCAGTGCTGGTATGGGGTGGCGGCTGTACCTGTGGTTGGGGTGGGCAGAGAGGTGTCTGCCAGGGAGCTTCCATCGGAGGAGTCGCTGTCTGTAGTGTCCCCTCCTGTCTCCGTTGTGGTGCTCCCCTCACCCTCCGTCCCACTGTTGCCCTCAACGTCGGTGGATTCGGCCACCAGGCCCATGTGGAATGCAGCTCCCTCTATCGCTGGTGTCTCTGCTCCTCCGCCAGATGATGCTAATGCACAAAAGGACAGGGTGACAAAACAAGAAGGGGGGGAGAGACAGAGGATACACTTGGTCAATGCCAGTAACAACACTACCATTGGCATACACAACACACAGGGATCAGCCCTATACACTAGGCCATGCACTACCAGTTACAATGCCAGTTACCAGCCCATAGGGTACAATGCCTAACCATTAGCTGAACACCTGAAACCCACAGGACCCTGCCCAGTAGTAGATGACCACTAACACTATTTGGGTTGGAGTGCTTCAGAGCCTACCCAACATGGGACCTACCCTGCCATGTTCACCCTGGCCTAGGTGCACCCACATCCCCCACCCAGGTAAAACCTTAACTCACGCAAAGTCATGATGCTGATTCTGTACTCACCCCCTTGTGGCTGCTGTGATGCCTTCAAGCGCCCATCCAACTCCGGATAGGCCACCGCCAGGATGCAGAACATCAGGGGAGTAAGGGTCCGACAGGCACCCCTTCCTCGTTGGGAGGCCAGCCCCTGCTGGGCCTCCGCCGTCTTCCTTGCCCAGCGGCGAAGTCCTCCCACCGTTAGTGGCAATGACCCCCAGGGTACGCACCTCCTTGGCGATGGCACGTCAAATACTCTTTTTCTGATGGGCTCTGACCTGCAGGAAAACAAACTGCAGAAAAGGGATTAGTCATACCGTCCCAACTGTCGTACTCATGGCCCACCATATCCCTCCAATCGCCTTACGCACATACTTTGACCACAATACATGGAGCACTCTGCTCAGGACCCCTCAGCCCCCCCCACATGAGTCTTACACACACAGCACTTCATACAATCATGGGCCACGCATCATGCTCACAGTGTACTCACCTGTTTGTCTGGAGGACCATAGAGTAAAGTGTACTGGGGTAGGACCCCATCCACCAGTCTCTCCAACTGCTCCGAAGTGAAGGTAGGGGCCCTTTCCCCAGACACTTAAGCCATTGTTGCTGCCAGACACAGGTCACAGCAGCACTTGCAGTGTAGGTCCTCTCCTGTTGAAGGTCGGGTAGCAAGTGAGTGAACAGATAGAAAATGGCAGTCACGTCCGCGGCGGTAAGTACCGTCACCGCCGGCGTACATCGCCATTGGCTCCTGGAACCCATAGGGCCCAATGTTAACCAATGCGGAGTTGTGCGCTGGTCATCGACTGCCGACAGCTACGGCACACAACGCCAGCGGAATTACCTCATTTTCACTTATCTCTCCTCAGAGGTCAGGCAGCCGCAATTTCAGGGGGGCACAAGCCATGGCACCTAACTGCGTCACAGCACACATTGGCACATCAACTGACTCTCAAATTCACATACTGTTTCTGTAAAGGAAGAAATGCATTTTTTTTACAACATATGTGTGAATATGACCCTCTGCTCACCGTTTGTCACCCTAGACTTAAACCGCTAAGGATGAGTATGAGATGGAGACATCCCCCCGTGTACAGACCACTGGTGGACCGGGCAACAATGGAGGACAGACAAATTACCCTGACCTACAGACTTGATAGGGCCACAATCCAAGAACTGTGTGCCCAATGGAACCAGACCTGATTTCAGCTATCCGCCAGCCCACAGGTATCCCCCCTCTTGTGCAGGTCCTGTCAGTGCTCCAGTTCCTGGCAAGTGGTTACTTCCAAGCGACAGTGGCCATGGCATCAGGCATGTCACAACCTATGTTCTCAAACGTGTTGACCAAAGTGTTGTCTGCCCTGCTGAAACACATGCGCAGCTACATCGTATTCCCCCAGGTGGAGGATTTGGCCACAGTGAAAACTGACTTGTATGCGCTGGGACATATTCCCAACATCATTGGTGCCATTGATGGTACACATATAGCATTTGTCCCCCCTGGAGGAATGAACAACTGTTCAGAAATAGGAAAAGCTTTCACTCTCTGAATGTGCAGATGGTGTGTTTGACGGACCAGTACATCTCCCATGTGAATGCCAAGTATCCTGGTTCTGTGCATGATGCCTTTGTCTTGAGGAATAGCAGCATTCCATATGTGAGGTCTCAACTCCAGAGGCACCGGGTTTGGCTAATAGGTGAGTCCATGGTCCCCACCCAGTTGATGTACGTATATGGGTGTGGAGTTGTCCCTAAGGGTGAGGTTCTGTCTAACAGGTATCCCTCGAATAATTGCAGGTGAACCTTCGCCATGTTGTTTCCTTTTTTCTTTCACTGTTGTACCTTTGTCACATGTCACCAAAGGGATTTTCACGAGTTTGTGGGTTTAAAACTAAGGACGTTGTGTACACATTGTTATCTGATACAAAGAAATTATTTGACGATTATTTCTTTCTTCTATATTTTTTAGGTTCCTGTTAATCTGATTTCCCCTATTATGGGTCTCTAATTGCTTAAGGATTAGGTACGTGTCATGGTCCTGATGAATCACACTAGATCATTTTTGACTAACCAGCGAGAAACATGTTGACCTATTATACAGAGTAACGCAGGGGATCCTGTAACTTCACTATCCTCCATTGAGAGACTTAGGGGGTCATTCTGACCTCGGCGGTAAAAGGCCCTTACCGCCGGTCACAAGACCGCCATCATACCGCCGCGGCCGCGGTAAACCGCCACGGTCATTCTGACCTCCAACTGCCAAACCACCGAAAACCCGACATCCACGGAAGGCCGCCTCATCAGCGGGCAGCGAAAAACTGGAGATGACCAAACCTCCACCGCCACGCCAACACAAACACGCCCATGCCATTACGACCCACGAATCCACGCGGCGGTCTTTCAACCGCGGTATTCCATTGGCGGTACACACCGATGCGCTCAAAATACACACACCTTTACAAAACACAGCCACATTGGACAATTCAAAATACACACACCTGAGACACATACACACACCACTCCCACACACCCATTACAATATAAAACACACACCCACATCACCCACAAACCCCCACATATCGAAATTCTGAGAGAAGGCGCAATACACAGATAGAGAGCACAGGGAACGCAAACCACAACACACACAGGAACCCAACATCATCAACCACACCACATCTATGCACACATCACCACACACCACCACTCACATCACCACAAACACCACCCCACACCTCTTCCACACCACCCCATGGCACCCCAAAGACACCCCATGTTTTCGGACCAAGAACTCAGGGTCATGGTGGAGGAAATAATAAGGGTAGAGCCCCAGCTCTTCGGCACACAGGTGCAACACACCACAATAGCCAGGAAGGCGGAGCTATGGCAAAGGATCGTCGACAGGGTCAACGCTGTGGGACAGCATCCCAGAAACCGGGAAGACATCCGAAAGCGCTGGAACGACCTACGGGGGAAGGTACGGTCGATGGTCTCAAGACACAACATCGCTGTGCAGAAGACTGGCGGCGGACCACCACCCACTCCACCCGAATTCACAGCATGGGAGCAAGAGGTCTTGAACATCCTGCATCCTGCGGGCCTCGCTGGAGTAGGCGGAGGAATGGACTCTGGTAAATCTAATCTCAACTACTCCCCCCCCAACCACCAGCATGCCAACCCACACCCCCACCCTCACCCCCAACCCCCCAGCACACATCCTCCCTGCCAATGTCTCACCAGCACAACCCACCCAACCCAAAACCAAACCCTGAATGCCAACACAAACCATGGACACCCATCACCTATGCATGACCACTGCACATAGCCATCCCCCCCCACAAACCACCCTCACAACTCCTCCCACAAGGGAATGCCAGCACTGGGGGACAAGGGCACCCACAAATCGCACGCCATGGCACACACAGAAGCAATAACCAAACTCTTTTACCCCTGCAGGGCCCGAACGCCAACACAATGCCACGGAGGGTCCAGATTTGTCCATCCCGCCCCCAGAACAGGCCCCCAGTGATGACAGCAGCTCTGTCGACCTAGAACCTGATGACCAGCCCGAACCATCGGGGACCTCTGGACAGTCGGTTCCCCACACACAGACACAGGCCACAGCAGACCCAACCCCCTCTGGGAATACCAGCACAGCTCCCACCCAGCGGGCCCATGCCTCTGTCTCCAGGACGCGTCAATCAGCGGTGTGTCCGCCACTACAGGGCACCCAGGCTGACCCACCACCCCAACAACAACAGGGACCTTGGGGCAGTGGTAGTGGGCACACCGTCCAGGGGACAGAGGCCCGGGGAAACAGGGCAACTTGGAGGGCTGCAGTGCGAGAGGGGGTGGACCGGCCCAGGGAACCCACTCTCCAAGAGGCCCTCACCACCATCATGGGAGCATACCACCACTCCCAGGCGACGATGGCGACGGTACTGGCCAGGTTCCAGGAGATCCAGGCACAGCAGGAGGAATGGTACATGGGGTTCAGAGACGAACTCCGGATCATAGGTACCGCAATGGGGAACATCGTCCTGGCCCTCAACCAGATAGTCACCTCATTGCGGGACCATGTGGCACCCCAAAGGGCCCCTGTCACTAGCCCGGACCACGAACAGCCTACCACCTCCGCCGGCGCTAGTGGACAGGAGGCCCCCACACAACGGCTGGCCACCAGAACCCCACCTCCTGCTGAAGATCAACCACCCCGCAAGCGGAACCTGAGATCTCACAAGAAGACAGAGTAGGATGCCAAGACCCCCGCTAGCAAACAATACCCCCTGATGTCATCCCACTGTCCCACATTGTCACCCTGTCCAACCTTAAACAGCCCCTGCTCCATCCTTCCACAGGCATATGGACATTGCACCTGTGAAACTGAGAACTGGACTCTGCCATGGACATTCCTCCACCCCCACCCATCACCGTTTTACTATCATGGACCTATATGTAGCACTAAAAATAAATCACTATTTGCACTTCAAAAATCAGGAGTCTGCTTGTATTCTTAACAAATGTATTACACATAACGGTTCATTAATGTTCTGTTACATTGTTATGACAACATACCAATGTCAATGAGCTTTAGTCCATGGGCAAACAAAGCAGAAGTCACGCAGTTGGTCAAACAGCTCTGAAAAGGGAAGGCAAAGTCACAATTCAGTTTAAAGGAACTGGGGGGAAACACAGAAAGTAGAGATGCAGGAGGCCTGAAGTAAATGTAAAATGGCGTGGGTGATTCTTACCTGTGTGCTACTGAAAATACTGTTGTATAACTGTGTCCCTGTTGTCCGTGTCGTCCCCGTCGTCTTCCTCCTCTTCACTCTCCACAGGCTCCACAGCTGCTACAACACCACCATCTGGACCATCCTCCTGCAGGAAAGGCACCTGGCGTCGCAAAGCCAGATTGTGAAGCATACAGCAGGCCACGATGATCTGGCACACCTTCTTTGGTGAGTACATTAGGGATCCACCTGTCATATGCAGGCACCTAAACCTGGCCTTCAGGAGGCCGAAGGTCCTTTCTATGATCCTCCTAGATCACCCATGGGCCTCATTGTACCGTTCCTCTGCCCTGGTCCGGGGATTCCTCACTGGGGTCAATAGCCAAGGCAGGTTGGGGTAACCAGAGTCACCAATTAGCCACACACGGTGTCTCTGTAGCTGTTCCATCACATAGGGGATGCTGCTATTTCACATAACATACGCGTCATGCACTGACCCAGGGAACTTGGCATTTACATGGGAGATGTACTGGTCAGCCAAACAGACCACCTGCACATTCATAGAATGGTAATTTTTTCTGTTTCTGTACACCTGCTCATCGTCTTTTGGGGGTACTAAGGCCACATGGGTCCCATCAATGGCACCAATGATGTTGGGGATATGTCCAAGGGCATAGAAATCACCCTTCACAGTGGCCAAATCACCCTCCTCAGGGAAAACAACGTAGCTCCGCATGTATTTCGTCAGGACAGACAACACTCTGGACAAAATCTTTTAAAACATAGGCTGAGACATCCCTGATGACATGGCCACTGTTGTGTGAAAAGACCCACTTGCCAAAAAATGGAGGAGTGACAGAACCTGCACCAGAGGGGGAATTCCTGTGGGTTGGCGGATGGGGGACATCAGTGCTGGCTCCAGCTGGGCACACAGTTCATGTATAGTGGCTCTGTCAAGTCGGTATCGCAGTATTATATGACATTCCTCCATTGTCGACAGGTCCACCAGCAGTCGGTACACGGGAGGATTCCTCCTTCTCCTCGCTAGTCCCAGCGGACGGTGCCTAGGAAGGACAACATGGAGTACAGAGTCAAGCAACCCACAGGTACGTAACTACAGCTTGCACAGTACACGAATCGCTATGCATTGAATGGCTTGTATGAGTGGCAATGCAAGGCCTAGGCCTGTGTGACGCAGTAGAAATTAAGCCATGTGGGCCCTTGAAATGGCGGCTGCCTGACCTGAGAAGTGTGACAGTGGGATGTGAGGTCAATGCGCTGGCGTGGCACACCGTGGCGGTAGGCGGTCGAAGACCGCGGCGCCAAGCCGCATTGGTTAACATTGAACCCTATGGGTTTCAGGAGCCAATGACGAGGTGCGCCGGCGGTACGCACCGCCGCGGTACGCACCACCGCGGGCGTGACCGCCATTTTCTATCTGATTAATCACTCGAGACCTGATCATCCACAGGAGAGGACCTATACTGCAAGTGCTGCTGTGAACTCGGTCTGGAAGAGACAATGGCTGCTGCGACTGGGGAAAGGGCCCCTGCCTTCACTTCAGAAGAGTTGGAGAAACTTGTGGATGGGGTCCTGCCCCAGTATGCGCTACTCTACGGTCCTCCAGACCAACAGGTAAGTACACTGTGTGCACGTTGAATGGGCTATGCCTGGGTTTTGGATGGTGGATGTAAGATGGTGGGGTGGGGAGAGAATGAGGAGTGCAAGGCACGACAGATGAGAGCATGTGCCACATGGCAAGGTTGGGGCAATCAAATCTAACATGCAGAGAATTAATGATATTTACTTTTCCACCCTGTACATGTCAAATAGGTCAGCGCCCATCAGAAAGTCGACATTTGGCGTGCCATCGCCAAGGACGTCTGGGACCTGGGGGTCCACAACAGACGGGGCACCCACTGCCGAAAGAGGTGGGAGGACATCCGCCGCGGGACCAGGAAGACCGCCGAGTCTCTGCTGGGGATGGCCTCCCAACGTAGGAGGGGTGCCAGCAGACAATTGACCCCCCTGATGTCCCGGATCCTGGCGGTGGCCTACCCCGATTTGGATGGGCGCGTGAGGACATCACAGCAGACACAAGGGGGTGAGTACCAGTACATTCAGCTATCTTTACACGCAGTGGAGGCGTCTGGGTGGGGGAGGAGGGCTGTGGGTGACATTAGGCCAGGGCGCTTTCTGTAGTGTAGTCCCCTCCTTTAGGCATGGCCCTGTGCCCCCGCCCCCAACCTCTGTAGGGTGCCAAGTACAGCAATCGATGGTCCAGCATTACCCATGTGCGCATTTGTTGTCCATTGACCTGTTGGCCTAGTCACAAGTACTGAGTAGTGTACCCCGATTGCGCGGCGTAGTGCATGAGGCTACTGTATCTGTCCTTTCCGCCAATGGTGTTGAAAATGCATGCACTTAACCTGTCTTTATGTCTCCCCCCACCCTTTTTCTTTATCTTCTTGTGCATGTGTGCATTAGCATCATCAGGCGGAGGAGAATTGGCATCGGAGCACGAGGGAGCTGCAACTCACAAGGCCCCGGTGGGCCATGGTACAGACACTGAGGTCACCAGTGATACGGAGGGCGAGAGGAGCTTCACAACGGGGACCCGTGGTGACACCAGCGACACCGACACGTCCTCGGATGGGAGCTCCCTAGCGGTGGCGGCAAAATCCGGGCCCCCCGCCTCAACAGGTACAGCCGCCACCCAGCGCACCAGCTCCGCCCTCCCAGCAGCCCCTCAGCCTTCGCTCCGTGCCCGCTCGCCCAAGAAGGCAGGCATCTCCTTCGCCCCAGGCACCTCAGGCCCTGCCCCTGTTACCCCTGCTGCCCTCAGTGAGGAGGTCATTGACCTCCTTCAGACCATCATTGTTGGGCAGTCTACCCTTTTGAATGCCATCCAGGGGGTAGAGAGGGAGGTGCATCGGAGCAATGCATACCTGGAGGGCATTCATTCGGGTCAGGCTGCCCATCAACGATCGTTCACTGCTCTGGCCTCAGCACTGACGGCAGCCATTGTCCCCGTTTCCAGCCTCCCTCTACTAACTGCCTCCACCCTGTCTCTGTCTCCTGTTCCTCAGCCTATCCCATCCACACCATCTGACCAGCCTGCACACACCTCAACACCCAAGGGCAGCTCATCCAGACATAAGCACCACAGATCCCACAAGCATTCACTCAAGCAACACCCAGATGCAGACATGGCAAAAGTCACTACCACCTCTGTGTCCCCCTCCTCCTCGTCTCCCTCCTCCCTCCCTGTGACGTCTCCGCTCACACCTGCATGCACACCACCATCAGCCAGTACTTCCACCACCAGCACACCCTCCAGTACAGTCCGCACACGTGCAGTCACCACCCCCACTGCCATTTACACGTCCCCTGTGTCCTCTCCCACTGTGTCTGTCACCCCCTCTTCCAAGACACACAAACGCAGGCAGCCACCCACCCAACAGCCAACCACCTCACCACAGCCTACGTCACAAGCACCTGCACCCACAGACAGCACACCTGACTCTCCTACAACCACATCCTCTTCCTCCACTCCCATAACCACTAAACCTACCCTTTACCTTGGTCCTAAAAAACTTGACCTCTCCACAGTTAACCTCTTTGCCCCACCTGACCCACCCCCTCCATCTGGGAAGAGTCCCAAGAGCACCTCAGCCACCACCAGCCCTGCTTCAAGTCTCAACATTGTGCATGGGTTTTGGAGTCCACCCTTTCCCAGCACTGACACTTCGGCCAGCAGCAAGGGGACAGCCGGCCCCCCCCTGGTAAGAGGACCCGTAAAGTCAAGGGTCGCCGCGAGAAGGCTGACACGGCTGCCCCCAAGGAGCAAAGTCCTGGGCCGTCACCTGCCACAACATCCAGGGGAGGCAAGGGCCAGAGAGCCTCATCTAAGGAGGGCAAGGGCAGCAGGGCGGAGAAGTCAGCCAGCAGGGGCGCGGACCAGGAGGGCCCCACAAGCCCCATCCCGGGTGTGACAGAGGACACCCACGGGCCCAGGACTCCGTCACAGAAGGGTCCAGCAACTGGACGGTCGGAGGGCGACTAAGCAGGGAGTCCTGGCCAGGTCAGGCTCCCTTGAAAGACACGACAAGCACCGCTGAACAGGGCCCCGCCGTGCAGAAGGGCACCGCTGAAGAGGGACCCGCCGTGAAGATAGACACCGCTGAACAGGGCCCCGCCGTGCAGAAGGTCACCCCTGAAGAGGGCCCCACCGTGAAATAGGCACCGCTGAACAGGGCCCCGCCAAGACAGGCACCGCTGAACATGGCCCCGCCGTCTCAAGCACCGCTCGGCTGGGCCCTTCCTGTCAAGCACCGCTCCGCTGGGCCCTTCCTGTCAAGCACCGCTCCGCTGGGCCCTTCCTGTCAAGCACCGCTCCGCTGGGCCCTGCCGTCTCAAGCACCGCTCCGCTGGGCCCTGCCGTCTCAAGCACCGCTCCGCTGGGCCCTTCCTGTCAAGCACCGCTCCGCTGGGCCCTGCCGTCTCAAGCACCCCTCCGCTGGGCCCCGCCGTCTCAAGCACCGCTCTGCTGGGCCCTTCCTGTCAAGCACCGCTCCGCTGGGCCCCGCCGTCTCAAGCACCGCTCCGCTGGGCCCTTCCTGTCAAGCACCGCTCCGCTGGGCCCTGCCGTCTCAAGCACCGCTCCGCTGGGCCCTTCCTGTCAAGCACCGCTCCGCTGGGCCCTGCCGTCTCAAGCACCGCTCCGCTGGGCCCTTCCTGTCAAGCACCGCTCCGTTGGGCCCCGCCGTCTCAAGCACCGCTCCGCTGGGCCCTGCCGTCTCAAGCACAGCTCCGCTGGGCCCCGCCGTCTCAAGCACTGCTCCGCTGGGCCCTTCCTGTCAAGCACCGCTCTGCTGGGCCCTTCCTGTCAAGCACCGCTCCGCTGGGCCCTGCCGTCTCAAGCACCGCTCCGCTGGGCCCTTCCTGTCAAGCACCGCTCCGCTGGGCCCTGCCGTCTCAAGCACCGCTCCGCTGGGCCCTTCCTGTCAAGCACCGCTCCGCTGGGCCCTGCCGTCTCAAGCACCGCTCCGCTGGGCCCCGCCGTCTCAAGCACCGCTCCGCTGGGCCCTTCCTGTCAAGCACCGCTCCGTTGGGCCCCGCCGTCTCAAGCACCGCTCCGTTGGGCCCCGCCGTCTCAAGCACCGCTCCGCTGGGCCCTTCCTGTGTCAAGCACCGCTGCGTTAGGCCCCGCCGTCTCAAGCACCGCTCCGCTGGGCCCTGCCGTCTCAAGCACCGCTCCGCTGGGCCCGCCGTCTCAAGCACCGCTCCGCTGGGCCCTTCCTGTCAAGCACCGCTCCGCTGGGCCCTGCCGTCTCAAGCACCGCTCCGCTTGGCCCTTCCTGTCAAGCACCGCTCCGCTGGGCCCTGCCGTCTCAAGCACCGCTCCGCTGGGCCCTGCCGTCTCAAGCACCGCTCCGCTGGGCCCTTCCTGTCAAGCACCGCTCCGCTGGGCCCCGCCGTCTCAAGCACCGCTCCGCTGGGCCCCGCTGTCTCAAGCACCACTCCGCTGGGCCCTGCCGTCTCAAGCACCGCTGGCCCATTGACAGTGCTGGTTCCGTGTCGAGCTAGTGTTCACGCTGCACTCTGGGCACGATGTCTCCTCCAATACCTGTGGAGTCTGTAATCCACCTGATGGCCTATGTGTCTGCACTCCCCAGGATGGCACAGTGGGCAGTCCACCCACTGTAGAGACTTGAGAGACTGTGGCTTTGTACTCCCCAGGATGGCACAGTGGGCAGCCCACCCACTGTAGAGACTTGAGAGACTGTGGCTTTGCACTCCCCAGGATGGCACAGTGGGCAGCCCACCCACTGTAGAGACTTGAGAGACTGTGGCTTTGTACTCCACAGGATGGCACAGTGGGCAGCCCACCCACTGTAGAGACTTGAGAGACTGTGGCTTTGCACTCCCCAGGATGGCACAGTGGGCAGCCCACCCACTGTAGAGACTTGAGAGACTGTGGCTTTGCACTCCCCAGGATGGAACAGTGGGCATGGTGGACCCTTCGTGGATCTGGCGTCGTGGACTCATGTGGCTGAGGTGACCCCCTTTCCCTTCCCCCTGAGGTGCCTGTAGTTTTGTCATCTGATGCCCCAGCAGTGTTCTCTCCAACGGACTCAGGTCTCCTGTGTGGGCTTTGCCCGTGTGTTGATACACTTTGGCCCACAGACAGTGGAAATTTAAGTGACTGTGCAGGACTTGTTGCCTATATTTATCGGTTTCGCAATGTTCTTACTTGATTTTGTTACATTTCTTTTTGCTATTTTACCATGACGTCAACGTACCTATTTTATAGATAAATTTTGTTTCTCACTTTAATTGTGTCTTTGCATCATTCCGGTGGGTTTGGGTGGTGTCACTGTGACTTGGTGCTCTGCATTGGTGTGTAGATAGTTTGGGGGTGGGGGGTCGCATATGTGTGTGCCCGTAACCTTTCCTCCTCCCCCCTCCCCTGTGTCGTAGGTGCAGTACTCACCGTTGTCTTCTGCGCCGTAGTTCGTACTCGTGGTAGATGAGCAGGTAGACAATAGCTGGTAGGATGTTTAATTCGGGTTCCATGCTGTTCTCTGTCCTCGTGGAGTGCATAGAGGTGAGCGTTTTCCCGTTCGAAGTCTGTTTCCGCCGTGTTTTTATCGGCGGGTCTCCCGCCCCGGAAAAGGTGGCGGATTGGTGAGTTGTGATAGGGTGGGCGGTACATTGTCTGCCGCCTGCCTGTTGGCGGTGACCGCCGCGCTGTTTGTCTGTCCCGCCGTGGCGGTCGGAGTGTTAAGTTGGCGGGCTGTGTTGGCGGTTCCCGCCAGGGTCAGAATTCCATTTTTTGGACCGCCAGCCTGTTGGCGGGTTGGCCGCCGCTTTAACACCGACCGCCAGGGTTGGAATGACCCCCTTAGTGGTTACATTACTTTTTTCCTTTTGGGGAGTTTAGACATCATTTTATTATCTCCCCACATGTCGTTTTTAATCATGTCAGAGGTATCAGTATCATAATAAATTGTAATTTTTACCTCTAGTCATTTTTAACTACCTTTATACCAATCCTAGATATTTTTTTGACCGGTTGTTCATCATTCACAAAAGATCTCCGGCAAAGAGCCCCGTGTGGGGCCCGTCAGGCATTGCAGCGCCGGCCTGACGAGGAGCATAGCCCTATGATGAAGCATGTCACCGAAAGGTGAGTGAGGGCACTTGCTTCAAACAAATTGATTTTCCATCAACCTCAATATAGAACTATAATTCTGAAAGAAACCCTCCCCCTTTTTTTGGAACTGTGTATATATACTATTTTGATTTGTTAACTATTGGGAGCCATATACACAGGACCAGGAGTTTGTTCTCCGAACCTCCCGCAAATGCCCCTCATTCTTGTTGTTGTTTGATGATTTAGCGTAGCTCTTGAGCTACGGGGCGTTGTTGGTTCACTCCGATAAATTATATCTGGTGGTGAACATGTCAGACCTACATGGTCTTAGTTTTGATGACAATATGGTGCAGGCCATTCTACAGACCCCATCCATTTTAGGGGATGAGAGCAGTGGTCCTTCCAATGGTACCAAGGAAGATTGGACGAAGTTGTCTGCTTTAAAGAAAGAACTCATTAAGACCGTTCTCCACAGCACAATCATGACAGAATACCTAAGGGCCAATATTTCACCAAATGGTCTGATTGTTACTAATGTCCCCAGAATTTTTCTTCAAGACTTACAATTCCGACTAGATTGGTCACAGATTTCATGGAAATGTACTCGGACTGGTTGGTCTTGATTATTAATACTTCGAAACGTTTGGCTGATTCCATCACCATCCAGATCTCCATCACTGAGGCGTCCATGAAAGCCACGGTCCAACTCTCCCAGTTTAAATCTCGTTTAGCTGAAATTAACTTGGAACTTAATGAGACTAAAGAATACCTTATGCGACAGAAAATCAACAAACTACAGAAAGACATAAAGCGATTTAGTAGAGAAAAAGTATACCCTTACACGAAAGATGATTACCAATACGAGGGAGCCCCTGAGACCTCAGATGATTCCGATGTTCCACAACGAAGACCCTGAATATCTCATTACAGCTCAAGCTCAGACGATTGGAGTAGTGATGAGGGACAGAGAACGAGCCAGAATCGCTATGGTACCCCTACTCATTTCAACCCTCCATTCCCATACCAGCAGGTCCCGCCTTGGCAACAAATGCCCATGCCTTTCTTTCATCCACAGCCACAGTACAATTTCAATCCTTTTTTAGGAAGAGGCCAGGGCAGAGGCAGAGGCAGAAACAGAAGGAGAGGCAGAAACGTTCACTGGGCACAGGAGGAACCTCAGATGGTTACCAGGATCCGCAGTGTGACGACACAAAAGAAACCCTAGTCGTCAATCTTTCCAGCATTACTCTCACCCCACCAGAGACGGCAGTTCTAGAAAAAAGCTTAGGGTTCGTACCAACTCCTAAGGAGGATCAATTCTGACTAAATTGCGAAATGTCAGCCTTGTTTCAGAAGATTAGACTAGACTTTTTCTTCAAAGACCGTCCTCTGATAGATTCGAGAGGTGATACTAACCTAAGAAACCCCTCCACCTTCAAGCCTCCCCCTACTTCGGTCCCTATAGAAGTACTTACCTCTGAGAAGGCAGTGCGCCATGAAGTCCAACTCCTGGAACCTCTCCGTGCTTTTCAGAATATCTCGAAACTGGAACGAACAGCGATCCATTCCTTATCCCACAATCTGGACATCACCATAAAACCTGCAGATAAAGGAGGTGCGATTGTGGTTCTGGACACAACCGATTACAAACAAGAATGTCTCAGATTGCTCAGCGATGGAGCTTATTACAAACATATATCGATCGATCCTACCCCACGTCTACAACGTATGATTCGTGGGATGATAATGGAAGCAGAATCAGCCGGTTGGATTACCCAGCATGAAGCTGAGTTCCTGGATGCAAAGAATCCCAGGATACCCTATTTCTACTGTCTCCCCAAAATCCACAAAGGTACTCCTCCTCCTGGCTGCCCGATAGTGTCCGGGATAGGATCTCTTCTAGAACCTCTATCCAAATTCTGTTATTTTTTTCTGCAACCTATTGTCCAAAAGACGTCCACATTCTTGAAAGACACCAAGGACACCCTGATTCTACTTGAAGATATCAACAACGCAGGTACTACTGACATGCTGATATGTTTAGATGTGGAGGCTTTATACACCAACATACCACAGGAAGCAACTCTTGCTACAGTGGAAGACCTACTCTTGGCTGATACATGGACTCACAATACCCCAATCAGTTTTATCATGCAATGTGCAAGTTTGGCTCTCAAAGAAAACTTCTTTCAATTTAAAGAACGCCTTTTCCCTCAGAGACAAGGTACCTCCATGGGGAGTACCTTTGCGCCCAGTCTTGCCTGTTTGTATATGTATGCTTTTGAACAGCGCCATATACTCACTCCCACACAACCATTATTTTCTAACATCAGACTGTGGCGCGGTTATATAGACAACATCCTAGTGATCTGGAGGGGTAATGCAGAACAAGCAAAAGCCTTTACTCAGTGGATTAATACTTTAGATACTCATCTCCACTTTAGCACCAACATCTCAGACATAGAGATATCCTTGCTTGACCTACGCATTACACTAAGGGATGGGTATCTCCATTCCTCTGTGTTCCATAAACCCACTGATAGGAACAGCCTTTTACTCTATAATAGTCACCATCCTAAAGCACTGCAAGATAATCTTCCCTTTGGACAGTTCCTTAGGATACAACGCAATTGTTCGGATACAACTGACTTTCACACCCAAGCTGACACCCTGTGTTGCAAATTAAGTGAACGTAACTACCCTGTGTCGAACATCAGACGGGCTAAGAAAAGAGCCAGGAATATCCCCAGGGAGACCCTTTTGACCAACACCACTCGCACTCAGCAATGCAGACTGACATGTGTGACCACATTCACCCCTTTGAGTAACCAGATTAAGAGCATTGTACAGAGACATTGGCCTATCCTCAATAGTGCGGGTGAATCATTAGAACACCCTTTATTCTCCTTTAAGAGAACACAGAATATTAAAGACTTAGTAGTCCACACGAGACCTGCACCCCGCCAGTACTCTGACAACATAGGTGTTAAGCAATGGTTGGGAATCAAAGGACACCACCCTTGCGGTGCGTGTAATGTTTGCTCGTTGACCATCAGCACACAGGAGTTGGACCTGGGTGAACCCAGGAAATGGCAATTAAGATCACATACTAATTGCCGTACAAAAGATTGCATATATATGATTACGTGCCCTTGTGACCTGAATTACATAGGTATGACAACTAGAATGGTAAAAATACGAATCCATGAACACCGCAGTACCATCAGGTGTAAGAGATCTTCGACGAAATTGACCAACCACTACATTGAGAAACACCACACTCCCGGTGACCTCCGGTGGGTTATTTTGGAAACCATTAGAGACAATAGAGACTGTGCAACTAGGCTATTTGAGAAAGAACAACGTTGGGTTTTCAGGTTGAAGACCCACAGATCTGGACTCAACAATGAGATTCCTTGGACCAATTTTATCCATAAGTAGTTAGGTCCTTCTGACCTCCTCAAGATGCTTTCTTTATATCCTTTGCCATACTATGGTCTTGATACTATCCACGTTCTGACGCTCTCACTTCTCTTTGGATTATATATCTCCATATTCCATTTGTAGAAATGAACATCCTTTGCATTTCTGATTAATTATCCAAGTGTACTAACCTCTTCTGATACTACTTTGCTGCAGCCTTTATATATGGCCGAAGCTGCCTTCTTGTCCCTTTTTTGTGTTCATTACTCTCCCTTGGTTACAGTCCTCTTTCTATTTCCTGTCTTCACTGCATACAACTTCCCTTTATAAGCTCCACCTACTGATCACCTCTGATCGTTCCGGGAATATTCAGAGCGATGTAGGTTTGCCACTGCATGCTGATCTACTGAGAGTAAGTGCCTCATTAGTGGTGTTATGGACTATTCCTTGTATTTTATTTCATTACTCGTATTCCTAATGTATTTTGGTAACATACGAGAGCTGCCCAACGCGCGCTCGCGTCAGTAGCAAAGTTTGTTACTTTTAGCATTCTTTTTAGTGTTTACCGGCAGCGCACTATTTTTCCTTCATGCGCGCTGCCTTGAGCAGTGTCTAGCACCGGTCCATTAACATGGGACCTTCGAGAGGAGCAGTACGCGATAGCTACCTCGTGCACCTTCCTCTACGATTAATAGCCTCGTCGTTTCTAATTTTCTAGTACCTCTGCAGTCTGCGAGAGCTCGTCCGTACTGCCCTTAATCACGGCCGATACCGGTTTAACGATTCTCGTTCCGGTTTTTGGCTAGCACACCCTCCCTCGTTTAATTTGATTTCAGCTCGTACATTTTGCCACAGCGCTTGAGTATTACCGCACTTGAGGATGTGTTTATTGTGACACCGCTTTGAGCTTTGCTCATAAGCATGGCATATGTCTAATTTCCTTTCCCCTTTTTATTTATTCTTACGACCCAAAGTGGTTAGTGCTGTGTCAGGTTACAAGTTTCCTTGCTAGCCACGCCTGACTTTACCATATTTTCCTTCCAAGGTTTGTTGGGGCTCCTTTATCAGTACTAATTCCTGTACTGCCCCAGCATTTCCCTAGGACGTTATTCAATATACTCAGAACTATAGAGATGAGAATATGTATATATATGTGCGTTTTTTCTGGTTTTGATATTCCCTCATGGCTTTATCGTCACATTTAGATCAACTTTCACACTCTATATTGTGACATTACGCCCCATTTTGTTGATATTTAAGGTATTCTTTCTTTATGCGTATTTAGACCAGAGTGGACCGCTCAAGCCTGATATTTTCCCCGATGGGGCCCATCCTTTAGTATATGGAGGGTAAGCATTGTAGTACCTTCGCCATGTTGTTTCCTTTTTTCTTTCACTGTTGTACCTTTGTCACATGTCACCAAAGGGATTCCTCACGAGTTTGTGGGTTTAAAACTGAGGACATTGTGTACACATTGTTATCTGATACAAAGAAATTCTTTGACGATTGTTTCTTTCTTCTATATTTTTAGGTTCCTGTTAATCTGATTTCCCCTATTATGGGTCTCTAATTGCTTAAGGATTAGGTACGTGTCATGGTCCTGATGAATCACACTAGATCATTTTTGACTAACCAGCGAGAAACATGTTGACCTATTATACAGAGTAACGCAGGGGATCCTGTAACTTCACTATCCTCCATTGAGAGACTTAGTGATTACATTACTTTTTTCCTTTTGGGGAGTTTAGACATCATTTTATTATCTCCCCACATGTCGTTTTTAATCATGTCAGAGGTATCAGTATCATAATAAATTGTCATTTTTACCTCTAGTCATTTTTAACTAACTTTATACCAATCCTGGATATTTTTTTGACCGGTTGTTCATCATTCACAAAAGATCTCCGGCAAAGAGCCCCCGTGTGGGGCCCGTCAGGCATTGCAGCGCCGGCCTGACGAGGAGCATAGCCCTATGATGAAGCATGTCACCGAAAGGTGAGTGAGGGCACTTGCTTCAAACAAAATGATTTTCCATCAACCTCAATATAGAACTATCATTCTGAAAGAAACCCTCCCCCTTTTTTTGGAACTGTGTATATATACTATTTTGATTTGTTAACTATTGGGAGCCATATACACAGGACCAGGGGTTTGTTCCCCGAACCTCCCGCATATGCCCCTCCTTCTTGTTGTTGTTTGACTCTGGTTACCCCAACCTCTCATGACTACCTACCCCAGTGAGGAATGCCAGGACAAGGGCAGAAGAACGTTACAATGAGGCACATGGGCGAACAAGGAGGATAATTGAGAGGACCTTTGGCCTCCTGAAGGCCAGATTCCGGTGCCTCCATCTGACAGGTGGATCCCTGTACTACTCAACCAAGAAGGTGTGCCAGATCATTGTTGCATGTTGCATGTTGCACAACCTGGCCTTGAGACGCCACGTGCCTTTTCTGCAGGAAGATGAGCCTGGGGGAGGTCTTGTGGCAGCTGTGGAGCCTGTACACAGTGAGGAAGAGGAGGCAGAGGAAGAAGATGTGGACAACAGAAGTTCACTCATTCAACAGTACTTCCAGTGACACACAGTTAAGACACTAACTTCACTTTCCATTGCAGTTTTGTGTTGGACATTGTACATGGCAGCCTGATTTTCCATATTCTATGGCCTCCTACTGTACCATTTGGCATCTCTATTTTCAGATCTCTGTGCCGCACTCTGGCTCCTGGTGTGTTTACTGCTGCACACTACAGGCCATACCTATGTATACATGACTGTACAGTTGAATTGCAATGTTTACAGCTTGTTAAACGAATACATATTTGAATCAATTGACAGACTCCATACTTGTATTTGTTCCAAGGGTGTTTATGTATGTGCTAATAAGTGGAGGGGGTATTGCAATGGGCTGGGTTGCTGATGGAGGAAAGTCCAGGGTAGAGTCCAGTCTATTGGTATCACAGGTGCACTGTCCAATGGGGCATAGGAAGGAGAGCAGTAGCAGTTCAAGGTGGACAGGGTAACAGAGTGAGACAGAAGGGTGACAATCAGGAGAGACTTATTTCCTGGTGGAGGTCTTGGCAATATTCTCTGGCTTCGGCCTGGATCGCAGGGACCGTTTCCATAGTGGTTCTCTTTCTGCAGGGGGTGGGGTGCTGGTGGCCTGTTGTTCATGTGGCAGGGCCTCCTTTCCACTAGCACCGGCAGAGGTGGAGGGCTGTTCTTCGGTTTGGCTAGAGTCAGGGGCCTGTTGGTGTGCCATAGCCTCCCTCATGGTGTTGGTCATGGCTGCCAGCACCACTGCAATGGTGACCAGGGTGGTGTGGATGTGTTTGAGGTCCTCCCTGATCCCCAGGTACTGTCCCTCCTACAGCCGCTGGGTCTCCTGCAACTTGTACATTATCTGGCCCATGGTCTCCTGGGAATGGTGGTATGCTCCCAGGATCCCTGCAAGTGCCTCGTGGAGAGTGGGTTCCCTGGGCCTGTCCTCCCCCTGTCGCACAGCAGTCCTCACAGCTTCCCTGTTGTCCTGTGCCTCTGCCCCCGAACCGTGTGCCCACTGCCACTGACCCCAGGTCTCTGATTGTCTTGGGTTTGTGGGGTTGCCTGGGGTCACTGTAGTGGTGGACATACCACTGATTGACGTGTCCTGGGGACAGAGGGATGGGCCCGCTGGGTGGGTGCTGGTGTTTCCTGAGGGGAGAGGCTCTGTGAAGGGTTGGGACTGTGGCAGGGTAACTGAGTGTCCAGAGGTCCCTGATGGGCCAGGTTGGTCATCGTGATCCAGGCTTGCAGAGCTGCTGTCATCACTGTGGGCCTCTTGGGGGGGTGGACTGGATGTTGGTGGCACCCACTCTCTGGTGACATTGGGTCCTGTGGGGATGAAATGCAGTGTTATTGTATCTGCGTGTGCCATCTTGTGCATGGGTATGTTTCCCTCTATGGTTGGTATTAGCAAGGCAGCTTTGGCTTGTGTGAGTTGTGATTCGGCTGGCTAAGTGACTGTCACTAGTGTGCATGCTGTGGTGATGGGTGTCCATGCAGGTCTGTGATGGGTGTCCATGGATTGTTGTTGCTTGCAGGGCTTGGTATTGGGTTGGGATAGTTGGGTATGTGTGAGGTGGTGGAGTGATGGGGTGAGGGTAGGGGTAGGAGTTTGTGATAGCATGCAGGTAGGTTGGGAGATGTAGTACTAAAGATTTGACTTACCAGAGTCCAGTCCTCCTGCTATTCCTGCGAGGCCCTCAGGATGCATGATCACTAAGACTTGCTTCTCCCATGTTGTTAGTTGTGGGGAGGAGGTGGGGGTCCACCGCCAGTCCTCTGTACAGCTACCTGGTGTCTTGCAACTAAGGAACCCACCTTCCCCGGTTGGTCGTTCCACCTCTTCCTGATATCATCCCTTGTTTTGGGGTGCTGTCTCATGGCATTGACCCTGTCCACGACTCTCTGCCATAGCTCCATCTTCTTTGCAATGGACGTCTGCTGCACCTGTGATCCGAATAGCTGTGGCTCTACCCAGATGATATCTTCCACCATGACCCTTAGCTCCTCCTCTGAAAATCTGGGGTGTCTTTGTGGTGCCATGGGTGTAGTGTGAGTGGTATGTGTGAGGGTGTGTGGAGTGATGTGTTGGGGTGTGTGGATCGTGTATGGGTGATAGTGTTTTGTGGCTCAGATTCAGTGGGTGCTCCTGGCTTGTCTCTCTCTCAGTTGGCAATATTTGTTTTCGTTGTAAGGGGTTGTGGGTATTGTGAGTGTGTGTTTTATATTGGATTGGGTGTGTGGGTGTGGTGTGTGTATGTGTGTCGGGTGTGTATAGTTTGAATTGTCCAATGTGGTGTAGTTTTGTTAGTGTGTGTTTTTTGAGCGCGGCGGTGTGCACCGTAAATGGTTTACCGTGGTTGAATGACCGCTGTGGTGATTCGTGGGTCCTGATGCTGTGGGCGTATTTCTGTTGGCGTAATGGTGTGAGTTTTGGTACCACCAGTTTATCACTGACCTTTGGTCTGGCAGACTTGGGTGGGTGTCTGTATAGTGGTGGATTTCTCTGTGTAGGTCATAATACCCGTAACGGTATACCGCCACGGTCACGTTATGTTGGCGGCCATCAGCACGGCGATCAACGGCATTTACCACCAGGTTTGTAATGAGGGCCTAAGTCTTTTTGGTCCAGAGACTTCAGGGAACAAGACGCAAGCTCTATCCAAGCCCTTGAAGAGCACTTCTTCACCACAGCCAGAGAGCAGCAAGGCAGCAGGACAACAGCAAGGCAGCAGTCCTTCACAGAAAGCAGACAGGTGAGTCCTTTGGGCAGCCAAGCAGTTCTTCTTGGCAGGATGCAGGTTCTGGTTCAGATTTCTCCTCCATGAAGTGGCTGAGCTGGCAGAGGCCCTGTTTAAATACCCTTTGTGCCTTTGAAGTGGGGGAGCCTTCAAAAAGTGGCTTAGAAGTGCACAAGATCCACTTTCAGTTCAATCCTGATGCCAGGGTCCCAGTAGGTGGTGTGGCAGCCCTTTGTGTGAGGGCAGGCTTCTGTCCTTTGACATGCAAGTGTCAGGCCCTCCACCCTCCCAGCCCAGGAAGACCCATTCAAAATGCAAATGTATGCAAGTGAGGCCGAGTATCCTGTGTTTGGGGTGTGTCTGAGTGAATGCACAAGGGAGATGTCAACTAAACCCAGCCAGACATGGATTGTAAGGCACAGAAGGATTTAAGTGCAGAGAAATGCTCACTTTCTAAACGTGGCATTTCTAAAGTAGTAATATTAAATTCCACTTCACCAGTCAGCAGGATTTTGTATCGCTATTCTGGCCATACTAAATATGACCTTCCTACTCCTTTCAGATCAGCAGCTACCACTCAACCAATATATGAGGGCAGCCCCAATGTTAGCCTATGAAGGGAGCAGGCCTCACAGCAGTGTAAAAATGAACTTAGGAGTTTTACACTACCAGGACATGTAAACTATACAGGTACATGTCCTGCCTTTTGCCTTCATAGCACCATGCCCTATGGGTTACCTAGGGCATACCTTAGGGGTGACTTATATGTACAAATAGGGGAGTTTTAGGCTTGGCAAGTACTTTTAAATGGCAAGTTGAATTGGCAATTAAACTGCATACAACAGGCCTTGCAATGGCAGGACTGAGACAAGGTTAAGGAGCTACTTAATCGGGTGGCACAATCAGTGCTGCAGGCCCACTAGTAGCATTTCATCTACAGGCCCTGGGCACATATAGTGCACTTTACTAGGGACTTATAAGTAAATTAAATAGTCCAATTGGGTATGATCCAAAGTTACCATGTTTAAAGGGAGAGAGCATATGCACTTTAGCAATGGTTAGCAGTGGTAAAGGTTGCAGAGTCTTAAAACCAGCAAAAACAGTATCTTAAGAGTGAAGGGGGGCAGGCAAAAAGTTAGGAGTGACCACCCTAAGGCTCTCAGGTCTAACAGATAGCAATTTGACCTACCTCATGAATATTAAAGAGGTATGTCACAGATTGCAACCCACTAGGAATTGCAGCATTACAGGATGATGGCCTACTGAGGCCAGCAGAATACACTGTATATGATTGCTTTTAAATTATGTAATCTTTTTAATGCAACCCGATTGCTTTAAAATAAAATGGAATACATTTAAAAAAAAAATGAAACATGTAAGTTTCATTTTTTAAGAGTAGGCAGTGGACCATTTGACTTGCACCGTCCTTATAATATGTGGTAAAGGGTACTTTACCCCATATATAATACCTAAATAAAACATTACCTACCCAAGCCCCCCCCAAATAATCCACAGCAATTTACAATCCTGTAAAAAAGTAAGAATAATGAGCAGAATATGAACACCCCCAAAAAACTGAGATTCCAAAACTAAGGTGGTCATTCTGAACATGGCGGGAAAGACTGCACTGCCGGATGTGGCGGTAACTAATGAAGCACATGAGAAACAGCCAGTGTGAAAATCACTCACCGCCAGCAAAGGAGTGCTGACATCGACGGAAGAGGCCCCCCACAGGCCGACGGAAAGGCCCCACCCGGCCAACAAAAAATGAAGCACAAGACCGCCGTCAGTTCCGGGGCGGAAACCACCACCACGCAAAGCATGGCGGAAACTAACCAAAAAAAGGAAACACTCACCGTAGGCACACACAACACGCCAAAGCGGACATGGAGAGAGAATTGGAAATTATGCCAGTGCTGCTCCTTACCATATACCTCCACGACCGTGAGCACCGACTAAGACGACGACGGTAAGTACCGCAATCTACTAAACAATGGAAGAAAGGGCACAATTAGACACCCACCCACCCTGCAACGCACCCCCAACCGCTCACACCATCATAAGCCATACACACCAGAACAAGATATGCTTACCCGACACAAGGCCAATACAACCTGCCCAAAGCACACACATGTGCACACCACACCCCCACAATGAAACAATATATATATAACTAGGCTGATCTGCCCCGGGGGGGGGGGGGGCAGAAACCACTAGACACTAGGGATTTGTTTTTTATTTTTATACTTATGCATAAGGGGAACGGCCCCTTGGGCAAAGACCGCTTCCAAGGGGCAAAATATTTTTAGGCCATTTCTGCCCCCGGGGGGGGGGGGGCAGAAACCCCCTAGACACTAGGGATAATTTTTTTTTGGTTTATTTTTTTTTATATGTGGGGTGCGACCCCTAAGGCAAGGGTCGTTTCCCAAGGGGTCAAATTATTTTTAGGCCATTTCTGCACCCCCAGGAGCAGATTGGCCTGTTATAATTAGGCCGATATGCTCACGGGCGGCAGAAAGCTCTAGACACCAGGGATATATATATTTTTTATTTACTTTATGTTTTTATGTATGGGGAGCGACCCCTTAGGCAAGGGTCGCTCCCCTGGGTGGCAAATTGTATTTAGGCCATTTCTGCCCCCCTTGGGGGCAGATTAGCCTATTTCTATTAGGCTGATCTTCTCCCGGGGGGGCAGAAACCACTTAGGTGTGTGTTTATGTGTGTGTTTTGTTTGGGGTCAGCCCCTTTGGCAAGGGTCACTCCACATGGGGGCACATTACTGTTGGCCATATCTGCCCCTCTTGGGGCAGATCCGTTTATTTTTGGAAGGCCCATCTGCCCCAAAGGGGGGCAGAAAGCCCACCAGAGACCAGGGAAGATTTTTTTTTTCAAAATAAGAGGGTGGGGTATGGTCATACCCCCACCCCAAATAAATGGGGCCGATGTTGTTCTGCCCACCAGTTGGCAGATTTGGCAATTACCCCCGATCCACACCCCGAGGGGGCAGAAAGTCTACTAGATGCCAGGGAATTAAAACAAAAAAAAAAAAATAGTGGGGTGGTGGCTACCAACCAGGATGGGCCTGGTTATGCCCCCACCCCAACTGAAGGGGGTAACAGTCTTTCAGCTCTCCCTCCGCACACTAAAACATCTTATCCCACGGCAAGCGGACATTTGATTATTTTGGGTTTTGGTTTTACATTTCGTCCATAAGAGCTTGGCTAACTCTCAAAATCGTCCCACTTAGAATGGTGAGGGCTGCACTTTTTGGACTTTGAGACACTGCCATGTAGAAAAATCCATCAGACCTAGACATATCTGAAAACTAAACATCTGGTTCATTCCAGGGTGGTGTGCTTCACATGCACCGCACCATTTTCTTGCCCACAATGCCCTGCGAACCTCCAACTTTGCTGGAAATCACACATTTTTCCCACATTTTTGTGATAGAACCTTCCGGAATCTGCAGGAATCCACAAAATTCCTACCATCCTGCATTGTTTCATCTATACCGATTACAATTCTGCTGCACTTGTCTAAAAATGTTTCTTTTCATACTGCCCTTTTGGACCAGCTTTGGTTCCCCCTCAATTTCAACATGTTTTTGGCTCTTCCCTGTCACAGGCACTTGGCCCACCTACACAAGTGAGGTATCATTTTTACTGGGATACAGAGGGGAATGTTGGGTGGTAGGAAATTCGTCTCGGTGCGGGGATCCCACACAGAAATGTGGGAAAAATGTGATTTGTTTAGCCAAATTTTAGGTTTGCTGAGGATTCTGGGTATGAAAACATTGGGGAATTCATGCAAGTCACACCTCCCTGGACTCCCTCAGATGTCTAGTTTTCAGAAATGTCTGGGTTTGGTAGGTTTCCCTAGATGGCTGCTGAGCCCAGGACCAAAAACGCAGGTGCTCCCCGCAAAAGCAGCTAGTTTTGTATTTGATCATTTTGATGTGTCCAGATAGTGTTTTGGGGCATTTCCTATCGCGGGCGCTAGGCCTACCCACACAAGTGAGGTACCATTTTTATTGGGAGACTTGGGGGAACGCTGGGTGGAAAGAAATGTGTGGCTCCTTTCAGATTCCAGAACTTTCTGTCACCGAAATGTGAGAAAAAAGTGTTTTTTGGCCAGATTTTGAGGTTTGCAAAGGATTTTGAGTAACAGAATCTGGTGAGAGCCCCACAAGTCACCCCATCTTAGATTTCCATAGGTGTCTAGTTTTCAAAAATGCGCAGGTTTGGTAGGTTTCCCTAGGTGCCGGCTGAGTTAGAGGCCAACATCCACATCTAGGCACTTTGCAAAAAACAGCTCTGTTTTCTTTGGGAAAATGTCATGTGTCCACGTTGTGTTTTGGGACATTTCCTCTCGCGGGTGCTACTCCTACCCACACAATTGAGGTACTGTTTTTATCGGGAGACATGGGGAAATGCTGGTTGGAAGGAAATTTGTGGCTCATCTCAGATTCCAGAACTTTCTGTCACCGAAATGTGAGGAAAAAGTGTTTTCTTGGTCAAATTTTGAGGTTTACAAAGGATTCTGGGTAACAAAACCTGGTGAGAGCCTCACAAGTCACCCCAACCTGGATTCCCCTTGGTGTCTAGTTTTCAAAAATGCACAGGTTTGGTAGGTTTCCCTGGGTGAGCTAAAGGCCAAAATCCACAGCTAGGCAATTTGCAAAAAACAGCTCTGTTTTCTTTGGGAAAATGTGATGTGTCCACGTTGTGTTTTGGGGCACTTCCTAACGCGGGCACTTTGCCTACCCACACAAATGAGGTACAATTTGTATTGGGAGACTTGGGGGAACGCTGGGTGGAAAGAAATGTGTGGCTCCTCTCAGGGCTTTCGGTCAGCCCTCTTCATCCATATGTCTGTTCAAATGTCACTTATAATTAACTTCCACCCACAGCATGTAGTAAAGGGTACTGGGTCAACACACTTCCGCAATTGTCTCTCTTGCTCCAAGTGGCAACATGTCTCTTGATCACATGTGCTGTCTGTCTAAAAAGAATTGCACTTCTGTTCCAGGATTGTTGGTATGTGGTTTACTGTGCCAATGTTTTTTTTTTTCCATAATTTAGTAATTCATGTATATCTACACAATGTATTCAGGTTACAGTAATTCAATACCAATAAGAATTATATTTTCTTCCAATGTGCATAAAAACTCAAAATATTTCTATATCTGTTTCAAGTATACCGCCTTGTCGGAGGCAACACTAATATTCTGTGAAAGGGTTATTTGTCTTTAAATTAAAATGTATCATGCTGGGCAAGCAGCCAGGGGAGAGTTTTAAGTGTGGGGTAATTTGATCTTAATTGCAAAAAGGCCACAGTCTGAAGCCTGTAGAGAAGAAATAAAGGGGCCCAAGATAAGGTATCTTGGCCTTATGTAGATGGGACAATACCAAGTGGATGTTGTGTGGGAACCCACAATGGCAATTTCACTTAGAGAAGTACACTAGCTAATCACAGGCAGGAAAATTATTCTGCGTACAACAGCAGTGTACTATAATTGCATCTATGCACTCTGTAGGGTCAAAATGTGAATAATGTAATATCTTCATTACCTAGCCCTCATTTCATGTAACATCAAATGTACATTTCACCCTAATGACTCTAAAATGCCACTAAATCAAAATGCAAAAAGACGCCAAAGAATGCATAAGTATATGACATACAGATATAACCTCTGCGGAGGTAGAAGAGGTTCCTTCAGAAAGAAATTGACCTGTAGGCATGAGGAATAGAAGTGTAAAGCTCTATCCATCTGGTGAGATTTCTTAAGCCTCCAAATATTTGCAATTTACAAGAGATTAGGATTTATTATATGTCAATCGCAGTCTCAGTCATCTGCATGTTGATATGCTGGGTTGAGAAGCTTTTTAGCTTCAGAGGGGTCAATTATTTACTGCCTAATTTTCCTGGATAGATTATCATTTAGCCAGAATCCAGGGTTCCTAACTTCATTGACAGGCGTAGGAAGGGCTCCTAAGGTATCTGGCCAGTGTGGGAACCCCACAGAAGGGGGTTCATACTCATCACCTCAGTCTTATCACCATTCAGCTTTAAGGAGTTAATGTTCTTCCAGGTAGAAACCTTGCAGAGACAAGACTTCAAAGTATTGGAGCAGGGACCATTCGCAGATAACAAGGAAAGGATGAGCTGATTTCCATCAGGATGGGAAAGCAAAGTGAGGCCAAAGCCTTCAACAATATCAGCAAGGTACGAACACAGATGTTAAATAATATTGGGCTTAAGCATATACCTGAGGCACTCTGGAAGTGAGAGAGTGCAACCTTGACACAGAATTGGATGAAAAGACCTGAAAGGTCCAATCCTACAAGAACGAAGTCGTCCAGGACAAAACTGTAGATTGAAGACCCATGTTCTACAGTCTTTCTAGAAGTTCTGAGTGAGACACGGTATTGAAAGCCTTCCTCAAGTCAAGCAGGATCCATGTTGCCTTACCACCATTATCCAAGAGCCATCTGAGATGTTCAGAATAGCTCCCCTAACTCCCAAAAGGGCAGATTCATTGCTGTAGCACACTCTGTAACCAATTGATGGTAAAAAAAAGTCTGAGAATACACAATGGTGGATAATTGCTGGATGACATATTTTCTCCAAAATCTTGGGGAAACCTGGAGCTGCGAAATCGGCCTATAGTTAGACCAATTAGAGGCAGCCAGACTGGGTTTCTTCAATGGAGGCAGGACCATAGCATGCTTCCATGCCAAGGGAATACAACCCTCTTGTAGAGAGGAACTAAGGAGAGTGACCAGAAACTGTTTAGGTTCAAGATAAAATTTACTAATCTTGGCCCAAGGAAGAGGGTTTTGAGGAGAACCTAACTTTATGGATTGCACTGAAGTATGAAAGAAAGGGGTGTGCAGAGGAGCAAATTAAACAAGACGTGGTTTACAGTAAAGGGTGCCGGTAATATCAGTACTGGAATCAATGCATACACTCAATAAGGCAGTGTCAGGGGTTTTCCCATCTATAAAAGGCTTCACAGTCAAAGCATCAGAGAGAGTTGAATATCTGTCACCTTTTTCACAAAAAAGTGTGCCAGTCCATCACATTGTGGCTGTGAAAGTGAAGCGACGGATGAGTTTCTAGGATCAGATAGCTCTTTCACTACTCTGCAGAGAGTTTTGCAGCAGTGATTTTGTCAGAGTAAAAGGCAGCATGAGCTACTCTATATAGCCTATGGTAATTTTTTAATTCTGCTCAATGCTTGCGTTTCTCTACCTCAGCCTTAGATTTCCTCCAGCATCTTTCCTGATGGTTGCACAGGCTTTTTTCCGCATGAAGGAACTCATTAAACCAAGGGGCAGGTGGGTGATGTCTGGCTGAGGTGGTGGGTTTGACAGGCAAGATTAGTTAAAGAGAGTTCTGGATCCAGGCATCAATCTTAGGTTGATCAAGGTTAACAGACTGCACTAGACAAGGTAGAGTGTCTATTAGCCATGAGTAGAGATGGAAAATCAAGCTTGGACCAAATTATGGTCATATTCGATGGCCCTAAAGCAGCAGCAGGGGACAAAGCAAATATCCAAATGGAAAAAGAAAAATTACTTGGACCAGCCATGTACTTATAGGATTCTCTATTCCCACACTTCAGCTAAACCACTATGCCCTCAAAGAAACTAATTATATTTCTACAAGAAACTACAAAATCATTTCTACAAATACTCTGGGTCTCATTTACGAGGCCCTAGCAGCACACTGCGCCACCGGAGAGTAATTTTTTTTACGCTCCAGTGGCACAGTGTGCCATACCATATTTAAAAGGCAAAGCAAAAAAAATGTGTGTGACTTTTCGTGACCTTGTAAATTTGGAACCCTTTCATGCATAACACTACGTGAAAGGGGCATTCCATGGAAGTTGCGTGGGGTGTTTCTACGTAACATCCATGGAACCCGAAAGAATCTAATGCATTCCCAGATTTACAAATCTGTGAATGTATTAGGTTCCTACACCCCTTCAGGGTGACACAAGACTGACACAACAGGGAGTAATATCTTTATTTTTCCCTGGTTTTATCTTTTTCTATGTGTGCTGCACTCTGCAGCACACATGGAACAAGGAAAACACCTCTTGTGATTGCTTTTTTGCTGGAAGATGACCCTTCCTGCATAAAAACAATCACTCCTACAACACAGACACCCTTGCACCATGGTGCAAGAGTACCTGCATTGGCGAATGGCAGCAATTTGTGCACAAGTCAGGGGGAGAGGACAGTAAATGTGCCATATCTTGTAAATACGGTGCATTTCTGCCCTTTCCGTGTGGTGCATGGTGGCGCAGCAAGGCACCACAGGCCTTGTAAATGATGCAATTAACCACCATGAGCAATGCTGACCATATCACAATTTTAGTTTAAATGCAAAGAGATTCTTGATCACCTAGATTCCATAAACCTAAAAAAAGTTGCTATGAAAAACAACACATCCAGAGCCTGATCTAATCAATATCTCACTTACTTGAAGCAAGAAGGCAAAAAGCTTGAATGACACTGGCTAAAATACCACAAGCAATCTGACTATGAAGCCTATAAATCACATCAAACCAGAAATAGGAGAAAAATCCACACCACCAAGAAGTCCTTATTAAATGACCTCATCTCTCCATATTTTCATTCTCATAAAGCTTTATGATATCCCACAAAGAACTATAGTCACTTAATACCAATCCAAAACTCTCAAACTTAAACTCTGAATCAATGTGCAATAAAGTTGTATCATACTTTCTCAGAAAATCCATATATTTGCAAAAGAATTTCCAAACATTAACTAGACTCCTATGGTGAACATCCCACACCTCCAGCTACTTCCACTGCAACCGCAATTCAGTTGATCTAATTTCAGCCAAAAACATCATTATGAGAGTGTAAAAAATAAGACCATCTGATCAATATTAGATGCTTTGCTTGCCAAAACATAAAAGCGAACATTGGAGCCTTAGTCGAAGATGTCAGCTTCATCACCAGGGCATCCCTACAAAGAGGTGAAATCCCCTACACTTTAACATGGCATTGTTTCACTTCTACTAAAAAAAAACAATGCCCAGATTTATGGTGGCCTAGCGCTATTCCAACACCACATTAGTGTCAATTTTTTGGACGCTAAAGTGGTGTTAGAAGGGCAAAAACGCTGTACCATATTTACAAAGTGGCGCAATGCTTGCATTGTGCCACTTTGTAACCCCTGGGGTCACATTGTGCCTGCGCCAGCCATAATGTATGCAAGGGGGGCATTCTGGCGCTGGGGGTGTGTGTAAAAGTAGGTCGAAGGAATCTATGAGATTCCTTTGTGCCATTTGTGTCGGTATTTTTTAACGCCTGGTAGGTGCAGGCGTTAAAAAGAGCCTCCCATTGTGTTCAATGGGCCTCTGGGTGCTTTGCAGGATTAACGTCAAAATTGACTGTACAAATGGCAAAAGACTTTGTCGTTTTCAAGTGGCGTGGGTGGCACAGTGCTAATCCTATGCTTAAAACGTTTGCTGGAAAAACAGACATTTGAGGTGAGCAAATCTAGAGTGTCGCTGGTGTTGCAGGGTGCACCTTACTGGAGCTTCTCTTCACCTAAACTTGGGAACTACCCAGCGTTCTCTCTTCTGTTTTGTGTGTGGATATATATTTAAATACCCATAAAACACACCATAATTAAAAAATAAAGCAGTCATAAATGAATTTAAAAATACAAGTTGCTTGACAGCGAGAGTCCTCGCACTGTGCCAAAAATACAATACTTATAGAAACAGTGTAAAAGATGAAAAACAAGTACATACAAATTATTGGCAGCCATGTGCATCAGTAGTGCACAATTTAGTAAATGGTTTAGGGAGCTGGAGTATTACATGTGGGATTACCAGCATCATGTCAATCAGCCATGTTGGATTTGATGGATGATTTAAGGTACTATAGTAATAATCCCACTAATTTCCTTATTCACCAGGCATCCTGTAAATATCTGCTGAGGCCTAGTGCAATAGAGGTACTACAGACTGTCCTTACAATTTTGGTAGGATCCTATTTAATCCTACACACCCAGAGAAATACATATAAGTCTCAGCCAAGACCTCCTCGGTTTGATGTGGGCTAGGCAAAAACAGTACATGCTCTACGTCTTTAATATTATGATTACAGAATTGGCAGTTTTATATTTTAGATATGTTGGAGTCCCATTTGGAGGTGAAATTCTTCACAAGCAGTGTTCCTACCCTAAAACCTAGGAGCAGAGTATATGCTACTGTTGCCACATATGCATCCACATACAATTCTAATCTAGGAGTGGGTTTAAAAGACAGGAATTCATCAACCAACCCACCTGCCTTGGCCTTCAGGTTGTAATTGTGGGTGGTAATAGTCCAATATTTCTCTTTGACAATTGCTTTGTTATTACTGTTTATTAGGGAAGGGTTGGACCAGTACATGCCCATTTCTAATGTCCCAAGTTGCTATTTGTTACAAGGGAGCCAAGTGATGGAACCAATATTACCTAAATTGATAACCTCCTCCAATGCTGTTCTATACAAGGCCAATTCTGGGGAAGACCAGAGGCTAACCCAGAAAAGTAATGGTTCAACCTGGCCTAATCTCCTATCCTTTTAAGGCCTGTGTCAAAGAATCTTGGGACGGGGGGTGCTTCTTGGCAGTTTAAACAGTGATTTTATTAAACTGTTCTCCTTAGAGATCAACCCACTCAAATTCTCTATGTCCCAAATTTCTGATCCATAAAGAGATGCTAATTGCAGTTTTGTCCTATGTCAATTGCGGGAGATAGCGATTTAGGGGTGGTAGCCTTGTAACGTTTGACAACGGCATAAGCACTGTGGAGAAGGGACAGTTCTGATTTTAATATTTGGGCCTTCCATTTGGTAAATCTGTCAATCCCAACTCAGAAGTGATCAAAATGATCAACTTGCCTGAGTTTGGACCCTCTCATGTAAAACTCCCTTTAAAGGATCTATGTGCTATCTATCTTTGTCTTAGAGGAATTTACTTCCAATCCGCGGGAATCACAATAATCTGCCAAATTATTTAGTAAATTCTGCAACCCGGTTGAGGTAAGAGATGTTAACATGATATTGCTAGCGCAGGTGTCTTACTAAAAATTATTAATGAGTGTTTATATATTTTGAATAATAGGTTTATGTAGAAAATAAAATACCGTAGAAAAATAATTCACACATTTGAAAATGTGATCACGAAGAATGGCCACCATTATTAATGAAATGTACTCATCAATGATTAAATATTATGAAATGTTGAATATAGGTTAGACTAATGCAGTAATACGTCACATTAAGGGTTATGAATTTAGCCTTAGCTTTATTAATTATAGGCCTTAATTTAGAGAGTGTCTTGGCCTACTTGCCAGGCCTCATGTAAAAGCTGTATTTCTTAACGTTTAATAAAATGCTGACCAAGTGAATTAAACTATGAATTTCTATTGTAGTGTTCAAATGTGCTAGGAGTTGATGTTCTTGCTAATGCAACATTTTATGTGTAATGTGTGTGAGACTGACTTTCCCAGGACAAGAACAATGAAGATACTGACTAGGGTGGAAGTTGCAACAACATTGTTACCTGACAAGCCGGATGAGGAGGACATCATAAGATGAACCAATCAACAATATGGTAACAGAGTAATATTAGAATTCATAGATTTGGGATTTTAGTTTTATTGGACGGAGTACGAACATACGATTAACTGACCAATAGGGATTTGGGGGGTAGTTTAGGTGACTTTGACGTAACAACACTGGACAGAGGGAAGAGAATTCATCCTGAGAGAACACAGTCCATTTGCCCATTTTTCCTGACCGAGAGGTGCACTTAACTTTAATGCTTAGAGACTTTTCCCTTTTTAAATTCTGATGCTGAATCCTGATGCCTTGCTTATCGAGTGATGTTCTGCGGACAAAGACTGACTCTGCTTTGCTGATCCTCTCTGAGGATAGGTGTATCCAGATTGTGATTATTATGCATTTTTGCTTTTTCTTTCTAGGTACCAACTGCGCTGTTTTGATAGAGCCATAGTTAGATGTTTCCAAATGTGTGTTACTAAATTGTTTTGCATGAAGCCCAACATTCTGATGCTAATCTGACATTAGTTAAAGATCCTCACTTATGAATTATGATAACAGGGATTAATGCTTGATGAATTTCTCTGCTAAACTTCATGTATTTCATTTAATTGACGCAGTTGACTTCGCTCTTGATTTGTACCATACCTTAGAATGTGTTGTAGTTCAAGTTTTGATTAGGTTACATTTTACACCGCTTTGGACGGCCAGTGTTGTTCCTGTATGTGTTTCATCTGATTTTCAGATTAATCTACATGACCTTAGCATTGCTAATATAGGGAAATAAACATTCTAAACTTTACTAAAGGTGTGTTTATTCATGACTGAAAGGTCATGGTGCGTGATAATTACTGACTCCATTGATTATTGATTTTATTGATTACTAATGATTGTTGGCTATTGCATATTGATTATGTACTGGATTCTATGGTAAGAACATCTTAATTGCGAGCCAAAAAGTTCATCAACATATTCCCGTCCCCTGGTAAGTTTACTTATTAAGGTCAGATGCGCTAACGGTAGCAGACTGATGGTTTATCTCCTGAAGAGCTTGCCATAGACGTCCGGTATAGAGTGACAGGTGTTAACAGGGTGTGGTAAGAGAGACTGATGGTTAGTCTCTTTAAAAGCATATCATAAACGTGCAGTACACAGTAACAGGTGTTCCCAGAGATGGTAGCAGCTTGATGAGTTGGTTCTTTGAGAGTTCATTATTATTGAGACTTGGATTTTGTTTTTCAATGATGATAATTGGAGAGAAAATGATATTCCTTTGAGTCCAGAAATGTCTTTCCCAGATCCTGGATCCTGCTAATGGTTGTTTGAGGATGCTCCCGGCGTTCTAGTGATAGTGTGAGTGAAATAGGTTGCGCTTGCACAGCTTATGCAAATCACAGGTGAATTGTGAGGTTTGCAAGGATTTTAGGGAGTCTGCGTACTCTAAATGAAGTTATAGTAGGAGTGTGCATACTCCGCAGTGTGAGAGTAGGGAAGCTGTCGAACTTCACCTGAGTGTGGCGCTTTGTGCTAAAAAATTGTCCACATGGTTATTGATGTATGGATCCTGCATGGTCTAAGACTCTGAAGTATTTTGGAAAAGTGTATGAGACACTTGGTTATATGTTGTAATCTGTCTGGTTTAGTAGGATGATTGGGCGTGATCGACAAGTCAGTGTGTGAATTGAAGTGAGAGAAAGAAAGTTCGAGTGAGATTTGGCGAGTTCTATGTGGACCAGGACAGAGGCATTGATCAGTTGAGAGTAAAATTTGCAGTTTGAATTTTGCTTGCGAATCTGGGAGACGGAGAAAGAAGGAGTAGCTGTAAGTGCGGGAGAGCCATCAGTGAAAAAAATCCATAAGGTTTCTAAAGCGATTGTGTTACCTTTCCTGTAGTAAACCAGCAGATTTGTTTTTTGTTTTTTGATTAGTGCTTGCAATATTTGCATTAGATTTGTGTGAATTGGAGATTGGGAGGACAAGCCGCAAGTCTTTGTTAGCCGCAGTATGTGTGAGTGCAACGTCATTGGAGCCACGCTGGGACAGGTCGGTTAGCAAGAAGAGTTGCGCATGGATTGGCAGCCGTCCGTGAGAAGCAATTGGTTGAGATCGTGGGTGAAAGGAATCTTGGGATTAAAAGTCACTTCCTGATTTGATTTTGAATAACAAAAAAGGCAGAAAAGATGACATTTTTCAAAGCGTTAAAAAGTTCCCTAGGTGGAGATGTATACATCACAGCAAGTGTAGGCGAGGCTACACCACCAGAAAATACACCAGCCTATACTGTAATGGAAGAGAACGGTGTCGCGCCATGTCTTTTGCTAAAGCGATGGTGCAAATTGACAGAGAAAGATGGGAACTTAGCGTTCCCTACAAAGGGGACGTTCAATTTGAGGGTTTTGAAACATTTACGGATGGTGTTATATGAATCGAAGCCCCTTCCGAGACTAGCACAGTTCGAGGCATTAGCGATTTGGGAGCTAGTATCCAGACAGCATCAGCAATTGAAATTTGAGAGGAGGATGAGAAAGGCAGAAAAGACTCAAGAGGAGGATAGATAGGATTGTGTTCAGAAAGCATGGAGAATGGAGACTTTGCAGGGGATTAAGGGCCATATATAGGAACACATTTTCCCATAGACACAGAATGGGCAAAACTGCTTGCTACATCTGGCCCTAAGTTGTTTCCGGCAATTATGTAGGAGAATGAGAATGAAGGAAAGAAAGCTTCTAAGAAAACTAGTAAAAGTCCGTCCAAGAGTAAGGAGGCTAGAAAGTCTTCAACCGTAGAGGAGGAATCGGATGATGATGATGATGAGTTTATTACTCGACTACTGAGAAATCGACCACCACCATATACAGTACATGAGAGTGGTCCAAGTACTAGTGTTGACCCAACAGCCCCGAAACAGGTTAATGGGACAGCGACTCCGGTGCAAGTTAATGCTAACCTGACACAGAATGCGGTGTAAAGTGGTCCTGATGTGCCTACTACTCCTGTAGGGCAGACCCAGATGCAACCGCCACAGGTGCAGAGAATTTATCCTGATGTGCCAATTATGGAAACAACTTTGAAATTAGTGGTGCCCAGGAGCAGGTATTCCCACTACCGATACTGGTTCAGACTGAGCAGACTCTGATTTTATTGCCCCAAGTGCAGCCGCAGATAACGCCAAGATTTACACCAGTGACAGAGACACAGTCAGACATGACTCCGATGATGAATCAAAATATGGGAGTTACTCTCCCACAGAATGTTGGTGCCAGAGCAGCCCCAGATGCTATATTGCTGCCTATTACTGTTGGTCCATTGGTACCATTATTCGCACAGAAGAAGCTGACTGTAGGTGAACAGGAAGCAATGTCCCAGAACCTAATGAGGGAGGGACTTTATGAACACTCCAGGTCGTCTCTCCTGTGGGACAGACTTTTGACGAATCAAGATCATTGCTAGAGCTTGGTCCATTTGTTGCACTTCCAGATACTATGGCAGGTCCAAATGGTAGCCAGAGTTTGAAATGATTGACACCGCAGACTCCGAATGCAGTTGCACAGCAGGTGCCACCGGTCCAAGCGAGTAACATTTCATTACAAGGACTGACAGCTCAGCAATTAACTGAATGGTTAGACATGCTGAATACCCCGCAGAGTGCCCCTAAAGGAGAGGAACATTTGAATTCTGCTAGGCTAAGAATGGAAGCGAGGTGAAGTGAACTCATTGAGGGAACGAGGGGGTGAATAGGTTAGAATCCTACACAGAGGCAGAATTGCGATATCTGTGCCCAAAGATTATGAGAGAAGTGAACAAGGTGCATCAGAGATTGGCAGACTTGGCAGAGAAATATGGCACAGAGATTGAGAAAACAAAGCATTTGAAAAGGAGTTACATATTAGATTTTGAGGCGAAAGATTTTGAACACATGAGATCTGCCGAAATGAAGGCACCCCTTTAAAGTTTTGCTTCAAAGTGCTCAGGCCTGGGGAGCATTAGACAGATGGGAAGGCAGATGGGTGAAGAAAAGAGACAAGAGAAAAAGGGATTCTTTGGAGCTGACTGAAAATGTGCGGCAGGATAAAGATCCAGTAAAGATTTTACCAATGAGAGAGATTCCAGGGGGAAATTTTGTTCATGTCCCTTGGAGCAGAAGTGACATTCTGTCATTTACAAATGGTTACCCAAAATTGAGAGAAAAGCCAGTAGAGTGGTATCAGCAGACAGACAGGTTCATGAAACTTGTGAAGTGTTTGTGGGAAGACTTAAACACATTACTAGAGATAGTGGTTCCAGCTGATCTGTGGATCGAGTGTAAGAGGAGTGTAGACTAGCCAACAAGTGAACCAGAGAGAGAGATAAGAATACAGGTGCACCATCTCTTGAAGCAATGAAATATTAATATAAGGTGATTGAGTTTCTGCAATCAAGAATTTCACCCAAGAATATTGATTGGCAGATGGTTGACAGGACAGCCCAGGAAGCAAAGGAGTCGATACATGCGTATTATGAGAGATTGTTGCAGGCATTCAAGCATTACAGTGGTACAGAGACAATTGAGGAGAAAGACAAGCTTCGTTTTGTGTTCATATTTGTGGAAGGATTGAGACCTGAAATTAGCCAGATGATTAAGAGTCATTTGATTTGCTGGCAAGCAAAGCCGATTGATGAGGTGTTGCAGTATGCAAAATACTGTAGTGATGAGATTGAGTTGAAGCAGAAAAAGTTGAAAGAGAAAGAAATGGTGATGCAGATTAAAGCAGCCAGCTCAGACAGGAGTGCAAGGAAATTTTTCACAGCAGTTATCACTGCAGCAGCAGGGAAATATGATGTTCCAGCCGCAGATGAGAGGTAGAGGTCGTGGAGGCAATATGAATCGCGGTCCAGACTTGAATACTGTAGTGGTTCAGACTGATGTGCAGGGAATGAAGAAGCTATTGTCATGTCACATTTGTGGAGCCGTGGGACATTGGAAATGGGAGTGTCTGATGATGGCGCAGGAAGATGTTGTTCAGCAGAGTAATGACATCAATTCATTCCAGAATGTGAGAGGACCGAGGGTAAGGGGCCCAAATACTAGTTTTAAGAATAATGTGAATCAAGTGCAGAATTTTCAGCCCAGGCAGCAGTTGCAAATGCCCCGTGCACAAGTGTCACAGTTGCAGCCTATGCAACAGCAGGTTCCCATTGTACCTAGACAGCAAATTCAAATACTTCAAGCCCCGATGGAGCAGCGACAGAAGATGCTTTCTCAACAGGTCAAAGGCAAAACAGAAACAGTAACACAGTGCACCAATTCCCGTTACACAGTGAGAATGGAATAAATGATGAATGGATGAGCAACAGTTCAGATGAGGAGCCATGTGTGCTTTCGACTTCCCTAGAAGTAGATCAGAGAGGACCCTATGTGAAGGGAAAGGTTATGGGTCACAAAGTTTCATTTTTGGTTGACACAGGAGCTACACAATCTACAGTGAGAAGTGCAGAAGTTCCAAACTTGCTCCTTTCAGGCAGAACAGTACAAGCTGTGGGGGGTAGCAAACCAGTATTTGACAAACCCGATTACAGATCCAGTTGAAGTCAAGATTGGCAAATTTCAGGGATTGCATAAATTTGCAGTCTGCGATTCGAATCCGGTATCCCTACTAAGAAGAGACTTGTTGTGTAAAACAAAGTGTTTGATTACTTGTTCAAATGATGGAATTGAGATTCAGACGAATAGTGTTGATGAAGAAGAACAAGTCCCAGAAATAGAGTGTGAAACTACAAATGAGGAGTACCGTCTGATTGAATTTTTCCCTATGTTGACAGTGAAAGAGCTCCATCCTGATTTGAAGGGAACGGTAAAGGAGAAGGTGTGGGATTTGACAGGAAAAGAAGTAGGTTAGATAAAGGTGGTGGAGCTAGTCAGTTACTGGGAAGCCGAATTCAGTTTTCCCTCAACTTCCGCAGTACCACATGATGCAAGATGTCCTGATGAAAGTAGCCCACATAATCGCAGATTTTGTAAAGCAAGGGGTTCTGGAGGAAGTATTGAGCAGTCCATGTAACTCACCAATAATGGCTTTGAAGAAGCCCTGTGGGAAGGTTCGAATTGTTCAGGATTTGAGAAAAATAAATGAGATTGTGGTCAAATGTTGTCCTGTGGTGCCAAATCCAGCTGTGATAATGTTCCAGATTCCACGTGATGCAGAGTGGTTCACTGTCATCGATTTGTCACAGGCATTCTTTTCTGTGCCTCTTCATGAGGATAGCCAGTTTCTCTTTTGTTTCAAATTTCTGGATCTAGTCTATTGCTGGTGCAGAATTCCTCAAGGGTATTCAGAGTCACCTTCCATATTCAATCAGATCTTGAAAAAGAATTGAGAGTCATTGGAATTACCTTTACAACCGACCGTGCTGCAGTACATTGACGACTTACTGATTCCGTCCAAAGCAAGGGACGAGTGCAAGTATGATACAATTGCCCTGTTGAATCATTTAGGAAAGAATGGTCACAAAGTGTCTCTGCTGAAATTGCAGTACTGTCAGAAAGTAGTGAAATACTTAGGTCACCAGATTGAAAAGGGTTCAAGAAAGATATCCAGAGAAAGGATTGCAACCATTCCCCCGACTACACAGAGAGATGTCAGGATGTTTTTGGGAATAGTGTGTTATTGTCGGCAATGGATTCCAAATTTTTCAGTTATTTCAAGACCATTTCAGAAGTTAACTCATAAGGAAGTCACTGATCCCATAGTGTTAGACCAGGATGAAATGAAAGCGTTCACTGAATTGAGAGAGTTTGTGCAGGGCTCCAACGTTGGGTATGCCTGACTACACAAAGCTTTTCACATTGTTTTGTCAGGAGCATGATGCATGTTCTTTGTCTGTCTTGACACAGATCCATGGAGGCGTAAACCCCCCAGTAGCATATTTATCAGCTACTTTGGAGCAGCCTTACCGGGTTGTTTGCGTGCAGTTGCCTCAGTTGGTCAAAGCCTTACACAGTGTGAAGGCATTGTGATGGGACATCCCCTGACTCTAATGGTCCCTCACTCTATTGAGATTCTACTGACAAGGACGAAAACCCAATACTTGACTGGTGCGAGGTTGATTAGATACGAAACAAGTATTTTGGTGTCACCAAATGTATCACTGAAAAGATGTACAGTGCTGAACCCGGCAACCTTACTTCCGAGTGAAATTGCTGAAATTGAAAAAGAGGAAGATGTTGAGCACGATTGTCTTGAAGTAACTGATTTGTGCACAAAACAGAGACCTGACATTAGAGATACCCGTTTGGAAGAAAATGACCAAATAGTCTTTGTTGATGGTTCTTGTCTGCAAGACAATGCAGGGACACTGAGAGCAGGATATGCTGTGTGCACAATTTCAGGTACCTTGGAAGCTTCTTGGCTTTGAGGAGTGTATTCTGCCGAGGTAGCGGAACTTGGAGCCCTTACTAGAGTGTGCCATGTTTCTGCTCAGCTGAAAGATACAATTGATATGGACAGCCAAAGATTGCCATGGTGAAATGCAGTGAACATCTGAAGTCACAGGACTATGGCCCTCATTACAACCCTGGCGGTCGGTGTTAAAGCGGCGGTAATACCGCCAACAGGCCGGCGGTAACAAAAATGGACTCATGACCATGGCGGAAACCGCCAACAGATACAGCCACTTTAACACTCCGACCGCCACAGCGGCAGCAACAAACACCGCGAGGGTAACCGCCAACAGCCAGGCGGAAGACAATGTACCGCCCACCCCATTACAACACGCCCATCCGCCAGCTTTTCCGGGGCAGTACCAACGCCATCAAAAGCACAACGGAAACAGTACTTTGAAGGGACACCACTTACCTCTCCACACTCAAGGAAGAACCAGGACGCCATGGAGCCCAAGCTGCAGGACTTCCCCATGCTGGTCTTTCTTCTTATATACCAGGAGTACCAACGGCGGCGACAATGACCACGGTGAGTACTGCACCTAGTACATTGTTGGAGGAAAAAGAGAGTGACACACACACACAACACGCAACATCCCCACCCCCACCCTCACCCCCAACACCATACACACAAACACATGCAACAACATTACATATACACCCTGTAACCCTCAGGAATAACGTAAGGACAATAGTAATTGAGTCAAATGAGTGTTATATTAGAAATACTTAGAAATACGTTAATAATTTCTTTAACTTCTTTAACATAGATTGACTCAGTAGGGCGAAGAAAGATATCTAATGAGATGGCATTGGAAATGAATAAAGAAGGGGGACAGATAAGGCAGGGAGACCTGCCTAGAACATCAACTTTTATAACTCATAGTGGTATACCCCCCTTGACTATAAACAATGAACAGGGACAGAATCAACAGAAACTGGAAATAGTTTTACTTCATTGGAATGAGGCAGATCTAAGTAATAAGATTAGTAATGTGGCCTGGATGAATTTTATTGAAGACTTTCCCTTTTTATGTCTTCAGGAAACTTGGCTCTTAAGTCCTATTCATATAAATGGATATAAAACATATCATATACCAGCAATACCCACAGGACATGGTAGGTCAAAAGGGGGCTTATGTACATATATCTCAAATAAGCTTTCCCTAACAAACTTAAATATGAAAATCTCAAAGGTATACTACCAAGTGATTGTGAGTGACTTAGATCAGAAGACCCAGCTAGTGGTTATTAATTTTTATAATAATGCATCAGCGGGAGAGGTCTCTATTATCTTAACCCAGCTGGGTTAGGAACTAGAGAGAATCTGCATAAAATCTAGGCGAGAAAGTCTCATTCTATGGGGTGGCGATTTTAATGTCCATCTCTGTAAGGAAACCTCTGAGACGGTGTGTGGTTTGTATGAGGAAGATATTGGCTCAAGGCTTCATTTTACACATAACATTCAAGGTGATGCGATGAATATACTGGCGCATAAATGTAACTTGTCCTTTATAAATGAAATTTACTTTGATGACCCGCAGTTTAATCCAACTTTTAATGGAAGGGGTGCGGATATAGTGACTGATTATGTTTTAGTGTCTCCTCACTTCGCACATTACCTTTCCAAATATTTACTTCATGATATTGCAATAAGTGACCATTTCCCCCAGAGTTTAAAGATCATATTATCATCTCCGACCCTCGCCCAGCAGTACAAAGTTGTTTTGGTAAATGACATTGAACTAGCCTTGCATAATGGGTACTCATTACGATGGTCCCCAATAGAGCCAAAGGACCTTCTGAAGCAGTTAATCTATGAACTTAAGCAAGCTTTTGCGGACTGCCTCAGTGATGACATAGATCCAGGAAAATGCCTAAGTGCTTTTTCTTTGATAGCGCAAGGTGTGAAAGAAGCTCTTACCAACAAAACGGGAAAGACGGGACAGAGGGGAAAAACCGGCTGCTTTGACCTCGACTGCACAAAAGCACAGAAGAGATTAAAAAAGGCCTTAAGTGCCCCAATAAGATATATGACTGAGATACGCAAATGGTGGCAGGAATATAAGGCAGCCATTAAAAAAAGGCAAATCACCTTGAAAGAAAATACCTGGGAATCCTTACATAAAGCTAGTCTTATAAAAGATAATATCCTCTTTTGGAAAATAATAAATACTCCTATGTCAGGGGTTAGACATGATCCCAGAATGGAAATTGCAATAACAGAAGGGGATTGGTTACTTCTCCAAGATATATAGCCCGGCTTCTGACATAGAGCCACTTGATTCCCCAAAGAGTCATACCCCGCAAACTAATCCACGTATGATTATAACACCTCAGTTCAGTTTGGAGGAAGTAGTAGAAGCCATAAATTCAAGTAAAGCGGGAAAAGCAACGGGCCTGATAGTGGTCCGGTAGACTTATATAAGGCAAATGTACAAGTATGGGGCCCCTTACTGACGCAGGTACTGAGGGCTTGCTGTATGCAAGGACCCCCACCATCTTGGCTAGATTCCATCATTGTCCCCATTTACAAAAAAGGTGACCGTCTTAACCCAGCCTTTTATAGACCTATCTCACTACTTGATACATCATGGAAAAATAGCTGGGAGAGTCATTTTCAACAGATTGCAGTGCTGGGCTGAGGAAAATAATATCTTAACCGAATTACAGTATGGTTTCCGCACAGGAATCGGTACGGTGGAAGAAGGACTGAATTTAAGTATCATAATTAGGAAATATACAAAGATTAGGGAGGGAAATCTGTATTTGGCCTTTATAGATCTATCTTCAGCATTAGACTGTGTAGTTCATGAGAAATTATGGGAAATTCTAAGTAGTATAGGGGTAGAATTGACAATAATTCAGTTCATACGGGAACTGTATTCAGGGAGTAGAGCGAGGGTGAGATATAGGATAATAGGGGAATGTACTAGGCCTTTTGGTATACACAGAGGAGTACGTCAAGGCTGTGTACTAGCTCCATTCTTGTTCTCAATATATATAAACAAGCTGGAACTAGAATTAACAAGTAAATGTTAAGATAGGTCATCGCCCGATTCCGGCCTTACTCTATGCAGACGATGCTGTACTTATGGCCCAGACTCCAATAGCCCTTATAAGACTCCTAACAACCTGTATACATGACAGACTTGGGCCTTACTGTCAACCGCTTGAAAACCTTTATAATGAACTATGGTAGGAAATCAATTAAGACCTATGATATCATCATGCAAGGCGGAAAGATTGACATAACTTCAACATTTTCTTATCTGGGCATAATGTTTGACAAACAAGGCTCCTGGGCACCGTGTGTAAAAACTAAGAAATTACAGATCATGAAGACAACGACGGCCCTGAAGATTTTCTCTAAGAGGCTAGGGGTGATCACTCCACAGAACATGTTAAAGGTCTATAGAGCTAAATGTATCCCATCCGCCATGTATGGAGCGGGTGTTTGGTGGAAACCAATTGTAACCTGATCCAAACGGTGGAAAGCGGTGGAAAGTGATTTTTTGAGACACTTGCTAATGGTGCCAAACGGCACTTCATCATTCATTAGTCATGCAGAACTAGGGGCCCCTTTCCTAGTTGACCTAATAAAGATACAGCCAATATTATTATGGCAGAAAATTTGGATTTCAGAATACACTGGCCTAAATAGGGCAGTTTTATAGGACTGCATGGCATCAGCTTCTTCTTTAAGAGTCTCATGGTTGAGGTATATTATGACCTTTTTTGAAAACATGGGCCATAAAGAATACTACGCAAACCCAGAATTATTGGAGAGATTGACCAGGAAAGAATTGAGGTCCCTGTCCTTGCAGTACCTAGAAGATCAGAGGTGGATGGTAGAGGCAAAAAAACACAGTGTCATGTTTAACCAATTGATTTTGTCCAATGCAGCCTTACTTGGTAAATGTAGTAAAACCCCAACATCGTTTTGTTCTTACTAGGCTAAGGTTAGATGCGTTCCACCGTCTGGTAACTTTTCCGACCATGAATGATTGGAGCACAATACTAGGGGTTTGTCCTTGTGATACAAAGTCAGCACAAAGTACAATACATGTGGTTCTTTTTTTTACATTTTATGGAAAACAGAGAAAGCACCTTTTAATGCCTTTTATAAGATCTACCCACATGCGACAATGTCGCCCCGCGTATCTTTATCTTCAGATGTTACCTTCTATTGAAATATGTGGTATTTTAGCAATTTTTTCAAGTTCTATAATAACCGTAAGAAAGTCTCTGGGTGGATTGGCAACATGATAATTTGGCCACCCAAACATTTATGATTGATTGATTAATATGTCACTGCATTTTAATCTCCTGTATTTATTGCTATGTTTAAACTACGTTTAAAAAAAATATATTTGTTCCAATTATCCTATATCGTAAGATTTGTTTTATGTGTTGCTTTTATAACTTGTTGAAAAGACGAATAAAGCCTATTCTATTCATTAATAATTCAAAAACAGTATTTACAAAATATACAATATGTACAAAAGTCGGGACAATGTCCATTCAAAATATCTGTGGCCCACTGGGCCTAAACACATAGGCCAAGTCCACACTTGACTCCTGCCTCAATATGGAGAGAACACTGCAGGGGCATCAGATCAAAAACACACAGGCACCTGAGGGGGACGGGGGCACCTCAGCCGGGAGATGGTACACCGCCACTGCTCCTGGAGGGGGCTCCATGCCCACAGCGATGTCCTAGGGAGTGCAAAGCCACAGTTTCTCAAGTCTCTTAAGCCACTGCTTGGTCCTGGGGAGTGCAAGGCCACAGTCTCTCAAGTGGGTGGTTTGCCCACTGCTTGGTCCTGGGAAGTGCAAAGCCACAGTCTCTCAAGTCTTTCAAGTGGGTGGTTTTCCCACTGCTTGGTCCTGGGGAGTGCAAGGCCACAGTCTCCCAAGTGGGTGGTTTGCCCACTGCTTGGTCCTGGGGAGTGCAAAGCCACAGTCTCTCAAGTGGGTGGTTTGCCCACTGCTTGGTCCTGGGGAGTGCAAGGCCAAAGTCTCTCAAGTGGGTTGTTTGCCCACTGCTTGGTCCTGGGGAGTGCAAAGCCACAGTCTCTCAAGTCTCTCAAGTGGGTGGTTTGCCCACTGCTTGGTCCTGGGGAGTGCAAGGCCACAGTCGCTCAAGTGGGTGGTTTGCCCACTGCTTGGTCCTGGGGAGTGCAAAGCCACAGTCTCTCTAGTGTGTGCCGGTTTTCCACTGGTTCTGGAGGGGGCTTTGTGCCCAGTGTGCTTCATCCTGCCAAGGATACGGTGAGTGGATGCCTTCTTCCACCGGTTCTCAGGGGGCTTGGTGCCCATTGTGCTTCATCCTGCCAAGGATAGGGGGATTGGATGCCTTCTTCCACTGGTTCTGGAGGGGGCTTCGTGCCCAGTGATGCAGCACATGGGGTGTGCAAGGTCACAGTCACTCACCTGGGTGTCGGAGCCACACGATTTTCTGTGGGAAGGATGCATGACACACCATGGATGCATGACTACAGTCCATCTGCCGACGGGGACGGCTGTACAGTGGTTGCAGTGCCGGTGCAGGCGCCAGTGCTGCCAGAGGTGGGGAGAGGTTCTAGCCCTTCCCCTGCAGCCTCGGACGGCTGCCCACTGGGGATGCTGCTGCTGGTGGCGGTGCTGCTTGCGGTGGTGCAGGTGGTGGTGCTGGCTGCGGTGCAGCTATCGGTGGTGGCTGAGGTGCAGCTTGCGGTGCTCCCAGTGGAGGGGGGAGGCTCCAGCCCTTCCCCTGCAGCCTCGGACGGCTGCCCACTGGGGCTGCTGCTGCTGCTGGTGGCAGTGCTGCTGTCCACAGTGCAGGTGGCGGCAGTGGCTGCGATGCAGGAGGCGATGCTGGCCGCGGTGCAGCCAGTGGAGGGGGAGGCCTCAGCCCTTCCTCTGCAGCCTCGGATTGCTGAAGTGCCCTGCCTGGTGTTCTGTGACCTTTCCTGGCCTTGGCAGATGGCAGTGCCTCCTTGCTTCTGCCAGCTGGAGACTTTGCCTTGGCCTTGCTGGCTGGTTGTGCTTCCTACTCTTTGCTGGATGCTCTCCCCTTTTTGCCCTTTCCTGGTGGCGAAACCTTCTTGTCCTTGGCAGGTGACAGTGGCACACTGGCTGGCCTGACAGGTGCCTCCTTAGAGCCTCTCTGAGCTCCAGAAACCACAGCGGCGTGGACTTGGTGGCTGAGGTGCTGGGCTGGGTTCTGGCCACCCTAGCCCGAGGTGAAGGACGTGGGGGGAGGGGTAGGGAATAGGTCAGTGCTGGTGAGGAATAGCTTCTTAGGGACACTGGGGTGGGAAGAGGGTGAAGGTTTGAGAGTGGAGGAATAGGGAGTGGTTGTAGGAGGTGTCAGCCTGCTGTGTTTGGGTGCAGGTGCATGAGCTGGATGCTGTTGTGAGGTGGATGGCTGTTGGGTGTGTGTGTGTTTGTGTACTGTGGGAGGAGGGGTTACAGACACAGTGGGAGAGGACACAGGGTACGTGTGCATGGATGTAGGGGTGGTGACTGCCAGTGAGGGGCGTGTAGTGATAGGCATGCTGGTGATGGAGGTAGTGGATGAGGATGTAGTGTATGCAGGTGTGAGTGGAGACACTACTGGGAGGGAGGTTGACAAGGAGGAGGAGGGGGACACAGTAAAGGCAGTGGATGTTGGAGTGTCTGCTTGTGGATGGTGCTTGTGTGAGTGCCTGTGGGATGATGTGTGGTGCTTGTGTTTGCCTGAGCCACTTCTGTGTGTTGATTTGGGTGAATTCTGGTCTGAAGGTGTGCTTGGGATAGATTGGAGTTGATGGGATTGGGACTGGGCAGAGGAAGGTGGGGGGGGAGGCTGGAGACAGGGACAATGGCTGTCATCAGTGCAGAGGCCAGAGCCTGAAATGCTCTCTGTTGGGCCGCCACGCCAGAGTGAATGCCATCCAGGTATGCATTTGTTTGTTGCAAATGCCTCTCGACATCCTGGATGGCATTCAGAATGGTTTACTGCCCAACAGTGAGAGATCTCAGAAGGTCAATAGCCTCCTCACTCAGGGCAGCAGGGCTGACTGGGGCAGGGCCTGAGGTGTCTGGGGCGAAGGAGATGCCCACCCTCCTGGGTGAGCGGGCACGGGAAACGCGCTAAGGGGGTGCTTGGAGGGTGGTGCTGGTAGGGGGGTGGCGGCTGTACCTGTTGTTGGGTTGGGCACAGAGGTGTCCGCCACCGCCAGGGAGCTTCCATCGGAGGAGGAGTTGCTGTCTGTAGTGTCCCCTCCTGTCCCCGTCGTGGTGCTCCCCTCGCCCTCTGTCCCACTGGTGCCCTCACTGTCGGTGGGTTCGGCCTCCAGCCCCATGTGACATGCAGCTCCCTCCGTCGCTGGTGCCTCTGCTCCTCCCCCAGACGATGCTAAACAAAAAGGTGGGGAGGAGACAGAGGATACACTTGGTCAATGCCAGCAACACCACTACCGTTGGCGTACACAACACACAGAGAGCTGCCCTATGCACTAGGCCATTACACAGCTAGTCACCAGCCCATGAGATACAATGCCCAATGCCATGAGCTGCACACCTGAAACCTACAGGACCTTGCCCAGTGGTAGATACCCACTAACACTATTGGGGTTGGAGTGCTTCAGAGCCTGCCCAACAAGGGACCTACCCTGCCAGTTCGCCCTGGCCTAGGGGCACAGGCCACATCCCCCACCCAGGTCAAACCTTAATGGGCGCAAATCATGATTCTGAATCTGTACTCATCCCCTTGTGGCTGCTGTGATGCCCTCAAGCGCTCATCCAACTCTGGATAGGCCACTGCCAGGATGTGGAACATCAGGGGGGTCAAGGTACGACAGGCACCCCTTCCTCGTTGGGAGGCCAGCCCCAGCTGGGTCTCCGCCATCTTCCTTGCCCAACGGTGCAGGTCCTCCCATTGTTTGCGGCAGTGGGAGCTCCACCTGTCAAAGATACCCAGGGTCCGCACCTCCTTGGCAATGGCACGCCAAATACCCTTTTTCTGATGGGCGCCGACCTGCAGGGAAATATGCATAGAAAAAAGGGATTAGTCATACCGTCCGGACTGTTACACTCAAGTCCCACAATATCTCTCCCATCCCCTTACGCACAGACATTGACCACCAGACATGCAGCACTCTACCCAGGACCCCTCAGCCAACACCCTACACGAGGCATGCACATACAGCACTCCATACATTCATGGCCCACGCATCATGCTCACAGTGTACTCACCTGTTTGTCTGGAGGACCATAAAGTGAAGTATACTGGGGTAGGACCCCATCCACCAGTCTCTCCAACTCCTCCGAAGTGAAGATGGGGGCCCTTTCCCCAGACACTCGATCCATTGTCGCTTCCAGACACAGGTCACAGCAGCACTTGCAGTATAGGTCCTCTCCTGTTATAGGTCAGGTAGCAAGTGATTGAACAGTTGGAAAATGCCGGTCACGTCCACGGCGGTGCGCACCGTCACCACCGGCGTACATCGCCATTGGCTCCTGTAACCCATAGGGCCCAATGCGAAGTTGCGCAGCAGTCATCGACCGCAGACCGCAACGGTGCACGCCAGCGGAATTACCTCATTTCCACTTGTCTCTCCTCAGGGGGCACAGGGCATGGCACCTAACTGTGGCACAGCAGACATTGGCACATCAACTGATTTCCGAATTCACATACTGTTTCTGTAAAGGAAGAAATGCATTGTTATTGCAACATTTTAGTGATTATGACCCTCTGCTCGCCGTTTTCCACCCTAGAGTTCAACCGCTGAGGATGAATAGGAAATGGAGACATCCCCCGTGTACAGACCCCTTGTGGACCTGGCGACTATGGAGGACAGACACATTATCCTTACCTACAGACTTGATAGGGCCACAATCCAAGAACTGTGTGCCCAATTGGAGCCAGACCTGATTTCAGCTATCCACCAGCCCACAGGTATCCCCCCCTCTAGTGCAGGTCCTATCAGTGCTCCATTTCCTGGCAAGTGGTTCCTTCCCAACAACAGTGGCTATGGCATCAGGGGTGTCTCAGCCAATGTTCTCCAATGTGTTGACCAGAGTGTTGTCTGCCCTGCTGAAACACATGCGTAGCTACATCGTATTCCCCCAGGTGAAGAATTTGGCCACAGTGAAGGCTGAATTTTATGCCCTGGGACATATCCCCAACATCATTAGTGCCATTGATGGTACACATGTAGAATTTGTCCCCCTCCCCCGGAGAAATGAACAAGTGTTCAGGAATACAAAAAGCTATCACTCTCTGAATGTGCAGATGGTGTGTTTGGCAGACCAGTACATCTCCCATGTGAATGCCAAGTATCCTGGCTCTGTGCATGACGCCTTTATCCTGAGGAATAGCAGCATTCCATATGTGATGGCTCAACTCCAGAGGCACAGGGTGTGGCTAATAGGTAAGCCCAAGGTCCCCACCCAGTATATGTTGGTGTATGGGTATGGGGTTGTCCCTAAGGGTGAGTGTGTGGCTAACACGTATCCCTCTATATTTGCAGGTGACTCTGGTTACCCCAACCTCTCATGGCTACTGACTCCAGTGAGGAATGCCAGGACAAGGGCAGAGGAACGTTACAATGAGGCACATGGGCGAACAAGGAGGATAATTGAGAGAACCTTCGGCCTCCTGAAGGTCAGGTTCAGGGCCTCCATCTGACTGGTGGATCCCTGTACTACTCACCCAAGAAGGTGTGCCAGATCATTGTTGCATGTTGCCCAACCTGGCCTTGAGACGCCAGGTGCCTTTTCTGCAGGAGGATGAACCCGGAGATCGTCTTGTGGCAGCGGTGGAGCCTGTGGACAGTGAAGAAGAGGCAGAGGATGAAGATGTGGACAACAGAAGTTCTCTTACACAGCAGTACTTCCAGTGACGCACAGGTAAGACACTGTAACTTCACTTTACAATGCAGTTTTCTGTTGGACATTGAAAATGGCAGCATGATTTCCCTATGTCTATGGCCACTTACTGTACCCTTTGGCATCTCTATTTTCAGATCTCTGTGGCCCACTCTGGCTCCTGGTATGTTTACTGCTGCCCACTAAAGCTCATTCCAATGTATATATAACTGTACATATGAATTGCAATGTTTACAGATTGTTGTACTAATACATATTTCAATCGACAGACTCCAGACTTTTATTTGTTCCAAGGGTGTTTATTTAAGTGCTAAGAGGTTGAGGGGATAGTGGAATGGGCTGGGTTGATGGTGGAGGAATGTCCAGATAGCGTCCAGCCTCTTTGTATCACCGGTGCATTGTCCAGTGGGGCATAGGAAGGGGAGAAATGGCAGTTCAAGGTGGACAGGCTAAGAGAGTGGGACACAAGGGTGACAATCAGGAGAGTTATTTCCTGGCGGGGGTCTTGGCAATGTTCTCTGGCTTCTGCCTGGATCGCAGGGCCCGTTTGTGGGGTGGTTCTCCTTCTGCAGGGGGTAGGGTGCTGGTGGCCTGTTGTTCCAGTGGTGGGGCGTCCTGTCCACTAGCGCCGGCAGAGGTGGAGGGCTGTTCTTCGGTGTGGGTAGTGTTAGGTGCCCATTGGTGTTCCATTGCCTCCCTCATGGTGTCTGCCATGTCAGCCAGCACACCTGCAATGGTGACCAGGATGGTGTGGATGTGTTTGAGGGCCTCCCTGATCCCCAGGTACTGTCCCTCCTGCAGCCGCTGGGTCTCCTGCAACTTGACTAGTATCTGGCCCAAGGTCTCCTGGGAATGGTGGTATGCTCCCAGGATCACTGCAAGTGCCTTGTGGAGAGAAGGTTCCCTGGGCCTGTCCTCCCCCTGTCGCACAGCAGTCCTCCCCGCTTCCCTGTTGTCCTGTGCCTCTGTCCCCTGAGCCTTGTGCCCACTGACACTGACCCCAGGTCCCTGATTGTCTTGGGTTTGTGGGGTTGCCTGTAGTGGTGGACACACTGCTGATTGACGTGTCCAAGGGACAGTGGTATGGGCCCACTGGGTGGGTGCTGTGCTGGTGTTACCTGAGGGGGGAGGGTCTGTGGTGGTATGGGACTGTGGCAGGGTAACCGACTGTCCAAAGGTCCCTGATGGGCCAGGTTGGTCATCGTGATCCAGGTGTGCAGAGCTGCTGACATCACTGTGGGCCTCTTCTGTGGGGGGACTGGATGTTGGTGGCAGCTCCTTTCTGGTGATGTTGAGTAGGGGTCTTGTGGGGATGTAAATACAGTGTTATTGTATTTGTGTGTGCCATCTTTGGCATGGGTGTGTTTCCTTGTATGGTTGTGATAGCCCTGTCAGCTTTGCCTTGTGTGCGTGGTGATTTTGTGGGCTAGGTGATTCTCTCTAATGGGCATGCTTTAGTGATGGGTGTCCAAGGAGGTCTGTGATGAGTGTCCATGCATTGGTGTTGCATTCAGGGCTTGGTATTGGGATGGGTGGGTTGTGAGAGTGGGTTATATGTGAGGTGGTGGAGTGATGTAGGTGAGGGTAGGGGTAGGAATTTGTGATGGCATGCAGGTAGGGTGAGGGATATAGTGGTGAAGATTTGACTTACCAGAGTCCAGTCCTCCTCCTACTCCTGCAGGCCCTCAGGATGCATGATCGCCAAGACTTTCTCCTCCCATGTTGTTAGTTGTGGGGGAGGAGGTGGGGGTCCACCGCCAGTCTTCTGTACGGCTACCTGGTGTCTTGCAACCACGGAACACACCTTCCCCCGTAGGTCATTCCACCCTTTCCTGATGTCATCCCTTGTTCTGGGGTGCTATCCCACTGCATTGATCCTGTCCACGATCCTCCGCCATAGCTCCATCTTCCTTGCAATGGACGTCTGCTGCACCTGTGATCCGAATAGCTGTGGCTCTACCAGGATGATTTCCTCCACCATGACCCTTAGCTCCTCCTCTGAAAACCTGGGGTGTATTTGGGGTGCCATGGATGTGGTGTGAGTGGTATGTGTGAGAATGTGTGGGGAGATGTATTGTGGTGTGTGCTGTGAGGTGCGTGGATGGTGTATGCGTGATGTTGTTCTGTAGCTCAGATTGAGTGGGTGCTCCTGGCTTGATCTCTCTCTGTTGGCAATCTTTTTCGTTGAAAGGGTTGTGAGTAATGTGGGTGGGTGTTTTATAGTGGTGTGGCTGTGGTGTGTATATTTGTGTCAGGTGTGTGTACTTTGAATTGTCTAATATGGTGTAGTTTTGTAAGTGTGTGTGTATTTTGAGTGCAGCGATGTGTACCGCCAATGGTTTACCGCGGTTGAAAGACCGCAGTGGTGATTCGTGGGTCCCGATACCGTGGACGTATTTCTGTTGGCGTAATGGTGTGGGTTTGGGTACCGCCAGTTTATCACTGACCTTTGGTCTGGCGGACTTGTGTGGGTGTCTAAATAGTGGCAGATTTCTCTGTGTGGGTCATAATACCCCTAGCGGTATACCGCCGCGGTCACAGTACGATGGCGGTAGGCAGCATTTACTGCCAATGTTGTAATCAGGGCCTGTGTGTCATTGGGAAATGGATATGCAGATTAAGTCGCAAGGTTTTGCGCATTGAACTGTATATCGTTCAAAGACAAGGGGGAACTGTTACCTGAATAAGATGACACTTGTACAAGCTATGCATTGAAAATAATTGACACTTTGAAAGAATTAAAAGCGTTGCAGAATAATGTTGAGAAACTTTCATGGAGCAAAATGAAATGTGTGCAAAGACAAGATGAATTGTGGGTTTCAGAAGAGGGTCAATTGCTTTTGTCAATTAGCCTGTTATCTCAAATGGCAAGGTACTATCATGGTCAGGCACATATTGGGAGGGATGCAATTATTTGTTTGTTCAAACATGACTGCTTCAACCCAAAGTTTAGAGAAGTTGCTGAAGCAGTTTGCCATTGATGTGTCACTTGCCAACAGTTAAACGCAGGGAAAGGGACAGTGGTTATTTTGAGCCACACTGGAAGAGCGGGAGGTCCATTTAGCAGAATGCAAATGGATTTTATTGAGATGCCAGTGTGTGGAGGTTTGAGATATGTGTTGGTGATTGTTTGCATCTTTAGTCATTGGATTGAAGAGTACCCTACACGAAGAAATGATAGTCTCACAGTAGCAAAACTACTGCTTAGGGAACTGATACCACATTTCGGGTTTCCGATCTCTTTAGAATCAGATAGGGGAAGTCACTTCATGAATGAAGTAATTAAATTACTGTGAGCAGCATTGAACAATGAGCAAAAGTTACATTGTAGTTACCACCCTGAAGCATCAGGACTAGTGGAACAGATGAATGGTACCTTGAAGCCAAGATTTGCAAAGATATATGCAGCTACGAATTTGAAATGACCTGACGCATTGCCTTTAGTGTTGAAGTCAATGAGAAACACACCTGACAGGAAGACAGGATTATCACCACATAAGATCCTCATGGGCAGAGCAATGAGGTTACCAGCGGTGCCTGCAAATGCACTTGTCAACATTACAGATGATATGGTGTTGGATTACTGCAAAGGTCTGGCTGATGTGGTCCACTCTTTTTCTCAGCAGGTGGGGGCCACCACACTGCCACCGATCAATGACCCAGGACACAACCTGAGAGCTGGGGACTGGGTTGTCATCCAAAAGCATGTGAGAAAGACATGTTTGGAGCCTTGCTGGAAGGGACCATATCAGGTAGTTCTGACAACTACCACAGCTGTGAAGTGTGCTGGAATTCCGAACTGGATTAATGCAAGCCACACAAAGAAAGTGGCATGTCCACCGATTCATGAAGAAGTATTGTTGAGAGTACCAACAACAGAGAAACAAGTTTCAGGGACAGAAGGAGAACAAAGGGGAACTGAGACCGGATCTGAGCTCGTTGAGGACGGTTCAGTCACTCCTGTGGAGAGATGAGGGAGGGGACCTCCAGGAGGGCGACAGAGAGCATATTTCAACTGAAGCAGCAGGAAAGCCTAGTCAGAGGAGGGCTTTCCCAGAAGCAGACGATCTTAAGAAACAAACAAAGCAATTGCCAGACCCAGAAGGGAAAGGAGTTGAGGTGGGTCAAAGTCAATGTGATCTGACTCCTCCTGAACCGGTTGCAGATCCGTCAAGAGAAAACACCACAGAACAAGGAAAAGGTTCTAGTTCGATTCTGAAGAGAATACTGACAAAGGGTCCACTGAAAGGAGATAAGTGGCCGGAGTCACAAGTGGAGAAAAGAAAAGAGGTGGTTGTTGAACAAAGAATCGAAGAAGAAGTAGATACGACAAGGAGAGAAGATCTAAGTGAAGGAGAGCTAAATGGTAATCGAAAATTGAAAAGAAAGAGAATAGCAAGTTGAAGATACGCATGTCCTGAATGGGTGTATGCAACTACTAGAGAATGGCAGCAAGAGTTTGTCTTTTTGTGTTGATAGAGAAGTTCTGGGTCAGTATTTTGGCACGTGAAGGAAATAAATTAACTGAAATGTTGAAACAATCTGAGAGAAACATTTTGAGAAAGAGACTGTTGAAAGTAACTGGAAAGGACATTGATAACCTGATTTGACCTTTTGAAATCGGATTTTGACATAGCTGCTAACCGATTTTGACAAGGGATCCTGGAAGTGAAAATAAACAGCTGAAAGAAGAGTTGTCTATTTTTCATTTTGTTGCAAGTTTTTCTATATTTCCTTCTGCTTTCTGATTCTTTACAGATCATGAGTAACATTAGTAATCAAGCCAGAGGTGCTAGGCTCTGTAAATATATGAGCATTGGTTTGGTGATTATGTGTGGCATATTGTTTGTGGTATTGATTGTGGGTATGTCTGTTCTTGGTAAAAGGGAAGCCAACCATACTTCTGTTTTTGAGACAACTACTGCACTAACAGCATTAGAGAAGTTTAGGTTAGATGAGAAATATTAGCATGAGGATACAAATGCACAGGGAGAACTTTGTTCTAATGTTTTCTATTGTTTATTGAGTGAGTATGTTGAGACAATGGATGCGAAGAATTGTTTTGTGTGTACGCAGATTCCTTCAGCAGTCGAGGAAGGAGTCACCAATCATTGCTTGCCTTTAACCTACGGGATTAGTCTGTTTCTAACAAGATGTTATAACCAGGAGTACATTCAATATTGTTTACTCAAACTATGATGTTGTTTTCGTTTGTTCCTTTAATTAGGTAATGGAGTGGAGTAGCTAAAGATAATGAAATAGTAATAGAGGATTCTTTGAACCTACACTGATGTTTGACACAGCTTATGCGCACAAAAATAATTTGACATGCTTGCTTACACCTTTAGAGAAGCTTCTTAGATCACACAGATGACAGGAGAAAGGCATTGAAAGGAGAAATTACGAAAAGGCTTAGAGAAAAGGACTTACAAGAATGATTATGCTTACAGTCCAATTAAAACGCAAGGGAAATTAGCTTTAGATGCACCACACATAGGGAAACTTTGTATATATAGGCCTAAATTGTGCACTGACACTTTATTTGTGGGAACGAGTGAATGTAGGCATGTGTTTTTGTTTCAGAGTAAATGGACATTTATGTTGAATAGACAGGATCCTGATATTCCAGGGATTTACTACATCTGTGGTCTTAATGCTTATTACTGTCTTCCAAGAGGATGGTATGGGACATGTTATTTGGGGATAGTTTTCCCAAAGTTTTATCAATAGGAGGATATGAAGAAGTTTCCGATAGTGACTGAATTACATCATGAGAGACAGAGGAGGGAGTCGTCTTCTGCTATAGTGGGAGATATATTTGGAGAAGTGATTCCTTCAGTGGGATTCATTCTGAATTCGATAAAGATTCAAAAGTTGTTACTATTGTGGATTACATGCTGACAAATCTTTCAGGGGCCATATTCCTGATCGATACAGAATTAGCTGCTGATAGAGCTATGACTCTTCAAAATCGTCTTGCTTTAGACATTCTATTAGCGAAGGATGGTGGAGTCTGCAGAATGATTAATTCTAGGCATTGTTGTTCACATGTACCAGATAACAGTAAAGTGATAAGACACTTAGGCCCTCATTACGATCCTGGCGGTCAGCGATAAAGTGGCAGTAATACCGCCAACAGGCTGGCAGTAACTACCGCCAAATTATGACCATGGGGGAAAGATCTCCGAAACACAGCCAATGTACCACACTGACCGCCAGGTTGAAAACAACAGCCACCACGGTGGTAGCCACCTACAGCCAGGCAGAAGTCAAAGTTCTGCCCACCATATTACAACACAATCCGCCACCTTTTCTGGGGCGGTACCAACAACATCAAAAGCCTGGCGGAAACTGAGCTCAGAAGTGAAAGGGCTCACCATTGGAGACACAGGGAAGAACCATGACACCAGAACTGCATGTTTTTCCGATGATATTCTACGTTCTACTCCACCACGAGCTCCAACCCCCGCAAAGATGAAGACAGTGAGTACAGCCACCTAGCACACAACAGAGGGGGGAGGAAAAAGAGAGTGACACACACACACGTACAACACCCCCCCCCCCCCCCCCACACACACACACACACACCATACACACAACCAGATGCATTAAAAAAAACAATTTGACCCTGTAACTTGGCTGAATAATGCAAGGACAAAACGATTTCACCTAAGTATTTGTAATTTTGTAATAAGATCAACACAGGAGAAATAATAAGTTAGACAAGATAATAGATACATACATATGTACAGAAAAAGGGACACAGCCCAGTCCTCAATTTACGTGGGCCACATGGCCACAGGCCAAAGTCCAAGGCCACACATGTCACCTGCTTCAACATGGAGAGAACACTGCAGGGGCATCAGTTGGTAAACAGGCAGGCACCTCAGGGAAACGGGGGACGGGGAGGGCACCTCAGCCGGGAGATGTAACAAGACCACTGGTTCTGGAGGGGGCGACGTGCCCTGTGCTTGATCCTGGGGAGTGATGGGCGACAGTCTCACAGGTGGGTGTCATACCCACTGGTTCTGGAGGGGGCAACGAGCCCTGTGTTTGATCCTGGGGAGTGATGGGCCACAGTCTCTCAGGTGGGTGCCATACCCACTGGTTCTGGAGGGGGCAACGTGCCCTGTGCTTGATCCTGGGGAGTGATGGGCCACAGTCTCACAAGTGGGTGTCATACACACTGGTTCTGGAGGGGGCATTGTGCCCTGTGCTTGATCCTGGGGAGTGCAAGGTAACAGTCTCTCAGGTGGGTGTCATACACACTGGTTCTGGAGTGGACAGGCTGAACAGCAGCCCATGGAGGCAGGATTACATACTGTCCGCCGGCGGTGATGACTGCACAGTGGTGGTGCCACTGGTGGGGGGAGGCCCCTGCACATCCCCAGCAACCTCGGACGGCGGCACAGTGGTGGTGCTGCTGGTGGGGGGAGACTCCTGACCATTCCCTGCAACCTCAAACGGCTGCACAGGGGGCTCCGTCACAGTTCCGGGTCCAGGCTCCTTGATCTTCCTGCCTGCTGTGGCAGACTCCTTGGCCTTTTGTGTGGCAGGTGCAGGCTCCTTGCCCTTCTTGCCGGCTGGGGCAGTCTCCCTCCCCTTTAGGCTGGCTTTTGCAGACTCCTTCCCCTTCAGTACATGTGGCCTGGATGTAACGCCGCGCCCCGACGTCTCTTTTTCAGTCCGCGGTCGGAACGCGCTGCCGATTCTTGGAGCGCCGTTCCCTGCATTTTCTTGCCATTTTGGCAACACGTACCGGGAAGCGTGTTTTGTGCTACCGGTCGCGTTGCCCTTACCAACTGTAGGGCATTGTCGTCTCCCCTGTCGTGGTGGTCTTCTTTCTGGTCTTTTAATTTTCTTTTTTCGTTTCTTTTTCTTGCTTCTGTATTCTGCTTTTCTTCGTGTTCCTGTTGGTGTCCATGTTGTCTTCTTCCTGTTTTCATTTCCTAGCATGCTCTTTTTCTTATATACTACCTCCTTTTCCCTATTCTTTTCTATGGACTTTTCCCAATTCAAGATGGTGTTATTTTCATTTCCTGTGATGTCACTTCCCCTTTTTCAGTATATAAGCCACTCAGTCTTGTTCTACCTTGCATTGCAAACACTTCCCTTTGGTAGTGCTCTTCGCTCCTGTTCGTCGTTCCTGTTTTCGCCTTGGAGTATTTTTGCCTTGTTTTTTCCTGTTTTCAAGTCCTGTTTTTTCTTCTTTTACAGGAGTTCCTGTTTGAGGTTTTTCCCCAGTTCTTGGTTTTTTTTCCTCTGGGACTCCTTCAGGAGGGTATGGTCTGCTTTGGCGTTCTCTGTCAAGCAGCAACGTGTCTACTAGAAAGGGTCGCCCCTATCTGGGATTATCCAGAACCTGCAGAAGACCGGGTGTTATCTCCAATTCTGCATTCAGAGGTGAGAAGTCGAAAGCAGTCCGTGACACTGGATCCGTTTCCCCCACGAGGAGGTGTAGTTAGCACTGGTCCCGTGGACTGTGTGGCTGAGGTGCTAGGCTAGATTTGTGATACCCTGCCCATAAGTGCAGGACGGGGGAGGGGTAGGAAAGAGTTTTTTAGGAACATTGGGGCGGGAAGAGGGAGAAGGAATGGGAGTGGAGGATGAGGGAATGGTTGTTGGAGGTGTCTGTCTGCTGCTTTTGGGTGCAGGTGCATAGGCTGTATGCTGTTGTGAGGTGGGTTGCTGTTGGGTGTCCGAGTGCTTGCGTTTGTGCACCTTAGGAGGGGGAGACAGACACAGTGGGAGAGGACACAGGTGATTTGTGCATGGCTGTTGTGGAAGTGTCTGCCAGTGAGGTGTGTGTTCTGCTTGGTGTGGTGATGATGCTGGTAGTGGATGATGATGTAGTGCATGCAGGTGTGAATTTAGATATGGCTGGGAGGGAGGTGGTAGAGGGGGAGGAGGGGGAGACAGTGGAAATAGTGGATGTTGATGTGTCTGCAACTGGATGGTGTCTGCGTGAGTGCCTGTGGGATGAAGTGTGGTGCTTGTGTTTGCCTGTGACACTCTTGGGTGTTGTCTTGTGTGCATTCTCGTCTGTATGTGTGCTTGGGATAGGTTTGGGTTGAGGAGAGTGGGACTGAGCAGTGGAAGTTGGAGGGGGGACGTAGAAACAAGGACAATGGCTGCCATCAGAGAGGAGGCCAGAGCCTGAATCCATCTCTGTTGGGCCACCAATCCAGTGTGAATGCCCTCCAGGAATGCATTAGATTGTTGAATCTGGGCTGCCAGCCCTTGGATGGCATTCACAATGGTTGACTGCCCTACAGAGGTGGATCTCAGGAGGTTAATAGCCTCCTCACTCAGGGCAGCAGGGCTAACTGGGGCAGGGCCTGAGGTGCCTGGGGCAAAGGAGATGCCCACCCTCCTGGGTAAGTGGGCACGGGCAACTCAATGAGGGGCTGCTGGAAGGGCGGTGCTGGTACGGGGGTGGCCACAGAAGTGTCCACCACCACCAGGGAGCTTCCAACGGAGGAGGTATCTGTATCAGAGCTGTCCCCTTTAGTCTTCGCTGTGGTGCTCCCCTCACCCTCCGTCCCACTGTTGCCCTCACCGTTGGTGGATTCTGCCTCCTGGGTCCTGTGGGATGCAGCTCCCGCCATCACCGGTGCGTTTGCTCCTCCGCCAGATGATGTTAATACACTGAAGGACAGAATGACAAAACAAGAAAGGGGGGGGAAGAGACAAAGGATACACTGGGTCAGCACTGCACCAAAACCACCGTTGATGTACACAGCACACTCACACAGGGAACAGGCCTGCGCAATATGCATTGCACTACCAGAGAAATAGTTAGCCATCAATGCAGGGGGAGGGGCACACACCGCCAAATGAAGCACACCTGGGACCCACGCAGCCCTGACCAGTAGTGGATGCCAATGAGCTAGATAGCAACTTTTCCCTTCTGAACCCTAGCCACCAGGGCACCTACGCTACAATGTCAGGAATGGCCTAGGGGCACTCACTGACACACATCCACCACGCGGATACCACCCTACCATGCGTAAGTTGTAATGATGGGCACTGTGCTCACCCCCTTGTGGCTGCTGTGATGCCCTCAAGCACCCATCCAGCTCTGGATATGCCACCGCCAGTCTGCAGGCCATCAGGGGGGTCAGGGTTCGATGGACACCCCTTCGTCATTGGGAGGCCATCCCCAGCTGGGCCTTCGCGTTCTTCCGCTCCCAGCGTCTCAGGTCCTCCCACCGTTTGCGACAGTGAGTTCTCAGCCTGCCATAGACCCCCAGGGTCTGCACCTCCTTGGCGATGGCATGCCATATACACTTCTTTTGATGGGCGCTGACCTGCAGAGGCAATACACACAGGAAAATAACATTAGACAAACAGTCCTGCTTGTTTCACATATGGGCCACCATACCCCATCACATCAGTATTTACACACACATGACCCAGCACACAACTTGTATGCCGCCAATAGGACATCCATCCACCCCCTTACACGAGGCCTTCACACACACACAACTCCATTCATTCATGCCACATGCATTGTGCTCACATTGTCTGTCTGGAGGCCCATACAGCAGTCCGTACTGGGGTAGGACCCCATCCACCAGTCTCTCCAACTCCTCCGAAGTGAAGGCTGGGGCCCTTTCCTTGGTTACATGGGCCATGGTAGGTTCCAGACACAGGTCACAGCAGCACATGCAGTGTAGGTCCTCTCCTATGAAAGGTCAGGGAACAAGTGAGCAATCAGATAGAAAATGGCGGTCACGTCCGCAGCGGTGCATACCGTCACCGCCGGCATAGATCACTATTAGCCACTGTAACCCTTAGGGCCCAATGTTAGCCAATGAGGAGTTGCGCGACGTTCCCGACTGCTTCCCGCAACGGCGCACATCGTCAGCGGAATTACCTCACTTCCACCTGTCCCTCCACACAGGACAGGCAGATGCCATTTCATGGGGGGGAGGCAGGCTCTGGAACATTACTGTGTCACAGGAGATATTAGGTCATACTGGAGAAATCACAATGATCCATTTCATGTTTACATGATGCAACGTACAGTTATAGTTCCATTGTTCAGTTTGTCCCTTAGATTCCTACTGCTGCGGATGAATAGGAAATGGAGACTTACCCCGTGTACAGACCCCTGGTGGACTTAGCAACACTGGAGGACAGGCACGTTATCCTCACATATAGACTTGACAGGACTTCAATCACAGAGCTGTGTGCCCAATTGGAGCCTGACCTGATATCTGCTATCATTCTCCCCACTGGGATCCCCCCTCTTGAGCTAGTGCTATCTGTACTCCATTTCCTGGCAACTGGTTCTTTCCAAGTGACAGTGGGCTTGGCAGCAGGAATGTCACAGCCAGTGTTCTCAATAGTGCTGACAAGAGTGTTGTCTGCCCTGATAAAACACATGTGCAGCTACATTGTTTTCCCCAAGGTTGAAGACTTGGCCACAGTGATGGCCGCGTTTTATGCAATGGGACATATCCCCAAGATAATTGGGGCGATTGATGGAAAACATATTGCATTTGTTCCCCCCACCCCCGCCCACCGCCAGAATGAACAGGTATTCAGGAATCGTAAGAGTTTCCACTCTATGAATGTTCAGATGGTATGCCAGGCGGACCAGTACATCTCCCACGTCAATGCTAACTATCCTGGGTTGGTGCATGATGCCTTTGTCCTGAGGAATAGCAGCATCCCAAATGTGATGGCCCAACTACAGAGGCACAGGGTGTGGCTAATAGGTGAGCCCTGGTTCCCACCCAGTATATGTTGGTGCATGGGTATGGTGTGGGCCATATAGGATAGTGAGTGGCTAAATGTTGTCCCTCAATATTTGCAGGTAACTGTGGTTTCCCAAACCTATCATGGCTGCTGACTGTCAGAGTCACCAGATCCTCGGGTCTGCGCACGTTCCCAACACGTCCACCACTGAACAGCTCCAGGACTCTGATAGATAAATCACAGAGGCTAAGAGAGTTCAAGAGGGGAAGAGGGGATTAGGAAGGGAAACAGCTGGGAAGGAGACCTGTAGTAAGAAAAAGGTTAGAACACACAATATGAAAATGATATCTTCTGAAATCAACACTAGACTATGATTCCAAGCATAGCCATTCTGAAAACATGAACAATCTAAGAATTAAGTTTAAAATTACTACGTTTCAAGATGGCCGGATACCTGTAAGGGAATCAAGATGGATTAAATGAAAACTTTCTTATTCAAGTACTTTCCTTTACATGAGAATCAGAAAAAAATTCTGACTAAATTTTAAACCAGTCATATAAATCCTTTTTTGAGAATGCATGCTAGGACCATACAATATTGCATCTAGAAACTCTGATCTTCTGTGTACTCTTAAAATGTTTCAACACAAATTGCGCAAATTGTAGATTCATATATATATATATATATAGTAAACACCATAAAAGGATTGTGCACCATGAATAACACAATATGGATTCAGGAAAACAAATCACATAACTTGTCAACTCGAATATTACATGGTAAAAATCTTAGAATAGTGGCATACAATAAACAACATGAATTAAACTCGAGGAGAGAATCATGCGTCTTGCCAATTCGAGTGTCACCATATAAAATGCCAAAAAATGGTAATACGCAATGAATATCAAAGTCAAATCATTAAACGAATCGCGCATCTTGCCGATTCGTAAACCACAATGTAAATGCCAAGAAATAACAGCTCACAATGAATAACAAGATGAAAGTACAATGAAACGAATCGCGTGTCTTTTGCCGATTCTTAAGCCACCATGTAAATGTCAAGAAATGGTAGCACGCAATGAACAACAAGATTAAATTATCATGAAACGAATTGCGCGTCTTGCTGATTCTTAAGCCACCATGCAAATGTCAATAAATGGTAGCGTGCAATGAATAACAAGATTAAATTATCATGAAACGAATCGCGCGTCTTTGTGATTCGTAAGTCACACTGCAAATGTCACAAACACTCAAGCGCATATTTCACACGCACAAAGTACTCTGTCAAATCATAAAAGAATTAGGCCCAAGAACATGAGAATTCTCAATAACGGCATCGGGAGGCCAGCCCAACCACCATCTTACTGCCCAGAACAATGATCTCCAAATGAAGAATGAAAGTCAGATGTCTGGAAGATCAAATAGGCCACCAGGACAGGAGCTCAGGAAGTAGCTGCTGCTCTGCACCAGGACCTCTGAATAGTGAGCACGTGGAGCTGGGCTGGCTCCATTTTATAGAGTCTTGGCCCAGCCCACAACCACACCCAGGCATGTTGCAGGGAAAGTCTCTAGAAGGCCCTGGAAAGGGACCACACCCTAACACACTCTGAAAGCCTGCGGCAATACATTGCAAATGAACAGCATTTGTGTAAGCACATTAAAAAATAAGTCTTCAGGATTGAACTCTGCAATGCAAAAGGTTAAACAACAACATATCAGCACAATGCATACATTAAGTTGTTTTGAGAGTGCTGGGTTTTTGCATTCTAGTCGCCAGTAGAGCGCGCACTGCCCTGGTGTTGACACTGACCCCTGTGAGGAATGCCAGGACAAGGGCAGAAGAACGTTATAATGAGGCACATGGGCGAACCAGAAGGATAATTGAAAGGCCAGAAGGCCTGAAGGCCAGGTTCCGGTGCTTCCATCTAACAGGTGGATCCCTGTGCTACTCACCAAAGAATGTCTGGCAGATAATGGTAGCATGCTGCATGTTGCATAACCTGACCCTCAGACACCATGTACCATTCCTGCAGGAGGAGGAGGCTGGAGATGCCTGTGTGGCAGCAGTAGATCTTGTGGATAGTGAGGATGAGGAGGCAGAGGATGAGGATGAGGACAACAGAACAAATGTGATCCGGCAATACTTTCAATGACACACAGGTAGGATAGTGTTGTGTGGCAATGGCATGCTGATATTTGCAACTTCTAGGCCCACTTACTGCTCCCTCTGGCAATTCATTTTGCAGATGTTGGTAACCTGATATATACTCCTGGTGTGATCACTACAGCCAGCTACAGGTCATTAATCTATGGTCATTCTCTGTACAGTTGATTTGCAATGTTTGTACCTGTTTCAATGACGGCTAGTGGCAGGGGCCCGCTGGTGTGAGACTGCCTCCCTCATAATGTTGGCCATGTCTGCCAGCACCCCTGCAATGGAGATCAGGGTGTTGTTAATGGCCTGCAAGTCCTCCCTGATCCCCTGGTACTGTCCCTCCTGCAGCCGCCTGTTCTCCTGCACATTGTCCAGGATCTGGTCCATCGTGTCCTGGGAATGTTGATAAGCTCCCAGTATCTCTGCAAGAGCCTCCAGGAGAGTCAGTTCCCTGGGCCTGTCCTCCCCCTGGCGCAAAGCAGTCCACCCAGTGTCCCTGTTGGCCTGTGCCTCTGTCCCCTGAACCGTGTGCCCACTGCCACTGACCCAAAGTCCCTGATTGTCTTGTGGGCAAGGTGAGCTCTGGGGTCCCTGTAGAGGTGGACAAACTGCTGATTGACGTGTCCTGGGGACGGAGGTATGGGTACACTGGGTGGGTGCTGTGGTGGTGTTTCCTAATGGAGGAGGCTCTGTGGTGGTGTGTGACTGGGCCTGGGTAACCAGCTGTCCAGTGGTCTCTGATGGGCCAGGTCCTGAAGACCAGAGTTGCTGTCATCACTGTGGGCCTCTTCAGTTGGGGGAGTGGATATTGCTGGCACGTCCTCTCATTGACATTGGCTGGGGTACCTGTGGGGATGTAAATGATGTGTTATGGTTTCTGTGTCTGACATATTGTACATCCGTGGCTTCCCCTCTTTGTTTGGATTTGCCCTGGCACTTTTCACTTGTGTATGTTAGTGTATGGTGGGATTGTTAGTTCTCTATGGTGTGCATGCATTAGTGATGAGTGTCCATGCAGGGCTGTGACGGGTGTCCATGCATTGGTACAGCATGCAGGGCTTGGCATTGGGATGAGTGAGATTTGATGGTGGGGTGTGTGGGAAGTAGTGGAGTGATGAGAGTGAGGGTGAGGGTATGTGATGGCATGCCGGTAGGGGGGTGATAATAGTAGAGAGTTGACTTACCACAGTCCAGTCCTCCTCCGACTCCGGCCAGGCCCTCAGGATGCAGGATTGCCAAGACTTTCTCCTCCCATGCTGTGACTTGTGGGGGAGAAGGTAGGGGCCCACCGCCAGTCCTTTGTACAGCGAGCTGGTGTCTTGCTGCAATGGAACGTACCTTCCCCCGTAGGTCGCTCCACCTCTTCCTGATGTCATCCCTAGTTCTTGGGTGCTGTCCCATGGCGATGACCCTGTCCACGATTCTCTGCCATAGCTCAATCTTCCTAGCTATAGATATCCGCTGCACCTGTGCTCCATATAGCTGTGGCTCTACCCTGACAATTTCCTCCACCATGACCCTTAGCTCCTCCTCTGTGAAATGGATGTGTCTTTGTGGTGCCATGGGTGTTGTGTGAGGTGTGTTGGTGAGGGTGTGTTGGTTAATGTTTTGGGGTGTGTTATGTGTAGTGCATGAGAGGTGTATAGGTGTGAATAGTGTGTGGCTTGAGTTGGGAAAAGGTTGGCAAGGGGTTTGCTTTGGAAGGAAATTGGCTCAGCAACATTTGGAATGGGATTCTTTTGAAAATATATTACAGGGGATACTAATTGTTGTGGTTTGTCTATTGGGGATATGGGGATTGTGCAAATTATGTAAAATAATTAAATAGAAAAGGTCAAAGAATAATCAGAGGAGGTAAGAAAAGAAAAGGGAATTTTTTTACAGGGAAAATACAAGGAGGAAACGAAATTATGAAGCAATTGAATTGTAAGGATTTTAGCTGGTGAAAAAATGTGTGGGTAATAGTGATGACATATTTAGTCATCAGAGGAGGGATTGCTAGTGCAGGTGTATTAATAAAAATTATTAATGAGTGTTTATGTATTTTGAATAATAGGTTTATGTAGAAAATAAAATAACGTAGAAAAATAATGCACGCATTTGAAAATGTAATCATGAAGAATGGCCACCAATGTTAACGAAATTTACTAATCAATGATTAAATATTATGAAATGTTGAATATATGTTAGACTAATGCAGTAATATGCCATATTAAGGGTTTAGAATTTAGCTTTATTAATTATCAGCCTTACCTTAGCGAGTGTCTTGGCCTACTTGCCAGGCCTCATGTAAAAGCTGTATTTCTTAAAGTTTAATAAAATGTTGACCAAGTGAATTAAACTGTGAATTTCTATTGTATTGTTCAAATGTGCTCATAATGGAAGCTTTTCGGGAGAACCGACTGCTAGGAGATGATGTTCTTGCTAATGCAGCATTTCATGTGTAATGTGTGTGAGACTGACTTTCCCAGGACAAGAACAATGAAAATACTGACTAGAGTAGAAGCTGCAACAATATTGTTACTTTTACAAGCCGGATGATGAGGACATCGCAAGACGAACCAATCAACAATATGAGAACGGAGTAATATTAGAATTCATAAATTTGGGATTTTAGTTTTATTGGACGGAGTGTAAACATACGATTAACTGACCAATAGGCATTTGGGGGGTAGCTTAGGTGACTTTGACTTAACGACACTGCACAGAGGGAAGAGAATTCTTTCTGAGAGAAGACAGTCCATATGCCCATTTTTCCTGACTGAGAGGTTACTATTTTCTTTCGCGTCCTGACAAGAGGCGCGCTTAACTTTAATGCTTAGAGACTTTGCCCTTTTTTAATTCTGATGCTGAATCCTGATGCATTGCTGATCGACTGATGTCCTGCGGACGAAGACTGACCCTGCTTTGCAGATCCACTCTGAGGGCAGGTATATCCAGATTGTGATTATTATGCATATTTGCTTTTTCTTTCTAGGTACCAACTACGCTGTTTTGATAGAACCATAGTTAGATGTTTTTCCAAATTTGTGTTACTAAATTGTTTTGCATGAAGCCCAACATGCTGATGCTAATCTGATGTTAGTTAAAGATCCTCACTAATTAATTATAACAGGGATTAATGCTTGATGAATTTCTCTGTTAAACTTCATGTACTTCATTTCATTGACGCAGTTGACTTTGCTACTGATTTGCACCATAACCTTAGAATGTGTTGTAGTTCAAGCTTTAATTAGGTTACGTTTCTTCTGCCGCTTTGAACAACCAGTGTTGTTTCTGTATGTGTTCAATCTGATTCTGAGATTAATCTTCATGACCTTAGCATTGTTAATATAGGGAAATAAACATTCTAAGCTTTACTAAAGGTGTGGTTATTCATCACTGAAAGGTCATGTTGCATAATAATTAATGACTGTTGATTATTGTTTTTATTGATTATTAATGATTGTTAACTATTGCGTATTGATTATGTACTGAATCTATGGTAAGAACATCTTAATTGCGAGTCAAAAGGTTCATCGACCTATTCACGTCCCCTGGTAAGTTTACTTATTAAGGTCCGATGTGCTAATGGTATCATCTGCAAATAGTAATGCAGCAATGACTAGACCCACCCCAGTTTAGGACAATCATGGACACTAATCAGCAGGAAGTTGACCACATCATTTATGTAGAGGGAAAACAAAGTGGGGGAAGCACACATCCCTATCGCACACTGCAGTTGATGGAACTATGGTCTGTGAGCTCCCCCATTCCTCCACTTTACTTGGTCATAGTTCCCTTTGTGAAGCCTGATAAGGACATCCAGGCAATTGTGGTTCATGCCCATTCCTGCCAAGACAGGCCATAGTTGATGTCTTAGGACCAGGTCGAAAGCGGCCCTCAAGTCTACGAAAGCTGTGTAGAGTGACCATTAGAAAGCCCCCAGTATTTCCAGACTATAAGGTTCAATCTGAAGACCTGGTTGATAGTCCTTACTTTGTTGCAAAATCCTGCTTAGAGCACAGATAGAACCTTGGATTCGTCCAACCAGGTTTGTAGCCTGTCTTGGCAGCAGAATACTTTGAGGAGAGTGTCAATCAGGCTGATTGGCCTGTAATTACTAGGGAGTGATATTTCGCCCCTTTTGTAGTTGTGAATAATTTTGGCACTTAACCAGGAAGTTGGTATCTCGCCAACCACCATGATTTTGTTGGAGAGTGCATTAATTTATGGGCTCCATACCTTGGGCTATGAACGATAAAAATTCCCTGGAATGTTGTCCTGGCCTGGTGCTTTGTCAGAATAGAAGGACTGAATAGCCTTACGTGTTTCATCCAATGTCAATGGGGAAAATTATTTACTCCAGCTGAATGGTAAGGGACAATTCCTTGTTCGGTTATTGGAGATGCCATCTGAGAGGCTGCAGCATACATTGTCACACAATATTTCACCCATTACTGAGGCAGTACTGTATATTCAACGGCACTTTGAGTTGTTGCATCAGTGTGAGAAAATATCTGTCAATGTTTTCTGCTGCTTGTTGTTGGATGCTTTGATTAGGGCTAGCCAAATTTGGTCAACCCATTCTTGCTTATATTTGGTGGTGATTGTTTTGTGATTAGCACAAGCATGCTTAATTGGGTCACAACCACCTCGTTTGAATGTCTGAATTAAATGCTTTCACCTGAGTACCCAGTGGGCATAACCTTTCTGATTGTCATTTCTTTAGTGCAGAGGATGTGTTACTCCTTTGAACAAATCCTTATGCAAATCACTCAGTGGTGTCTCGTTGGGTAATGAGGTTTCAACTGGTCCCAATATTCTATTAAATGTAGTGTATATTTGTAGTAGTATTTTGGCATTAAAGCTTAGCTTGGACCACTTATTAGTACATCTGTTATTTTAGAGAGATAAACCCACGTCGGACTGAGAAGTTACATTAGTACTAGCCGTGAACATCTTTCATTGTTAGCTTGAGAGCATTATGGTCACTATCAATGCGGGTCACAGTTTCAAAATCTGATGCTATGTGCCTTAGATTTGTATCTATAATAATGCAATCAATACAGCTGACTATTTCCTCTTTTGAAGGTAGGAGCGAGATGCAAGCCAATGGTCATAGTGAGACACAATAACTGTAGTGCAGTGGGCGACCATTTCCTATATATGGTGTCATCTCCAACCTCTGGATGCCCCTTGCCTCTTCCTCTCCTTCAATGATGGCTGATAGCCCTTGCAGGGGCTCCAATGTCGTATTAAAATCAATTGCAAGTATAGCAGGCATTGTTTCTGGGCATTCTGAGAGGTGTTGGGCTAACAGTTGGAGTGTGGGCGAGTCAATGTTCCTATTTGTGGAGCGATTGTAGATGTTGAAAACTTTTACTCTGCGGCCATTTTGTCCATTAAAACTCAGCCCCAAAATATCTTTGCCATCAAGCTCTATTCTTGATATGGAGATATCCTGCATGTTTTTGACCCAGAATAATAGTTCACCAGATGGGTGTCCCGCTTTGGATGGTACTTCCTCTACACTGTAGTTTGTGTACCCTTGCCTGAAGGTTTTTTCCAGAGCCCATGTCTCTTGCAGTAATATCACATCAAAATGACTAATAAAGTCACCCCATTCAGGATCTGTGATTTTCCTGCTTAAGCCTGCTATATTCCATGACAATATTACAAATGATGTGATGCCACTTTTCCCAAAACAGGTTAAGTCTGTGATGATGTTGTCAGGACATGACATTACGAGATTTAGTGGATGAATGTCAGTGGAGGTATAATGTAAAGTATTACTGCTGTGTTAACACCTTCACTCCAGACAACTACTGGCTGATCTTGACTCAACTTTTCTGACAAAAAGCATTGGAGGACTAAGAGACCAAAATCACCTTGTAGCTCTCATCCTACTTGACTCTCTCCTGCATTCAATACTGTAAATCTCAAAACCGTGCTAAACAGCCTGAAACTCTAGATTAACATTACTGAAAAGCCATGGGATAATTTAACTCTTTACCAGAATATGAAAACTAGCAAATCAAGCTCAATCTACATGTCTCAGACTCAACTGCTATGCTATGTGGTGTCACCCCAGGGTTGCACACTCTCCCCGCTCCTTATAGATAAATACATGTGTTCTCTTGCCCACCTGATCAATATGAAAGGCCTTAAGTTAGTTATATTCTGGTGATGCACAACTTCTACTAGACCGAAGCAACAATTGAAGTGCTCACTAAATGCCTTCTCTCTGTCCAAAAGTGTTAAGACCATAATCTTAACAATAAATAATAACAAGTCACCTCGTCCAAATATCTCATGGCCTCCTTCACTTGACCAACCTCTACCCTCAGTAGTCATGGTGCACAACCATGGAGTACACTTCAATGCACAACTATCTTTCAACACCCATGTTCAAGCGACCATCAAATCAACAAACTATCACTTATGTGCCATAACTAAAATCATCCCTCTCTTCTGCCAACATAATGCATTGCCATTGACAGGATCCTCTGTCTTATGTGGAAACACATCACTGCAAACACTCCCAGGCACCTATCAGACCACTTCATATTCCAGCAAACATCACCTGTGCTTTCTTCCTCCTCAGAATGCAAACTGATCATCCCAAACTGGAGACTAACAAGATTTGGAGGTAAAACCCTAAGAAGTGGTTGGCGTAAAACTCTGGAATAGTTCTACCATAGAAAGCAGGTCATTGAGCAATGTCACATCCTTCAACAACTTCCTAAAACAATTGCTACTCTTGAGACGAATACCCATCAATGTTACTTCAAAAGGCCTAATAACTTTAAGTAGACCTTGTGCATCCTTTCATACACTGTCACACCCATGAGATCTCTAATGTACGATCCCTTCAACTTTCTACAAAAAAGTCTACCTACTGATCAAGAACACATTGCAATCACCTCTCTATTCAGGCCATAATTCGCAAACCCACTCATTCTCAATCCACTTCCCACTTAACTTCTTTGTTCATGTTATCCCCTCTATTAAACAGATTGTAACAATGATAGGTTTACATCTCTATACACACTATTCCCTTTTATAAACAGACTGTTACTTGTGTTGATTAATATTGTCAATGTTTCAAGTGGTGATGAAGCAGAAAATGAAGGTTTTCATTTATTGACGCTTAAACGTAGTGCTGCAATAATCAAGAGTGACTTTAACCGAGCTAATAAAGATTGTACGGGGACAAAATGTGCCCTCAGAGTAGTTTGCCAACATTATAAGCGTGCTTTATATAACGTGATGTATTAGAATTGCACTAATCCGACATAATCATAAACGTGTGCTATGATTTGCTTGCTTGAAATGTTTTAGCTTAGCATAACTTTAGTGGAGGCTTCGGCCTAGTTGCCTGGTCTCACGGTTTAGATGCTCGTATTTTTTCCAATGTGCTAATAAACGTGTATTTTTGCTTGAAGCTGTACTTTTCCACTGAGATCGTTCACATGCTTATCTTAAGGTTTCGTGCCAGCCTGGCATTTTTCTCTTTGCTCCAAGGTCAATCTGCAGGTGCGGACAATGGAAGCTCTGAAAGTGAGTTAATTGGTATAAAATGTTGCAACTTGCGTACCCGTCTCCAAGGATAATGTATGCTTAAGTAAAAGCTTGAGAACTGTTGTTTTTGATTGGACAATTTGAAGCCAACCTATGAACCCTCCAATGGAAGACCCTACTGGATTTGAACTGTTGTCTATTTAAACCAGGTGCACAAGAGGAAAGTGGCCATTATTGGACATCCCGCCATTTTGTAGACTTTGCAGCTATTATGGCCCACCTTGCTGCGACGCCATTTTGAAAGAGACTCTGATGCTTTCTCTAATCGAGAGAAAGAGACTTTAAATGATTCTTGCCCTAGAGACTTTAACTTAGATCCCTTTGCATGAAGTAGTAGTTTTATCTTGCCGCCGTGAGGCAATTGCCCCGTCCACCCCTGCCCCTTTGCCCCGTCCCATGCTGATCGAGAAACGGTACCTGTGAGACGAAGACTTCCTTGAATGCTGATTGTAATTGGTAAATATGAAAGGAAATTGTACAATTGCATTGTGTTTCTTTTAGGTAACCAACTGCTGATTTTGATAAGGTCCCTAGCTAGGAGTTTTCCAAATTTATGTTGCTAAATTGTTTTTGCATGAAGTCCCACATGCCGATGCTAATTTGTGGTTAGATGAGGATTCTTTTGTTGCACGATGCAATTTGAGACCTTGTTATGCTGACTAAATGTATGCAATAAGTTCATTACTGATTATAGTATTGGTGATTTGCATTGCTATTATCGAATGCCTTGTTATTCAAATGCTGCATAGATTGCACCTGTTTCGCCGCTATGGACAGCTATTAATGTTCGTTTACGTATATCATTTGGTGTTGAGACACATCTATATTGTGCTAGCTTTGTTAATATAGGGAAATAAATTCACTAACTTTGAATAAACTGGTGTGGTTATTCCTGACTGAAAGGTCAGGGTTCGCCGAAATGTATTCTGGATTAATTGTTAAGTGTTATGTTGATCAGGGCATTGCTTATGTTCGTTATTGATTATCGATTATATTAAATTGACTGATCTCGGGTGAAGAGAGTCCCACTTAGCCAAAAGATTCATCGGCCTAAAGAGCGTCCAAAGTACGGGTAAATTATCTGTACGGATCGCTCTATCAGTAGATGGTAGCAGAGGACGGTTTCGCCTTTTGGGACCCCTCACTCTTAAAGTACATGGTGTTGAATTAACGGTTACGCCCTTTGAGACCCCACTCGAGAAGTTGAATTAGATTTTTCTTGGATAAAACTGATTGACAGAATGATGATGGGCTAGGTCCACCGCGACTTTCCCGGGATCTCGGAGCTTGCGAATGGAGAGAACGGAGATGTGGAATAGGCGTTGGCGGTACTAGTGATGGTATGAGTGAAGTTAGGATTTTGCGCTTGCACAGCTTATTGCCGCAGATCGTGTGAAAAGGTTGCGAGGATTTTAGAAAATAGCGGAGGTGCGACTCCGAGTGTAGAAGTAGGGAAGTCGTCGAACTTCATAGAAATAGCGGAGGTGCGACTCCGAGTGTGAGAGTAGGGAAGTCGTCGAACTTCATGTGCGTGTGGCGCTTTGTGCATAAAAAGGTCCACGTGGTTGTTGTTGTTGAGACGGGCCCTGCGAGGTCAAGAGACTCCGGAGTATGTTGTTTTATGTTGTGGTCTGGGCGGTTTAGTAGGTTGATCGGGCGTGGTCAACGAGTCGGTACGTGTGTTAAGGGAGTGAAAGAAACTTCGACTTCGGGCTTTGACAAGATTCTAAGTGCACTAGAATAGATCATTGACAAGTTGAGAGTAGGTCTGCGGGTCAGATTTGCTTGCGAAAGTGGGGACCGAGAAAGATGGAATAACTGCCGAGGCTAGTGAAAAATCCCTAAGGTCCTGAAGCGATTGTGTTACCCTTCCTGTAGTAAATCGACAGATCTGTTTTATTATTAATTTTTGGTAGCTCGCGATACATGCAAGAAGTTGTTACGAGAGGAGCTGAGTGAAGGAGGACTAGCCGCGAGGCTTTGTCAGCCGCAGTGGGTGTGAGTGTGAGGTCACTAGGAGCCGCGCTGGGATAGGTTGGTTGGTGAGAAGGGTCGCGCACGGATTGGACGCAGTCCGTGGGACTCGATTGGAAGGGGAAAGGCAAGCGAAGAGTATTCCGGGAATTAAAGTCACCTATTGATTACAAACTTTGTGAAATAAAAGACGAGAAAATGAAATTTTTTAAAGCATTAAAGAGTGCGACGAAGGGGGAGTCTTACATTAAAGCGAGCGTAGGAGAGGAGACGCCGCCCGAAGGTACACCAGCTTACATTGTAATGGAGGAAAAAGGGGTAGCTCCGTGCCTTTGGCTAAAGCAATGGCACAAGCTGACAGAGAAACATGGGAGCGTAGCGTTCCCGATCCATGGGACATTCAATATAAGGATCCTAGAGAATTTGAGATTCGCGATGTACGACATGAAGGTACCTCCAAGGCCAGCACAGTTTGAGGCTCTAGCAATTTGGGAACTGATGGCTAGACAGCAACAGCAAAATAAGTTTGAGACCAGGATAAGAAAGGTAGAAAAGACACTAGTGGACGCTAGGTGGGATAATGCACAGAAGGTGTGGAGGTCAGATGTATTGCAGGGGATAAAATTGTTTCCCGCAATTACTAAGGAAGAAGAGGAGACAGGTAAGAAAGCTACCTGTAAGACAAACAGGAGGTGTTCCAAGGATAGAGAGGACGAGGAAAAGTTGAGAAGAGAAGAGGAGTTAGAGGATGAGGAGTTAATCATGCAATTGCTGAACGACCGTCCACCACCTTATGCAGAGAGTGGACAAGGTCCAAGTACCAGTACTGCCCCTCCGGCACCGGTACAGAATAATGAAACTCCGATCTCAGAAGCGTCATCGGGATCTAAGGACCCGAGTTTACTGTTCACCCCGCAGATACCGCAGGTTAGGAGAATATATCCAGATGTGCCTATATTGAAACCAGCAGAAAATTATCAGCCGCAGATCCCAGGGTACTACAGCAGTGACAACAGTGCAGGAATGATTCTAGATCCAACCGTAAGGGGAGTACAGAATGGTCACAACCCGACATTGGCACAAGCCGAATCAACACAGTTTTTGATGCCTCAAAAGCAAATGCAGGGGGGGACAGCACATGCTCAGATGACGGGGAGTCAGATGGGCATGCCGGCAATGATGACCCATAGTGTGGGAATGAACATGTCTCAGAACATGGGAAATGGACAGAACCCAGATGCGATAACCCTACCCATTACTATAGGTCCACCGGTACCTTTGTACAGTCAGCCTAACTTAGGTATGAGCGGTCAGGGATCAATGCTGCAGAATGGGACAGAAAGGAGGTGCATAGAAAACACTCCAGGGATAACTCCGATAGCGGCTCAGCCAACTGGATCTGGGTCCTTGATGGAGTTTAGTCCCATATGTGCTCAGTCAACACTGGTGAGGTCGAGTCCCCCACTGATGATACCACTATCATCGAACACTGAAAAGTTGCCGCAACCATCGATGGCAGTCGATGTGAATGCTACACTGATGGGGTTGAATGCGCAACAGCTGACACAGTGGTTCAACAGTCTGAATTCCACTCAAAGCTCAGCCAGTGGGAAGGGAGAAGACTATCTGAACAGGGTCAGGTTGAGCATGGAAGCACAAGAATTGGTGGAAGGGACTATGGGTGTGAATAGGTTAGAGTCCTACTCGGAAGAAGAGTTGAGGTATCTATGTCCCAGGATTACGAGAGAAGTGGACAAGGTACATAGAAGGTTGCAAGAAATAGCAGACAAAAACGGGGTGGAGATAGACAAGATGAAACACTTGAGCAGGAGCTACAGGTTGGATTTTGGGACCACAGATTTTGAACACATGAGGTCAGCAGGCATGAAGGCGCACCTTAGAGAATTGCTGCAGAGTGCACAAGTGTGGAGGTGCTTAGACAAATGGGAAAGCAGATGGGTAAAGAGAAAGGAAAAGAGGAAAGACAGTGTCCCAGAGCTCAACGAGAAAAGACCACAGAGTAGTGATGCAGTAACCATGTTACCAATGAGGGAGACAGCAGGGGGAAAATTCATACATGTACCATGGCACAGAAGCGACATTCAGTCTTTTACGGATGATTTTCCCAAACTGAGAGAGAAACCGATTGAATGGTATCAACAGACTGACAGGTTTGTGAAGCTTGCAAAATGTCTCTGGGAAGACCTGAACACTCTCTTTGAGATTGTGGTTCCGGCAGATTTGTGGGAGGATTGCAAAAGAGCTGTAGGTTGGCCGACAAGTGAACCAGAGAGAGACAGGGATACGGGTGCACCATCACCTATGGTGATGAGCCTGTACTATAAGGTGATTGAGCATTTGAAGACGAAGGTGGCCGCGAAAAACGTGGATTGGCAGAAGATAGATCGAACTGCCCAAGAGACTAAAGAGTCGATTCATAGTTACTATGAGAGGTTGTTGAAGGCGTTCAAGAACTACAGCGGCACGGAAACAATAGAGGCGAAGGACATGCTTCATTTTGTGTTCAGATTTGTGGAAGGGCTGAGACCAGAGATAAGTCAGATCAGTGGTTCCCAATCTGTGCGCCGCGGCTCGCTGGTGCGCCATCAAAACTAGCCAGGGGCGCCGCACACAGTTTGGGAACCACTGAGCTATTTATAGCCCTTGGGCCAGTTCGTACAAAATAAAACTACTCAGTTGTAGCAGCTCTTTTTTAATTTTGTCCTTGAGCGCCCTCTGGTGGTTAAACACAAATAAAGGGATTCTACATTTCACAATATTTAAACAGTTATGTTATAACTACATAAAAATGAGACCTGCCCATTTTACTAGGGTTACCGTCAACCAATATTTTCCCCTTACTAAAAAACCCTATGCATGCTGTAATTAAACAACTGTTACATTTTTATTTTTTACAGTTATATATAGAATTACAATACCTTCATTGGCGTCATCCCAATTCTTTTCAGGGAGAAAAATGGATGTACTCCCTAGGCCAGGCTTACATCCCCCACCCGCCAATAAAAAGTAACATAATGGGGAGCCGCAGCCAGTGGCCAATAGATCAAGGGAGCCGTGGGTCGAAAATGTTTGGGAACCACTGAGTCAGATGATAAAGTCGCATTTGATTTGTTGGCAGTCGAAACCTATTGATGAGGTGTTGAATTATGCGAAATACTGTAGCGACGAAATTGAAGTGAAACAGAAAAAGTTGAAGGAGAAAGTGATGATGATGCAACTTAAAGCAGCTCAGACAGGTCTGCAAGGGTTGCAAGGGTTCCAACAGCAGGTACCGCAACCGCAGCCGCAGTTGCAGGGAAATATGATGTTTCAGCCACAGGCGAGAGGCAGAGGCAGAGGAGGTTTTGGGAATAATGGTCCGGATTTGAACACTGTTGTGACTCCGAATGGTGTCCAGGCATTGAAAAAGGTGATGCCGTGTCACGTGTGCGGAATTGTCGGTCATTGGAAACGCGAGTGCCCGATGGTGGTGCAGGAAGGTGCAGGTGTTGGTCAGCAAAACAATGATGTCAATGCATTTCAGACAATGAGGGGACCGAAAATGAGAGGTCCAAACCCAAATTTTCAGACCATAAATCAGTTGCAGGGATTACAACCTATGCAGCCGCAGCAGATGCAGATGCCCCGTATGCAGATGACGCAAGTGCAGCCAATGCAACAGCAGTTACCCATGGTACCTAATCAGCAAATGCAAATACCTTTGGCACCAATGAGTCAGCAGCAAGTGATGGTTCCTCCACAGGTCTCGGGTCAGGTAATGAATACAAATGGCACCGTACAACAGTTCCCATTACACAGTGAGAGTGGAATAAACAATGTGTGGGAGAGTGAAAGTTCAGGAGAGGAAGGAGATTGTGTGCTTGCAGCATCCTTGGAAGTTGATCAAAAGGGTCCGTATGTGGAGGGAAGAGTAATGGGTCATCGTGTTTCATTCTTGGTTGACACAGGAGCCACACGTTCAACTGTTAAGAGCATTGAAGTACCGAATTTGCCACTCTCAGGGAGAACAGTTCAAGTGGTGGGAGTAGCAAACAGGCACCTGACGAACCCAATCACAGATCCGGTACCCGTCAGCATTGGTAACTATCAAGGGTTACATAAATTTGTGGTATGTGACTCAAGCCCGATAGCACTATTAGGGAGAGACCTATTGTGCAAGTTGGGATGTTCGATTATGTGTTCGAATGAGGGAATTAAAATTCAGACGAGCAGTGATGGGGAAGAAGAGGACAGTGTAGAGGGGGATGAGATGGAAACTGTTGATGAAGAGTATCCTCTGATTTGTCTTTTCCCGATGATAACTGAAGAAGATATTCCAGCTGAATTACGGGAAACAGTCGGAAAGGAAGTGTGGGATATGACAGGGAAAGAGGTGGGATTGATGAAAGGAGTGGAACCAGTGAAAGTGACTGTAAAACCGAATGCAATCTTTCCCCAGACCCCACAATACCACATGGCACAAGACACCCTCATGAAAGTTGCCCAACTCATTGACGAATTTGTAAAGCAGGGAGTACTGAAAGAAGTGTTAAGCAGTCCATGTAATTCACCAATCATGGGACTAATAAAGCCAAGTGGAAAGGTCCGAATTGTGCAGGACTTGAGGAAAATAAATGACATCATAGTCAAATGTTGCCCTGTCGTACCAAATCCAGCTGTGATAATGTTTCAAGTCCCTTGCGATGCCGAGTGGTTCTCAGTCATCGACTTGTCACAAGCATTCTTTTCGGTGCCTCTTCATGAGGACAGCCAATTTCTCTTTTGTTTCAAATTCTTAGACAGAGTGTACAGTTGGTGTCGAATTCCTCAAGGGTTTTCTGAGTCACCGTCAATCTTCAACCAGATTCTAAAGAAAGACTTGGAAGCATTAGAATTGCCATTCGAGTCAACCCTAGTACAGTACATTGATGACTTACTGATTGCATCAAAGACAGAAAGTGGCTGCACAGCCGATACCATTGCTCTGTTGAACCATTTGGGAAGGAATGGACATAAGGGGCCTCATTATGACCCTGGCGGGCGGCGGAGGCCGCCCGCCAGGATCCCGCCCTCCATTATGCCGCTCCGCGGTCAGAAGACCGCGGAGGGTATTATGAGTTTTTCCCTGGGCTGGCGGGCGGTCTCCAAAAGACCGCCCGCCAGCCCAGGGAAAAACTCCCTTCCCACGAGGATGCCGGCTCGTAATCGAGCCGGCGGAGTGGGAAGGTGCGACGGGTGCAGTGGCACCCGTCGCGTATTTCAGTGTCTGCAAGGCAGACACTGAAATACTTTGCGGGGCCCTCTTACGGGGGCCCCTGCCGTGCCCATGCCATTGGCATGGGCACGGCAGGGGCCCCCAGGGGCCCCGCAACCCCCCCTACCACCATCCTGTTCATGGCGGCTTTCCCGCCATGAACAGGATGGCGGTAGGGGGGGTCAGAATCCCCTCGGCGGCGCAGCGAGCTGCGCCGCCTTGGAGGATTCTAAGGTCAGTGGAAAACCGGCGGGAGACCGCCGGTTTTCCCGTTCTGACCGCGGCCAAAGCGCCGCGGTCAGAATGACCAAGGGAGCACCGCCGGCCTGTCGGCGGTGCTCCCGCCCCCGTTGGCCCTGGCGGTAGAGAACCGCCAGGGTCAGAATGAGGGCCAAGGTGTCTCCTTCTAAATTGCAGTTCTGTCAGAAGAAAGTGAAATACTTGGGTCACCAGATAGAGAAAGGGTCACGGAGAATAATGAAGGAAAGAATAACAAGTGTACTTCAAATGAGTCCACCAAAGACAAGGAGGGAGGTGAGGAAGTTTTTGGGAATGGTGGGCTACTGTCGCCAGTGGATTCCCAACTTCTCAACTCTAGCAAAGCCTTTACTGAAGCTGACCCAGAAGGATGCCTTGGATCAAATTGAGTTGAAAGGAGATGAGATGGATGCTTTTGTTGAATTGAAAGAGTGCATGTGCAGGGCTCCAGCTTTAGGTATGTCTGATTACATAAAGCCTTTCACATTGTTTTGTCATGAACGTGATGCATGTTCTTTGTCTGTCTTGACTCAAGCCCATGGTGGCATAAACAGACCAGTAGCGTATTTTTCAGCTACTTTGGATCCGGTTGCAGCAGCACTTCCAGGGTGTTTGCGCGCCGTGGCAGCAGTTGGTATCAGCCTCACTCAGAGTGAAGGAATAGTGATGGGACACCCAGTAACAGTCATGGTCCCTCACTCAGTTGAGATACTTTTGACCCGCTCCCGAACGCAACACATGACTGGAGCAAGACTCACAAGGTATGAAACGATAATTCTGGGCTCACCGAATGTGCAGCTGAAAAGGTGCACTACGTTGAATCCAGCAACCTTGCTTCCTGGTGAAAATGTTGAAATTGAGAACGCTGAAGACGTCGAGCATGACTGCCTTCAGGTGACTGAATTTTGCACAAAACCTCGACCTGACATTAAGGATACTAAGCTTGATGAAAATGACCAAATTGTTTTCGTTGATGGTTCATGTCTAAGAGATGGGATGGGAATTTTGAAGGCAGGATATGCTGTATGTACTGTAACAGGTGTCTTGGAAGCGTCCTGGCTTCGGGGAGTCTATTCTGCACAAGTAGCAGAACTTGTAGCCCTTACAAGAGCATGTCAACTGTCTGCATTGATGAAAGTCACCATTTACACTGATAGTCAGTACGGGTTTGGAATTGTGCACGACTTTGGACAACTATGGTCACAGAGAGGTTTCCTGACTTCTTCAGGATCCCCAGTGAAAAACGGGGAGAGAATAAGGGAATTGTTACACGCCATTTAAATGCCAGCTGAAGTTGCAGTGGTAAAGTGTAGTGCTCATACAAAAGGACAGGACTATGTCTCTCTGGGAAATGCATATGCGGATCAAGTCGCAAGATTTTGTGCCTTGAACTGTATATTACTCAGAGATGAATGGAATTCGATAAGTGAACCAGAACTCGAACCAGCTGAAGCATTTGCCTTGAAGGTCGTAGATACAATAGATGAATTAAAAGCATTACAGAATAACGTCAGGGAGGATGAAAGAGATTCCTGGATTAAATCACAATGTATAAAGAGACCAGACGAGTTATGGGTTTCAAATGAGGGAAAATTTGTTTTGCCAAATGGTCTCTTATCACAGCTTGCGCGGTTCTATCATGGGCAAGCTCACCTAGGGAGAGATGCCATGATAAGATTGTTCAAAACTGATTGGTTTAACCCCAGATTTCGTCAAGCTGCAGAAGCAGTTTGCCATCGATGTGTCACTTGCCAGCAGATCAACCCAGGGAAGGGAACGGTTGTGAACGCGAGCCACATTGGTAAGGCGAGTGGCCCGTTTAGTAGGATGCAGATGGACTTCATTGAGATGCCTGTGCATGGAGGTCTGAAGTATGTGTTGGTGATTGTGTGCATTTTTAGTCACTGGATTGAAGCATACCCCACACGTAGAAATGACAGCCTTACAGTTGCAAAACTATTGTTGAGGGAGTTAATACCACGTTTCGGATTCCCGATCTCTTTAGAATCAGATAGGGGAAGTCACTTCAATAACGAGGTGATAAAGTTACTTTGCGAAGCGCTGAACATTGAACAAAAACTGCATTGTAGCTATCGCCCAGAAGACTCAGGACTGGTGGAGCAGATGAATGGTACACTGAAATCAAGAATGGCGAAAATATGTGCATCGACAAATTTGAAATGGCCTGACGCATTGCCCTTGGTGCTAATGTCAATGAGAAACACCCCTGATAGAAAGACTGGATTGTCTCCGCACGAAATTCTCATGGGCAGGGCTATGAGACTTCCTGCAGTTCCCGCAAACGCACTTTTGAATATTACAGATGATATGGTGTTAGACTACTGCAAGGGTCTGGCTGACGTGGTTCGCTCTTTCTCTCACCAGGTGGAAGCAACCACCTTGCCACCGATCCAAGGTCCAGGACACGCACTGAAAGCAGGTGACTGGGTCGTGGTAAAGAAGCACGTGAGGAAGTCGTGTCTGGAACCCCGCTGGAAAGGCCCTTTCCAAGTGATCCTGACGACAACTACCGCTGTGAAGTGCGCGGGGGTTCCCAAGTGGATTCACGCCAGTCACACAAAGAAAGTGTTGTGTCCCACAGATGAGGAAGTTGAAGCGCTGAAACTGCCAGTGCCTGATAAAACGGTGCTGAGTGCTGAGACAGAGCAAAACCAAACCGAAAGCGAACAGGCAGGAACAGAAGAGAGGGAAACATTCTCTGAGGACGAAGCAACAGACTCACTTGGGGAAGACCAAGGAGAAACCTCAGACAGCGACGAAGCAGCTGAAGGTGACAAAGAACCTGAAGCAGCTGAGGGTAGCAAAGAGCCTGAAGCAGCTGAAGGTGACAAAGAACCTGAAGCAGCTGAAAGTGATAAAGAGCCTGACGAAAGTAACGGTGACGAAGGGCTCGAAAAAGGTGAAAAAGCAGGAGAGCCTGATCAGAGGAGGGCTTTCCCAGAAGCAGACGATACAGAAAAAGAAAAAGAGAACGTGATTGACTCCCCAGAAGGAGGGGACAAGGCAGAACAGAACGAAACAGTTCAAGCTTCCACAGAAAAGATCGCAGGTCCATCAAATGGACACGGTGCAAAGAGGAGACTAAGTATATCACCAATAAAACTAAGAACTAAAGAAAATTTGAACGACGGAGAAAGGCCAAAAGTGAAGGAGAAAAGAAAGGAAGTGTCTGTTGTGGTACCATCCTCAAGTGAAGGAAAAGACTTGGCCAAAGAGGAAAGTACCAGTGAGGCAGAGTCGAAAAGAGAAGCGAAATTGAAAAGGAAAAGGATACCAAACAGGAGATATTCCGGTCCAGAATGGGCATATGTAGTCAATGACGATTGGACTGACGAATTTGTATCTCTAAGCCTCGAGAACGAAGAAGAAGAGATACCAATAGAAAAGAAAAGTTTTATGGACTATGTCGATTGAAAGGGTAATAAATGATATTGCTTGCTACAATCCAACGTGATACAAACAACCAGCTGAGACATTGCTAAACCGGATGAGACACTTGCTGAACTAATAGAGACTGAGTTATTGCCGAATTGAGACAAATGCTGCTAACCGATAAGTGACTGGCCTCTTGAAGAAAACTGTGTGAACATTGCGCTCGTTCAGCTTTGTAACTGAATTGCTAAATAGTTTCTTTATAGGTGCTTCTAGCTCTCTGATTCTATACAGATCATGACGCAAAACAGTAGAATGAAATATTGTAAATATGCGTGTATAGGCTTGATAATTGCATGTGTACTAATAATAATGGCAATAGTGCTTGCAATACATGGAAAGGGTGAGAATGAGAGAATTGATGCTTCTACTTTTGCTCCTGTTACTGTCACTGAACTAACCGCATTGAAAAGACTAGAATTAGATGAGAGACACTTGCATGATAAGAAAGAGCTTTTGTATAATGTTTTCTATCGCTTGCTAACAGAATATGTTGAGACTATGGATGCGAAAGATTGTTATGTGTGTACACAGATACCGACATCAGTAAAGGAAGGGGTGACTTATCACCACATGCCTCTTACATACGGGATTACATGTAGTATAGTAATGTCTAGATTTTATGGTCAAACTAACATACAGTATTTTTACTCAAATTATGATGTTACCTTTGCATATGTTCCTATAATAGCGCAGCTAAGCCAGATTGCTAAAGATTGGGATGCTAAAATAATGAGGGAATTTTTCGAGCCAATGCAACCTTTTGAAACGGCTCACGCTCATAGGGAAAACCTTACCTGCTTGCTCTCTGCAGTAGAAATAAGCTTTTTAGATCGCACAGATGATAGAAGGGCACAAACGAATGCGAAATTAGAAAAGGAGCTAAGTAATAGGACTTCAGTAGATCATTATGATTTTGCCGCAATAAAAACACAAGGGAGAATAGCTTTAGATGCTTGGCATGTAGGGAAATGTTGTATATATCGAGGTGAATCCTATTATAACAACATTTTTGTAGGAGCGAGTGAGTGTAAACATACGTTTATCTTTAAGGCCAAATGGACATTCATGATGAACTGACTTGACCCTGTCATACCAGGTGTATATTACATTTGTGGATATAATGCCTATTATCGTCTTCCTAAGGGATGGTGGGGAAGATGTTATTTGGGTATAGTGTTCCCAAAGGTTTATCAGCTGGATGACCTATCGATGATTCCAAAGACATCTGGATCCCATCGTATCCAGAAAAGAGAGACCGCAGCTGCTGTGGTAGGAGATATATTTGGAGCCATGATTCCTTCATTGGGAGTTGTGTTGAATTCCATCAAAATAAGAAAGCTGTCTACTATAGTGGATAACATGTTGACAAAGTTTTCAGGTGCTATAATCCTGATAGATGCTGAACTTGCAGCGGAGAGAGCTATGACTCTTCAAAATAGGCTTGCCTTAGACATTCTTTTAGCAAAGGATGGCGGCGTTTGCAAAATGCTTGGTGCGCGCCACTGTTGCACGTATATTCCCGACAATAGTGTGAAAATTAAAACTATGCTTGCTAATCTAACAAAAGAGAGTGCAGATTTGAAGGAATTGAAAGAACCAGGAATGTGGGAGAAGGTTGGAAAAGGACTTGCTTCAGTGGGAAATTGGCTTGGTGGCATTTGGAATGGAATATTGCTAAAAATAATACAGGGAATTCTAATAGTTCTAATTTGCATTTTTGGAATTTGGGGAATAAAAAGGGGAATAATAATGATCATGGAAAGAATTAAAAGAAGGAAGGAAGAGAAAATGATGAAAAGAATGGCGGAAGAATACAAAGCGAAAACTAGGGGAACTAAAAGGAAAAGAGAACTGACAGAATTTTAATGGAATAAAATTTGTGGGAATAGTTTGTGTGATGACAAGTAGTTATCAGAGGAGGGATTGATGAAGCAGAAAATGAAGGTTTTCATTTATTGACGCTTAAACGTAGTGCTGCAATAATCAAGAGTGACTTTAACCGAGCTAATAAAGATTGTACGGGGACAAAATGTGCCCTCAGAGTAGTTTGCCAACATTATAAGCGTGCTTTATATAACGTGATGTATTAGAATTGCACTAATCCGACATAATCATAAACGTGTGCTATGATTTGCTTGCTTGAAATGTTTTAGCTTAGCATAACTTTAGTGGAGGCTTCGGCCTAGTTGCCTGGTCTCACGGTTTAGATGCTCGTATTTTTTCCAATGTGCTAATAAACGTGTATTTTTGCTTGAAGCTGTACTTTTCCACTGAGATCGTTCACATGCTTATCTTAAGGTTTCGTGCCAGCCTGGCATTTTTCTCTTTGCTCCAAGGTCAATCTGCAGGTGCGGACAATGGAAGCTCTGAAAGTGAGTTAATTGGTATAAAATGTTGCAACTTGCGTACCCGTCTCCAAGGATAATGTATGCTTAAGTAAAAGCTTGAGAACTGTTGTTTTTGATTGGACAATTTGAAGCCAACCTATGAACCTCCAATGGAAGACCCTACTGGATTTGAACTGTTGTCTATTTAAACCAGGTGCACGAGAGGAAAGTGGCCATTATTGGACATCCCGCCATTTTGTAGACTTTGCAGCTATTATGGCCCACCTTGCTGCGACGCCATTTTGAAAGAGACTCTGATGCTTTCTCTAATCGAGAGAAAGAGACTTTAAATGATTCTTGCCCTAGAGACTTTAACTTAGATCCCTTTGCATGAAGTAGTAGTTTTATCTTGCCGCCGTGAGGCAATTGCCCCGTCCACCCCTGCCCCTTTGCCCCGTCCCATGCTGATCGAGAAACGGTACCTGTGAGACGAAGACTTCCTTGAATGCTGATTGTAATTGGTAAATATGAAAGGAAATTGTACAATTGCATTGTGTTTCTTTTAGGTAACCAACTGCTGATTTTGATAAGGTCCCTAGCTAGGAGTTTTCCAAATTTATGTTGCTAAATTGTTTTTGCATGAAGTCCCACATGCCGATGCTAATTTGTGGTTAGATGAGGATTCTTTTGTTGCACGATGCAATTTGAGACCTTGTTATGCTGACTAAATGTATGCAATAAGTTCATTACAGATTATAGTATTGGTGATTTGCATTGCTATTATCGAATGCCTTGTTATTCAAATGCTGCATAGATTGCACCTGTTTCGCCGCTATGGACAGCTATTAATGTTCGTTTACGTATATCATTTGGTGTTGAGACACATCTATATTGTGCTAGCTTTGTTAATATAGGGAAATAAATTCACTAACTTTGAATAAACTGGTGTGGTTATTCCTGACTGAAAGGTCAGGGTTCGCCGAAATGTATTCTGGATTAATTGTTAAGTGTTATGTTGATCAGGGCATTGCTTATGTTCGTTATTGATTATCGATTACATTAAATTGACTGATCTCGGGTGAAGAGAGTCCCACTTAGCCAAAAGATTCATCGGCCTAAAGAGCGTCCAAAGTACGGGTAAATTATCTGTACGGATCGCTCTATCAGTGGCTAACATAAGAAACTGATTTGTACTTTTTGTATTGTTTACTATTATCAATGTTCAACTTGCTTTCAAAAGAAACTGATCTATTTATCAGATCTATCTGCTGCACTTAGAAGCTGGACCCCTGGCAATTGCTAAACATATCACTATATAATGAAATAATGGTAAAGCAATATACACATCTGGAAATGCTTTAGGTGAAATGTGAGAGGGAGCGTCAAGGTCATGAGTAAGCATGAATCTATCATCTCATTACTGAAATGAAAAATATGTAGATATGAGTATATACTGTAGTTAGTGAAATGAGAATGACTTTGGTATGAATCTATGCTCTAGTTAGTGAAATGGGAAAGTCTAAGATATCAGTCTGTGCTCTAGTTATTGACACTGGAATTACTCAAATATAAATCGGAGCTCAAGTTTGTGAAACTGGAACAGCTTAGACATGACTCTGCTCTAATTAGTGACATGGGAATAACTCAGATATAAATCTGTGCTCTAGTTATTGAAATGAGAATGACCTAGGAATCTATGCGTTAGTTAGTTAAATAGGAATTACTTAGATATGACTCTGTGCTCTGGATAGTGAAACAGGAATGACTTAGATATGAATTTGGGCTCTAGTCATTGAAACAGAAACAGCTTAGATGTGAATCTATTCTCTAGTTATTGAAAAGGGAATGACTTACATATGAGTCTGTGCTCTTGGTAGTAAAACGTGAATGACAGATATCAGTCAGATCTCCAGTTAGTGAAACAGGAATGACTTAAATATGAATCCATGCTCTAATTGCTGAAATGGGAACAACTTAAATATAAACCTGTGCTGTAGTTATTGAAATGAGAATGACTTAGATATGTGTCTGTGGTCTAGTAAGTGAAATGGGAATTGGGAATGACTTAGATATGAATATGGCCTTTAGAAAGTGATAATGGAACAGCTTAGATATACATCCATGCTTTAATTAGTAAAACGGGTACAACTTAGATTTGAATCCATGGTCTGGTTAGAGAAATTGGAACTAATTTGATTGCACAAACTTGAACAGTTATGGATGAGCTGCAGTTGCCACTAAAACAGTCTGCAGTTTTAAGTAAGATCTGCCAGGCCGCTCTCAATGGTCTGTAAAGCTTTGCCTTTATAGAATCAGAAATCAAGTCAGACATACATACTGAAGAGTCTTACCAAAATCTGTGTTATTAGGGCTGTGAGTATAATGAAACTGCTATACTGATTCTGCCATTTTCCAAAACTTTAAATTGATAGGCAGGTGAAGCACTTATGAAAGGTTAGAGCTGAGAACACCGCCATGCAAAAAGTTAAACTGCTGTACGAACAATTTAAAGGGCAGTGCAAATGTCAAGAGGAATTGGGAAAAATGAAATATCCTAAAAAAAAAGAAACTGATTCAGAAGTCAGATTTTCCAGGCATCCATGCTGTGATTCATCTGGATAGAGAGTTGGCAGAGTGCCTGGCAAAAGGTTACAGGAGCTGTGAAAGGGGGCATTGATAACTTTTCTCTTCCTAGACAGCAAAATTTAAATTTGCTGCCAGAGTGTCTGCCAGAAAAGTGAGAGCTTTATAATGCGGTCAGTGAAAGTAGCATTGAAAGTGGAGTGGTGTGGAGGCAATTGATGGTGAGTTTCATTTCAAGCAAGGCTGTAAGTAGAATACAATGTTCGCTGAAATGTAAATTTACCGCTGACTACTAAGTAGAAGAAATGCATGACAGGAATGATTGCCAACACTTGGTATATTATTTTGTATAAACCTGAGGGCAGGGGCTCAAAATATTTCTAAGGAGAACCCTGCTAGCACTGCCGAATGCCAGGATTGCTTAATCCCTAATGTTGTCGATTCTTGTCTACACCTCAAGACTCTTTCTTCCACCACCATTCACTTAGTGTCTCTTTACATTACTCATGCAGGTTCTTTATAATCCCTACTTCATCACTTTAACACTACTTTTCTGTCTCTTTGTCCTTCGGGTGCCTTTTCTGTCTTTCTGTCTCTCACTCAGGGTGACATTCTGATGATGAAAACACGTCCAGGTCTTCAACAATGAGTGCTGGTGCCTACTACTAGCAGCCACTGGCAAAATCAGGCACTTTGGCTAGGTGTAAAATGCTATTTCCAATCACAAAGCCTGTGTTTTGCAAAATCACAGAGTTTGCAACAGCAAAAATTGCGTTTTGTTATCTACTAAACCCATTGTGTGATTCCATAAATGGTTACTGAATTGCAAAATGGGTTTAGTAATGAATAGCTAATTGTTATTTCAAAGGGGTGTGTTTAGGGTGTCCCTTACTAATTGTGATTCGTAGTTCAGTGTACCAGATATGCAAACAATGAAAAGTTACTGAACTTCCAATTGGGGCCGTAACCCATTCACAAAATGGAAGGGGTACCTTTGGGACCACTTCCTCTTTGTGAATGTTAAAAAAATGTTTGTTGGGGAGTAGGCAGTTACTCTCAAACAAGCTTTCCAAAAACGGAGTTTTTAACACAGCCATGTTTCCTTTAATAAAACAGGCTGCGTAAAAAAAAAAAAAAAAGTGATCACAGAATGGCGGCCAGCTAAGACCAGCAAACTATCATTCCTGTAATGGCCACACATTAGAGTGATTTCCAATTTACAATTTACCTCAAGTGCCACATCTAATGGGAATTTTACGAGCCCACTTGTTAGGAGAAAGGTTGGTTTTCAAATGCGCAATTTCTGAACACTTTTTGCAAGTGGACTTTTCGTAGATCTGACCCTCTGTGTAAGCGAATTCCGGGGACTGTCACATGCAAATCATTTCAGTGGGAAGACCCGTGTGCTGTACATACGCTGAAAGAGATGTTTTAACAACTGTTCTTTGTTGCCAAACATCTGCAAAACAGCCACGAGGTGGCAAGTTCTTTATCAGTGAACCAAAAAGTCTGAGACGTGTTTACATTCAGGAGCCATATATGCAACAGCCAATCAGGTAATTAAGTTTACGAAGACATAAAGCCGAAATCAACACAGCTGAGCAGACAGTCCACTTGGGGGGAAAAATCAACGAGGCTGACGAAAGCCGAAGACCAATAATGAGTTTAAAGGAAAGGATAGTGGAGCCAATAAACAATATCACCGTTTTCTTCCACAGAAATATACACCATGTCTCTCGCTACAAGTGGGAACTGCAGGTCCTGCTGTGAAGATAACCAAACATAGGCGGCACATAATCCGATGAAGTCAGCGGACGGTGCAGAGGACCTGAGAACAGACACAAAGCCAACGAAAACACGTGCGAGCCTCAAGAAAATATCAGTACGAAGCAGCAGACAGTTAATGAATAGTTAGCTTGATACAGTGAACTTGTGTGACCTTGTGTCACCATCTAAAGACACTGGTCTCCGCTCTGGGTCTTTGTAGTTCAAGTCATCCATTACTGAGTTGAATTGCATTAATTTTTGACTTGCATGTGCATTGGACATGTGCAAGAAAAAAAACTGCATGTGCAAGATCTGTTCATGTAGGACGTGTGCCTGTAAGCCGAACGAGGTGTTTGCTCGTATGCTATGAATTGAGTTGGATTGTGAGAATTCAAAGAACTTCCGTGTTCACATTTCTTATTCACAAAGGAACGCAAATAGGCACGCGTTCTCCCTATCCCGCTGTGCCCTACCAAATATGAACAAGAGCAGGTTATACACAGGCGAAGACTGGTGGGAGGCTGGGTCATTTCTTTACCAACCTTCCCGGGTCACTTACAGCAGTGCTAAAGCACTGCCCTACTTAAATACTGCTGAGCATTTTCCCATTGTGTCCCCTTTGTCAGGACCAACAGAAGAAAATACACATTTCTGAATCTTAGAATAGGTTCTTTTTACTGTTCTCCTACATGTTCCATTGGTAAGCTTTGATTTTTATTGTTTTTCATGTCACAGTCCTTTACTGTAGTTATTACATTATTTTGTCTCCTGAATGGTACATTTTTCGTTTGTATGTTTTTTTTTCTTCCATGAAACTCGCCTTCATATGCTTTAATATCTAATATCACTTTTCTTGTGCTGAAGCCACTATTGCCTGTCTTTTCAGGTTCTCCGCTGTCCCTCTATCTTTCGGGGTATTCACTTTCTATCTTGTTTTCTTTAGCTTTCGTGGACTTTGGTCCCTGTATTTCCACATCCATGTATATTCAACTTCTGGAGGTCATCTTCCTCCTTTTCTTTTTCTTTACTATCTTGTTTCTTTCCCATTTCTTTGCTTTTGCAAAATTGATATGCCTAGTTTTTTCCTTGTTACAGCAGTTGTTTATTAATAATTCTTGTTATGCAACTTAAAACTGTTACTTGGAATGTTAAGGGGCTTAAACATCCCATTAACCGTCAGCGTGTCTTATCTAACCTAGCTCGTTTGAAATGCCACATTGCTTTGTTGCAAGAGACTCACCTCAACGACTCTGAGGCAATTAAGCTTAAAAAACAATGGGTGGGGGACATTTTCTACTCCCCTTCCATCACAAACAATAATGGGGTAATTATACTCTGTCATAAATCTCTCAAACCTACCATAATTTCACAGCATCAAGATACAGAAGGTCGCTGGGTACTTGTTACATTTACAATTGACAATATTTCTCTTACTATCCTAAATATATACGGCCCCATACATCCAGATCCAAATTTTTGGAAGAATCTTTCACATATTGTCTCTGAACATTCCTCAAACAATTTACTAATAGGTGGTGACTGCAACCAAATTCTCGATCCATTTTTGGACAGACGTTCCACGTCACGTTTCATTCCACATGCCTCCCACAAAGCTTTTAAAAACTTTATTTTGCAGCATTCTCTCTCTGATTCCTGGAGAGTATGCAATCCCGACCTCTTGGAATACTCTTTTTATTCTCCTACCCACCATTCCCATTCTAGGCTTGATTATGTCTTTCTGAGTAAAGGTTTATTGCAACATATGGGCAACTCTGAAATCGGTGCTATTTTGATCTCAGATCACGCACCTTTGATTACTGACCTTGATCTTTTTCTAAATGGTTCTAAAACATCTTCATGGAGGTTTAATAACTCTCTACTTTCAGATGCTACTTTTATCGCTTCCTACAGTAAGTTTATAGAAGAATACTTTCACATCAACGATAGTGATCAACTATCATTTCATTTTGTGTGGGATGCATTCAGAGCAGCCTCTAGGGGTTTCATCATAAGTTACGCTCACTCAAAAAAAAGTCTGCTTAACAAAAATCGACTTCCATCCTTGAAAATATAAAGTCCCTAGAACATGGATACTATACTCACAAAACTAGTAAATCACATCTTGAAGCACTAGTCTCAGATAAAATGGAGTTAAACCAATTTACCACTGAACAAGCATGCGGCACCCTCCTGAAAATAAATGCCAGATATTATGGTGGTAACAATAAAGCTGATTCTCTTCTAGCTCGATATTTGAAACAAAGAAAAGAAAAAACAACTATTAAATCTATCACAGATAACAATGGTGTTAAAAACTTTAGAGATAAAGATATAGCATTGTGTTTCGCTTCTTACTATAAGGACCTGTACACTCCAGAACACATACCAACAGTTGAATCTCTCAACCGATATTTCTCTAATCTCATACCAACAGACCCATTGCAGATTGACCTCTCATCGTTAGACCAACCCCTACAATTTACCAAACTATATACAGCTTTGCAATCTGTCCCCAAGGGTAAGGCTCCAGGCCCAGATGGCTTCACAGTAGAATTCTTTATTCAGTTTGCTAAGTCTCATTTCCCCAAACTATTTCAATTACTTAATCATTTTATAATGTCAGGTTCTGCATCTGGCTCATTTACGGAGGCCATGATTTGTCTTATTCCCAAAAAAGATCGGGATGCGACTGACTGTAAAAATTATAGACCCATATCTTTAATTAATACTGATTGTAAACTCTATGCCAAAGATTTAGCTCTCCGTTTACTCCCATATTTACCTGACCGTATTGATTCTCATCAATCTGGTTTTATCCATAATAGAAATGTAGCAGATAATTCCCGTACTTTTTAAAATATTATTAACAAGGCATATAAACTTAAGATTGCTCTGGCAGCTTTATCATTGGATGCGGAAAAGGCCTTTGATAGGGTCTACTCGGGTTTCTTGTCAAAAGCATTGGAATGGCATGGACTAGGTACTAAATTCCGACATTTTATATCCATTCTTTATTCCTCACCATGTTCCTCGGTTATAACAAACGGTATCTGATCTCCTTTTTTCCCTCTTAAAAGGGGTACTCGTCAGGGATGCCCATTATCTCCTTTACTATTTATTTTGGCTCTCGAACCTTTTCTATACCAATTAAAAATGTCTGAACAATTTACGGGGTTTCAAATGAATAATGCACACATCAAACTTATGGCATATGCTGATGATATTCTTTTGTCCATGTCTCACCCTGACACTTCTCTTCCTGCATTCCTGAATGAGCTCAACTTATATTCTGATGTATCTGGCTATAAACTTAATATAGACAAAACAGTGGTCTTACCACTTAATGCTCATTGCACTGGCTCTGTATTCCTTGATGCAGGATTATCTTGGAATTCTTCTAAGATTAAGGGGGTCATTCTGACCATGGCGGTAATTACCGCCATGGCGGAGGTCGGCGGTAGCACCGCCAACAGGCTGGCGGTGCACCGCTGGGCATTCTGACCGCGGCGGTTCAGCCGCGGCCAGAAACGGAAAGTCGGCGGTGTACCGCCGACTTTCCGCTGCCCGTCTGAATCCTCCATGGCGGCGGAGCGTGCTCCGCCGCCATGGGGATTCTGACACCCCCTACCGCCATCCTGTTCATGGCGGCTCTCCCGCCATGAACAGAATGGCGGTAGGGGGTGCCGCGGGGCCCCTGGGGGCCCCAGCTGTGCCCATGCCAATGGCATGGGCACGGCAGGGGCCCCCGTAAGAGGGCCCCAAAATGTATTTCAGTGTCTGCCCAGCAGACACTGAAATACGTGACGGGTGCAACTGCACCCGTCGCACCTTCCCACTCCGCCGGCTCAATTCTGAGCCGGCATCCTAGTGGGAAGGTTGATTTGCCCTGGGCTGGCGGGCGGTCTTTTGGCGGCCGCCCGCCAGCCCAGGGCAAATGTCAGAATCACCGCCGCGGTCTTCTGACGGCGGAACCTTGGCGGACGGCCTCCGCCGTCCGCCAAGGTCAGAATGACCCCCTAAATGCCTGGGGGTATGGTACTGCACTACTCTCAAGGATACATTAAGGACTAATTTAGAAATCTTATCTGCAAAGCTTGTAGATCTCACACAGAAATGGTCTCCATTATATCTCACGTGGTGGGGCCGCTTGGACACCATTAAGATGATGCTTCTCCCTATCATTAACTTCTTCCTTATGATGCTTCCTATTAAGATACCTAAACTATTTTTTAGTTCAATTGATCAAATTCTATCCAAGTTCCAGTGGAACGGTAAAAAATCCCAAATCTCTCTCTCGAAATTAAAACTTCCTAAAGTACAAGGTGGAGTTAATTTCCCTGACTTTATAACTTATCACAAATCTTTTGGCATTAAGCAAATACATCTCTATTTATCTACACTCAATGATGCCCCTAAAAAGCTATGGTTCTCTTTGGAAGAAACATTTATTTCTCCCTTTTCCCATAAACACATTATATTTATGTCTACCCCCCCAAAAAAATTCTGGTTGTCCAGCACTATCTCCCATTCAGTCAACTTACTGAAACCTTTTTTTATTTAGCATCTTACCCCCATTAATCAATTCTGTAACAGTACTATTTGGTACAATAGTTTGCTTAGGAAACAAGGTAAAACCTTGTGTTGGACGGCTTGGATGACTAAAGGTATTCTTCTCATTTCCCAATTAAATCATAAAGACTCTATCATCCCTTTTACTACTCTCTCAGCAATTTATAATCTCCCTATTCGCATGAAATCCCAATATATCATTCTTTCTACTCTAGTCCAAGAGGCCCTCAATAAACTTATACATCATACTCATTCTTCTCTTGCATCATCTCCACACCCGATTGTAACTTCTAATTATCCTAGGGCAGCTAGAATTTATAAACTTTTAAGAACGTCTGTTTCACCTAGACTCAAATCACCTATTGAGACATTGTGGGAATCAGATCTTGGTGTTGTTTGGCCAACTTCTTTATGGAATAGAATATGGTATAAGATACATTCCACTTCACGCACTGCAAGCCTCACACAGACCCTATATTTTTTTAATAATAGACTTTTCTACACTCCTGTATGCCTTTACAAACTCAAACTTGCACAAAATGACAATTGTTGGCGCTGCCACACTCAGCAGGGTACTGACTTTCACATGCTTTTTTCCTGTCCATCCCTATCTACTTTTTGGTCCTCAATATGGTCTCGCATTTCAGCAATAGCTCAGATCTCCTTACCAATGTCATATGAATTACTGTTTTTGGGTGGCATACACGATATCTGGAGTTCATTCAGGCCTCTTGGAAAATTGGTGGACCTTTTGCTTTCTATTGCAATCTCTATTATTACTTCTAACTGGAAATCTTCGGAGAACATTACTCTCAGACAGTGGTGGAATTCTGTATGTTATCATCATAGACTTGACAGCTACAAGCTTGATTCAACAGGAACTTTCTTCAAACGTCATCAGCTATGGTTGCCATAAAGTAACTATCTCTCACGCACTGTGAAGGAAATGGATTTTTCTCCTCCTTTTTAAAAAAATGTCAATATATTTCCTGTTTTTCTTCTTATATATACTTATTTCATCTTACATTTGCTGTAACTAATGTCTATTACCTCTCTCTCCACATGGCTATCACTTGATTCCCTTTTCTATCCCTATAGCTCTTCTCCCTCTCCCTCTCTCTTTCTTCTTTCTTTATTCAAACTTGGAGTCTTTGATACTATATTGCTGTACATGCCTAATTCATGTACATGTTTAATATGCATTTATAAGTACAATATTCCTTATGCATATATATTCACAACTGCATATCTCCGTCCTGGCAATGTTAAGTTAATGTTCTTGTATTTGACTCAATAAAAAACATCTTTAAAAAAAAAAGAATAGGTTCTTTTTGGGTCTTTGAAGTAACTGGACAACTTATCCCGTAAACAACGATGATGGATGGGGCTTGATGATGTTGGCAGGCCTCTAGCCCTCCATCAGCTTTCTAGAATAAATCCAAAACATAGCAAACTAGGGATGTGCCTCATAATTTATAACGCAGGGAGGAAGGGGTTGTACAGCCTTTGCGCACTCTCCCTGTCCGTTGCAGGACAAGCAGGTTCCTTTTGTATTTGGGGGACCTGGGTGTCGCCCTGACCTGGTTGCAAAACTTGGATGTGTGTTGCATGCTTCTCAGTGTTGCGACCTGATAACGCATCCAAACCTTGTTAATTTAACTTACAAGGGGACTCGTTTTAGGCCAATGAATCTTTTGACCACGTTTGGGGACTTCCCAGAACTAGATATCCGTTTAGCATTTCAATCAATAGATCAATAACCTAATCAATATTCACAAAAACTAATCAATTAAACTAATCAATAACATTTAATAAGAACGAGACACACCATGACCTTTCAGCCATGAATAACCACGCAATCTAGTAAGAGTTAGGATATTTATTCCCTATTAGTTACACTCTAGTATCATATTTATTAGTCGCAATATCAATAAGCACATCAATACCACTATAACTTGGCAACTCGAGTAAGACTTTATCAAAGCATAGGTCATAAACATTAGAACAAAGCACAACGTTAACATGAGTCACTTTAGCAGAGTAACATTGGTACACTATTAAACGTGCAAAGATTCAATCATTTGTCTATTTGCACCCAATATTAGTGAATTCCTTAGCTAACCTCTAATTAGCATCAGCATGTTGGGCTTCATGCAAAACAATTTAGCAACATGAATTTGGAAAACATTTAACTATGGTCTCTATCAAAGAGCAGTTGGTACCTAGAAAGAAAAGGCAAATAGACAATTACAATTTATCATCAGATAGTTACCCACTCAAATGGGGCAGCATACAGTGTCAGTCTTCGTCCTCAGGACATCAGTCGATTCGCCATCAGCTAAGATAGAACAGGTAAGTCTCAATAGGGCATAGCAAGAAAACTTTTCCCTCATAAGGAGGAGAAATGCATATCAGGCAAGGGATAAGGCGAGGATGGTTTAAAGTAAAAGACAAAGTCCCTCATTACAACATTGGCAGTAAAAGCCGCTTACCGCCGTGCAGAAGACCGCCAACACACTGCCGCGGAAATCCGCCACAGCTATTATGACCCACAGCACGGAATCCGCCAAAATTCAGACACCCACACAAGTCCGCCACACGAAAGGTCAGTGATAAACTGGTGAAAACAAATCCTCCACCGCCACGCCAACAGAAATACGCCCACACTATCACGACACATGAATCCACGCAGCGGTTTCTCAATCGTCATATTCCATTGGCGGTACACACCGCCGCGCTCAATATACACACACAAATACAAAACACAGCCACATTGGACAGTTCAAAATACACACACCTGATACACATACACACACCACTCCCACACACCCAATACAATATAAAACACACACTCACATCACCCACAAACCCCTGCGAAAAGAATACCGAAAAAATGCCAGAGAGAGACACTACAAACTACTACCAAGCATCCACAGGCACACCAGACCATCACCCACATAACTTCCACGCACCTCACACAACACACCACTACATATCAGCACACTTATCACCACACACACCACCCCACACATCACCCACACCACCCCACAGCACTGCAAAAACACTCCAGGTTCTCAGAGGAGGAGCTCAGGGTCATGGTGGAGGAAATCGTCCGGGTAGAGCCACAGCTATTCGGAGCACAGGTGCAGCACACCTCCATAGCTAGGAAGATGGAGCTATGGCGAAGAATAGTGGACAGGGTCAACGCAGTGGGACAGCACCCAAGAAATCGGGATGACATCAGGAAGAGGTGGAACGACCTACGGGGTAAGGTGCGTTCCTTGGTTTCAAGACACCACCTTGCAGTTCAGCGGACTGGCGGCAGACCCCCAACTCCTCCCCCACAACTAACAACATGGGAGGAGCAGGTCTTGGCGATTCTGCATCCTGAGGGCCTCGCAGGAGTAGATGGAGGAATGGACTCTGATAAGTCAAATCGTAACTATTACATCCCCCACCCTACCTGCATGCCATCACATACCCCCACCCTCACCTTCACCCTCATCACTCCAACTCCTCACAAATGTCCCAATTTCACAAACCACCCATCCCAACACCAAGCCCTGCATGCAACACCAAAGCATGGACACCCATCACCAAAGCATGCCCACTGCACATACCCATACACCCCCCTAAACCATCATCACACAAGGTCCCACACAGGAATGCAAGCACTGGGGTACACGGTCACCCACCCATTGCACACCATGGCACACACAGATGTAATAAACATCCTTTTATACCCCTGCAGGACCCCTACCCAACGTCACCGGACAGGAGGGGTCCACACATGTCCACACCACCAACAGAAGAGGCCCACAGTGATGACAGCAGCTCTGTCCAACTGGATCTAGATGACCAGCCCGGCCCATCGGGGACCTCAGGATAGTCAGTTCCCATCACACAGTCACAGGCCACTACAGAGCTTCCACCCTCTGGAAACACCAGCACAGCACCCACCCAGCGGGCCCATACCTCTGTCCCCAGGACAAGTCAAGCAGCAGTGTGTCCACCACTACAGGGAACCCAGGCTAACTCACCACCCCAACAACAACAGGGACCTGGGGGCAGTGTCAGTGGGCACACGGTCCAGGGGATGGAGGCCCAGGAACACAGGGGAACTGGGAGGGCTGCTGTGTGACAGAGGGAGGACAGGCCAAGGGAACCCACTCTCCACGAGGCCCTCTCCTCCATCATGGGAGCCTATCACGACTCCCAGGAGACGATGGCAACGGTACTGGCCAAGTTTCAGGAGACCCAGCGCCTGCAGGAGGAACAGTATTTGGGGTTCAGGGAGGAACTCAGAACCATCAATTCCACCCTGGGCACCATCATAGGGGTGCTGAAGGAAGTACTCAACACCAGGAGGGACACTGTGGCACAACAAGGGGCCCCTGACACTAGCATGGACGATGAACTGCCCACCACCTCCGCCAGCGCTAGTGGACAGGAGGCACCGCCACAGGACCACCACACCAGCACCCCACCCCCTGCAGAGGGAGAACCACCCTGCAAACGGTCCCTGAGATCCAGGACAAAGACAGAGAACGATGCCAAGACCCCGCATAGAAATGAGACCACCTTGAATGTCATCTTTCTGTCCCACTTTGTCACCCTGTCCATCCTCAAACTGCCCCAGCTCCACTTCCTATGCCCATTTGGACAATGCACCTGTGAGACTAATAGACATGGACATTCCTCCACTATCACCCCTGACCATTTTACAGCCCCCTCCAATATTTAACACTTAAATAAACACCCTTGAAGCACAAAACAATCTGGAGTTAGTCTGTGATTTCGAAATAGTGTTTTAGCAATTACAGTGACAAAATGCTCTTACAACTGTAATGACAACATACCTATGTCACACAGCTCTAGTCCATGAGGAAACAAAGCAGATGTCACACAGTGGGACCCACATCTGTGAAATCGTAAGGGAAAGTGACAACTCAGTGACCATACACTGGGTGAAAACGACAGACAGCAGAGAGGTAGTAGTGTTAAAGTACATGTAGTAGGCAGGTCTGTACCCTTACCTGTGTCTCACTGGAAATATTGCAGGATCACCGAGTTCCTGTTGTCCATGTCCTCTTCTTCTGCTGCCTCGTCTTTACTGTCCACAGGCTCAACACCGCCATCTGGACCATCCTCCTGCAGAAAAGGCACCTGTCGTCGCAAAGCTAAGTTGTGAAGCATACAGCAGGCCACGATGATCTGGCACACCTTCTTTGGTGAGTAGAATAGGGATCCACCTGTCATATGGAGACACCTGAACTTGGCCTTCAGGAGGCCGAAGGTCCGTTCGATAATCTGCAGAGTTCGCCCATGGGCCTCATTGTAGCGTTCCTCTGTCCTTGTCATGGGATTCCTCACTGGGGTCAGTAGCCATGACAGGTTGGGGTAACCAGAGTCACCTGCAAACGGCGAGGGACAAGTGTTAGACAAACACTAACCTGTAGGGATATCCCCAGACCCAGACAACCATTCCCACTGTCTTGCTTCCAGGTGCTCACCTAATAGCCACACACAGTGCCTCTGGAGTTGCCCCATCACATAAGGGATGCTGCTATTCCGCAGGATGTAGGCGTTATGCACTGAGCCAGGGAACTTGGCATTCACATGGGAGATGTACTGGTCTGCCAAACACACTATCTGCACATTCATGGAATGATAACTCCTCCGGTTTCCTTACACCTGTTCACTCCTGCGGGGGGGACCAAAGCCACATGTGTCCCATCAATGGCACCTATGATGTTGGGGATATGTCCCAGGGCATAGAAATCACCTTTCACTGTAGGCAAATCCTCCACCTGAGGGAAAATGATGTAGCTCCGCATGTGTTTCAGCAGGGCAGACAACAGTCTGGACAACACGTTGGAAAACATAGGCTGGGACATCCCTGATGCTATGGCCACTGTTGTTTGAAATGACCCACTTGCAAGGAAATGGAGCACTGACAGCACCTGCAGTTGAGGGATTCCTGTGGGATGGCGGATAGCTAACATCAGGTATGGCTCCAGCTGGGTACACAGTTCCTGGATTGTGGCACGGTCAAGCCGGTAGGTGATGATCACATGTCTTTCCTCCATTGTCGACAGGTCCACCAGCGGTCTGTACACCGGAGGATGCCGCCATCTCCTCATATGTCCCAGCAGACGGTGCCTATGAAGGCCAAAAGCGAGCACAGAGTCAACCAACTCAGAGGTACGTACCCACAGCTTACACAGAACACGGATTCTAATCCGAAAAGTGGCCTGTATCTGTGTTGAGTCTAGGCCTAGGTATGTGTGACGCAGTTAAAAATTAAGCCATGTGGGCCCCTGAAATGGCGGCTGCCTGACCTCTAAAGTGGGACAATGGGATGTGAGGGAACTGCGCTGGCGTTGTACACCGTCGCGGTAGGCGGTTGAAGACCGCAGCGCAATGCTGCATTGGTTAACATTGGACCCTATGGGTCTCAGGAGCCAATGACGATGTACGCTGGTGGTGACAGTACGCACCGCCGCGGACGTGACCGCCATTTGTTATCTGTTCAATCACTCAATACCTGATCTTCGACAGGAGAGGACCTACACTGCAAGTGCTGCTGTGACCTCGGTCTGGAAGAGACAATGGCTCGAGTATCTGGGGAAAGGGCCCCTACCTTCACATCGGAGGAGTTGGAGAAACTCGTGGATGGGGTCCTCCCCCAGTACACGCTACTCTACGGCCCTCCAGACAAACAGGTAAGTACACTGGGAGCATGCTGTATGGGCTATGCCTGAGTGGAGTGGGGTGGATGAAAGATGGGGGGGGAGATTGAGGCGTCCATGAAACAACGATGAATGCATGTGCCACATGGCAAGGGTAGGGATGGGGGCCAATGACTGTGAAAGTACAGTAGGTAATAAAGTTTCTCTTCCCCCTGTATAATTCATGTAGGTCAGCGCCCACCTGAAAAAAGATATTTGGCGTGCCATCGCCAAGGACGTCCGGACCCTGGGGGTCTACCACAGACGGAGCACCCACTGCCGGAAAAGATGGGAGGACATTCGCCGCTGAAGCAAGAAGATGGCGGAGGCTCAGCTGGGGATGGCCTCCCAACGTGGGAGGGGTGCCCGTCGCACCATGACCCCCCTGATGTTCAGGATCCTGGCGGTGGCGTACCCGGAGTTGGATGGGCGCTTGAGGGCATCACAGCAGCCACAAGGGGGTGAGTACACTCTCATCCTGCTGATTTTGTGTGCAGTGGAGGTGTCTGGGTGGGGGAGGTGGGCTGTGGGTTTCCCTAGGCCAGGGCGAGTTTAATAGGCAAGGTCCCTCCGTAAGGCAGGCCATGTGGCACCCCACCCCACCTCTGTTGAGTGCCAAGTACACCTAGTCATGCCCCTGTGTCATCCATGCGCGCAGATGTCGTCCATAGCCTTGTAGGCCATTTCCCAGGGATTGAATAGTGGAGCCCAAGAGCGCGGCGTAGTGCAGGGTGCTTCTGTGTCTGTCGTGTCCACCAACGGTAGCAGTAATGCATGCACTCAACATATCTTTCTTCTGTCGCCCCCCCCTTTTTGTGGCCTCCCTGTTCTTGTGTGCATTAGCATCATCAGGCGGAGGAGCAGTGGCACCGGAGCACGAGGGAGCTGCATCCCACATGGCCCTGGAGGGCGACATCATGGACTCGGAGTTCACCAGTGGGACAGAGGGCGAGGGGACCTTCACGGCGGGGACAGGAGCTGACACCAGCGACACGGACTCGTCCTCTGATGGGAGCTCCCTTGTGGTGGTGGCAACATCTGTGCCCCCGCATCTACAGGTACAGCCGCCACCCCCCCTACCAGCACCGCCCTCCCAGCAGCCCCTCAGCCTTTGCCCCGTGCCCGCTCACCCAGGAGGGTGGGCATCACCTTTGCCCCAGCCACCTCAGCCCCTGCCCCAGTAACCCCTGCTGCCCTCAGTGAGGAGGCCATTGACCTCCTCAGGTCCCTCACTGTTGGGAAGTCTACCATTTCGAATGCCATCCAGGGTGTAGAAAGGCATTTGCAACAAACAAATGCATTCCTGGAGGGCATTCATTCTGGTCAGACGGCCCTTCAGCGAGCTTTTCAGACTCTGGCCTCAGCACTGATGGCAGCAATTGTCCCCGTTTCTAGCCTCCCCCCTCCAACTTCCTCCACCCAGACCCAATCCCTTGTACCCCAGCCTATCCTGAGCACACCTTTAGACCAGCATGCACACACGTCAACACACAAGGGAAGCTCAGGCAAACATAAGCACCATACATCCCACAGGCACTCACGCAAACATCACACACATGCAGACACACTAACATCCACTGCCTCCACTGTGTCCCCCTCCTCCTTGTCTCCCTCCTCCCTCCCAGTCTCGTCTACACTCACACCTGCATGCACTACATCTACAGCCACTACTGCCATCACCAGCACACATACCACCACACCCCGCTCACGTGCACTCACCACCCCCACTACCATTCACATGTCCCCTGTGTCCTCTCCCAGTGTGTCTGTGACGCCACCTCCCAAGATACACAAACGCAGGCACACACCCACCCAACAGCCATCCACCTCACGACAGCCTCCAGCGCATGCACCTTCACCCAAAGTCAGCAAACGAACACCTCCTACAACCACAACCTCTTCCTCCATTCCCAAACCCCCTCCAGCTACCCGTACCAGTGTCTACAAAAAACTTTTCCTGTCCAACCTTGACCTCTTTCCCACACCTCTCCCACGCCGTCCGTCTCCTAGGGCCCGACTCTCCAGGTCCCAACCTAGCACCTCAGCCACAGCATCTCCGGGACCAGTGGTGCCTGTAGTCACCGGAATCTGGAGTGCACCGGCCACCAGGGCAGCCAGTGTGGCACGGAACTACAGCACGGACAGTCCCCCACCTGTCAAGCATCAAAAGTTGGCCAGTGCCCGGCGAGAGAGGGGGAAGACTCCAGCCACCAAAGCCGCTCCCAAGGGTCCCGGTGGGAGTGTGGAGTCAGCTGCGACACCTTCCAAGGTGGGGAAGGGCTACAAGAAACCCGGCAAGTCTGGGAAGAGCAGCACGGCGGAGAAGACAGCCATCATCCCCGCTGCCCAGGAGGCCACCGCCAGCACCTGCCCTGCTGCCCAAGAGGCCACCGTCAGCACCTGCCCTGCTGCCCAGGAGGCCACCGCCATCATCCCGCTGTCCAGGAGGCCACCGCCATCATCCCCGCTGCCCAGGAGGCCACCGCCAGCTCAAGCCCCGCTGGGCTAGAGAGGACCGCCAGCACAAGCCCCGCTGGACTAGAGAGGACTGCCAGCACAAGCCCCGCTGGGCTAGAGAGGAGCACCAGCAGCTGAGTCACTGCAAAGGAGCCCGCCGCCTCAAGCACCGATAAACAGGGCACCACCGCCTTAAGCACCGCTGAACAGGGCACCGCCACTACAAGCACCGCTGAACAGGGCACTGCCGCTACAAGCACCGCTGAACAGGGCACCGCCGCCTCAAGCACCGCTGAACAGGCCACCGCCGCTACAAGTACTGCTGAACAGGGCACCGCCACCTCAAACACCGCTGAACAGGGCACCGCCGCCTCAAGCACTGCTGAACAGGGCACCGCCACCTCAAGCACCGCTGAACAGGGCACCACCGCTACAAGCACCGCAGGCCCATGAGCAGCAAGGGCACTGGCGCTACTGAGTCCGTCACGAGCAGGATGAAGCACTCTGGGCACCATGCCCCCTTCAGAACCAGTGGAGACTGCCATCCACTACCTCTGTCCTTAGCAGGATGAAGCACTGTGGGCACCATGCCCCGTCCAGAAACAGTGGAGACTGTCATCCACTACCTCTGTCCTTAGCAGGATGAAGCAATCTGGGCACCATGCCCCCTCCAGAACCAATGGAGACTGTTATCTCCTTGAGAGACTGTGGCTTTGCACTCCCCAGGATGGAACAGTTGGCAACACACCCACTGTATAGACTTGAGAGACTGTGGCTTTGCACTCCCCAGGATGGAACAGTTGGCAACCCACCCACTGTATAGACTTGAGAGACTGTGGCTTTGCACTCCCCAGGATGTAACAGTGGGCAACCCACCCACTGTATAGACTTGAGAGACTGTGGCTTTGCACTCCCCAGGATGGAACAGTGGGCAACCCACCCACTGTATAGACTTGAGAGACTGTGGCTTTGCACTCCCCAGGATTGAACAGTGGTCATGTGGCCCTCTCGTGGATTTGGTGTTGTGCACCCAACCGGCTGAGGTGCCCCCCCTTTCCCTCCCCCTGAGGTGCCTGTTTTCTTGCTCTCTGATGCCCCTGCAGTGTTCTCTCCGTCATGGTAGGGGATCTTGTGTGGGCCTCGCCCATACCGTGTGGGCCCAGTGTTCCACGGACTTCATTGGAGCACTACCTGGACTACTAAGCTTGGGGTATATTTTGTTTATGGTGTATATATATACTTTTGCGTACTTGATTTTAACATATTACAATGGTTACACTCATTTCCTTTTGTCTTTGCATTCTTCCGGGGGCGTTGGGGGGTGTAACTGTAATGTATCATGCTGTATTTGTGTGTGTGTTGTCGTGAGTGAGGGTGGGGGTGGGGGTGTTGCGTGTGTGTGTTCCTGTTTTTTCGCTCCCCCCTGCCCTGTGTCGTAGGTGCAGTACTCACCGTTGCCTTCTCCGCCGGCGTTCGTGCTCCTGGTAGAGGAGCAAGAAGATAAGGGCTGGCAGGATGTGCAGCTCTGGTTCCATGGCGTCCGGATTCCTCGTGGGGTGTGTAGAGGTGAGCGTTTTCCCTTCGAGATCCTGTTTCCGCCGTGTTTTTGTCCATGGTAAATCCCCCCCGGAAAAGGTGGCGGATTGGTACGTTGTGATACTGTGGGCGGTACTTTGTCTTCCGCCTGTCTGTTGCCGGTGACCGCCAAGCTGTTTGTCTGTACCGCCCTGGCAGGCGGAGTGTTAAAGTGGCTGTCTTTGTTGGCGGTTTCCGCCACGGTCGTAATTCCAATTTCTTTACCGCCGGCCTGTTGGCGGTCTTACCGCCGCTTTAACACTGTCCGCCAGGGTTGTAATGACCACCAAAGTCTTTCAGAAGGGCAAGGGATGTATTATAAAATCCACCACACGCAGTACTTATCTTTCAACTCCAGACTTTATTTTCATCTCCACTGTTCAGCCTTCATACAGTTTTCTTGATCCCCTCTTCTTCAGCTCCTCAGCTCATCCACCTTCTTCACATCCTCCACACCCAACATTCTATCACATCCTCCCACCACAACAAACCCGAATGTTCCATGTATCAACTTTCCACGGGGGAGAAGAACATACCATTCTTAGCCCTGCATTGTAACTAATACATATTAATGCTTTATAACTATTAATTAGTAAAATAATATAACTACTAAATGGACCTACAACAATAAAGTTAATACTACACTGCTAGCAACTATTATACAGAGCTAATACACAAAACTACCTTACAACACATCTTCCCCTTTATGAAAAATTAAAGCATAATAGTTACATTGTTAAAAACAAACTAAAACAAAGAAAGAAAAAGAAAAAAAAAAAAATTCTCCTTGACTCCTTGGAGTGAACTGGGTGATAGATAGAAAGTACAGAATATAGTCCACTCACCGTGGAACTCTATCAGACATGGCCAATTGGCTATGAGTATAGTATTTAATAATTCTATCCATACTCCAGCATTGACCATTATTTAAAACCACAACGTTTTTCTTTATTTTAGTTATGTAGAAGGGACCTGCAAATTTAGAGTCTTTCATATAAGACCTTGCCTGGCCTAACGGTCTATTTACTAAGACTTGATCTCCCACCTTCCAATTTTGCCTTTTTGCTCCATGTTTAATATCATATCTTTGTTTATACTTGTTTTGGTGCATCATTACTTTTGTACTGTTGTAAGATACTAACTTTTCGTTTTTGTTGCCACCACCCAGCCACGAAGGGAAGAATTTGGTGCATGGTGTTCTGCCACGTAAGGCAACAAAAGTGGAAATCTTCGTAATAGAATTTGGAGTAGTGTGGTAAGCCCACAGCATCTCCCTGACAGCACCTTCTATATTTACATGGTTAATGGAGGCCAACTGGATGCATTCTTTAATCATACGGTTGGCACGTTCAGCCAGGCCATTTGCCCTAGGGCAATATAAGGCAGTAGTGAGATGTTTTATGCCCACTGAGTCCAGGAATTGTTTCATTATTAAAGATGTAAGTTGTACCCCGTTGTCTGTAACAAGCGAATCAGGAATACCTTCCACAGCAAAAATGTCCTTAAGGAAGGTAATAACAGAATTTGTAGTGATTTGGTTTACAAATCTTGTGGATATCCAATGGGAATGGTAATCGATAAGGACCAAAGCAAATCTTTTTTGGAGACCTGTATAATTAAGAGGCCCAATGATGTCAAAAGCTAACTTAATCCATGGTTTATTGGGAAATTGGATCGGAGAGATAGGTGTTTTGTGAACAAATTTAGATTTGTCACTCGCAGCACAGACAGAACATCTTTTAATTTCATTTTCTATTAAGGAATCCATATTGGGGAACCAAAAGCACTCTCTGACCCTGGCTTTGGTGAGACTGCGTCCTAAATGGCCCTCATGGGCAAGCTTAATTATTTTTAATTTAAGACTCTGTGGAGGTATAATTTTGTCATTTCTGAGAATGAAATTATTCTTTTCATTTATCTCCAACCTCACTTCCCAAAAATCCTTGATGGCTTCTTCCAAATCTCTTCTTATTAATGGCCATCCCTCTCTAGCTTTTTCCTTTAATAAGGATAATACGTCATCTTGTTTGTATGCTAACTCCCATTCGCTACTACTAATGGAAGGTAGATTCACCAAAAGTATAGGAGATTCGTTAATTTCCACCTCCTCTTTAATGTTCATAGGGGACCTAGAAAGGAAATCAGCAGTAGAATTCTTATTACCGGGAATGTATTCTACATTGAAACAAAAATTTTCAAGCCCTAAGATCCACCTGGCTATTCTTGGAGTGCTGTTGCTGAATCCTTTGGTGGAGAACACATATACCAGGGGTTTATGATCAGTTCTCAAGATAAATTGAGTACCCCAAAGGAAAAACTTAAAATGTTTTATGGCCCAGAAGGCCGCCAAGGCCTCTCTTTCGATAACCGAGTAGTTAGATTCTGCATCGCTTAGGGCTTTTAATGCAAAAGCTATTATTCTTTCTTCCCCTTCAACCATTTGAGAAAATGTGGTGCCCAAGCCTAGTTTGCTGGCGTCGGTTGTGAGAATTGTCTTCCTGTTATGGTCAAAATTGCACAAGTGAGGAGCTTTTACTATGGCTAATTTGATTTGCTCGAAAGCACTGTCATGGTCCTCAGTCCAGATAAATGGTATATGATTTTTTAATAACTCTCTGAGTTTATGCGAAATAGATGAATTTTTTTAAACATATTTGGACATGAATTCCGCCAACCCCAGAAATGATCGTAACTCATCTTTGTTTTTTGGAGGATCAGCTTTTTTCACCGCATCCACTAAGGAGAACTTTGGTTTGAATCCGTCTTTAGACATTATATGTCCTAAGTATTCTACTGAACTCACCCCCAATTTACATTTTTCACTTTTTAATGTGAGCCCCGCAGTATTCAATTTTTGGAGAACAGCTCTTAACTTCTCGTTATGCTCTTCTTCCGTGACCCCATAAACTAGTACGTCGTCCTGGAAACATAAGGTGTTAGTTAAGTTGCCCAGGATGTTTTGCATGACTTTCTGAAAGACAGCTGCTGCTGATGCGAGCCCAAAGGGCATCCTATTGAACATGAAAGAGCCAAAAGGGGTGGTAAACGCTGTGAGCCATTTAGAATCAGGATGCAATTCAATTTGATGGTATGCATTTGAAAGGTCCAGGACTGAAAAGTATGCCGCTTTGCCCATAGTACTAAGAATTTCATGGATTCTAGGAAGGGGGTATCTCTCCACCCAAATGTTCCTGTTCAAATCCCTCAAGTCTACACATAGCCTGATATCTTTACCGTTATTTTTTTTTGCTACCACGATGGGGGCCAACCATTCCGAACACTCCACTGGTTGTTTTATCCCTAAATTTTCCAACCTGTTCAATTCTTCTTTGACCGCACTCTTTAGCAGATGCGGTATCGGTCTAGTCTTGTGTGCAACTGGTTTAGCTTTAGGTTTAATCTTGATCTTATGCTGGAAATTTTTTAAAAGCCCTAATTTATCAGAGAAAATTTCTGGGAATTCACGTACAAAAGGTTCACCACCATTAAGGCTCTCAACACAAATCACTTGATCAGGATTGTTTGGATCAAGTTTTATTCTGAGTTCTTTTTGGTGTTGCCACCCCAGCAAACTGGAACCATCTTCCACCACATATATCTTACCTACGGTGGAACGTCCTTTAAAGGAAATGATGCCAGTGAACATTCCCTTCAAATAAATGGGATCCCTATTATACCCTTTGGGACAGATGTCAGCTAGAGATAATTCAATATTACCTTCATTTTCAATCTCACTAAGATCACGAGAATTGATAATCGTGAAAGGAGAGCATGAATCACCATATACCCTAATCAACCTGTTATTAATGGTTATGGTACACTCCGGATAACGATTCGAGTTACTATTATCAGAATTTACTTGTAAAACAATCTTCTTGATCAATTGGGAGCTATCTTCTGACTTCTTGTTATCTACCAGTCTAGATGTGTCCTTACATACCCTTGCAAAATGGCCCCTTTTATTACATCGTCTGCAAATGGCAGATCTGGCTTGGCACTGAGTGGAATTAGCCAAGTGATTACTACTACCACAACGGAAACAAGTAAAGTTAGGTTTAATGTTCCCGTGCAGTTGGGGTTGTTTGTCTTTGCTTCTGATTTTCAGGATTTTATCTTCTCTGGGATCACTTGAAATTTCATTTATATGTTCCTCAACAGGTGTGTGTCTAATTTCCTGTAGCCAGATTTCAGTGTGTTCTATAGATTTCGCAATCTCAATGGCTTCCTGTAGGTCCGGTTGTCTCTGCAGAAGTTTTTCCTGAATTTTGGCATTATTAGTGCACCGGACTAATTGGTCTCTAATGAGAGAGTCATTGAGTTCCCCGAAATCACATAACGTACACAATCCTCTAAGAGCAGCAATATAGTTGATGACACTCTCTTGTTTGCCTTGACATCGAGAGAAAAACTTGTGTCGTTCCAGAACAACATTAACACGGTCTCCAAATTGTTTCTCTAGTTTCAAACATGTGGTTACATACTCATCCTGAGTCAGACCATCAGGATTATTAGGATCTGGAAGAGAATCATAAATTTTCCTTCCATGAGTCCCTAAATTATGAAGCAAAATGTGTTGCTTCCTTATGGGATTAAATTTGTCCCCCCCAATAGCTATGAGATAGGACTCGAAATTTTTGAACCAATCCTTCCACGGAATGTTGGGTTCCCCCATTTCATTCAAGAAGGGGATTGGTTGGGACATCCCCGCAGCAGCCATCATTTCACTCAGTAAGTAATGTGTGAAATACTAAGTTCTCACAATTCAGGAAATGAAAAATTATAGCAAAGACATAAACAGCCAGATTATTCCAATTTACAATGATTAACATACAACTCAAAATTCTTTTTTTTTTTTTTTTTTTTAAAGAAAGTTAGAGGAAGGACCTTAGTAGCAAATCAATCCCAACATGCACTATGAAGTTTATACAGCAGCATTACTGAACTAGGAACAGGTAAGGAAGATTCCCTGTTAAAATACTCTCCTTCCTATTGAAAGTAATACCTAAGGTCCACAAGAATTGTTGTGCTGTGCCTGTCAGCGCGTAATAGTCTGACAGGCCACCAGAAATAAATTAGTTCCGCTCGCTCGTCTTGCTCGCACACGCTGAGTCTGTCAGCGTAAGGGATGCAGGTTGTTGCGGGAATAAGTCTGTTTCACTCGCGTGTTCAGTGACTGTTAGCGTGAGAGGATTCCCCGAAATAGAACGCTGTGCCTGTCAGCGTGTTGAAAATAATACCTAAGATCCACAAGAATTGTTGTGCTGTGCTTGTCAGCGCGTAATAGTCTGACAGGCCGCCGGAAATAAGTTTGTTCCGCTCGCTCGTCTCACTCGCACACGCTGAGTCTGACAGCGTAAGAGAGGCAGGTTGTTGTGGAAATAAGTCCGTTTCACTCGCGTGTTTGGTGACTGTTAGCGTGAGAGGAGGCAGGCCAAAATTCCCCGAAATAGAACGCTGTACCTGTCAGCGGATTTGAAGAGAGGCGGAAATGAATCCGTTTTCAAGATTAATGCCGTAATGCCGAATGTCACTTGGAAACACAGAAATGCGTATGCGTATGCGAGGCCAAAATTCAAAGAAATGCTGTGCCTGTCAGCGTGAGCTGGAAACAGGCAAAAGTGTTTCTGAATGTCGCAATGCCGAATGCCTCTGGAAAGTAATGAAATATGTATGTGAGCGTTGTTAAGATGACCTGCGAGCATACGACCCAATAACTGGAAGACAGTTCACTTGAATTCCGAGGCGGGTACCTTCCTAAAAGTGCCGCTGTAGAGGCAAAAATTAAAATAAACTCTGGTGTATGCTAACGCATAATCATTAACCGGCAGGCGGTAGTATAGAGGTAATACTGAGGAGATTTATCCTTTCATCATAACCATAAGCTGCCACATCACCGACTAAAAATAAGAATTATATTGTGACAATTGCTTTGGACTGCAGGGATAAATAAAGTCCACTAAACGGATTCACCTTAGGTACTGAAGGCATGAATAAGTTATTTATGTCATTCATCAAAAGGGGTGGAGATGATGGTGCCCCCTTTCACACTCCTCGTCGCCAGTATTATAAAGTCCACCACACGCAGTACTTATCTTTCAACTCCAGACTTTATTTTCATCTCCACTGTTCAGCCTTCATACAGTTTTCTTGATCCCCTCTTCTTCAGCTCCTCAGCTCATCAACCTTCTTCACATCCTCCACACCCAACATTCTATCACATCCTCCCACCACAACAAACCCGAATGTTCCATGTATCAACTTTCCACGGGGGAGAAGAACATACCATTCTTAGCCCTGCATTGTAACTAATACATATTAATGCTTTATAACTATTAATTAGTAAAATAATATAACTACTAAATGGACCTACAACAATAAAGTTAATACTACACTGCTAGCAACTATTATACAGAGCTAATACACAAAACTACCTTACAACACATCTTCCCCTTTATGAAAAATTAAAGCATAATAGTTACATTGTTAAAAACAAACTAAAACAAAGAAAGAAAAAGAAATAAAAAATAATTCTCCTTGACTCCTTGGAGTGAACTGGGTGATAGATAGAAAGTACAGAATATAGTCCACTCACCGTGGAACTCTATCAGACATGGCCAATTGGCTATGAGTATAGTATTTAATAATTCTATCCATACTCCAGCATTGACCATTATTTAAAACCACAACGTTTTTCTTTATTTTAGTTATGTAGAAGGGACCTGCAAATTTAGAGTCTTTCATATAAGACCTTGCCTGGCCTAACGGTCTATTTACTAAGACTTGATCGCCCACCTTCCAATTTTGCCTTTTTGCTCCATGTTTAATATCATATCTTTGTTTATACTTGTTTTGGTGCATCATTACTTTTGTACTGTTGTAAGATACTAACTTTTCGTTTTTGTTGCCACCACCCAGCCACGAAGGGAAGAATTTGGTGCATGGTGTTCTGCCACGTAAGGCAACAAAAGTGGAAATCTTCGTAATAGAATTTGGAGTAGTGTGGTAAGCCCACAGCATCTCCCTGACAGCACCTTCTATATTTACATGGTTAATGGAGGCCAACTGGATGCATTCTTTAATCATACGGTTGGCACGTTCAGCCAGGCCATTTGCCCTAGGGCAATATAAGGCAGTAGTGAGATGTTTTATGCCCACTGAGTCCAGGAATTGTTTCATTATTAAAGATGTAAGTTGTACCCCGTTGTCTGTAACAAGCGAATCAGGAATACCTTCCACAGCAAAAATGTCCTTAAGGAAGGTAATAACAGAATTTGTAGTGATTTGGTTTACAAATCTTGTGGATATCCAATGGGAATGGTAATCGATAAGGACCAAAGCAAATCTTTTTTGGAGACCTGTATAATTAAGAGGCCCAATGATGTCAAAAGCTAACTTAATCCATGGTTTATTGGGAAATTGGATCGGAGAGATAGGTGTTTTGTGAACAAATTTAGATTTGTCACTCGCAGCACAGACAGAACATCTTTTAATTTCATTTTCTATTAAGGAATCCATATTGGGGAACCAAAAGCACTCTCTGACCCTGGCTTTGGTGAGACTGCGTCCTAAATGGCCCTCATGGGCAAGCTTAATTATTTTTAATTTAAGACTCTGTGGAGGTATAATTTTGTCATTTCTGAGAATGAAATTATTCTTTTCATTTATCTCCAACCTCACTTCCCAAAAATCCTTGATGGCTTCTTCCAAATCTCTTCTTATTAATGGCCATCCCTCTCTAGCTTTTTCCTTTAATAAGGATAATACGTCATCTTGTTTGTATGCTAACTCCCATTCGCTACTACTAATGGAAGGTAGATTCACCAAAAGTATAGGAGATTCGTTAATTTCCACCTCCTCTTTAATGTTCATAGGGGACCTAGAAAGGAAATCAGCAGTAGAATTCTTATTACCGGGAATGTATTCTACATTGAAACAAAAATTTTCAAGCCCTAAGATCCACCTGGCTATTCTTGGAGTGCTGTTGCTGAATCCTTTGGTGGAGAACACATATACCAGGGGTTTATGATCAGTTCTCAAGATAAATTGAGTACCCCAAAGGAAAAACTTAAAATGTTTTATGGCCCAGAAGGCCGCCAAGGCCTCTCTTTCGATAACCGAGTAGTTAGATTCTGCATCGCTTAGGGCTTTTAATGCAAAAGCTATTATTCTTTCTTCCCCTTCAACCATTTGAGAAAATGTGGCGCCCAAGCCTAGTTTGCTGGCGTCGGTTGTGAGAATTGTCTTCCTGTTATGGTCAAAATTGCACAAGTGAGGAGCTTTTACTATGGCTAATTTGATTTGCTCGAAAGCACTGTCATGGTCCTCAGTCCAGATAAATGGTATATGATTTTTTAATAACTCTCTGAGTTTATGCGAAATAGATGAATTTTTTTTAACATATTTGGACATGAATTCCGCCAACCCCAGAAATGATCGTAACTCATCTTTGTTTTTTGGAGGATCAGCTTTTTTCACCGCATCCACTAAGGAGAACTTTGGTTTGAATCCGTCTTTAGAGATTATATGTCCTAAGTATTCTACTGAACTCACCCCCAATTGACATTTTTCACTTTTTAATGTGAGCCCCGCAGTCTTCAATTTTTGGAGAACAGCTCTTAACTTCTCGTTATGCTCTTCTTCCGTGACCCCATAAACTAGTACGTCGTCCTGGAAACATAAGGTGTTAGTTAAGTTGCCCAGGATGTTTTGCATGACTTTCTGAAAGACAGCTGCTGCTGATGCGAGCCCAAAGGGCATCCTGTTGAACATGAAAGAGCCAAAAGGGGTGGTAAACGCTGTGAGCCATTTAGAATCAGGATACAATTCAATTTGATGGTATGCATTTGAAAGGTCCAGGACTGAAAAGTATGCCGCTTTGCCCATAGTACTAAGAATTTCATGGATTCTAGGAAGGGGGTATCTCTCCACCCAAATGTTCCTGTTCAAATCCCTCAAGTCTACACATAGCCTGATATCTTTACCGTTATTTTTTTTTGCTACCACGATGGGGGCCAACCATTCCGAACACTCCACTGGTTGTATTATCCCTAAATTTTCCAACCTGTTCAATTCTTCTTTGACCACACTCTTTAGCAGATGCGGTATCGGTCTAGTCTTGTGTGCAACTGGTTTAGCTTTAGGTTTAATCTTGATCTTATGCTGGAAATTTTTTAAAAGCCCTAATTTATCAGAGAAAATTTCTGGGAATTCACGTACAAAAGGTTCACCACCATTAAGGCTCTCAACACAAATCACTTGATCAGGATTGTTTGGATCAAGTTTTATTCCGAGTTCTTTTTGGTGTTGCCACCCCAGCAAACTGGAACCATCTTCCACCACATATATCTTACCTACGGTGGAACGTCCTTTAAAGGAAATGATGCCAGTGAACATTCCCTTCAAATAAATGGGATCCCTATTATACCCTTTGGGACAGATGTCAGCTAGAGATAATTCAATATTACCTTCATTTTCAATCTCACTAAGATCACGAGAATTGATAATCGTGAAAGGAGAGCATGAATCAGCATATACCCTAATCAACCTGTTATTAATGGTTATGGTACACTCCGGATAACGATTCGAGTTACTATTATCAGAATTTACTTGTAAAACAATCTTCTTGATCAATTGGGAGCTATCTTCTGACTTCTTGTTATCTACCAGTCTAGATGTGTCCTTACATACCCTTGCAAAATGGCCCCTTTTATTACATCGTCTGCAAATTGCAGATCTGGCTTGGCACTGAGTGGAATTAGCCAAGTGATTACTACTACCACAACGGAAACAAGTAAAGTTAGGTTTAACCCCTCCGCTGCCAGGCCTTTTCCCCCTCCTGTGCCAGGCCTTTTTTTGCCTATTTGGGGCAGTTCGCGCTTAGGCCCTCATAACTTTTTGTCCACATAAGCTAACCAAGCCAAATTTGCGTCCTTTTTTTCCAACATCCTAGGGATTCTAAAGTTACCCAGACTTTGTGGGTTCCCCTGAAGGAGGCCAAGAAATTGGCCAAAATACAGTGAAAATTTCATTTTTTTCAAAAAAATTGGAAAAAGGGGCTGCAGAAGAAGGCTTGTGGTTTTTCCCCTGAAAATGGCATCAACAAAGGGTTTGTGGTGCTAAACTCAGCAGCTTCCCAGCTTTCAGGAACAGGCAGACTTGAATCCGAAAACCCAATTTTTCAACACAATTTTGGCATTTTACTGGGGCATACCCCATTTGTGCAATTTTTTGTGCTTTCAGCCTCCTTCCAGTCAGTGACAGGAATGGTCATGAAACCAATGCTGGATCCCAGAAACCTAAACATTTCTGAAAAGTAGACAAAATTCTGAATTCAGCAAGGGGTCATTTGTGTAGATCCTACAAGGGTTTCCTACAGAAAATAACAGCTGAAAAAGAAAAATATTGAAATTGAGGTGAAAAAAACATCAATTTTTCTCTACTTTTTACTCTGTAACTTTTCCCTGCAATGTCAGATTATCGAAAGCAATATACCGTTACGTCTGCTGGACTCCTCTGGTTGCGGGGATATATACGGTTTGTAGGTTCATCAAGAACCCGAGGAACCCAGAGCCAATAAATGAGCTGCACCCTGCAGTGCGTTTTCATTCTATACCGGGTATACAGTAATTCATTTGCTGAAATATAAGGAGTAAAAAATAGCTATCAAGAAAACCTTTGCATTTCCAAAAAGGGCACAAGATAAGGTGTTGAGGAGCAGTGGTTATTTGCACATCTATGAATTCCGGGGTGACCATAGTAGCACGTGAATTACATGGAATTTCTCAAATAGATGTCTTTTTTACACACACCCCTATATTTGGAAGGAATAAATGTAGAGAAAGACAAGGGGCAATAACACTTGTTTTGCTATTCTATGTTCCCCCAAGTCTCCCGATAAAAATGATACCTCACTTGTGTGGGTAGGCCTAGCGCCCGCGACAGGATATGCCCCAAAACACAACGTGGACACATCACAGAAAACAGAGCTGTTTTTAGCAAAGTGACTACCTGTAGATTTTGGCCTCTAGCTCAGCCGCCACCTAGGGAAACCTACCAAACCTGTGCATTTCTGAAAACTAGAGACCTAGGGGAATCCAAGGAGGGGTGACTTGTGTGGCTCGGACCAGGTTCTGTTACCCAGAATCCTTTGCAAACCTCAAAATTTGGCTAAAAAAACACATGTTCCTCACATTTCTGTGGCAGAAAGTTCTGGAATCTGAGAGGAGCGACAAATTTCCTTCCACCCAGCATTCCCCCACGTCTCCCGATAAAAATGATACCTCACTTGTGTGGGTAGGCCTAGCGCCCGCGACAGGATATGCCCCAAAACACAACCTGGACACATAACAGAAAACAGAGCTGTTTTTAGCAAAGTGACTACCTGTAGATTTTGGCCTGTAGCTCAGCCGCCACCTAGGGAAACCTACCAAACCTGTGCATTTCTGAAAACTAGAGACCTAGGGGGATCCAAGGAGGGGTGACTTGCGGGGCTCGGACCATGTTCTGTTACCCAGAATCCTTTGCAAACCTCAAAATTTGGCTAAAAAAACACATGTTCCTCACATTTCTGTGGCAGAAAGTTCTGGAATCTGAGAGGAGCCACAAATTTTCTTCCACCCAGCGTTCCCCCACGTCTCCCGATAAAAATGATACCTCACTTGTGTGGGTAGGCCTAGCGCCCGCGACAGGGTATGCCCCAAAACACAACGTGGACATATCACAGAAAACAGAGCTGTTTTTAGCAAAGTGACTACCTGTAGATTTTGGCCTCTAGCTCAGCCCCCACCTAGGGAAACCTACCAAACCTATGCATTTCTGAAAACTAGAGACCTAGGGGAATCCAAGGAGGGGTGACTTGTGTGGCTCGGACCAGGTTCTGTTACCCAGAATCCTTTGCAAACCTCAAAATTTGGCTAAAAAAACACATGTTCCTCACATTTCTGTGGCAGAAAGTTCTGGAATCTAAGAGGAGCCACAAATTTCCTTCCACCCAGCGTTCCCCCACGTCTCCCGATAAAAATGATACCTCACTTGTGTGGGTAGGCCTAGCGCCCGCGACAGGATATGCCCCAAAACACAACGTGGACACATCACAGAAAACAGAGCTGTTTTTAGCAAAGTGACTACCTGTAGATTTTGGCCTCTAGCTCAGCCGCCACCTAGGGAAACCTACCAAACCTGTGCATTTCTGAAAACTAGAGACCTAGGGGAATCCAAGGAGGGGTGACTTGTGTGGCTCGGACCAGGTTCTGTTACCCAGAATCCTTTGCAAACCTCAAAATTTGGCTAAAAAAACACATGTTCCTCACATTTCTGTGGCAGAAAGTTCTGGAATCTGAGAGGAGCGACAAATTTCCTTCCACCCAGCATTCCCCCACGTCTCCCGATAAAAATGATACCTCACTTGTGTGGGTAGGCCTAGCGCCCGCGACAGGATATGCCCCAAAACACAACCTGGACACATAACAGAAAACAGAGCTGTTTTTAGCAAAGTGACTACCTGTAGATTTTGGCCTGTAGCTCAGCCGCCACCTAGGGAAACCTACCAAACCTGTGCATTTCTGAAAACTAGAGACCTAGGGGGATCCAAGGAGGGGTGACTTGCGGGGCTCGGACCATGTTCTGTTACCCAGAATCCTTTGCAAACCTCAAAATTTGGCTAAAAAAACACATGTTCCTCACATTTCTGTGGCAGAAAGTTCTGGAATCTGAGAGGAGCCACAAATTTTCTTCCACCCAGCGTTCCCCCACGTCTCCCGATAAAAATGATACCTCACTTGTGTGGGTAGGCCTAGCGCCCGCGACAGGGTATGCCCCAAAACACAACGTGGACATATCACAGAAAACAGAGCTGTTTTTAGCAAAGTGACTACCTGTAGATTTTGGCCTCTAGCTCAGCCCCCACCTAGGGAAACCTACCAAACCTATGCATTTCTGAAAACTAGAGACCTAGGGGAATCCAAGGAGGGGTGACTTGTGTGGCTCGGACCAGGTTCTGTTACCCAGAATCCTTTGCAAACCTCAAAATTTGGCTAAAAAAACACATGTTCCTCACATTTCTGTGGCAGAAAGTTCTGGAATCTAAGAGGAGCCACAAATTTCCTTCCACCCAGCGTTCCCCCACGTCTCCCGATAAAAATGATACCTCACTTGTGTGGGTAGGCCTAGCGCCCGCGACAGGATATGCCCCAAAACACAACGTGGACATATCACAGAAAACAGAGCTGTTTTTAGCAAAGTGACTACCTGTAGATTTTGGTCTCTAGCTCAGCCGCCACCTAGGGAAACCTACCAAACCTGTGCATTTCTGAAAACTAGAGACCTAGGGGAATCTAAGGAGGGGTGACTTGTGTGGCTCGGACCAGGTTCTGTTACCCAGAATCCTTTGCAAACCTCAAAATTTGGCTAAAAAAACACATGTTCCTCACATTTCTGTGGCAGAAAGTTCTGGAATCTGAGAGGAGACACAAATTTCCTTCCACCCAGCGTTCCCCCACGTCTCCCGATAAAAATGATACCTCACTTGTGTGGGTAGGCCTAGCGCCCGCGACAGGATATGCCCCAAAACACAACGTGGACATATCACAGAAAACAGAGCTGTTTTTAGCAAAGTGACTACCTGTAGATTTTGGCCTCTAGCTCAGCCGCCACCTAGGGAAACCTACCAAACCTGTGCATTTCTGAAAACTAGAGACCTAGGGGAATCCAAGGAGGGGTGACTTGTGTGGCTCGGACCAGGTTCTGTTACCCAGAATCCTTTGCAAACCTCAAAATTTGGATAAAAAAAACACATGTTCCTCACATTTCTGTGGCAGAAAGTTCTGGAATCTGAGAGGAGCCACAAATTTCCTTCCACCCAGCGTTCCCCCACGTCTCCCGATAAAAATGATACCTCACTTGTGTGGGTAGGCCTAGCGCCCGCGACAGGATATGCCCCAAAACACAACGTGGACACATCACAGAAAACAGAGCTGTTTTTAGCAAAGTGACTACCTGTAGATTTTGGCCTCTAGCTCAGCCGCCACCTAGGGAAACCTACCAAACCTGTGCATTTCTGAAAACTAGAGACCTAGGGGAATCCAAGGAGGGGTGACTTGTGTGGCTCGGACCAGGTTCTGTTACCCAGAATCCTTTGCAAACCTCAAAATTTGGCTAAAAAAACACATGTTCCTCACATTTCTGTGGCAGAAAGTTCTGGAATCTGAGAGGAGCTACAAATTTCCTTCCACCCAGTGTTCCCCCACGTCTCCCGATAAAAATGATACCTCACTTGTGTGGGTAGGCCTAGCGCCCGCGACAGGATATGCCCCAAAACACAACGTGGACATATCACAGAAAACAGAGCTGTTTTTAGCAAAGTGACTACCTGGAGATTTTGGCCTCTAGCTCAGCCGCCACCTAGGGAAACCTACCAAACCTGTGCATTTCTGAAAACTAGAGACCTAGGGGAATCCAAGGAGGGGTGACTTGTGTGGCTCGGACCAGGTTCTGTTACCCAGAATCCTTTGCAAACCTCAAAATTTGGCTAAAAAAACACATGTTCCTCACATTTCTGTGGCAGAAAGTTCTGGAATCTGAGAGGAGACACAAATTTCCTTCCACCCAGCGTTCCCCCACGTCTCCCGATAAAAATGATACCTCACTTGTGTGGGTAGGCCTAGCGCCCGCGACAGGATATGCCCCAAAACACAACGTGGACATATCACAGAAAACAGAGCTGTTTTTAGCAAAGTGACTACCTGTAGATTTTGGCCTCTAGCTCAGCCGCCACCTAGGAAAACCTACCAAACCTGTGCATTTCTGAAAACTAGAGACCTAGGGGAATCCAAGGAGGGGTGACTTGTGTGGCTCGGACCAGGTTCTGTTACCCAGAATCCTTTGCAAACCTCAAAATTTGGATAAAAAAAACACATGTTCCTCACATTTCTGTGGCAGAAAGTTCTGGAATCTGAGAGGAGCCACAAATTTCCTTCCACCCAGCGTTCCCCCACGTCTCCCGATAAAAATGATACCTCACTTGTGTGGGCAGGCCTAGCGCCCGCGACAGGATATGCCCCAAAACACAACGTGGACACATCACAGAAAACAGAGCTGTTTTTAGCAAAGTGACTACCTGTAGATTTTGGCCTCTAGCTCAGCCGCCACCTAGGGAAACCTACCAAACCTGTGCATTTCTGAAAACTAGAGACCTAGGGGAATCCAAGGAGGGGTGACTTGTGTGGCTCGGACCAGGTTATGTTACCCAGAATCCTTTGCAAACCTCAAAATTTGCCTAAAAAAACACATGTTCCTCACATTTCTGTGGCAGAAAGTTCTGGAATCTGAGAGGAGCTACAAATTTCCTTCCACCCAGCGTTCCCCCACGTCTCCCGATAAAAATGATACCTCACTTGTGTGGGTAGGCCTAGCGCCCGCGACAGGATATGCCCCAAAACACAACGTGGACATATCACAGAAAACAGAGCTGTTTTTAGCAAAGTGACTACCTGGAGATTTTGGCCTCTAGCTCAGCCGCCACCTAGGGAAACCTACCAAATCTGTGCATTTCTGAAAACTAGAGACCTAGGGGAATCCAAGGAGGGGTGACTTGTGTGGCTCGGACCAGGTTCTGTTACCCAGAATCCTTTGCAAACCTCAAAATTTGGCTAAAAAAACACATGTTCCTCACATTTCTGTGGCAGAAAGTTCTGGAATCTGAGAGGAGCTACAAATTTCCTTCCACCCAGCGTTCCCCCACGTCTCCCGATAAAAATGATACCTCACTTGTGTGGTTAGGCCTAGCGCCCCCGACAGGATATGCCCCAAAACACAACGTGGACATATCACAGAAAACAGAGCTGTTTTTAGCAAAGTGACTACCTGTAGATTTTGGCCTCTAGCTCAGCCGCCACCTAGGGAAACCTACCAAACCTGTGCATTTCTGAAAACTAGAGACTTAGGGGAATCCAAGGAGGGGTGACTTGTGTGGCTCGGACCAGGTTCTGTTACCCAGAATCCTTTGCAAACCTCAAAATTTGGATAAAAAAAACACATGTTCCTCACATTTCTGTGGCAGAAAGTTCTGGAATCTGAGAGGAGCCACAAATTTCCTTCCACCCAGCGTTCCCCCACGTCTCCCGATAAAAATGATACCTCACTTGTGTGGGTAGGCCTAGCGCCCGCGACAGGATATGCCCCAAAACACAACGTGGACACATCACAGAAAACAGAGCTGTTTTTAGCAAAGTGACTACCTGTAGATTTTGGCCTCTAGCTCAGCCGCCACCTAGGGAAACCTACCAAACCTGTGCATTTCTGAAAACTAGAGACCTAGGGGAATCCAAGGAGGGGTGACTTGTGTGGCTCGGACCAGGTTCTGTTACCCAGAATCCTTTGCAAACCTCAAAATTTGGCTAAAAAAACACATGTTCCTCACATTTCTGTGGCAGAAAGTTCTGGAATCTGAGAGGAGCTACAAATTTCCTTCCACCCAGCGTTCCCCTACGTCTCCCGATAAAAATGATACCTCACTTGTGTGGGTAGGCCTAGCGCCCGCGACAGGATATGCCCCAAAACACAACGTGGACATATCACAGAAAACAGAGCTGTTTTTAGCAAAGTGACTACCTGGAGATTTTGGCCTCTAGCTCAGCCGCCACCTAGGGAAACCTACCAAACCTGTGCATTTCTAAAAACTAGAGACCTAGGGGAATCCAAGGAGGGGTGACTTGTGTGGCTCGGACCAGGTTCTGTTACCCAGAATCCTTTGCAAACCTCAAAATTTGGCTAAAAAAACACATGTTCCTCACATTTCTGTGGCAGAAAGTTCTGGAATCTGAGAGGAGACACAAATTTCCTTCCACTCAGCGTTCCCCCACGTCTCCCGATAAAAATGATACCTCACTTGTGTGGGTAGGCCTAGCGCCCGCGACAGGATATGCCCCAAAACACAACGTGGACATATCACAGAAAACAGAGCTGTTTTTAGCAAAGTGACTACCTGTAGATTTTGGCCTCTAGCTCAGCCGCCACCTAGGGAAACCTACCAAACCTGTGCATTTCTGAAAACTAGAGACCTAGGGGAATCGAAGGAGGGGTGACTTGTGTGGCTCGGACCAGGTTCTGTTACCCAGAATCCTTTGCAAACCTCAAAATTTGGCTAAAAAAACACATGTTCCTCACATTTCTGTGGCAGAAAGTTCTGGAATCTGAGAGGAGCTACAAATTTCCTTCCACCCAGTGTTCCCCCACGTCTCCCGATAAAAATGATACCTCACTTGTGTGGGTAGGCCTAGCGCCCGCGACAGGATATGCCCCAAAACACAACGTGGACATATCACAGAAAACAGAGCTGTTTTTAGCAAAGTGACTACCTGGAGATTTTGGCCTCTATCTCAGCCGCCACCTAGGGAAACCTACCAAACCTGTGCATTTCTGAAAACTAGAGACCTAGGGGAATCCAAGGAGGGGTGACTTGTGTGGCTCGGACCAGGTTCTGTTACCCAGAATCCTTTGCAAACCTCAAAATTTGGCTAAAAAAACACATGTTCCTCACATTTCTGTGGCAGAAAGTTCTGGAATCTGAGAGGAGCCACAAATTTCCTTCCACCCAGCGTTCCCCCACGTCTCCCGATAAAAATGATACCTCACTTGTGTGGGTAGGCCTAGCGCCCGCGACAGGATATGCCCCAAAACACAACGTGGACATATCACAGAAAACAGAGCTGTTTTTAGCAAAGTGACTACCTGTAGATTTTGGCCTCTAGCTCAGCCGCCACCTAGGGAAACCTACCAAACCTGTGCATTTCTGAAAACTAGAGACCTAGGGGAATCCAAGGAGGGGTGACTTGTGTGGCTCGGACCAGGTTCTGTTACCCAGAATCCTTTGCAAACCTCAAAATTTGGCTAAAAAAACACATGTTCCTCACATTTCTGTGGCAGAAAGTTCTGGAATCTGAGAGGAGCCACAAATTTCCTTCCACCCAGCGTTCCCCCACGTCTCCCGATAAAAATTATACCTCACTTGTGTGGGTAGGCCTAGCGCCCGCGACAGGATATGCCCCAAAACACAACGTGGACATATCACAGAAAACAGAGCTGTTTTTAGCAAAGTGACTACCTGTAGATTTTGGCCTTTAGCTCAGCCGCCACCTAGGGAAACCTACCAAACCTGTGCATTTCTGAAAACTAGAGACCTAGGGGAATCCAAGGAGGGGTGACTTGCGGGGCTCGGACCAGGTTCTGTTACCCAGAATCCTTTGCAAACCTCAAAATTTGGCCAAAAAAACACTTTTTCCTCTCATTTCTGTGGCAGAAAGTTCTGGAATCTGAGAGGAGCCACAAATTTCCTTCCACCCAGCATTCCCCCAAGTCTCCCGATAAAAATGATACCTCACTTGTGTGGGTGGGCCAGGTGCCTGCAACAGAATAAGGCCCAAAACCTGAAGAGATAGAAGGGATAGGTATTTTTGCAATATATCATTTTGATGTGTGCACATACGTCCGTGATGTGCCAAACACTAAAATAGTGAAAAGAAACACTTAGGTTATGTGAAGAAGACCCCTCACCCACCAACCAAGTTGGTGGCATGCTTCATCATCGGGGTCCCACCCGAGGCACCTAGCGTGTCACAGGTGTGCTGCGACGCCTGATTACAGCGGAGCAGGTTTTGTCATTTTTTAGAACACATACTGGTTGGATTTGGCACGAGGGTGAGTGATGGTTCAGTGGATCAAATTTTATTAACAAGAGATTTCACAAAAATGAAATGCACTGCTAATAACTGAAAGGCAAAAAAGTGAACCAATGACTCACAGCTCGTGAGCTGTAAAGCCGCGACAAGGCACCAACCGCTTTACAGTCCATTCACACACCTTTCATACATGACACGCACAAGACCATTCACACCGCCAGCCACGGGCCCAGCACATTACAACACTCACATCGACAGACCGCGCCACTCATGGGCCCATCACTTACATACGCCACATGCCTGATACAAGAATCACACCAGCTGATGGGAGTGTGGACTGCCGTTTGGCTGGCACCGCCAGCCAAGCGCCACCCCACGCACACCGCCAGCCAAGCGCCACCCCACGCACACCGCCAGCCAAGCGCCACCCCACGCACACCGCAATCACTTTTTTTTATTTATAAACAACAAATAAACTACTAATTATAAAATAGCCACAAAACTACAAACACAAAACCTCAAACTAAATACACGACAGATGCCAACCGTGAAACATATGAAAATATAAAACAGACAGCTTACGCTCACGGTATTTCCCAAAAGTTTTTCCTTGTGTGGTAACTTCTAAAACAGCTGGGCACACACAGCCCAGGCTTTGAAGGGCATTCGGGGCAGTACATCCGGCTCTCCCTCCGGATTGGTCTCCGGGCACATACTCTACATTTCTTTGTGGGCATGTCTTTTTTGGGAGTGGGAGGAATGTGATCTGGAAAGTGCCGATCTTTCAATTTAGCCACATCCTCCACCACTTCTACTCTAGGAACTGTTGCCGGTTCCACCACAATAAGGCTTTCTATCACCGACTCCTGAAATTTAACAAAAGTCATCCTTGACTCAGGTGAACAATCCTTGTATACAATAAAGGCATTAAAAGTTGCCAAATGAAATAAATGTAGGGCCAACTTTTTATACCACACATACGACTTACGAAGAGCAGTGTAAGGTTCCAACCTCTGATCTACTCTATCAACACCACCCATGTGCCTATTGTAGTCCAAAATGCACGCAGGTTTGCGCACTTCCGCAACCTGACCCCAAACAGCCACAGGGGAAGTACTCTCATCATGGATGGTCGATAGCATGTACACATCCCTCCTGTCTGAAAATTTCATAGCTAACAGCTCATTATTCCGCAAGGCACTGCACTGTCCCCTCTCAAGTTTTTTACAGACAAGCTCCCTTGGATAGCCTTTGCGGTTAGAACGGATTGTGCCACAAGCAACAGTGTCCACCCTAAACAACTCCTTGAACAACTGCACTCCAGTGTAGAAATTATCTACGTACAAATGGTGACCTTTGTTAAACAGCCGTCTAGCAAGTTCCCACACAATTTTTTCGCTAACTCCAAAAGTGGCCGGACAACCAGGAGGGTCAATACTGGAATCCCTACCACTGTAGACCCGGAAATTATAAACATATCCTGTACTGCTTTCTGACAGCAGATACAATTTAATCCCATACCGTGCCCTCTTACTAGGGATGTACTGCTTAAAAACTAAACGCCCCTTGAAAAGGACCAAAGACTCGTCCACACTTATCTCTTTGCCTGGAACATAGACCTCTGAAAACCGATCCACAAAATGATCAAGGACAGGCCTAATCTTAAAAAGGCGGTCACAATCAGGGTGATCTCGTGGCAAGGCTAAAGCATTGTCTACAAAATGCAGCATACGAAGAAGAAGCAAATACCGATTACGTGTCATAGTTGCAGGAAATATAGCAGTTGCCATCAAGGGACTAGTAGACCAATAAGAAGCCAGTGACGGCTTCCTGATCAACCCCATCAAAAAAGACAAACCTAAAAACCTTTTCATCTCTTCCAGATATGTGGGAACCCAATGAGTAGCTCTAGACTGAGGCTTAAGTCTGGCAGCGTTGTCCCGCAAATATTGCTCTGCATACACATTTGTCTGCTCCACAATCTCTTCCAAAAATACATCGTCCATAAACAAGTGAAAGAAATGGACAGGCAGAAAGTTTTCCGTATTAACTCTACACCCTGGGAGACTAGTAAATGCAGGTAACTGTGGCTGCTCCATGTTTGGGGCAATCCAGGTGTCAGGTCTTCTAATGGGAAACCCTTCAGCCCCAGGCTGCTGCACTCTTGGCACATCAATGTCCTCCTCTAACTCAGGCCCTTCATCTGCACTGAGAGTAGCTTCCTCATCAGAAGAATACTCTTGGACAGAAAACTCACTTCCAGAATCTCCTGCTTCCTCCTCTGCCTCAGATGCAGAGTCAGTGTCGTAATCATGGTCTGAAGACGACTCAAAGAGCATGCGAACAACCTGCTGAGCGGTCACTTTGCGGCTAGCCATGATCCTAACAACAAATGGATTGCCAACAACAACTAGCACTAAAATAAGTAATAAACAAAGTGTAGCTTTATCACAAAGAGTTATGTACTACAAAAAACTATACCACTCAGTTGCCTGAAACAGCTACTCACCAAGCAACTACTCTGCACAGACACAGCAATCACCAATGATATCCCACTAAAAAGAAAAAAGAAAAAAGCAAATTAGACATATGACAACACAAACATCACTGTGCTCAAATCTAAGGACAATGTCAAACACACAATACTGCATTTAGTACACCACCTACAAACATGTCATTCATGCATGTCAACAATACTCCTTTGGAGTAAATTGCTTTCACTTACCTAAAACATGCAGCTATGCAAACCACTGGACAACTACTGCCAAAACCGCTAAGATCCACAGCAAAGGAAGCAAAAGCGTTGAACTAGAAGAAAAAGAAGAAATAAATTGTTATAATCACAAATACAAATACTTTGGCAGTTGACAAACACCCCACCACCAAGAACTTAGAAGTTGTCCCTGGTACCTAAGTGGATCCTGCCCCCCCTCGGGGGTAGATGGGCGTAAAAAAATTAGCCGAAATGGGCAACACCTCTGTGCCCCGTTTTAGGGGGCAACCCTTCCCAAAGGGGGCACCCCCAGCACAAAACAAAAAAATCCCTGCCGTATTGGTGGTTTCTGCCCTCCTTGGGGGCAGATGGGCCTACAAAATTACACACACACCACACAATCCCTGGCGCCTAGTGTGCTTCCACCCCCCCGGGCCAGATCGTCCAAAAAATGACTGGTCTGCCATCGGGGGGCCGAAACAGAAAAAAAAAACTCCCCAGGGGAGAGACCCTTGCCCAAGGGGTTGCCCCCAAAATAAACAACAAAAACAAAATCCCTGGTGTCTAGTGGATTTTGCCCCCCCCCCCCCCCCCCCCCCCCCCCGGCGGCAGATCAGCCCAAAAATTGGCAATCTGCCCCCGGGGGGGAGGGGGGGGGCAAATACTTAAAAATGTGTCCCCCAGTGGGACGCCCCTTGCCCAAAGGGTCGCCCCCCAAAAAAAACTTTACAATAAAAATAAATCCCTGGTGTCTAGTGGTTTTCAACCCCCCTCGGGGGCAGATCTGCCAAAAAATCAGCGGATCTGCCCCCCGGGGGGGGGGGCTAAATACAAATAAAAATTCCCCGGGGGGGCCACCCTGGCCCAAGGGGTCGCCCCCAAAATATACACAAAATATAAAATCCCTGGTGTCTAGTGGTTTTCGCCCCCCCCGGGGGCAGATCCGCCGAAAATTCGGCAGATCTGCCCCAGGGGGGGCGAAATACAAAAATAAATTGCCCCCGGGGTGGGGCGACCCTTGCCCAAGGGGGTCGTCCCCAAAATAAACATAAAATACTATATCCCTGGTGTCTAGTGGTTTTCGCCCCCCCCCTGGGGGCAGATCCGCCGAAAAAATCGGCAGATCTGCCCCCAGGGGGGGGCGAAATACAATAAAAAAATGCCCCCGGGGGAGGGCGACCCTTGCCCAAGGGGTCGCCCCCAAAATAATCAATATAATACATTTTCCCTGGTGTCTAGTGGTTTTCGCCCCCCCCCTGGGGGCAGATCCGCCGAAAAATCGGCAGATCTGCCCCCAGGGGGGGGGCGAAATACAAAAATAAATTGCCCCCGGGGGGGGCGACCCTTGCCCAAGGGGTCGCCCCCAAAATAATGGCAAAATAACACTATCCCTGGTGTCTAGTGGTTTTCGCCCCCCCCTGGGGGCAGATCCGCCGAAAAAACGGCGGATCTGCCCCCAGGGGGGGGCGAAATACTAAAAATAATTGCCCCCGGGGGGGCGACCCTTGCCCAAGGGGTCGCCCCCAAAATATTGAAAAAAGTAAATCCCTGGTGGCTAGTGGAGATTCCTGCTCCGCGATCGTGGAGCAGGAATCTAATGAAAACAGGCACCGGGGGAAAGGAAAAACCCTTTCCTTTCCCCCCGTGTCTGTTTCCACCACCCCCGACCCCCAAAAACGAAGAGGACTCACCTTTTGGGTCCTCCTCCGAAGACGCGCTGGAAGCAAATGGCTTCCAGCGCGCCCGGCAACACTAGATGACGTCAGCGCGCTGTGCGCGCTGTGCGCGCGCTGACGTCATCGGATTGCCGTGGGGGGGGGCGGGGGTGGAAGGGGAAGGTCTTCCCCTTCCATCCCCGCCTGGGGGGGGAGAGGGGGTGCACGGGGGCGCGCTAGCGCGCCCCCAAGTTCCCCTGTGCCTAGGACGAGATGATCTCGTCCAAGGCACAGGGGAACAGTAGCCTTGGACGAGATCATCTCGTCCAAGGCACCCAAGAGGTTAATGTTCCCGTGCAGTTGGGGTTGTTTGTCTTTGCTTCTGATTTTCAGGATTTTATCTTCTCTGGGATCACTTGAAATTTCATTTATATGTTCCTCAACAGGTGTGTGTCTAATTTCCTGTAGGCAGATTTCAGTGTGTTCTATAGATTTCGCAATCTCAATGGCTTCCTGTAGGTCCAGTTGTCTCTGCAGAAGTTTTTCCTGAATTTTGGCATTATTAGTGCACCGGACTAATTGGTCTCTAATGAGAGAGTCATTGAGTTCCCCGAAATCACATAACGTACACAATCCTCTAAGAGCAGCAATATAGTTGATGACACTCTCTTGTTTGCCTTGACATCGAGAGAAAAACTTGTGTCGTTCCAGAACAACATTAACACGGTCTCCAAATTGTTTCTCTAGTTTCAAACATGTGGTTACATACTCATCCTGAGTCAGACCATCAGGATTATTAGGATCTGGAAGAGAATCATACATTTTCCTTCCATGAGTCCCTAAATTATGAAGCAAAATGTGTTGCTTCCTTATGGGATTAAATTTGTCCCCCCCAATAGCTATGAGATAGGACTCGAAATTTTTGAACCAATCCTTCCACGGAATGTTGGGTTCCCCCATTTCATTCAAGAAGGGGATTGGTTGGGACATCCCCGCAGCAGCCATCATTTCACTCAGTAAGTAATGTGTGAAATACTAAGTTCTCACAATTCAGGAAATGAAAAATTATAGCAAAGACATAAACAGCCAGATTATTCCAATTTACAATGATTAACATACAACTCAAAATTCTTTTTTTTAAAAAGAAAGTTAGAGGAAGGACCTTAGTAGCAAATCAATCCCAACATGCACTATGAAGTTTATACAGCAGCATTACTGAACTAGGAACAGGTAAGGAAGATTCCCTGTTAAAATACTCTCCTTCCTATTGAAAGTAATACCTAAGGTCCACAAGAATTGTTGTGCTGTGCCTGTCAGCACGTAATAGTCTGACAGGCCACCAGAAATAAATTAGTTCCGCTCGCTCGTCTTGCTCGCACACGCTGAGTCTGTCAGCGTAAGGGATGCAGGTTGTTGCGGGAATAAGTCAGTTTCACTCGCGTGTTCAGTGACTGTTAGCGTGAGAGGATTCCCCGAAATAGAACGCTGTGCCTGTCAGCGTGTTGAAAATAATACCTAAGATCCACAAGAATTGTTGTGCTGTGCTTGTCAGCGCGTAATAGTCTGACAGGCCGCCGGAAATAAGTTTGTTCCGCTCGCTCGTCTCGCTCGCACACGCTGAGTCTGACAGCGTAAGAGAGGCAGGTTGTTGTGGAAATAAGTCCGCTTCACTCGCGTGTTTGGTGACTGTTAGCGTGAGAGGAGGCAGGCCACAATTCCCCGAAATAGAACGCTGTACCTGTCAGCGGATTTGAAGAGAGGCGGAAATGAATCCGTTTTCAAGATTAATGCCGTAATGCCGAATGTCACTTGGAAACACAGAAATGCGTATGCGTATGCGAGGCCAAAATTCAAAGAAATGCTGTGCCTGTCAGCGTGAGCTGGAAACAGTCAAAAGTGTTTCTGAATGTCGCAATGCCGAATGCCTCTGGAAAGTAATGAAATACGTATGTGAGCGTTGTTAAGATGACCTGCGAGCATACGACCCAATAACTGGAAGACAGTTCACTTGAATTCCGAGGCGGGTACCTTCCTAAAAGTGCCGCTGTAGAGGCAAAAATTAAAATAAACTCTGGTGTATGCTAACGCATAATCATTAACCGGCAGGCGGTAGTATAGAGGTAATACTGAGGAGATTTATCCTTTCATCATAACCATAAGCTGCCACATCACCGACTAAAAATAAGAATTATATCGTGACAATTGCTTTGGACTGCAGGGATAAATAAAGTCCACTAAACGGATTCACCTTAGGTACTGAAGGCATGAATAAGTTATTTATGTCATTCCTCAAAAGGGGTGGAGATGATGGTGCCCCCTTTCGCACTCCTCGTCGCCAGTATTATAAAGTCCACCACACGCAGTACTTATCTTTCAACTCCAGACTTTATTTTCATCTCCACTGTTCAGCCTTCATACCGTTTTCTTGATCCCCTCTTTTTCAGCTCCTCAGCTCATCCACCTTCTTCACATCCTCCACACCCAACATTCTATCACAGCCTCCCACCACAACAAACCCGAATGTTCCATGTATCAACTTTCCAAGGGGGGGGGGGAACATACCATTCTTAGCCCTGCATTGTAACTAATACATATTAGTGCTTTATAACTATTAATTAGTAAAATAATATAACTACTAAATGGACCTACAACAATAAAGGTAATACTACACTGCTAGCAACTATTATACAGAGCTAATACACAAAACGACCTTACAACAGGATGGCAAAGTAATGGCAAGGAAGAATGGCTAAGAATGGCAGGGTAATGGCTCCATAATGGCTGATTTCTCCATGTGTCACGCCGTTATATCAAAGTTGTCATACAAGTTTCTAATTTCCCATTGGGCAATATTTGGTGCATCGTTATCTCTGTCCAATAATCCGTCACACACCTTACTAGAATCCTCACCTAAGACAGTTCTCATGCAGTTTATTAGTTCCTGTGATTGACGTCTTCAACGGGTAGAATGTCAGGTAAGAAAAGTTACACTTGTCGCTCCAGTCAGTGGTTCCCTTGTCTTCTCCTAGTCTAGGCGACCTTGCACCTGTGTCAAATTACACTGTTACATTCGGCAAGAATGTCTCCTTGGGCAAGTCGGATCCCATGAGAAAGAATTTACTACGGTTACACACATATCTCTAACTTCTGGAAAAGTACAGCTTTGTGTACTTCAGGAAAGCAGCACATTGCACGTTAGAAAAACACAGTTAATATGAGACCAGGCAGCTAGGCCCTGACCCTTGCTAACTAAGGCCTAGTGAATAATTTAGCAAAACCTTTATGCATAACTCTAATTAGGATATGTTAATACAACACCATACATGGGTACATTATTAATTCATTATTTGTCAATTTCATTAATCATCGTATACATTGGCGTGCATTATTATTACATTAACACATTTTATGCGGTTTCATTAGACATTACATTGCAAGCATTTCATGTTAATATTGATTATAAAACTCACACTCCAACAGACCTGAGCTTCATCTAATAGGCCTGAGGTGTCACTGAAACAAGGACTCACCAAAACAGATAGAAATTGCAATGACACTTCCTGTCCTACCACCCCATATCCTCTCATCTCACTGTGGTGGCTGTTTGTTCAAGGCAGTGCTGTGTTTGATAAGTCCAGTCAGTTTGGAAATTCGTCAATTTGACACCATCACATTCGTCGCAGTGGCCTTTTTGATTCTATCAAACATGTACTGCCTGAAGAAGGAAATTACTCAGGTGTCTGAGAAATATTAGCTTAAAATTGTCTGTAGCTCCAAGCTGACCTCGTTTTCCCTTTGACTTTATTTTTCGTTTGTTCATGCAGCTACTTGGACTTCGAAGGCTTGTTATTCCTTTTCTTTGTGGGATCAGTTTCATTGCTACGGTTTTTTACTGTGCCCTAAAAGTGTTACACATATCTGCTCTCTCTTTCACTAAGCAATCTAGCCCATTGGATGTTGTCCACTGCTGATCTCAACTTCTTGAACTCTACCTTGCTTTTTAAACCTGGTGGCTCATTGACAAGGGCCCCAGAATTCTGTTCTTGGTAAGGCTACATTTAATTAAATCACTGGCCAGAATGTCTTCACCTTCCTTTTGCTTATTACTTTTGATTGTTATAATTCAGGGTGATCATGCTGACTATTGTTTTCTTTCTAAAATAGTGTATCGTCCAAAGTACAAGTCAGGAATATGTTTAGATATATCATTTCTGATGTTGCAGCTCACTCCACAAATCTAGGGTAATCCAAATATATTTCTACGCAAACTCTGTTGTTGAGAACATTTAATAGTTCTATTCAGTAAATGGGTCTCTTTACTAAGTATTAGGCCATGGGATCAGATATAATTTGGCAATTCAATTTCTTAACCTTAAAGTCAGGGGTGTAGCTTGGTCAGTAATATTGCGGGGTCACATAATATTAAAATGCAGCATAGGGCAAGCAGAGCGCGCTAGAGGGGCTTAAGGGACAGAGGGAAGGGTGAGGAATTCGGATTGGTAGGGGTGCTAAGTGAGAGAATCCACATTATTTTGTGAAATAACCACCATTTTTTAAGTATTTCCAGACGGAGGGAGCATATGTGAGTTTTTATTGGGTGTGCAAACATTTCCTTGTGAAATCCGACAGACACTACACCATTATCTACTGATAGCATCTATACCCACTTATTTATTACAAAATGCAATTACTAGGGGGGTGTAGCACAGCAAACAACTCCTGAAACTATGCGCCTGCTTACAGTGCAAAGTTAGAAAGTCTCTGTATGTAGTTGTGCACATATTTAGTTATATATTCATCAGCTGCTCTTTTTTTTTTATAAAACCAGAACTGACACTGATGTCCACATTTAAAGGAAATGGATTTGTATGTAGATACACAAATTTAGATTTTCATATGCTCAATGTATGTTGGTCTCTTTGTTCTCATGAGAAGAACGTTTATCTCCTAAACATAACACATTGCATATTACCAGGCAGTGTTTGGCCAATCTGTGGTGAAGACTAAAAAAAGATCGATCTTCTAGTTTTCATCTTGAAGGGCTAGTACTGTGGTAAAGCAATACTAGATGACTCACTCTAGTACCATCAGCAGGGAAAACTTGTAAAGGCAAACACCCTGTACAAGCGGCATATACTGTGCAGCGCAGGGAAGAGGTGGAAGGGATCCCTTTATTGAGGGTGGAAAAAGTAATTAAGCTGGTGCTGTGTTCTTGATCTTCCAGTTCAGTCTCCCTCTTGGGCCTCTGTGATTTGGAGCACTGTTGACATTCTCTCACTCATGCATAAGCTCTATCACACTGTTTAATCAATATGAGAAGGGGAAGAAATACTCAAGGTCCCACATTTTACGTATTTGGGGATTTCCATTGACGTTGATTTTAATTGTAAATTTTTAGTAAATATACGTTTAACACAATTCCAAAGAGCCATAGATGCTGTTTTTAGATGTTCGAAAAAGTGGGGACATAAACCTGTAAAAGAGATGCTGATTGTTTTTATTAGTAAATGTCTCTCTATTGCGACATTTGGAGCAGGGGTCTGGGGTCATGCTGAATGTTCGAGTCTCCAGGTTGCGGAAAATAAGTTCCTAAGGAGGTTCATTAGCAGTCCCGCAATCAACTTCAGTAACATTTTGTCATGAAGAAGTGGGCTTGAGAGGTATATCTGATTATATAAAGCTTCAACCTGTACTGTTATGGTTAAAAATTTGGTCAAAACCTGAAGCCCACCTACGCAGAACGGTGATTCAGGACTGCCTCTTATTAGCATGATCAAAGGACATACCTTGGCTCAGATATGTCCAATCTTTTCTCTTTTCCCTTGGACTAGGGGAGTTTTTCCTCAAGCCAGACCTTCTGACAAAGCTGGACATTAAAAGGGTAAAGGAAATATATTGGCAGGAAATACATGATTTAAAGCAAAACATAGGTATAGATAAAAATCAGGAGAGGACCCAGTCACAGCAATTGCATCCAAAGTTATACTTGGTTACTACTAGTCTTGAACGACAAAGGTTCTTACTTACCAGGCTACGTTTGAATTCGATACATTATCTGGTAGCATTTCCCACTCGCGGAACTTGGTTCAAGAATCTTCCACCGTGTTGCTGTGACGGAAAAACACCTCAAAGCACTCTGCACTTTATACTCTTTTGCACTTTTTATGATATCCCACGAAAAAGGTTTTTACGCCCCATTTTTTTATCTAAAAGCATTAGAACTAGCCACCTCGCCTTCTTGCATTTACACAAAATTGGGTGACGTAGAGACGATACAGGCTGTGCTAAACTATATATGCTGCTTTTAGAATTCGAAATTTGCACTAATAATGTTACTTGTTAATTTAATGCTAAGAATCTTGTATATGTGTATTTATTGTATGTCTTTTATGGTCTATATGAACCAAATAAAGTATTAAAGAAAGAAAGAATCAATATGAGATTCTCAGTTCATGCTCTGGATTGCATGTCAAGACAGTTGAGTACCATAGATAAACCCATTTCCATAGAACCCTCCTATTTCTGACAAAGTCTAATAGGGAAGCTGGATGCAGCAAATAGCACTTCAGTGACCACTCCACCTTTTCCCCAACCCTGTTTGCCAGAGTGGCTCCTGTTGTAAAACATAAGGACAAAAGAAAGCTGAACAGGAAGTTGTTTTTTACCTTCAGTGCCCCACAGCAACCCTTCTGCTGTTAGGGTATCCCTATGTCATCCACATCTTTAAACTTTTGTTCGAAACGCGTAGGGGGATATTAACTGAAATAAATGTCACCGGATTAGTTTGAGCCATGAAATAAATGCCAGAACGACTAATGTGTTCCTGTGTTTGGGGGCACTCTGATGTGAAAGACATGACGGCTGCCCGGCCATGGAGACTGCACCACTGTAGGATTCAAATGTGTCTTTCTCAGCTGAGGAATGGATGTTACTGGGAACAGAATTTTCTGGCAGGCAAGAGACAAATATCACAAATTAAACTGGTACGAAGTTCACTGAAGGGCTGATTATTATTTGGTATTGTCACCCCACTAAGATGAAAATATTTATGTATTTTTACTGCTCACACCAGAATGCGCTTGTGATTGACTCACTAAGAGGTCCACTAGAGGGTGATATGAACAAATAAAAATGAGCCATTGATTGGTGGGTTAAATCCTGTGAGCAAGGACTAAGAAAGTTCTAAACACGTTGTGAGAAATTAACCGAAATTGATGTCACTGGATTGGTTTGAGCCATGAAATAAATCCTGGAACATCGAGTGCGCCTCTGTCTTTTGGGGCACTCTGATGTGTAATAGATGACAGTGCCCAGCTGTGAAGAGTTAACCACCGTTGCATTGAAATGGGTCAGTCTCAGCTGAGAAATAGATGTTACTGGGAACAGAGCATTCTGGCAGGCAAGAGATAAATATCAGAAACTAAAGTGGTACGAACGCCACTGGAAGATTAGTTATTATTTGCTATTGTCACCCAACGAAGATAAAAACATGGATGTACTTAGACTGCTCATATTAGAATGCAGTTGTATTGAACTCACTAAGACTGCCATTTGGGGGCGTTATGAACAATATCAATGAGCCATAGATTGGTGGGAGCAAGGACTAAGTAAAATTGAAAAGCGTTGTGGATAATTAGCTCATTTTGATTTCAATGGATTAGTTTGAGACACAAAATTAATGCTGGAACGATAAGTGCATCTCCGTCTTTTGAGATACTCTGATGTGAAATGTATGATGGCTGTCCGGCCGTGGATACCGCACCTCCGTAGCATTGTAACGGGTCTGTCTCAGCTGAGAAATTGATGTTACTGGGTACGGAGAGTTCTGGCAGGCAAGAGATAAATATCACAAACTAAAGTGGAACAAAGTCCACTGGAGGACTTGTTATTATTTGGTATTGTCAACCCACCAAGATGAAATTATGGATGTATTTGGACTTCTCATACCAGAATGCACTGTAAAGAACTCAGTGAGAGGCCCACCTGGGCATCTAATAAACATTATCAATGAGCAAATGATCAGTGGTTTGAATCCCGAGAGCAAGGTATGAGGAAGTTAGAATCGCGTTGGTGATAATTAACTGAAATTGATGTCACCGAATTAGTTTGAGCAGTGAAATTAATGCCGGAACGATGTGTGTGTCTCCATCTTTTGGGGCACTCTGATGTGAAAAAGATGATGGCTGCCCGGCCATGGAGACTTCACCACTGTAGGATTGAAATGGGGCCATCTCAGCAGAGAAATGGATGTTACTGGAAACTGAACATTCTACCAGGCAAGAGAAAAAGATCAGAAATAAACTGGTACAAAGACCGGTGAAGGACTGGTTATTATGTTGTATTTTCACTGTACCAAGATGAAAATATGGATGTATTTTGACTGCTCATACCAGAATGCACTTGTAATGAACTCAACAAGAAGCCTACTTGAGGGCGATGTGAACATTATTAATGAGCCATTGATTGGTGGGTTGAATCCTGTTAGCAAGAACTAAGCAAGTTCAAAATGCATTGGTGGTAATTAACTCAAATTGATGTCACTGGAGTCGTTTGAAATATGGTATAAATGGTGGAACGACTAGTGCATCTCCGTCTTTTGAGATACTCTGATGTGAAATGTATGATGGCTGTCCGGCCATGGATACCGCACCTCCGTAGCATTGTAAGAGGTCTGTCTCAGCTGAGAAATTGATGATACTTGGATCGAAGCGTTCTGTCAGGCAAGAGATAAATATCACAAACTTAACTTGTACATAGTCCATTGGAAGGCTGGTCATTATTTGGTATTGTCACCCCACGAAGATGAAAATATGGATGTATTTGGACTGCTCATACCAGGATGCACTTGTATTGAATTCACTAAGAGGTCCACTTGGGGGAGATGTGAACATTATTTATGAGTAATTTATTGGTGAGTTGAATCCCGTGAGCATGGACTAAGGAGGTTCAAAGCGTTGTGAATTGTTAATTGAAATTGATGTCACTGGATATGCTTAAGCCATGAAATAAATGCTGGAACAACAAGTGTGTCTCTATCTTTTGTTGCACTCTGATGTGAAATAGATGACGGCTGTCGGGCTGTAGAGACTGCACCATCTTATTACTGAAATAGGTCCACCTGAGCTGACAAATGGATGTTACTGGGAACTTAGCATTCAGGCAGGCAAGAGATAAATATCACAAACTAAACTGGTGAGAAGTCCACTGGAGGACTGGTTTTGTTTTCGTTTTGTCATCCCATTAACCCCTTCACTGCCAGGCCTTTTCCCCCTCTTGTGCTAGGCCTTTTTTTGCCTATTTGGAATAGTTCTCGCTTAGGCCCTCATAACATTTTGTCCACATAAGCTACCCATGCCAAATTTGCGTCCTTTTTTTCCAACATACTAGGGATTCTAGAGGTACCCAAACTTTGTGGGTTCCCCTGAAGGAGACCAAGAAATTAGCCAAAATACAGTGAAAATTTGTTTTGTTTTAAAAAATTGGAAAAAAGGGCTGCAGAAGAAGGCTTGAGGTTTTTTTCCCTGAAAATGGCATCAACAAAGGGTTTTCTGTGCTAAGATCACCAGCTTCCCAGCTTTCAGGAACAGGCAAACTTGAATCAGAAAACCCAATTTTTCAATGCAATTTTGGCATTTTACTGGGACATACCACATTTTTATGATTTTGGTGCTTTCAGCCTCCTTCCAGTCAGTGACAGAAATGGGTGTGAAACCAATACTGGATCCCAGAAACCTCTACATTTCTGAAAAGTAGACAAAATTCTGAATTCAGCAATGGGTAATTTGTGTGGATCCTACAAGGGTTTCCTGCAGAAAATAACAACTGAAATAAAAAAATATTGAAATTGAGGTGAAAAAAACAGCCATTTTTCTCTACGTTTTACTCTGTAACTTCTTCCTGCAATGTCAGATTTTTTAAAGCAATATACTGTTACTGGACTCTTTTGGTTGCGGGGATATAATGGGCTTGTAGGTTCATCAAGAACCCTAGGCACCCAGAGACAATAAATGAGCTGCACCTTGCAGTGGGTTTTCATTCTATACCAGGTATACAGCAATTCATTTGCTGAAATATAAAGAGTCAAAAATAGGTATCAAGAAAACCTTTGTATTTCCAAAATGGGCACAAGATAAGGTGTTGAGGAGCAGTGGTTATTTGCACATCTCTGAAATCTGGGGTGCCCATACTAGCATGTGAATTACAGGGCATTTCTCAAACAGACGTCCTTTTTACACACTGTCTTATATTTGGAAGGAAAAAATGTAGAGAAAGACAAGGGGCAATAACACTTGTTTTGCTATTTTAGGTTCCCCCAAGTCTCCCGATAAAAATGGTACCTCACTTGTGTGAGTAGGCATAGTGCCCGCAATAGAAAAATGCTCCAAAACACAATGTGGACAGATACATTTTTTCTACAGAAAACAGAGGTGTTTTTTGCAAAGTGCCTACCTGTGGATTTTAGCCTCTAGCTCAGCTGCCACCTAGGGAAACCTACCAAACCTGTGCATTTGTGAAAACTAGAGACGTAAGGGAATCCAAAATGGTGTTACTTGTCGAGCTCTCACCAGGTTCTGTTACCCAGAATCCTTTGCAAACCTCAAAATGTGGCTAAAAAAACACTTTATCCTCACATTTCGGTAACAGAAAGTTCTGGAATCTGAGAGGTGCCACAAATTTCCTTCCACGCAGCATTCCCCCAGGTCTCCCGATAAAAATGGTACCTCACTTGTGTGGGTAGGCATAGTGCCCGCAACAGGAAATGCTCCAAAACACAACGTGGACACATCAATTTTTCCTAAAGAAAACAGAGCTGTTTTTAGCAAAGTGACTACCTGGAGATTTTGGCCTCTAGCTCAGCCGCCACCTAGGGAAACCTACCAAACCTGTGCATTTTTGAAAACTAGAGACCTAGGGAAATCCAAGATGGGGTGACTTGTCGAGCTCTCACCAGGTTCTGTTACCCAGAGTCCTTTGCAAACCTCAAAATGTGGCTAAAAAACACTTTTTCCTCACATTTCGGTGACAGAAAGTTCTGGAATCTGAGAGGAGCCACGAATTTCCTTCCACCCAGCGTTCCCCCAAGTCTCCCGATAAAAATGGTACCTCACTTGTGTGGGTAGGCATAGTGCCCGTGACAGGAAGTGCCCCAAAACACTATCTGGGCACATCAAAATTATCAAACTACCTGTTTTTGTGGGGGGCACCTGCGTTTTTGGTCCTGGGTTCAGCAGCCATCTAGGGAAACCTACCAAACCCAGACATTTCTGAAAACTAGACACCCGAGGGAGTCAAGGGAGGTGTGACTTGCATGGATCCCCCAATATTTTCTTACCCAGGATCCTCAGCAAACCGCAAATCTAGCTAAAAAATCTACTTTTTCCCAAATTTCTGTGTGGGATCACTGCACCGGGACAAATTTCCTACCACTCAACGTTCCCCTCAGTCTCCCGGTAAAAATGATACCTCACTTGTGTAGGTGGGCCAAGTGTTTGTGACAGGGAAGAGCCAAAAACACGTCGAAATTGAGGGGGAACCAAAGTGGGTCCAAAAGGGCAGTTTGAAAAAAAACATTTTTAGGCTGACAAGTGCAGCAAAAATTTTATCAGTATAGATGAGACATTGCTGGGTAATAGGAATTTTGTGGATTACTGTAGATTCCAAAGGTTCCATCACAAAAATGTGTACTTTCCAGCAAAGTTACAGGTTTGCAGGGCATTGTGGGTAAGGAAATGGTGCGGGGTGCATGTGAAGCACACCACCCTGGGATCAACTAGAAGTTTCGTTTTCAGATGTGTCTAGGTCTTGTGGATTTTTCTATATGGCAGCGTCCCAAAGTGCAGCCCTCACCATTCCAAGTGGGACGATTTTGAGAGTTACCAAGCTCTCATGGCCCAAATGTAAAACAAAAAACAAAAATAATCAAATGTCCTCTTGCTTGCCATGGGATAAGATGTTTTAGTGTGCGGGGGAGAGCTGAAAGACTGTTAGCCCCTTCAGTTTGGGTGGGGGCATAACCAGCCCCATACTGGTTGCTAGCCACCACCCCACTATTTTCTTTCATTTTTTTTTTTTATTCCCTGGCATCTAGTAGACTTTCTGTCCCCCTGGGGTGTGGATCGGGGGTAATTGCCCAATCTGCCCACTGGTGGGCAGAACAACTTTGGCCCCATTTATTTGGGGTGGGGGTAAGGCCATACCCCCAACCTCTTATTTTGACAAAAAAAATCTTCCCTGGTCTCTGGTGGGCTTTCTGCCCCCCTTGGGGGCAGATGGGCCTTCAAAATAGGCCAGTCTGCCCTCAAGGGGGGAAGTTATAGCCAACAGTAATGTGCCCCCATGGGGAGAGACCCTTGCCCAAGGGGCTGCCCCCTCCAAACAAAACACACACATGCACACACACCAATCCATGGGGTCTAGAGGTTTCTGCCCCCTTTAGGAGCAGAGTGGCGAAATGGCCTAAATACCGTTTGCCCCCCAGGGGAGCGACCCTTGTCTAAGGGGTCGCTCCCTATACATAAAAACAAAAAGTAAATAAAAAAATATATATATCCCTGGTGTCTAGATGTTTCTGCCCCCCTGGAGAAGATCCGCCTAATAATATTAGGCCGATCTGCCTCCGAGGGGGGCAGAAAAGGCCTAAAAATATTCCCCCCGCCCCCAGGGAGTGGCCCTTGCCAAAGGGGCCGCTCCCCTTATGCGTTAGTGTAAAAAAAAAAAGAAATTCCCTGGTGTCTTGTGGTTTCTGCCCCCGGGGGTAGAGCGGCCTAATTAGATTAGGCCGATCTGCCCCCGGGGGGGCAGAAATGGCCTAATAATAATTTGCCCCCGGGAGCGACCCTTGCCTAAGGCGTCACTCCCCAAATATAAAAAAATAAAAGTAAACAAAAAAAAAATATATTCCTAGTGTCTAGTGGTTTTCTGCCCCCCCCCCGGTGGCAGATCAGCCTATTAATATTAGGCCAATCTGCCCCCGGGGGGCCAGAAATGGCCTAGAAATAATTTGCCCCCTGAGGAGCAGCCCTTGCCCAAGGGGTCGCTCCCCAAACATAAAAAAATAATAGTAAACAAAAAAACATTATCCCTGGTGTCTAGTGGTTTTCTGCCCCCCCCCGGAGGCAGATCGGCCTAATAATATTAGGCCAATCTGCCCGGGGGGGGCAGTAATGGCCTAGAAATAATTTGTCCCCTGAGGAGCGGCCCTTGCCCAAGGGGCCGTTCCCCTTACTTGAAATAGCCCACAAAAAAAAATATTCCCTGGTGTCTAGTGGTTTCTGCCCCACTGGGGCAGATCGCAAGGCCGATCTGCCCCCAGGGGGTGCAGAAATGGCCTAATAATGATCTGACCCCCCGAACGACCCTTGCCCAAGGGGTCGCTCCCCAAACACAAAAAGATTTAAAAAACAAGATTTTTTTTTATCCCTGGTGTCTAGTGGATTTCTGCCCCCGCCGGGGGAAGATCGGCCTAATAATATTAGGCTGATCTTCCCCCAGCGGCGGCAGAAATGGCCTGGAAATAATTTGCCCCCAGAGGAGCAGCCCTTGCCCCAGGGGCTGCTCCCCGTACTTTAAATAGCCCACAAAAATATATATTCCCTGGTGTCTAGTGGTTCCTGCCCCCCCTGGGGGCAAATCGCAAGGCCGATCTGCCCCCATGGGGGGCAGAAATGGCCTAATAATAATTTGCCCCCCCTGGAGCGACCCTTGCCCAAGGGGTCGCCCCCCAAACATAAAAAAATAAAGAATATTTTCCCTGGTGTCTAGTGGATTTCTGCCCCCCCTAATCGGCCCAGCCAAAAAACAAATTGCCTACCTGGAAAGCGGCCCTTGCCCAAGGTACCGCTCTCCTTATTGAGTACATTTTAAAAAAGAAATTCCCTGGTGTCGAGTGGCATTTCTGCTGCCCAATCGCATCGCGATCGGGCAGCAGAAATGATCAGAGAAGCCTGAAAGGAGAGGAAAGGCCTTTCCTCTCCTTTCAGGCTTCCCTGACCCCCTCCACGTGATAGGAGGAGAAATGCTTTGTATTTCTCCTCCCGGAGGGAAGGCCTCTGATGACGCCATGGGGGGGGCACAGGGGGGCGGGGGTGGAAGGGGAAGCGATTCCCCTTCCATCCCTGCCTAGGGGGAGGGGTGTGCCTGGCCATTGGGGGGAGCCCTAGCGCTTCCCGCGGGGGCCCATAGCAGGACGAGGTGATCTTGTCCAAGGCACCGGGGAACCGGCACCTTGGACGAGATCACCTCGTCCTGGGCACACAAGGGGTTAAGATGAAAATCTTGATGTAGTTGGACTGCTGCTACTAGAATGCACTTGTAATGAACTCACTAAGTAGCCCACTTGGGGGCGATATGAACATTAATAATGAGCCACTGATTGATGGGTTGAATCTTGTGAGCAGGGACTAAGGAATTTCGAAATGCATTGGGGGATATTAACTGAATTCAATGTCACCGGATTAGTTTGAGCTATGAAATAAATGCCAGAATGACAAATGCATTTCCATCTTTTGGAGCACGATGATGTGAAATAGATGACGGCTGCCCAGCCATGGGTACTGCACCACAACAGGATTGAAATGGGTCCGTCTCAGCTGAGAAATGGATGTTACTGGGAAGAGAACGTACTGGCAGGCGAGAGATGAGTATCACAACCTAAACTGGTACAAAGTTCACTGAAGGACTGGTTATTAATTGGTATTGTCACCCTACGAAAGTGAAAATATTTATATATCTGGACTGCTCATGCCAGAATGCACTTGTAATTAACTCACTAAGAGGCCCACTTGGGGGTGATATGAACGTTATTACTGAGCCATTGATTGTTGGGTTGAATCCTGTGAGGAAGGACTAATGAAGTTCGAAACACGTTGGGAGAAATGAACTGAAATTGATGTCGCAGGATTAGTTTGAGCCATGAAATAAGTCCTGGAATATCGAGTGCGCCTCTTTCTTTGGGGGCACTCAGATGTGAAATAGAGGACAGTGCCAGACCTTGAAGAGTGCACCACCGTTGGATTGAAATGGGTCCGTCTCAGCTGTAAAATAGATGTTACTGGGAATGGAGCATTCCAGCAGGCAAGAGATAAATATCACAAACTAAACTGGTAAGAAGTCCACTGGAGGACTGGTTATTATTTGGTATTGTCACCCCACCAAGATGAAAATATGGATGTATTTGGGCTGCTCATACCGGAATGCACTTGTAATAAACTCACTAAAAGGCCCACTTGTCGGTGATATGAACATTATTAATGAGCCATGGATTGGTGGGTTTAATCCTGGGCACAAAGACTAGGGAAGTTGGAAAAATGTTGGGGGTAATTAACTGAAATTGATGTCAGCGTATTGGTTTGAGCCATGAAAGAAAATGCCAGAACGCTGAGTGCGTCTCAGTCTTTTGAGGCACTCTAATGTGAAATAGATGACGGCTGCCCGGTCGTGGAGACTGCACCACTGTAGGATTGAACTGGGTCCGTCTCTGCTGCGAAATGCATGTTACTAGGAATGGTGTGTTCTGGCAAGAAAGAGATAAACATCGCAAATTAAACTGGTACGAAGTCCACTGGTGGACTGGTTATTATTTGGTATTATCACCCCAAATAGATGAAAATATAGATGTATTTGGACTGCTCATACCAGAATGCACTTGTAATGAACTCACTAAGAGGCCAACTTGGGGGCGAAATGAACATTATTAATGAGCTATTGATTGGTGGGTTGAATCCGGTGAGCAAGGACTAAGGAAGTTTGAAACATGTTGGGGGAAATTCAGTGGAATTGATGTTACTGGATTAATTTGAGCCATGAAAAAATGCTGGAACATCAAGTGCACCTCTGTCTTTTGGGGCACTATGATGTGAAATAGGTGACAGCTGCCCGAATGTGGAGAGTGCACCACCGTAGGATTGAATTGGGTCTGTCTCAGCTGATAAATGGATGTTACTGGGAACAGAGCATTCTGGCAGGCAAGATAAAAATATCAGAAACTAAAGTGGTACAAACTCCAATTGAAGACTAGTTATTACTTGGTATGGTCACCCCACGAAGATAAGGATGTGTATGTACTTGGACTGCTCAGACTACAGTGCACTTGTAATGAACTCACTAAGAGGCCTATTTGGGGGCGATATGAACATCATTAATGATCCATTGATTTATGGATTGAATCTTGTGTGCCAGGACTAAGGAGGTTTGAAACGGTTGGGGGGTAATTAGCTGAAATTTATGTCACTGGATTAGTTTGAGCCATGAAATAAATGCCAGAAGGACAAGTGTATCTCTGTCTTTTGAGCCACTCTGATGTGAAATATATGATGGCTGCCCGGCCATGGATACTGCACAACTGTAGCATTACATCCGGTCCGTCGCAGCTGAGAAGTGGATGTTACTGGGAAAGGAGCGTTCTGGCAGGCAAGAGGTAAATGTCACATACTAAACTTGAATAAAGTCCACTGGAGCACTGGTTAATGGTTGGTATTGTCACCCGACATAGAAGAAAATATAGATGTAGATTTAAACTGATCATAACAGAATGCACTTATAATAAACTCACTAAGAGGCCCACTTGGGGGCGATATGAACATTATTAATGAGCAATTGATTGGTGGGTTGAATCCCGTGAGCAAGGACTAAGGAAGTTTGAAATGCGTTGGGGAAAATTAACTGAAATTGATGTCACCGGATTAGGTTGAGCTATGAAATAAATGCCGAAATGATCAATGCGTCTCCATCTTTTGGTGCACTCTGATGTGAAATAGATGACTGCTACCCTGCCGTGGATACTGCACCATTGTAAGATTGTAATTGGTCCATCACAGCTGAGAAATGGATGTTATTGGTAACAGAGCTTTCTGGCAGGCAAGAGATCAATATATATAAGATATAGATAAGTCCACCAAAGAACTGGTTATTACTTGGTCTTTTCACCCCACCAAGATGAAAATATGGATGTATTTGGATTGCTCATACCAGAATGCACATGTAATGAACTCACTAAGAGGCCCACTTGGAGGCGATATGAAGATTGTTAATGAGCCATTGATTAGTGTGTTGAATCCCGTGACCAAGGACTAAGGAAGTTTGAAACACGTTGGGGGTAGTTAACTGTAATTGATGTCACCCGATTAGTTTGAGCCGTGAAATAAATGCCGGAAGGGGGTGTGGTTTGCCAGCCAAGATGGCGGGTGCGAGCTGAGTGAGCTCTGGAACAACACCCCAGATGTCTGTCCTAAATACGACATTGGGAGGCCGATAAATTGCTGTACGCCTATACGTATGTGAGTGGAGTCTGCCGGGAGTTGGCTGTGCCGGTCGGGTGATCTGAGGGGGTGGCGTGAGTGCCGTCGGAGTTGCCGGCCTCCGGGACGATGTGAAACAAGAGGCCTGTCTCGAGGCAGCTGCATACACGAGGCACGATCGGATCGGCGCCTAGAAGAAGCATCAACGGAGACCTGATGAGGTGAGACAGGCTGCAGTGGACTGGGTGAGGTGGCGGTGGAGTGGGGCCAGAGCCCTGTGACAGCGGAGACCTACCTGATTCGGATAGCCATTGCTCCTGCTCAACACTGATGGTGAGAGGCATACCTGGGGCGAGGTCTGCTACTGGGCCCAAGTGGGGTCACCACGAAGCAGGGACCCAGAGGTGTGAGGAGGGACTCCACTTCGACCCGCTGCTCCCCCTGTGGCCTGCTCAGTCATACTGGAAAGTTAATCACAGCCAAGACCAAACACTGGGGTAGTTGAGTGGCAACACCCCCGCAAATCTGGTCATCACGGGGAGGGGGGCTGCTCGTGCTGCTGCACCTTGACCTTGGTACTGTGCATGCAAGCAGGCCTCCTGCACCCCTCTTGAGCTGTATTTTGCCAGCGCCCACGACTGTGACCTGCGCCGATGCATGTTGCCGCCTTGGACCTCGCAATAGCAGGAATGGGCCGCCTTAATTCTGGAACAGGGGTTAAGCTGCAGACACCGAGGACTGAGGCCTTATACCCCGACTCGGACCTTGCAATGGCAGGAATGGGCTGCCTTCATTCTGGAACAGGGGCTAAGCTGCAGACACTGAGGACTGAGGCCTTACACCCGACAGCCACAAATTAGATGCAGTGCTGGTGGCTGTGGAGCAGATAGGCACCTCCTCGGATCAGACTCAGACCTCAATGGAGGGCAGGATTGATAAAGTGGCCAGCGATCTCACCCTGCTTCGTGGGGACCACTGCAAGCTAGCAGACAAAACTCGCTCGCTAGAAGACCAGTTGCATGACCTGGCGCCCAAGACAGATTAACTGGATACTTCGCTGCAGATGGCACTGGACCGGATGGGGTGCTGGAACATTGTGCAGAAGATTCAGAGGGGTGCACCAGGAGGAATAACATTTGTGTTATAGGCCTCCCTGAGGGCGTGGAGAACCCGAACGAGGTTGTCTATTGTGAAACCTGGCTCCGTATCTGGTCCCAGAGGGTTCATTGACAACTTTCTTTTCTTTTGAGCAAGCCCACGGGTCCCCACAAGGGCCCGACCACCGGGTGCTGGGCTGCACCCCTTCCTGCTCTGCCTGTTGCACTATGCAGACAAAGATATTATCCTGCTTGCAGTGAGATCACTCCTGACCATCTGAGTGGACAATGCCCCAGTTATGCTGTTCCCAGACTACACCATCGCCGTACAAAAAGAACGTGCTTCCTTTTTATCAGTGAAACGCAAACTCTGTGCCCTTAACTTGTCATACTCCCTCCTCTTTCCCTACAGGCTGCGAGAAGCAACTGATGGTAAAACGCACTTCTTTGACACAACAGAGGTGACCTGGGAATGGCTAGAATCCACAGGCCTTATCAGTCAAGGAGACACTGAAGCAGAAAGACCAGCAGCACGGGGTCTGCAATTCCACAAATGGAGAAGTCGCAAACAGCGTGTTGTTGCCTCGAAGGAAGTGAGACATGCTCCTGATCTAGAACAGATTATCCAGGAGAGCTGTTGTGCACTACAATCTGCAGCAGCTATCATTTTTCCATCAGTCACCTTGGACGTAGACGCAGAGCTCATAAATTCTAATGATGAGGACAGATCCTTCCCCAGAACTTCTTCTGAGGTGGGGTCTTCCACCCGCCCCGCAGTGACACCACAGACAGCAGATGAACTAATCTGAAATTACCAGATTGATGCACGTATGACAATTACTCTGTTGGCGGTGATGCTATGTGTGGCACCTAGAAGGTCTCAATTTGGTGCATACCAATTCCGCTTCTGGAGGGATTTTATTGTTTTCCCTGTGTTCTCGTAGCTCTGCGGCCTTGACGCCTGCATTGACGCCTTTTTCGGCCAGTGGCTGGTGATTGGGTAGCGCTCTACCTTATGTCTCCTATACTAAGTGCTGCATATAGCAACTGTTGGCTACCTGTGTTTATGCTGGACTAGGGGTTATGGCCTAGAATACGTCAAACACCACTCACCTCTCCCATTTTACTGCCCCACTTGTGAGGGCTAGTCCCTCACACTTATCACACCAAATAGGTGAATTGATTTGTATGGGCAGATACCAGTTGTCCCTCTGCTCTAATGGTATTTTCTCATGTTATCTTTCCACCAGTTGTTGGTCCTGAGTTGTATTTGTTTATTTTAGAATGGAGCCCGAATTCCCCTTGCCCTTTACCCCATGAGAGTCCCGTCACTAGTTGCGTGGACTCCTGTGTCTCTGGAAATTGGGCTGTGGGGCACTATCAAGCTACTGATCCACCATGAGTCCCAGCACTATCCTCACATGGAATGTGCAAGGCATACACACACCAGCACGTAGATATTCTGTATACTCATATCTTAAGAGTCACGCAATTAATATAGCGCTCTTGCAGGAGACTCACCTTGCGCAGCCTGAAATCGCCAGACTGCAGCAGCGTTGGCGAGGGCAGCTTTACGTGATGGGTTACTCCTCTTATGCCAAAGGGACTCTTAGCTGGGTTAGACCAAGCACCCCATTCGTGATGGAGGATCCAATCATTGATGCGCAGGGGCGATATGTTCTAGTACATGGACACCTTGCCATATATGCTCCCAACAAAGATCAGGCCTCCTTTTTCCACATGTTATCCGGCCCCCTCTCTCACTGGAGTGATCTTCCCAGGCTGTTGGGAGGTGACTTAAATAGCTTACTGGATCCCCATCTGGACCGTTCTTTCCCACCATTGCCCACTGTGCCTGCAGTGGTGGCTGCACGTGCGTTACGAAGCTGGCGCCAGAACTGGCAATTGTTAGAGACATGGTGTTAACGCAATGCTAACACCAGGGTCTATTCGTTCTTTTCTGCCCCACACCAACTACATGTCCGTCTTGACAGAATAGTATGCACCACTAACCTGTACCCTGCACTGCTGAGGACTGACTATTTAGGCCGCACTCATCCAGATCATAACCCACAGCTTATGCAACTGGGATGGGACATGCCTTCTTCAAGCATTCCCACCTGTCGACTCTGCCCGATGCTGTTAGAGGACGTAGCATTCAAAACATCACTAGATAGAGCGATTCCTGAATATTTCGAACATAACAATGGCACGGCATCCTCCATCTTATCTAATGGGAAGAATTTAAAGTCTTCATCAGAGTCCATTGTGTGGGCATACAGTGGAACCTACGCAAATCCATTGAGTGCGACCTGACTAGAGTGGAGAGGTTCCTGATGCAATATGAACAAAACGCTGCCCAACAATCCTCAGAAACTTACCGACTGTCGACTGCCCGAGCACAACATATATCCCTATTAGAAAGATTGCCCTGTCTAAATTATGCGGCCCATTCAGCCTGCACACTCCCCACGGCTGACCGATTGGGCAAATTGCTGGCCTGGCTTATTTGCCAAGAACAAGACTGCGGTCCTATTATGGAATGCCACTCAGCAATAGGGGATATGCTCCACGCTCCCCATGAAATACACTCCAAGCTCACATGATATTATGAGACACATTACCGCTCCTCTGCAACTGCAGACCCGATGGACTACGATTAATTTTTCACCCTGACCATTTTGTCTCAACTGATGGATGACCAGTGAGGAGAATTAGAGACACCCCTGACACTATTTGAGGTAAAGGATAGCATACATTCCTTGTCCGCAGGCAAAACCTCAGGCCCTGATGGCCTTCCATCTGACTTTTATAGGTTCTTCTCTACAGTACTTGCACCTCGCCTTCTTCGTCTCTATGAGGAGGCATTGCAGGCAGCGTTCCTACCTGCATCGCAACGAGAGGTGCTGCTGGTGTCGCTCCCCAAGCCCGGCAAGGATCCGTTGGAGTTAGGCTCTTATAGACCACTGGCGATGCTCAACATTGACTACAAAATCCTGGCCAAGGCCTTGGCGTCACAACTGGCACCCCTGATCCCTCGGCTGGTCCACCCGGACCAAAATGGCTTTGTGCCAGTGAGTGATACCTCCCACAACATAGACACCTGTATAGAGTCATGAGATACTCAACGCAGGATTGGCCTTGTGCAGGGAGTCTGGTGCTCGATTTGGAGAAAGCTTTTGACTCTCTGGAATGGCCCTACCTGTTCGAGTCACTGCAGCGATTTGGTCTCGGCCCCCATTTCCTACACATGGTGAGACTATTGATTACCCAGCCCCAGTTCAGAGTTAAGGTTGGAACAATCATTTCTGAACCAGTTGAGGTGGGCAGGGGTACTCGACAGGGCTGCCCCTTCTATCCACTGCTGTTTTCTCTGGCAATGGAGCCCTTGGCTGTGGAACTTTGCAGGAGGGGAGAGGCGTGGAGCATCCCACTGGGCAATGGCCCACACACCATATCTTTATATGCAGACGATCTTCTTTTGTACTTCAGAGATATTGGTAACATCCCTACTGAAGTTGCGGACATTCTGCAATGATTTGCCGCCCTATCTGGCCTGCCTGTTAACTGGGTAAAATCATGCCTCTTTCCCTTCAATCCCGATCTGCCGGACCCAGGCTTGAGACTCTCCGGAGTCTGTGTTCCTTGGCAACCCAGGATGTTCCGATACCTGGGTATACATATATTTCACAGGGAGGAGGACCTTCATGATAGAAACCTCAGAAAGGCAATATCCTCTATCCGTTCCCAGATGAACTTTTGGCAAACACTGCCACTCTCAGTAGCAGGAAGAATTGCCCTGCTGAAGATGGTAGTGCTCCCTCACTTATTATACTTCTTCTCCAATTTACCCTACTACGTGCCGGACAGTTTTTTTTTAGAGAATTGGAACCCAGAATAAGAGAGTCTGTGCCAAATATGGAACAGTATTACCTGGCTTCTCAGATTCAGTGGGTGGCACGACGGCTGTCTTGCCTTCAACTTTCTGACACGGCAACTGGTTCCCCACCTTGGACACTATCGCAGATCCTGACCCTCTTCCACTCTCTCACAATCGCCAAGTCACTTTTCGAGCTTTTATTAAGTGTGGCTCATCGTTGCTACCGCAGAAGTCTGTGCCTCATGTGTGCAACCATTCCCTATGCCCCGGCACTGGCGTTGCTGCCTACACAGTGTGGTTCATGACTCACGACCACTGCTGAACTAGTGCCTTGGCACGCTGCCAATATATACACGCTGGGTGACCTCTATAACGAAAGTAGATTCACTCCAGTTATTGTATTGATAGAGACGGGTCTACCGTCGGGACAGTTTCTACTATACAGCTCGCTGGTGACAGCACTATCGCACAGGTGGGGGGATATGCCAACCGAAACCCCACCACACTTACTAGTGCAGTACATACAGGTTATGGGACAGGGCAGGCACCTGATACGGTGGTTCACTGACGTACTCAGGATACACACAATATACACCCACACTGTGCTGCGCACCATCTGGGAAGGTGACTGAGCCAACCCGTTTACTGAAAAAGCCTGTGAAGTGGCCACTATTATCTACTTGGGAATCCTCTATCCTAGGTCTCTTCCCAAGAGATAGGAAACATAAAGCCTACACAAGATTTCTGGACCTTGGACTTCTGAGGGCCAAGCGCCTAGTCACTAAGAGATGGAAAGCCGCTGAACCTCCATCCACGATAGCGTGGGAGAATTTTTTTCTGGTGTGGGTGGAAGCGGAGGTAGTAGCGCTTAGACGTGAGGTCACTATGGGCAAGCGTAAATATCCCCTATCTGCCAGCTGGGACGCAATGCTGAACCGACTACACGAACCTGAGCATGATACCGGCACTGGGGATACAGACTTTCATGATATAAAATTGGTGCTGGAATAGGCAACCCATACACTAGGATTGATAACCGAGCCCTTGGTGACATACCTCCCTATATGTGTCACTTATGGTCAGGACAAGCTACTACGAATTACATTGTTCTGTCTACTGTTAATGCTGAATCCACAAGCCTATCAGCGGGTATCCGCATGCATAATTTACTGAGATAAATATCACAAACTAAACTGGTATGAAGTCCACTGAAGGACTGGTTATTACTTTGTATTTTCACCCCACCAAGATGAAAATATGGATGTATTTGGACTGTTCATACCAGAATGCACTTGTAATCAACTCATAAGAGACTCACTTGGGGACGATGTGAACAAAATTGTTGAGCCATTGATTGGTGGGTTGAATCCTGTGATCAAGGACTAAGGAAGTGCGAAACTCGTTGGGGATATAACTGAAATTTATGTTACCAGATTAGTTTGAGCAATGAAATAAATGCTGGAACCATGAGTGTGTCTCTGTCTTTTGGGGCACTCTAATGTGAAATAAATGAAGGCTGCCCGACCGTAGGATTAAAATCGGTCAGTCTCAGATGAGAGATAGATGTTACTGGGAACGGTGCATTCTGTCAGGCAAGAGATGAATATCACAAACTAAATAGTACAAAATCCACTGGTGCACTGGTTATTATTTGGTATTGTCACCCCACCAATATGAAAATATGTATGTGTTTGGATTGCTCATACCAGAATACACTTGTAATTAACTCACTAAGAGGCCCACTTGGGGGTGATATGAACATTATTAATGAGCAATGGATTAGTGTGTTAGAACCCGTGACTACGGAAGTTTGAAATACTTTGGGGGTAGTTAACTGAAATAGGTGTCACCAGATTAGTTTGAGCCATGAAATAAATGCTGGAACAACTAGTGCATCTCCATATTTTAGGGCACTTTGATGTGAAGTTAATCACCGCTGCCCGGCTTTGGAGACTGCACCGCCATAGGATTGCAACAGGTTCGTCTCAACTGTGAAATGGATGTTACAGGGAACCCAGCGTTCTGGGAGGCAAGGGATAAATATCACAAACTAAACCGGTATGAAGTCCTCTGGAGAACTGTTTTTTTTTTTTATGTTGTGACCCCACCAAAATGAAAATATGGATGCCTTTGGACTGCTCATGCCATAGTGCACTTGTAATCAACTGACTGAGAGGCCCTCTTGTGGGCAATATGAACATTATTAATGAACCATTGATTCGTGGGTTGAATCCTGGGAGCAAGGACTAAGGAAGTTAGAAACGCTTTGGGGTAGTTAGCTGAAATTGATGTCACCAGATTAGTTTAAGCCATGAAATAAATGCCGGAATGACAAGTGCGTCTCCGTCTTTTGGGGCACTCTGATATGAAATAGATGACGGCTGCCCGGCCGTAAAGACTGCACCACCGTAGGATTGAAATGGGTCAGTCTCAGCTGAGAAATGGATGTTACTGGGAGTGGAGTGTTCTGGCAGGCAAGAGATAAATATCACAAACTAAACTGGTACGAAGTTCACTGGAGGACTGGTTATTATTTGGTATTGTCACCCCATCAAGCTGTACATATGGATGTAATTGAATTGCTCATACCAGAATGCACTTGTACTGAACTCACTAAGAGGCCTAATTGGGGGAGATATGAACAATTTTAATGAGCCATTGATTGGTGGGTTGAATCCTGTGAGCAAAGACTAAGGAAATTTGAAACACATTAGGGGTCATTAACAAAAATTGATGTCACTGGATTACTTTGAGACACAAAATAAATGCCAGAATGATTAGTCCATCTCCGTCTTTTCAGGCACTCCGATGTGTAATAGATGATGGCAAACCAGCTGTGGAGACTGCACCACCTTAGGATTGAAAAAGGCCTGTCTCAGTTGAGAAATGGATGTTACTGGGAATGGGGAATTCGGGCAGGCAAGAGATAAATATCACAAACTCAGCTGTACGAAGTTCACTGGAGGACTGGTTATTATTTGGTATTGTCACCCTACCAAGATAAAAATATGGATGTATTTGTACTGCTCATATCAGAATGCACTTGTAATGAACTCACTGAGAGGCCCTCTTAGGGGCGATATAAACTCATTAATGAGCCATTGATTGGTGGGAAGGAAGTTTGAAACTCGTTGGGGGTAGTTATCTGAGATTGATTGTTCCAGGCTAGTTTGAGCCATGAAATAAATGCTGGAATGCCTAGGTCGTCTCCATCTTTTGGGGCACTCTGAAGTGAAAAATCTATCTATATGTATATCAAAACAAAACCCTTTCAGGGTTAGATTGAAGCATAAATTCTGCAAAACAAAATTGAGAACTCTGGGTAGTTCCCAAGTTTAGGTGGAGAGCAGGTCCAGTAATGAGCACCCTGCAACACCAGCGACTCTCTGGATTTGCTCACCTCAAACATTTGAGGTGAGCAAATCCGGAGTGTCACTGGTGTTGCAGGGTGCTCCTTACTGGAGCTGCTCTCCACCTAAACTTGGGAACTGCCCAGAGTTCTCTGTGTTTTTATATATAATCATGTTTATATATGTTTATATATGGATATATGGCCTCTGGTACGAAAAAGGATATTTTATTTGTGAACTTGGTACCATATTAAGTCAAGAGTTTTTTTAATGTTGGTATGTACCACTCACGTAAAGAACTGCACTTTTTGCATCAGAGAGTGCTTGCATTTGTGCCAGCTGTCTTTGTTTTAAAAGGAGTGGGCATGTATGTTTAATATAGCACTCCAGAGTTTATGGTTACACTTTGAGGACACATCGAGCCAAGAGGGCAAGATTTATTAAAACTTCACGCAGGGCAGCAGACAACTTGCTGCGTCAAAGGAGAGGACAGGAATGAGACATATTTATTTACCAAGATATGTTGCATTCCTTCTTTCTTCCCGTGCTGGTGCACTGAGCGCTGCCTAGCACCAACACAGCCACTCTTGTGCCATGGTGCAAGGATGCCATGTTACACCCTGGCTTGTTTTTGCACAGAAAAGGACACCTTCCTGCACAAAAACAATCCTTGGGAGCGTTTTCTTCTTTCTAAGTGTGCTGCAGCAGAATGCAGCACACTTAGAAAGAAAAAATCTTGGGGAGAAATAAACACATTTCTCCTCATTGGGCACACATCTACTGGGAAGGCCTAGTATTTTGACACATTCCCAGGTTTACTAATGATGGGAAATCAGGGAATAGGCCAAAATAGTATACATACATAGATGCATGGGAACACCCACTCTCAGTCTCCACTCAAGTAACACAAGGAAGCAACGTGCACTACAGATTTACCAGGCCATGCAAGTTGGCTTTGCATGGGTTAGTAGATATAACTTAAGTATCTGCATTGCACTTGCACCACCTTACCTGGCACAAGGGCAAAACAAACCGTTGATAAATCTGGGTTCTGGTATCCAGAGCAGTGGTGCATGGTGATAGCCTGACAGGGAGCATGTAGGACTGTAGTGGGCATCAAGTGAATGATGCTGACAGGATTCTGGTCTGCTGTGAACCAGGTGCTCACTTGGGCTGATTTAAAGTATGTCACTGCAGTAGTACTAGTATCTGGGGTATGAGCCTTCTCTGGGGTGTTATGTAGCTCAGACTATCACAATCTCCATGAGGTGCTGTACACAAAGGGAGACCGACATTGCCCATCAATAGTAGAATAGATGGAGAAACAAAGATCATTTGTTGGAATGAATGAATAGTTCAATGTGTAATTTTACGGTAGGAAATAAGGAATTGGCTATTTGATTTAGAAAGTACGAGGTTGTGCCTGCAAAAATGTTTTTTGTAGAGAGTACTACTAATAATTATTCTTTTTACCTTTATTCCATTCATAAGGATCCAAGGGAGACAGGGCACCTAAGGGGCAAACGGATGCCACCAATATCACCACTAGTGCTGCAGCGAGTGCAACCACTGCCACGACCACCACCAATGCCGCAGCTGTTACAGATGGGTCTGCTTGTCCCATTAAGTCAGGTTTATTGATATTTCTTACTTTTGACTATTCCCACTAGTAATGTATTATATCCTTCTGTGTTTACTTGTTTTCAACTCCCCTACCTAATGTTTATCCCTGCATTTCCCTATGTTTTCTATATTTCCTGTTTCCAAGGCAGTTTTCACCTGCTCCTGAAGCATTCCCACATCCCTTTTCTCCATGTTAGTGTTAATGGAATAGATCACAGGCCCAAATAGTCACACAACATGTTGGTTGAAAAGACTTTCTTTAGCAAAAACTCAAAAAGGATGAGGATAGAGATAGAGTGATAATAGACCACCAATGTTGTCTTGAATTTCACTCCACAGAATTCCATAGAGTTACATAAATACACCATGAGATTCTGTGGAATTCTGCCAAAGGGCAAAAATATGCACTTGGTGCAGCTCACGCTGCAATTTAGTGCTGGTAGCTCTTTCCACGCTGAAAAATAAGCTTGAACAGCAACACATAGTGCACAAGAGTGCATAGCCTTTTGAGTTGATTTTGCTTCCACTCAAGTAGAAAATCTATACAAGAAGCAACCCTCTGACTGCTCCCATGACGGCTTGCATTGGAAAGTCATGCCAGAAGTCTTCCTAGCAACCAGAAATCACACTAGAGGATATCAAATCTCACTCACCAGCTGCTTGTTGGAGCTTTTGATTGGTCTCATTGTCATCACATGGCTCAAATGGGAATAAATTCTGCCACATGGCGATTTATGGGCGTTTGGCAGGAGCCCCATGTTAAGAGTAATGCAGAGTCGCCACATTGCTCCAGTTTTGTGATTGGAGTTGAAAATTCAGCCCAGGCCTAGTATTCTAGTACTTTAATGACAGTGCAGTATGGCAGGAATGAGATACCATATAATACCATATGCCGTTTTTATTCCCCTTCTCCCCTTTGTTGCGTTTCATTCTTATCTGTCATAGCTTTGTCCCTCCATTAGGAGAAAAAAGTTTTCGGTTGATTACCTTGTTTTTAAAATGTTGTCAACCAAACCTCCCAAAATCACACTTTCAATAGAAGTTAGTTAAGTTAACTTTAGTGAGGTATTACTGTTGTTGGTGTTTAATCTAGTATGTAAAATGGGTGCATTATGTTTTGTCTAAGCGAGCAGTCTACTGTTGCCGCTGACAGTGCCAACCAGCCAGGGTCAGTGGAGGAGGCCCAGGCCGAGGGAGGCAAAGAAGTCCCAGTGGTGCCAGGGACAAGTGTTAAGTCACCTTGCTTTCTTATTGACAATACTGTATTTGTTAAGCTTTTACACCCTTCAGCTGTATGCCCACAGCATTTCACCATCTAAAACTGCAGCGCGGTTTAATTTGGCACAGCACTGTAGGTGGTGAAATGTCTGTCTGCTTCAGTTAACAAGATGACACAAAGTCTGCAATGAATACAAACCAAAGACAAGGTTTATCTCCCAATGCCACTCACTTATCTACTACATCACTTCATCATTCTTTCCATCTCAGCATGTGCTACATTTTTCTGCCCAAGTGACTTATATATCATGAATTCCATTATGGATTTATGGTTCCATTTTATTCCTTCCATCAACCATTGTTACTAAACCAAAAGAGTAGTACATGATTAATGACACCGAACCATTCCATAGCTAAAACTCTACCTAGCCCAATTCCTATATTTTACCTACCTGTAGATTACCTTTCCCCACTGCCAAGTGAAGGTATGTTTCAAAAATAGTTTGTGGCGGAGGCCAGTGTATTATGTGGGGCTAGTGACCTGATTCAGAGTTTGGCACATGGGATACTCTCTGACAACAATGGCTAATAAAATATCCCATTTGCTGTACTACAGTGGATATTTTTTTCTGTACACACTGTCTACTATAGTACGGCAGACAGATATCCATTATCTGCCACACATGTGAAGGAGTATCACACCTGCCAGACTTTATCTGCCCCTAAGTTTGGCCTCAAGGTAGAGAGCAGGGCCATTGGAATACATTATAATATCCTAATAACATGCCATTGCAGCTTCCTCAAAACCATGCTGCAGAGAAGCAGACCCACCAGCATGGCTCCACTAAGGTTGCACCTATAGGCCCTCATTACAACCCTGGCGGTCGGTGTTAAAGCGGCGGTAAGACCGCCAACAGGCCGGCGGTAAAAAAAATGGAATCACGACCATGGCGGAAACCGCCAACATAGACAGCCACTTTAACACTCTGACCGCCACGGGGCTACATACAAACACAGCGGCAGTCACCGCCAACAGACAGGCGGAAGACAATGTACTGCCCACACTATTATGAGAGGCCGATCCGCCACCTTTCCCGGGGCGGAACCAACGTGAACAAAAACACAGCGGAAACAGGACTTGGAAGAGAAAACACTCACCTCTCCATACTCCACGAGGAACCAGGAAGCCCTGGAGCCAGAACTCCAAATACTCCCTGCGATGGTATTCCTGCTCCTCTACCAGGAAAACGAAAGACGGCAGCGACGACCACGGTGAGTACTGCACCTACAACACAGCGGAGGAGGGAGGGAAAAGAGAGTGACACACACACACGCAAGACGCAAAACCCCCACCCCCACCCTCACCCACAACAACATACACACAAATACATGCAGCAACATTACATTTACACCCCCCCCCCACATCCCCCTGGAAGAACGCAAGGACAAAAGGAAATGAGTTGAACGAGTGTAATAAATAAAAATCCATTAGTCAAAATTTTAAATACAGTATATACAATTATGTACACCAACTACACAAGTCCGGATAGTACACCATTCATAGTCTGTTGGCCACTGGCCCAAAAAGCATGGGCGAGGCCCACACTCGATACCAGACTTCAAACGGAGAGAACACTGCAGGGGCATCAGATCGAAATGAAACAGGCACCTCAGGGGGAATGGAAGGGGGGGCACCTCAACTGTATGAGTGCACGACGCCAGCTCCACGAGGGGGCTCCATGCCCACTGCTGTATCCTGGGGAGTGCAAAGCCACAGTCTCACACGTCTTTACAGTGGGTGGTTTGCCCACTGCTGTATCCTGGGGAGTGCAAAGCCACAGTCTCACAAGTCTTTACAGTGGGTGGTTTGCGAACTGCTGTATCCTGGGGAGTGCAAAGCCACAGTCTCCCAAGTCTCTCCAGTGGGTGGGTTGCCCACTGCTTTATCCTGGGGAGTACAAAGCCACAGTCTCTCAAGTGGATAACAGTCTCCACTGGTTCTGGAGGGGGCTATGTGCCCAGAGTGCTTCATCCTGCCAAGGACTGAGGTAGTGGATGTGATACTCCACTGGTTCTGGAGGGGGCTTGGTGCCCAGAGTGCTTCAGCCTGCCAAGGACTGAGATAGTGGATGCCTTTCTCCACTGGTTCTGGAGGGGGCTTTGTTCCCAGAGTGCTTCATCCTGCCAAGGACTGAGGTAGTGGATGTGATACTCCACTGGTTCTGCAGGGGGCTTTGTGCCCAGAGTGCTTCATCCTGCCATGGACTGAGGTAGTGGATGTATCCCTCCACTGGTTCTGGAGGGGGCTTGGTGCCCAGAGTGCTTCATCCTGCCAAGGACTGAGGTAGTGGATGTGATACTCCACTGGTTCTGCAGGGGGCTTTGTGCCCAGAGTGCTTCATCCTGCCATGGACTGAGGTAGTGGATGTATCTCTCCACTGGTTCTGGAGTGGGCTTGGTGCCCAGAGTGCTTCATCCTGCCAAGGACTGAGGTAGTGGATGTGATACTCCACTGGTTCTGGAGGGGGCTTTGTGCCCAGAGTGCTTCATCCTGCCAAGGACTGAGGTAGTGGATATGATACTCCACTGGTTCTGGAGGGGGCATTGTGCCCACAGTGCTTCATCCTGCCAAGGACTGAGGTAGTGGATGCCTTTCTCCACTCATTCTGGAGGGGGCTTTGTGCCCAGAGTGCTTCATCCTGCCAAGGACTGAGGTAGTGGATGTGATACTCCACTGGTTCTGGAGGGGGCTTTGTGCCCAGAGTGCTCATCCTGCCAAGGACTGTACCCAGAGTGCGTCATCCTGCCAGGGACTGAGGTAGTGGATGCCTTTCCCCACTGGTTCTGGAGGGGGCTTCGTGCCCAGAGTGCTTCATCCTGCCAAGGACTGAGGTAGTGGATTCCTTTCTCCATTGGTTCTGGAGGGGGCTTGGTGCCCAGAGTGCTTCATCTTGCCAAGGACTGAGGTAGTGGATGTGATACTCCACTGACGGTGGTGCAACATGCAAGCTGCCCAGACTCCTGGAACTGACCACCAGCCTCTTACGACTGACCACTGTGAATGGCAGCCATGTCTGCATTGGTGCCACTGGCTCAGGATGTCGCGGGCCGCTGGCGGTGCTGGCGGCGGGCTCTGTGGCATCGGTGCTGGCGGCGGGCTCTGTGGCATCGGTGCTGGCGGCGGGCTCTGTGGCAGCGGTGCTGGTGCCGGTCTTTGTGGCGGCGGTGCTGGTGCCGGTCTTTGTGGCGGCGGTGCTGGTGGCGGGCTCAGTGACTGCAGTGCTGGTGGCGGGCTCGGTGACTGCGGTGCTGGTGGCGGGCTCAGTGACTGCGGTGCTGGTGGCGGGCTCAGTGACTGCGGTGCTGGTGGCGGGCTCAGTGACTGCGGTGCTGGCGGCGGGCTCAGTGACTGCGGTGATGGCGGCAGGCTCAGTGACTGCGGTGCTGGTGGTGGTGCGTGTGGCGGTGCAGGTGGCGGTGTGGTGGCGGTCTTGTCCGCCGTGCAGGTTGGCGTCGAAGTGGACCTGTCCTTGATCTTCTGGCCCTTCCCCACCTTGGATGGTGGCGCAGCTGTCTTGCCACTATCCACTTTTGTTTTGCCTAAGCCCTTGGTGGCAGGAGTTTTCGCCTTCTCCCTCCGGGATGTGGGCAACATTTTGACTTTTGTAGGTGGCGGAATGTCCTTGCCCTACTGTGGAACACTGGCAGCCCTGTTGCTTGGCGCACTCCAAAAGCCCGCAATTGCTGGCACCACTGTGCCCGGTGATGTGGTGGCTGAGGTGCTGGGTTGGGACCTGGAAAGGTGGTGGGGGGAGGTGTAGGGAAGATGTCAACATTAGATAGGAAAAGCTTTTTTGACACACTGGGACGGGTAGATGGAGGGGGTTTGGGAGTGGAGGAAGAGGTAGTGGATGTAGGAGGTGTACGTTTGCTGACTTTGGGTAAAGGTGCATGGGCTGGAGGCTGTTGGGTGGGTGTGTGGCTGCGTTTGTGTACTTTGGGAGGATGACTCACAGACACAATTGTAGAGGACACAGGAGATGTGTGAATGGTAGTGGGGGTGGTGAGTGCACGTGAGCGGTGTGTGGTGATGGGCGTGCTGGTGATGGAGGTAGTGGCTGAAGATGTAGTGCATGCAGGTGTGAGTGGAGACGAGAGACGGAGGGAGGAGGGAGACGTGGAGGAGGGGGACACAGTGGAGGCAGCGGATGTTGGTATGTGTGCATGGGTATGATGCTTGTGTGAGTGCCTGTGGGATGTGTGGTGCTTATATTTGCCTGAGCCACCCTTGTGTGTTGAGGTGTGTGCATGCTGGTCTGATGGTGTGCTTGGGATAGGCTGAGGTACAGGGGATTGGGTCTGGGTGGAGGATGTTGGAGGGGGAGGCTGGACACAGGGACAATGGCTGCCATCAGTGCAGAGGCCAGAGCCTGAAATGCTCTCTGTTGGGCTGCCTAGCCAGAATGAATGCCTTCCAGGTATGCATTTGTTTGTTGCAAATGCCTCTTGACACTCTGGATGGTATTCACAATGGTAGACTGCCCAACAGTGAGAGTTCTAAGGAGGTCAATAGCCTCCTCACTGAGGGCAGCAGGGCTGACTGGGGCGGGGCCTGAGGTGCCTGGGGCGAAGGAGATGCCCACCCTCCTGGGTGAGTGGCCACGGGACACACGCTGAGGGGCTGCTGGGAGGGCGGTGCTGGTAGGGGGGGTGGCGGCTGAACCTGTTGATGCGGGGGGCACAGAGGGGCCCGCCACCGCAAGGGAGCTCCCATCAGAGGAGGAATCGCTGCCGCTGATGTCACCTCCTGTCCCCGCCGTGAAGCTCCCCTCGCCCTCTGTCCCACTGGTGGCTTCAGACTCCGTTGTCTCGCCCTCCAGGGCCATGTGGGATGCAGCTCCTTCCTGCTCCGGTGGCACTGCTCCTCCGCCTGATGATGCTAATGCACACAAGAACAGGGAGACCACAAAAAGGGGGAGGGGGGGAGACAGAAGAAAGACATGTTCAGTGCATGCAATACCGCTACTGTTGGCGGACAATACAGACACAGCAGCCCTCTGCACTACCCCATGCACTTAGAGTTCCCTAATTAATCCCAGGGACATGGGGTACAAGGCCTATGCCCGATTGCTGCACACATGGAAGTCACAGGAGCCTGACTAGGTGTAGTTGGCTCTTACCACTGGTGGGGTGGGGGTGCCACATAGCCTGCCTCACGAAGGGACCTTGCCTACAAAACTCGCCCTGGCCTAGGGGAACCCACAGCCCACCTCCCACACCCAGACACCTCATAATGCGCGCAGAATCAGATGGATGTGACTGTACTCACCCCCTTGTGGCTGCTGTGATGCCCTCAAGCGCCCATCCAACTCCGGATAAGCCACCGCCAGGATCCGGAATATCAGGGGGGTCATGATGCGACGGGCACCCCTCCCACTTTGGGAGCCCATTCCCAGCTGGGCCTCCGCCACCTTCTTGCTCCAGCAGCGAATGTCCTCCCATCTTTTCCGGCAGTGAGTGCTCCGTCTGTGGTGGACCCCCAGAGTCCGGACGTCCTTGGCGATGGCACCCCAAATATCCTTCTTCTGGTGGGCGCTGACCTAGAGGAATAGTACAGGGGAAAAGGATAATCTTTACCCGTCCGGACCATCACAGTCATTGACCCACGTTCCCACCCTTGCCCTGATGCACATACACTCACCGTCCGCTCAGGAAGGGCGCCCCCCCCTGTATCTTCCATCCACACCACTCCAAACAGGCATTACCCATACAGCATGCTCACTGTGTACTCACCTGTTTGTCTGGATGACCGTAGAGAAGCGTGTACTGGGGAGGACCCCATCCACTAACTTCTTCAACTCCTCCGAAGTGAAGGCAGGGGCCCTTTCCCCAGACACATGAGCCATTGTCGCTACCAGACTGAGGTCACAGCAGCACTTGCAGTATAGGTCCTCTCCTGTCGAAGGTCAGGTATCAAGTGAGTGAACAGACAGAAAATGGCGGTCACATCCGCGGCGGTGCGTACCGTCACCGCCGGCGTACATCGTCATTGGCTCCTGGGACCCATAAGGTCCAATGTTAACCAATGCAGAGTTGCGCTGCGGTCTTCAATCGCCTACCACGACGGTGTACAACGCCAGCGCAGTTACCTCATAGCCCCTTGTCCTACATTACAGGTCAGGCAGCCGCCATTTCAGGGGGCCACATGACATTAATTTTAAGTGCGTCACACCTATCTAGGCCTTGCATACACACAGTGACAGGTACATTGCGGATTGACAACTGTGTGCAATAAATATTTTTTTTAATACCTCAGTGTTGGCTGACTCTCCGCTCGCTGTTCTCGTCCATAGGGCATGTCCACTGGGGCAGGTGAGGAGATGGCGGTATCCTCCGGTGTACAGACCGCTGGTGGACCTGTCGACAATGGAAGACAGACACATCATTATCACTTACAGACTTGATCGTGCCATTATCCAGGAACTGTGTGCTCAGTTGGAGCCAGACCTGATGTCAGCTATCCGCCATCCCACAGGAATCCCCCCTCTAGTGCAGGTCCTGTCAGTACTCCATTTCCTGGCAAGTGGGTCTTTTCAAACAACAGTGGTCATTGCATCAGGGATGTCCCAGCCTATGTTCTCAAATGTGTTGTCCAGAGTGTTGTCTGCCCTGCTGAAACGCATGCGCAGCTACATCGTTTCCCCTCAGGTAGAGGATTTGCCCACAGTGAAAGGTGACTTCTATGCCCTGAGACGTTTCCCCAACATCATAGGTGCCATTGAAGGGACACATGTGGCATTAGTACCCCCCGCAGGAGTGAACAGTTGTACAGAAACGGGAAGAGCTACCATTCAATGAATGTGCAGATGGTGTGTTTGGGGGATCCCTTTATGTGATGGGGCAACTCCAGAGGCACCATGTGTGGCTAATAGGTGATGACAAGGACCCTATACCCTGTGAATGATTGTCTGGGTGTGGGGTTGTCCCTAAGGGTTAGTGTGTGTCTAACTATTGTCCCTCGACATTTGCAGGTGACTCTGGGTACCCCAACCTGTCATGGCTACTGACCCCAGTGAGAAATCAAAGGACAAGGGCAGAGGAATGCTACAATGAGGCACATTGGCGAACTAGGAGAGTGATGGAAAGGACCTTCGGCCTCCTGAAGGCCAGGTTCCGGTGCCTCCATATGACAGGTGGTTTTCTCTACTACTCACCAAAGAAGGTGTGCCAGATCATCGTGGCCTGCTGTATGCTGCACAACCTGGCTTTGCGACGACAGGCGCCTTTTCTGCAGGAGGATGGTCCAGAAGGAGGTCTTGTGGCAGCTGTGGAGCCTGTGGACAGTGAAGAAGATGAGGCAGAAGAAGAGGATATCGACAAAAGAAACAACGTTATCCAGCAATACTTTCAGTTAGACACAGGTAAGAAGACATCACTGCCTCCCACATCTCATACAATTGTGAGACCTATCATATGTCTGTCACTTTCACCCAGTGTATGGACCCTGACTTGTCACTTTGCCTTTCCATTTCACAGATGTGGGTCCCACTGTGTGACCTCTGCTATATAACCTCATGGACTAGAGCTGTGTGACATAGGTATGTTGACAATACAATCGACATTGCTATTTTCCTTAGTTATAGCAAATACACATTTGTGAAAGCACAGACTGACTCCAGATTGTTTTGTGATTCAAGGGTGTTTATTTAAGTGCAAATTAGTGAAGGGGGTTGTAAAATGGGCAGGGGTGATGGTGGAGGAATGTCCATGGCAGAGTCCAGTCTATTTGTTTCACAGGTGCATTGTCCAAAGGGCATAGGAAGTGGAGCTAGAGCCTTTGATAGATGGACAGGGTGACGAAGTGGGACAGAAGGATGACATTCAGGGTGGTCTCATTTCTTGGCGGGGGTCTTGGCATTGTTCTCTGTCTTGTGCCTGGATCTCAGGGACCGTTTGCGGGGTGGTTCTCCATCTGTAGGGGGTGGGGTACTGGTGTCATGGTCCTGTGGCGGTGCCTCCTGTCCACTAGCGCCGGCGGAGGTGGTGGGCTGTTCATCATCCAGGCTCGTGTCAGGGGCCCCTTGTTGTGCCACAATGTCCCTCTTGGTGTTCACAAGGTCCTTCAGCACCCTTACAATGGTGACCAGGGTGGTGTTGATGGACCTGAGTTCCTCCCTGATCCCCAAATACTGTTTCTCCTGCCGCCGCTGGATCTCCTGAAACTTGGCCAGTACCGTTGCCATTGTCTCCTGGGAATGATGGTACGCTCCCATGATGTTGGAGAGGGCCTCGTGGAGAGTGGGTTCCCTGGGCCTGTCCTCCCTCTGTCGCACAGCAGTCCTCCCAGTTCCCCGGTTTTCCTGTTTTCCTGTTTCTCTGTCCCCTGAACCGTGTGCCCACTGCCACTGCCCCCAGGTCCCTGATGTTCTTGGGGTAGTGGTGGACACACTGCTGCTTGACGTGTCCTGGGGACAGAGGCATGGGCCCGCTGGGTGGGTGCTGTGCTGGTGTTTCCTGAGGGGGGAGGCTCTGTGGTGGCATGTTCCAGAGTGTGGGGAACCGACTGTCCAGAGGTCCCAGATGGGCCGGGCTGGTCATTTTATCCAGTTGGACAGATCTGCTGTCATCACTGTGGGCCTCTTCTGTGGGGGGAGTGGACATGTCTGTAACCTCCTGTCCGGTGAAGTTGGGTAGGGGTCCGGCAGGGGTGTAAAGGTATGATTATTGCATCTGTGTGTGCCATTGTGTGCAACGGGTGGGTGACCCTGTAGCCCAGTGCTTACATTCTTGTATAGGACCTTGTGTGATATTTGGTTTGGGGATCTGTGTGGGTATCTGTAGTGGACATGCTTTGATGATCGGTGTCCATACTTTGGTGTTGCATGCAGGGCTTGGTATTGGAATGTGTGGGTTGTGATAGTGGAACATTTGTGAGGTGTTGGAGTGATGGGGGTGAGGGTGAGGTATGTGATAGCATGCAGGTAGGGTGGGGGATGTAATAGTTAAGATTTGACTTACCAGAATCCATTCCTCCTGCTACTCCTGTGAGGCCCTCAGGATGCAGTATAGCCAAGACCTGCTCCTCCCATGTTGTAAGTTGTGGGGGAGGAGGTGGGGGTCCACCGCCAGTCCTCTGAACTGCAATCTGGTGTCTTGAGACTACGGAACGCACCTTCCCCCGTAGGTCATTCCACCGCTTCCTGATGTCATCCCTAGTTCTTGGATGCTGTCCCACTGCGTTGACCCTGTCTACGATTCTGCGCCATAGCTCCATCTTCCTAGCTATGGAGGTGTGCTGCACCTGTGATCTGAAAAGCTGTGGCTCTACCCGGACGATTTCCTCCACCATGACCCTGAGCTCCTCCTCAGAGAACTTGGGGTGTCTTTGCGGTACCATGGTGTGGTGTGGGTGATGTGTGAGGTGGTGTGTGTTGTGATGTGTGAGGGGATGTGTTTGTGTGTGTTGTCTGAGGTGCATGGATGTTGTGTGAGTGATGGTGTTGTGTGCCTGTGGATGCTAGTGTTGTTGATGGTGGTGTCTCTCTCTGGGCTTCTTTCTCAATTTTTGTCGTAGGGGTTTGTGGGTGATGTGGTTGTGTGTTTTATATTGGTTTGGGTGTGTGGGAGTGGTATGTGTATGTGTATCAGGTGTGTGTATTTAGAATTGTCCAATGTGGTTGTGTTTGGTAAGAGTGTGTGAATACCGCGGTTGAAAGACCGCCGCGTGGATCATGATAGTGTGGGCGTATTCCTGTTGGCATGACGGTGGAGGTTTTGTTATCGACAGTTTATCACTGACCTTTGGTGTGGCGGACTTGTGTGGGTGTCTGGATTTTGGCGGATTCCGGCCTGTGGGTCTTGATAGCTGTAGCAGAATTCCTCCGCTGCAGCGGTGTGTTGGCGGTCTTCTGCACGGCGGTAAGCGGGATTTACCGCCAATGTTGTAATGAGGGCCTTAGTTGCATTTTTCACAGCAGTTGGCCGGAGTCACTTTCACTATTTATTAACGGTTTATCAAACAAAGATCCCGGCCACTCTCCTGTATGCTCTTGAGGCCACAGAGATCTCAAAATGGATTTTTTTTAGATGGGTTGGAAGGGCAGATATAAAGACGCCTAGCCTTCTGTAATAACTCGGCCTCAGTGGCAGCCTTATGGCTCGAATTTGGTTTTAAGAATGTTTTCAAATTGGGCCTTGTGGCTGTGGTTAGGAGAGCTTATAGTTGAGCCCACAGTAAGGCAGATACCTTAAGAAATATAGCTTTTATCAATATCTTTGATAGATTCAAAGAAAAATCTATGTTTTTTAAAAACTATAATCTAGCTTTCCATTTGCTTGAGCTAAACCAAGATATGATTCAATCCTCTTCGCCCACTACTTTTAAAACTCTTTTAAAAGAAATGCCCTGGTTGAAAAGTTTCTCCTCGACTTACAGTTCTGCAGTAATAATAGGAGACTAGCCAGGTTAACTGAATCAGTAATTTTGAAACAATCTCATACTTACCTTTATTGGAGCCTTCCACATGAGATAATGCGCCTGTACCTTTTGCTGAGATTAGATAGATTGTCCCTTAGAGTTCTCACCTCTAAATGGGATGGATCTGATAATTATTGCGATCTCTGTCAACTGGGTGTGCAGAATTGTAAATATGTACTATTTATTGGTCCGGCTTTAGCCCCGGCCAGGAAAAAATGGCTAAAATCCTCTTTACCTGTATTTTAATATTTGCTCAGCAGGAGAAGCTTTGAAAGCTCTTTTTAATCCTCCTAATGAATATTTTTGTTTTAGGATTTTTAAATTCTTTCAGTCTTTTTTAAATTTCTACTGAGTGTTTTGTATTGGTGATAAATATGAAGATTGAAACTGTACTCTTTAGGGCAGATTGAAGAACTATGATAAGATTTCCTGGTGTTTCTCAATTCGCTTTTACTGCCAAGGGTCGTTTGTCCTGGACTGTATTGAATGCTTTTCTATTATTTCAGTTTGGAAGTATGCATTACACAACTGTTTTATTGTAGAAAATGTCATGGTATGTGAGGGTTTTCTTAGAGAAGTCTCCCTAGGGCTCCATGTCGCACTGTTTGAGGCACTTTATGGCTTTTTCTTCCTCAGAATATTTAATGTTTATACTCTAGAGGCTAATTTGAATAACTTGAACAACTTGATCAATTTTAGATTTGCTACTGTGACATATTATGTGAGCAATGTATTTGTATAATTTTTAGATCTTTTTTGATTTTCTGTGGAATTTTTAAATGAATGTTCTTAGGTCGTTTCTTTTTAGGAATTTCTTTAACCTGTGGCCCTCTTAGGAGTTTCAATTCATGAAATAAATAAACTGTAAAGTGTAAATTGTAAACCTTACTTGATTTTAACTGCCCGAGGATGGTGATCGTGGCATTTGAATGTAAAGTGGCAGCTATTTTATGGTACCATGTGCTTCTTGCATGTTCTTATCTTTTTATTTTTAACTTATGAAGTGATTTTCTATTTCGTGGTTTTAAGATATTAAGAATTGATTATCTATTGCTTGTACTTGATTTTAAATGTTTTTATGCCTGGATTTTTTCGGTGATGGAAAAAAATGTTTCAAACTATCGATAAATAAATAAATGAACATCATATCCTACAGAGATGACACCCAGCTCATAGTCTCCCTATCAGAAGTCCCATCCATCACAAAGGCCAACTTCCGCAGGTGCATGGTTGGCATTGACGACTGGATGAATAATAGCTGCCTAAAACTCAACAGAGACAAAATGGAAGTGCTGATCTTTAGGAACAACACCTCCCTGTGGAACAACTCTTGGTGGCCTACTGAACTAAGACCAGCACCCACACCAAGAGACCACGTTCACAATCTTTGCATCATCTTGGACAGCAAGCTTACCATGAAAAACCTCCACCTGCTTCCTCACTCGTCACATGCTCCATAAGATCTTCAAATGGCTCTGTCAACACCAGATGAACCATCACTCAATCCCTAGTCACTACCTGGCTGGACTATGGCAACGAACTCTACGTAAGAATCCCCATGCACCTCCTGAACAGACTGAAGACCATGAAGACTTTAGCAGCCAGGCTCATCCTTGATCTCCCCAATTGGACCCACACCACACCCACCTGAAGAAGCTCAGCTGGCTCCCCATTCAGAAGAGATGTCAATTTAAGATGCTGATACACACCTACAAGTCCCATCACAATCAAGGACCAGCATACATCTACCACCACCTGAACGTCCATCAACTATCCAGACACCTGAGCTCTCCTTCCCTCTTCCTCGCACACACCACTCACATCTGCTGAAGCAACAGTGGAAGATGCACCTTCTTATGTCTGATGCCGAAAGCTTGGAACTATCTCCCCTTTCACCTACGGACTTCATCCTCTCGTCTGGAATTCAGGAAATGACTCAAGACCTAGCTGTTCAACTTTTCCCTTAGCAGCTACGTTCTCAGTGCCTGGATGCCCTGAGGAGTGATTAACCACACTCTATAAATCCTGTTTGATTGATTGATTGATTAATTGAATCTTCTGCACCTCTGGAGCATCAGGGTAGAGAGTTCTTAATACAACACTGGTTTGTGGCCCCCTTAAATGTATAGGGTGGACACCCCTTACTTGCTGCATAATGTTTCTTTGAGTTGAAAGTTAAGATGCCTGGGGGATGGGCACCATCCCACTCGGATAACCTACTCTATACATTTGGTTGAGTTGTATAGATGACTCTGTGGTGCCTGCGCCAAGGAGTTGAGGGAAGTGGACATGAATATATCCCGTAATGTCCAAAACTTCTACTCTAAATAGTGCCTCTCTTATGCAAATATTGTTTGTGCTCAAGTGGCTCTCAGGCCCTCCTGTGGGCCTGCAGGGAGGTTTGCTGCTCTTGGATGCGCAGAACCTCTTGCTGCAGTGGTGTTGTTGCATTGTCCTCCAGTGTGGAGCCTCTGTGGAGAACCCAGCCTCTAGCTTATGTCTCACTTCTCGCTGATCCTGCAACAGCTCTTGCTTCACTGCCTGAAGGTCGTTTTGCCAGGAGGAGAAGAGGGATTTCATATGAATGCCCTTGTCAGAGGTGATTCGTCATTGCCTTCCACTGCAGAGGCGTGGCCTCTTTGGGGCTGCTGGCCTTCTTCGACTGGCATGCCCAATATGTGGGTTAGCATGTCTTGAATATTGAGCTCTTTTGCTCCCCATACCGCTGCCATCTCAGGGGTCCTTGTAAGAGTGGGGTTGGGCAACCACAGCTTTAACTCAGGTGTTATGCCAGTAGTTCAAGTAGGGCTAAGAGCCACTGGAGTTCACCCATTCATGCAGAAGCTGCAGGGGGGAGCAGTGAAGCTTTTGGGCATCAGCAAGCTCCTGCGCCTCCCCACTAATTAGGCGGGCCAAGATCAGCATGGTAGTGCCTGACTGATAGGCATTTCAGGCATCTGTGCTGGTGCACCCTCACAGCATGCTCAAAGGCTTCTCATCCCAGTTTCAACTCAGCAAGGTGCTATCCTGGTCTATGTAGTCCTCCAGGGCCACTCGGCATATGGCGCTATCAGCACTGGTGTGTGGGGTCCCAGCAGCTATCATCAGACGGTGTGTGGCCTTGCAAGCTGGGGAAACACCAACAGAGCTCCCGCCCTCAGCACTTCACACCCTTTTCCATCATTACAGCCACCATCTTAGATGGATAGGCGCTCAGGCCGTGTTTGTCAGCACTATGTGCTCCATGCATTGTGTCCTGTAGCGCATTTGGGATTCACCCAGGGCAGTCAGGGACATGTCCTGCTGGTATTGAGCCTCCTAGAGGCCAGGGCCTGCTTCTAAACAAGGCTCTGCATGGCAGGCTGGCAGAAGAGCTGAGGAAGTGTTCTATGCCTCCATCTTGGCCACGCCCCTCAAAGATGATTTTTGAAGAACTGCCCTTCATAGTGTTTTTCTGGGCTCTACCTCATCCATTGGCACTAAATAAGTTATTGAAGAGGTATCAAATAGGTCTAGGCCGGCTGACACAGATAAGTAATTACTGGCTATATATCTTGGATGTGGAAGTGGGGAGAGGACAGGAAGCACAGGTGACCCTAGCAAAGAGCAGGGGGGAATCTTCTGGAGCAATATGTTTATGGTAAGCTATGCTATTCTTTCTTTGAAGCTGCTCTGTTCCCAGGAAAGATGCTTCTCCTCACCAAAGGAGGGGCCCTCAGTACAGAACCAGTAAGTGTTGGCTTTCATGATAGGTTTCCTAATCTTAATAAGAGAGAGTTTCAAAGCTCTACACACTGACACAGATATTATGCCATCTTGAAAGACTCACAGAGCAGGGTTTTCTGGGACTGTCTGCAGTAAAGTGGACAGGAAGTACTGTGAAAGAGGGCTGGGTGATCTATGGGAATTCCCTCTTGAGGAAGACCCCTCTACGCCAAAGCCAACTATCCACTCCATGTTTTTGGAGCTCAAACAAAGCCTTACCACCATAGGCTCTAAAATTGATCCGTGAACAGATGGACTAGACCGCCTCAAAGAAAAAGTAGATGGCCATGAGACTCACCTTGATCACTTGGAACAACGGATGTCAGACCTTATTGATGGCCATGCAATGGGGGAAAAACTTCTGCAGATGGAGAGAGTGTTGGATCGACCAGTGACTGCTACAAAAGGCTGCAACAAAAGGCTCAGGACCACACCCCCAAGCCCAGTGGCTCCTGCTTCTATGATGGATGGCACCCTGGAAGGGTGTGATTGCTTCTTCAGGCTACACTTTGGAATCCCAACTTACGACCCTTGGTCAGGCATTGTAGGGACTCAAGTTCGCACCTACGGGATGGTTCCAGTGATTTGTCCACCACTCTTCTGTTCTGTGGTGATTTCAGGGAGGGTTCATTCAGTATGGCCTGATTGGGGGGTGGGCGATGTGGGAGGTGGGTGGTTGATTGTGTTTGTGTGTGCTGTTTGTTGCACTAGTTGCTTTAATGTTGCCTCCCCTTGCTTCCATATCAGCACTCATTATGACTTCGTGATCAACCCACATCATGACTGACAGGTGTTCAGTGCTACCATTGTACTGTTGTGTATGTTAATGTGAACAATCAATTGCTTGACTAGGAATGTTAGAGGATTGTATAATGCACACAAAGCAAGGCATATCTCCTCATATCTCCAGCATCATGACAAAGATATTTGCATACTTTAAGAGTTACATCTTACTAACTCCACGCAAACACGCCTGCATGCTGGGTGTATTGGTGAATGCCATGTGGCGCTATAGACCCACTATGCACGTGGAGTTGTAGTACTCATCGGTAAAGAGATTCCCTGGCGTACCCAGAGGGTGCTTAACGAACCTCAGGGACGTTATGTGCTCTTGTCTGGTACGCTCTGCAATCATCCACTACATCTCCTAGCTATTTACGGCCCAACTTTCATGGCCCTGATCTTTTTGCAGAGGTCTGGAGGCTGGCTGGCACACTAGGTCCGGGTGCACTATTATGGGGATCAGGTTTAAATGTGATGCTAGACCCGATAGCGGACAGTCACAGCATCACTACAGTGCTGAATCTGCCCTCACTGTTGCAACTACTCATGTCTGATAACTGTTTCATAGATCCCTGGCAAGCCGTACATAGCTCCAACAGGAAGGGCACTTGTATTACTACCGCACACAATACCTGGTCACATATAGACCTCTAGATTGCCAATTGGGATGTCGAGATGTGGACATCTAGAGTCAACCATTTACCGCACACATTTTCTGATCATGCCCCTGATCTGTTACAATTATGTTTCCCTGCAGCCGTGTTGAGGGCGTTCTCTTGGAGGCTTCGGAGGGGGGCCCTCAGAGACCAAGTTTTCCAGGAGGAGGTAAGGAAAGCTATACTTTAATATTTTGAACTTAATAAAGCTTCAGTAAAATCCCATTCCACCCTCTAGAATGCATTTAAAGGAGTTATTAGAAGGGTGTGCCTAGCAAAGCAGGCTGGAATACTAAAAGCACTGCACAGGGACCTCGTTGAGCTTGAGACTGAGCTACCTGCCCTTGAGCGCCAGTACTTTGCTGATTGCAATCAATCTACAGTATATTAGCTGAGATCAGGACCTGATCAGATCACTTTGAGGAGGCAGCCCAGAGGGGAATGCACTACCTGGGCCATGATGTGCACGCTCAGTGATACAGCAAGAGGGACAGAGCTGACAAGATACTGGCCACCTTTCTTCTCAGACCATGGACCAGTGATCACATTGTAGAATTAGTAGATCAGGGGGACAGAGGCTGTTAAGCAGATGATGAGGTCTTTTCTTTCCTTGCTTTACACATCCACACAATCCACACTCTCTGAGGCCCTCACTACATATTTTGACTCTATTCAACTCATTTGGATTGTGGGAGGTTATAGGCACTTTCTTGATGAACCATTCACCAGGGAAGACATAATTCAGGTTATTAAACAGCTATCTAGAGGCAAAGCTCCTGGGTTGGATGGACTCACAGCTGCCTTCTACAAGCAGTTTGCATTGGAGCTGGCCACGCTCTTGCTAGAAATTTATGCAGAGGACTAGAGATAGGCACTCTTCCCCCCTCCTTGCTCGAAGTGCTGTTCATCACTATTCTGAAGCCCGATAAAGACCTGCAGCACTGCAAATCTTATTGCCTGCTCTCCATGATCAATATCGATAATTAGATCCTTGCGAAGTTGATAGCCTTCCAATTGATGCCCTTTCTGCTGCTGTTCACCTGCTCCGATCAGTCTTGATTCGTGCCATGCAGATCGACGGCTCACAATTTACGCACCTTTCTTGCTGTTTCACAGATGATTGTACTGACCTGCAGTGCTGCCGCTGTCTTCCTGGACACCACTAAGGCGCTCCACTCGTTTGACTAACCATACTTATTTACCCTACTAGCCTGGCTCAGACTCAATCCTAAATTCTTCCACTTAATTGGCCTGCTAAATCAACAACCCATGGCCCAACTGTGCATTAATGGTGTGATATTGGACTCCTTCCCTGTGACAAGGGGCACCTGTCAGGGATCCCCTATCTCTCCTATTTCATTTGCAATTGCTATGGAGCCCCTTGCTGGGCGACTGCGTCAACATTATACTCGCCAGGAGTTGGCCTTCACGCCCAGGGCCACATTAGTCTCTATAAGCTGCCAATGTTACACTCTAATTTGGATGTACTGATTCATGAATTCATTGCCTTTGGGGATCTTTTATATATTATGATTAATTGGGCTAATTCCATCATCTATCCACTCACAGATCTGACTGCTGAATATCCTTTAGAGTTCCCACAATGCTGGGCCAGAGAACAGGTCAGATATCTTGGTATCTGGTTAAGTAGAAATCATGATGAGCTGTGGCCGGCTAATTATGTACGAGCCCTCACCTGGCTTGAGGACCATCTGGAGAAGTGGTGTAGGCTACAGCTCTCCCGAACTGGCTGTCTAGCTATAGCGAAATTGGTGCTACTACCTAAATTTCTGTATCTGTTTGTTAATCTTGCCCTCCACTTGCTACTCACTTTTTGCCAGAAACTGCGAGCATGTCTTATCTCACTTGCTTGGGCTGGAAAGGCCCCCAGAGCCAAACGGGAACTACTTACACTCCCCTTTAAGCAGGGAGGCCTTGGAGCTCCTGATATGGGGCTCTACTATAATTGCGCGCAGGCCCAGTTTGCACACTTCTGGATAAACCACATACAATTTCAACCTCACACGGCCCGGAGCATGGCCAGGTGCACCCACGGCCCTTGAAAATGGCTTTATGCCTGCCTACCAGAGAAGGCACTATGGCCTCCCTCTCAAACAACCTCACTAACCATCAGTTGAGGGCTACCCTGCATGCTCAGTGCAGCGTTAGGATTGGCTGGGTGCGCCATCCAGGTACATAACCTTTATTAAGTGCATTGTTGATTTGCAATGGCTTCAATTCATTACTTTTGCAAAGGAAAACATTGCTTGCTTTCCTGATGACACTCTTCTTACTATTCTCTCATCTGAACTCTATAGATAGTTTGATCACTTTCTAAAATAATTCTGAACTGTGAATGTGTAATTGAAGCTTCTATCCCTAAAATATAAATAAGAAAAATAAGCTCCTTAATGAGCCGGATATTTCAGGTGATCATCATTTACTCTTTCAACTTACTTTTTCCATTTTGCAGTTTTGAGGATTTCTGAAAACACCCTGTGACTGGTCATCAAATTTTGACTGTTCACCCAGAACTAGCCATGGACACTGATTCTCAACCATTATGCTCCAGTTCAGTACTGAAAAATGCTGCTATTTCTTCTATTCACATGATATAGTATGATTTACAGCAAGCCCTTGCTTTATTTATAACTCATAGCTTATTGCTGTGTCTGTAGAGATTCATGCGAAAGGTGGTTGGTGCCCAGGATTTATCTTGCCAAGTTCCCCATTTTCCAAGACATTAAGATTATACTCTGAGCATATGGAGCTCATACTCCTGAAATGTATTACATTTGTCTCCATGACCACAACTGATCCTAAATTTTAAACCACATCTGGTACCTTGTGATAGAACTTGCAACTATTCCTAGGTCTGAAGCTGCATGAGCAAAGGTGAAACATGGCATATTCCCATCATATTTCATTTTAGTACTGAGTCTTCATGGTCCCACTGGCAAGATGCTTATTTATTTATTTATTTTTGGATCAAGTGGCCTGCAGCTTTTCCTGCCCCTGGGACAACACTGGTGATTGTAATATGCTTTAGGATACTACAAAGGGACTGCAGTTCTGGTGGTCATTCAATTACTACAGTTGTCACAGCACCATACCTGACCAGCTTTCTCTAATCCAGATTGTAAGGATCTCATTGAAATACTCAGGACCCCTACCAGATGTCCACAGAGCAAGCAGCAGCTACATGGCCAAACTGTGGGGGTTGCAGACTTTTTCTCCTAATGCCCTGGGGCCTGACTTACTATGGGCTTTAGCAACTGGGCCAAGTACCCCTTCAGCACTTGACTCCCAGTGGTAGCACAGGTGAAGCATTCCAAATATTCTCTGGGGGAAGTGGATGCAGGGGTGGCCACAGGCTCACAACTAAAGATTCGTTCAATAGCAGCAGGAAATGATAAATAAAGTAAAATATGGGACACATAAACAACACACACAGTTCTTTTGCTGTCAGTATTCTTGTGTTGGATGGGGGCCCTTGAGTCACACTTCCCTCTCTCTATTGGTAGCATTAATAGCATCCTCCCCAGCTTGGGTACCCGCCAATGACTACGCCACACATGGAGCTGTAAATCGCACATCTTTTCTCCACCACATGTGCCGGTGAACTCTACATTCTAAACCAAGCTTCCATTACTTCTATTGTACTAATTATGTCAGACTGATACAGAGTCCTTTAGAAGCGATAAAGGTTTCTTCCTAAAAATACAAGACACTGCAGTGGTTGTTCCTCAATCACGGTAGGCGACATCAGGTTAGGCCCAATTAGCAGTCCAAGTCCCACTCTGACTCTTCCAAATTCAAAAGTGTTCCAGCGCTTAAAGCACTCTCAGGCAAAACAAGTGCTCCTGGGCCTTTCGGCCCTACCATCAGTCTGACCCTCTCCTGCAAAGGTTGATCTACTAAAGTCTTTGGGATCGTTCCACACTCGGATGTCGTAGAGGTCTGCAGTGGCTGCTGGCAGTGAGTAGTACTCTCGGCTTTGCAGAGGTGGCAGCTGGTATTCCACAGTGCTTATTCCTATGACACACTAAGTTCTTATGATTCTTCTCACAGCTAGAGAAAGGATCACACAGATTCCGATACTTCAGTTGAGGTTCAGACACACATGGGTCACAATGGTGTCCTTTCTTCACTGCGTCAGTGAAATCAGGCAACGATCCTTGCTCTTCACAATGGCCCTCTCTGGATACTTGGTTACCGACTTAACTCTGCACACAGGCTATGGCCAGATCAGCATGGCAGTAATGCAATTTTTACTTCAGCCCCCTCTGACATACAGGGTCGCTGATTTTATGCTGCACACTGGTGACAGCCCGATCAGCACAACAGTAGTGCAATCTTCACAGTGGCTCTCTCTCCAGTACAAGGTCACCAACCTTGCTCCATGCATGGGCAACAGCCCACTCTGTAATCTTCACTGCACCCCCTCTGGCATACTGGGTTGTTGAGTTGAATCTGCACACTGGCGATGGCCCAATCAGTGCAGCAGCAACTTCCTCACAGTGGCGATCCTCCCTAGACATCCCACTCTCCAAGTGCTCTTCTCTTCCTCACAGGGTGCACTGCTCTTGTCAAGCAAGCAAGTGCTAGTGCTCCAGGTTTCAGGGCTGGTGGTGTCCCCTCACCCAGCTGGGGGACTGTCAGACTTTAGCCCCAGTCCTGGTCACAGGTAGAAGTCTTGCAGGCATCTCCTTCCTGACTTATAGCCCAACTGGCTGCTTGACAGTTGACAATTTTGGGGGCCTCGAGCTCCTCTTCTTATAGATTAAACTTTGCATGACTGGGCCTATACGCCTCACTCCAGTGACACAAATAACTCCTGGTAAAAGCAATAGCCTTTAACCATCATGAGGGTAGTGATTTGGGCTACCCTCCTGGTCCAACAAGACTGCAATCCGTGAGACAGGCTATGTCATGGTACACCTGCATTATCTATGTTCGCCCTTGACAGCAAAAATCAGCACTTGGGATCTAGATATCATTGTAACTAGGAGCACTCTGGGCAAGGGTACATGTCTGTCACCATGCCAGGGACTTTTCCTTTCTAACAGAAGGTCCCCTGATTAGAGGTAAGTGGTAAATCGTCTGTTGCAGAATTTCCTGTTGACGTTTGCCATAGGAATTACCTAAAGGTAAAACATGATGGCAGATCATTCATCAGTCCTAAAATCTGAAATGCAGGATTTATATCTGGCACGTGGAACGACTTTTATTACCACCAAAACTCTACTCAAATCACAGTGTACTGGTTTCCTATAAGTATCATTTTGCAAAACGTTTGAAACGTTTTCAAAAATAGAATATAAACTAATTATTTTACCTTGTGTCCTAATATCAGAATCCTCCCATCAGACCTATGTGTTGCAACTGTATGTTGTACATTAGATTCATTAAGAACGCTTTATACCTATGTATACACTTTAAAGTACGAGGAACACGATTGCCAATATGATCAGTGTCAATTCTTGCAATGGAGTTAAGTAAAATCATTACTCTTCACAAATATTAATTCACAGTAATCAGGTTTGACTGACTGTAACTTCCCTACGTGGCTAATCGTGAAAAAACACTTTAGCGAAGTTTAATGTTAGGTACAAGACACGTGAGTAAACATATTTTTCATTTTTAGCATTCCAAACATTTCAATGGCAAAAGTTACAAAAAACTGCTGATTGAGAACCCTAGTATGAACAACTTAAGTGTCCTTGCTGTCCAATCAAAACAACGGCCACTATACAATCCAACTGGACTATACAACTCACAGGGGTCTAGATATTATACATATTGGTATATGCACAATTGGTTTGTGTCAACCTGGCGTTTCTGCGAGTGAATGCAGGATGAGGGTATAGCCAATAAGTGTCCATCCTTTGGGCCCTTAGCCAGCATGTGGGTTAATTTCTTTGAAAGACCACACTCATAATCTGTCTTTTTTGGTGCCAAACACACATAATTGGGCATTCATGTGTTCGTAGTACATGGGCATCTTCAAATTCAGACCTGATTCTGCATTTCATTTTTAAACCTACCCTAATGTTTTTCATAGTTTTTTATAAACGTAACAAAGTAGAATATTTGAGGTGTGTATTTTAGATATTTCTTTCATTCATTTTAAAATCTATGTTGTTTTGTCAATGCACATTCAACCTTTAGCAGGGCAACATCTCAGCTCATCCTTCAATCATAGAGCTGTGTAGATTGTTTTGTGAAGTCATGTGATTTCCATAGCAGGCTGTTTTAAACATGTATTAAGAAGTCTCTTACTTTCATTACACATTTTCATAAAATAATACTGCACCAAACCTTGACAAATCAGGCAAAAATGCCAAATTGTTATGCCATTAGTGGAACAGCAAGCTTGCTTTATCTGTCTGATATAAAATTCTAGGTCAGTTAGGTCATTTTGAAGTCTCGTTTCAATATAGGCTCAAAATGTATTGTTACGAGGTCAACTATAGTCAATAGACCATATTTTATTGTCATTCAATCATATGTTTATAGTTTAACAAACGAATGCTCCTGTGGTTTTTAGAATGTGGAGCAAGAAAATATGAACACAGGTTTCTAATTTATGTCAGTTACCCAGAATATTAAGCCATGGACTGACAGTCAGCACAGATCTTTGAACAGACTCACCTTAGATGTGTAAAAAACATCTCGATGCAGAAATTATAAAAGAACATGTAGTCATAAGAATCAACATTTGGTCAGCTTCCAGGTTTTTCCTCAAAGTTAAAAGCTCTGGGCCACAATACAAATTGTAAAAGTAATATTAAAAAACACGGATTATTTTGACAGGGTACTGTAATATCCAGCTGTATGGAGAATACACATATTGCAAGAACATCTACAAACATGTTAATGAAATGCAGGGTACTTGTTACCTTTCTGTGACACAGTCCTATTATTTGTGTTTAATGTTTGTATTGACAACTGACATGTACATTTTAGAAATCTCCTTAATAACTGTGTATCACTACAATTAAAACAAGTGAACCTGCCAGAGGAGCAACTGCTTATGCCCCGCCCTAAGAAATGAGAGCTTTAAAGACATTCTAAGTTAATTTACAAAGACTTGGACACAGCAGATAACGTGTAAGAGACTCTTTTTTGTAGTTGCAAATTCTGCAGCCACTCTGCTGAAGATTTCCAAGATTGCTGCAGCTCTCCTGGAAAATATCTTAATCTCAAATAATGTAGGTCTTGTGTGTGAGAAAGTGCTTCTTTTGTGTGATCCTCCCAATTTTTTGCTGAACACTATCGCTGTTTTTTAAATTCTGCACAGATGGTCACTACTGACTTGTCCAGTATGTGCTCTGAACCTTAAAACATGGTAAAATAGTTAACTCCTATTTGGCCTATTTAACTTTCCAGTAAGGCCATACCATATGCTGCAAGAAATACTCCAGTGGCATGGAAAAGTTCAATGCCATATATAGACTGCAACACATGTTATGCTATCCACTAGGATGACAAAGAACAGATGGTTTCAGGGCTACCTGTGTAGCCTGACTATTGCTGCTTTTTAACCTGCAAGCAAACCTCTCAAAATAATCCTATTTGACACAAAAGAAACCTATTTTATATACTAAATAATTCACCCCTAAGTATGCCTTGTAGCACACAAGTTAGGTGTCTAGTATTTAAAAGTGGTAAGGCAACAATTTAGTGTTGTCATCTACCTACAGTGGTTCACCTCCTCAAAAGCTATTTTCACTGTGAAGGGATGTAGCTTTCACATTAGAAAAGCAGAATTTTGATAAACAATCATAACTCTGCAAATGTTGGTTTGGGCAAGCTACTGGAACAGTTCAAGTACAATTTTTGTAATGTTTATTAAAAATACAGTTCAGTGCTGAAGTCAGATTTTAATGAATGTTTAAGAAAAGTGAATTTTAAAAACTTTAACTTTGTCTACCTATACCTCTGGTGGGCTAATTAGCATTGGCCTGCAAGTAGCTGTGATTTCAGTGCTTCTCCTTGATAAGGGGTGAAAATTGCTCTAAGAACAGAAGCAATGGCTTAGGCATTTTGGAAGGAAGGTTTGGGTGTGAGGTATGTGACACACACCGGCTCAGAAAGGGCAGCGGGTGAGGGCTCAGGTATTCCATTACCTTGAAAGGAACCAGGATCATGCCTGCCATCCCTTCATGGTTAAGTGTGAAGGGAGACCATGGGAAAATAAGACTTTTTCCCCTAGGCTTTCTATAGACCATTTCGCGCCAGCACAGTGGGATATGGAGCTGGTCCCTGAACCAGTCTAGTATAGTGAAGGAAAAGGGGAATGCTCATGTCCTGAAATAAAACCTTGGCTAGTACACACACCATCACCGAAGGCAGAAAGGCAGTGACATCTTGGATTTCACATAGAGTAGTGCACTGTGGGATAGTTGCAGGAAGGCAAACAGAAAGTCCTTCAAAAGGTGGATAGTTTCCCCTTTGAAAATAAATATCCTCTTTGTTTAGGGAATGTATACGAGTTACAGTGAAAGAGGGGTTAGTGAATCCTACAAAAGTGCACCTACCCCACAGTTCATGAGACCACTCTTTGTACCTGTGGATGAGCAAGAGAAGACTAGAGCTGCTGTTTGACACCTGTTTGAGTTCTGAGGTGGTGGACCTGCTCTCGCTTGTACTCAGGACTAAACTTTGGACTCTGAGGGTCAGTTTGCTGACCTTTTGTGTGGCTACAGGGACACAACAAACAGTAAGAGTCCTTTTTCCCAAAGAGCCCTGCTCACTAGTAGCATTTATACATGGACTGGACCCGACTGGTGTTCTCTGCTGGAGCGTGTTCTGTTCCATAAGTACTATTTCTGAGGCCCTCAGAGCCTCAGAAGTGTCCATGAGAAGTTTCTCCAGAAATTCTGAAAAGTGTATACTTTGAAATTCTGATCTTCAGTGGTGCCTCACAGCAAAAGTGGCCAATTTCAAAAGAACTTTGTCAGATACAGCTCCAGGCATGCCCACTGGAGGATTTTGAGTTTCATTAAAAAGGATAAGTCTGATGGTACAAATGTTAACCAGATGAAGGTGCAAAAAGTATCAGCCCGACGAGAGATATTTGGTGGGTGTGAAATTTAAATTTGTCCCACTTTGAGCTTTTCCTGCCAGAACCAATTACTTCAGATGGATCTCGTCCAATGGCATTCTGGCTTTGAAAGGATTTCAGCAGACATAGGGGCTGATTACGAGTTTGGCGGTTGTACCACCAGAACTCAAATACGGCTGTGGTGAGGCGGCGTCAAGCCTGTGGCCTCATTACCATCATATTACGATGCTTCCACCAGGCAGACTGATGGAAATGTTGTATTATGACATTCCTGTTGGTCAGCCTGGTGGAAACAGTGTGGCAGCATTGGCCTCAGCTCCCTCAAGAGCCGAGCCCAATGCCATTGCACATAGCACCCTTGGAATGTGCACTGTCTTCCATAGTTGACAATGCAAATTCCAAGGGTGCTGACAGGGGACCCCTGCATCACCACAACATGGTTGTGGGCAGTGCAGAGGCCCCCCGTGGCTCCCACCTCTGCCTTTCTGCCAGCCTTTTTCACAGTGGGGACCCTGCCATGAAAAGTCTGGCAGCAAGGAAAGTCATGATCAGTACGACGGTGCCGAACTCCGCACCGCCGTGGTTGACCATGACTTTTACCACCGCCAACCCATCAGGATCCCTGATCCCAGAGGAGACAGTGGCCTTCCGGTGGTCTGACTGCCAGGAACGCAATACGGCGGTTCGACCACCAGGATTGTGGCAGTGGGACTACGACTGCGAGTATGGTGGCCTCAGGACCGCCAAATTCATGATGAGGCCCATAGTCTGTAACCTTGCCCATTATGGAATTTCAGCCTGCATTTCAGAGACAAAGGCCCTATTATGAGTGTGTCAGAAGGTTCCATGACACAATATCAAAACCACAAATATTGTGTTACAGAAATATAGACCCTCATTTCAAGTGCAGCGTTCTTAAGACCTCTGCACTTGCGGTGGCGGTCTGGACTGCCGCGGACGTGGCAGTCCTATGCCACACAATAACCCTAGCGGTCCGACCACCAGGAAACCGCCAGCTCTGCCAAGATCTTGGATTCCAGTGGTCTGGCAGTGGTGGAGATCCTAATCCGCCAGGGGGCTGCCAACACCATCATGAAAAGGCTGGCAGGCAACAGGTGCAGTGGCCCCCCTGCCCAGCACCGCCACAATTTTCACTCTCTGCTTTGCAGAGAGTGACCATTGTGAGGGTGCTGGTGCACCCTGCTGGCTACAGCATTGCCGCCGGCTTGATTACAAGCCAGAGACAATGCTGTAGCCTGTTTCCCACCAGGCCAGCGGGCAGAAACTTAGGTTTCGCCCACTAAGCTAAGGGGAAACTCTTAATGACTCTGGTAGGGAGGTCGCAGCGTAGGCCTATGTGGCCTATAGTGTTGACAACATCGATCAACAAAATATAATCTTCCCATACATATGATGGTAAGTACAAAAATATATTTTTTTAAATATAATTTCACACTAATATTGAAAAAAATATATTGGGGCTCATTACGAGTTTGGCAGTCCCAGAAATGCCATGTTGGCGGTCGCACCGCCAACAGGCTGGCGGAGAAGACCACCACATTATAAGCATGGCGGTATTCCCAGCAGAACACAGCCAAAGCACCTCCGAGCATCGCCAATGCGGTCCAGCAGCCACGGACGATGGTAGGTACCTGCAGGCCGGAGGAGACCATGTTTCCTCCAGACGGTTTACAAGGTTGCACCATCACGGAAACCCAGGTGGAAACCAACCATATAAAAAGAGCCACTCACCTTCAGGAAGCCATACTCATCCGGAGCCACCATGGAACATGAACTACACATCTTCCTGCTGCTCCTGCTCACCCAGAGACACCAAAATCAACGTCAAAGGTGATGACAGCAACCGTGAGTACACACACTTACTTGTCACTGTTGTAAATTGTCAAAGCACACACAACATACCAATCGGTAATGGGTGGTAAAGGCGACACACACATATAACCTGACACTGACACACACACTCACAGACAGCCAGATACACACCTGCACATACACAGTACACACACTACGGCATTCACACACACACACACGACACAAACATACACCTACTCCCAGAAACACAGCACCGGCACAGTCACACACAACAACACACAACACCACCAAACAACATTAAAACACCACAACACCATCAATGCATTGGCAAACACCCACAATAGACACTACCCATTGACAAATCACACATACTACACAACATACCACCAATAGGGCACAAAAGGAAAAAACAAAACACTATCACACAACCATACAACACAACATTTGACATACCCAACAAACACATATCACAACGTATCTGTCATACCATTCACTACACATGCACACAGTCAAAGCACACAAAGGCACACAGCGCTGCAACAAACACATTTCAACACAAACACCACTCAATATCATGATAACAACATGTCTCCAACATACACATGGTCATCACACAACACACACCCATCAGTGGGGGACAAATTCACTGCACACAACCTCACATGCTGCCCAGACAAAACAGGTAGCACAAGCACCACTTACTCTCAAATAGTCACACACAATGTCAGCCATTTTAAAAAATGCCCTCAGAAAAGAAATCCAAGACAAATAAGTAACGTCGAAACCAACAACTGGTTGCTCCAATTATATATTATAAACAATAATATTTAATAAAATGTACAAGGCCGTAGGCCAGTCCAAATAGTAATCGTGCAACATGCACTTGATGCATATGTTGGTATCCCAAACTTGACTCCTGACTGCCATGTAACCTCCACAGGTACGGCATCAAGGGGGCAGGCGGGCACCTCAGAGATTATGGAGGGGTGGAGGGGCGTTTGGGTTTAGGCGTGGGAGGCGGTCCTTTGGGATTGGGCTTGTGAGGGAGATTTCAGTCTAGGCTTATGGGACGGTTAGGTCCTCTTGCGATAGGTTGACCTCTTGGCAGGGGAGGGGCATGGATCCTCTTAGGAGGGGTAAGGGAGGCCTGGAGGTAGAAGGGACGGGTCTGGGGAGGGAAACAGAGCATTTAGGGGTCTCACATGGCGAAGAGGAGTAGGGAAAAGGTCAAACCATGAAAGGAGTACTTTTTTAAACACACGGGGACAGTCATCAGAAGGGGGTTTGGGAGTGGAGGGTGAGGAAGAGGTTCTCTGATGTGTTGGTGTGGTCGTCGTGGGTGCGTGTGTGTGGGAGGTATGCTTGTGGGTGGTGGCTGTCTGTTGGGTGGGTGAGTGAGGGTGTTTATGTGCACAGGACAGTGGGGGGGTGGAGGTGCTGGGGGATGCCGTTGTGGGTGGGTGACTGTCTGTTGGGGTGGTGCAGGTATGGTAGATGTGCTGCATGTAGCAGTGCCAGTGGTTGTGATATCTGCTGGTCTGGTGATTGGGGTGGATGTCTGAGGGTCTACTGCGGTGCCGTCCGTGGCTAAGATAGGTGTAGGGGCTGGATCTGTGAGTATTGGTGTGGTGTCTGCAGGCGTGCCAGGTGTTGTGTCTGTGATGCTGGGGGTGGTGTGGGTGTCAGGGCAGGTAATGACTGTTGATGTATGTGATGGTGCATGTTTCTTGTGTGCATGCCGGTGGTGTGTCTTGTGGTGCTTGTGTTTCTCGGAGGTACTCTGGGATGTTGACGTGGATGCTTGCTTGTCTGTCTGTGCGCTTTGGCTGGGTCAGGGAAAAGGGGTCTGGGATAGGGAAGAGGAAGGTTGGTGGGGGCAGAAGACAAAGGGTGACTGGCCATCAGTGTGGGGGCCAGAGCCTGAAAGTATCTCTGTAGGGCAGCCAGTGCACAGTGAATGCCCTCCAGGAATGCATTACTCTGTTGGACGCGAGTTGCCAGTCTCTAGATGGCATTCACAATGGTCGACTGACCCACAGGTATTGAACTCAGGAGGTCAATAGCCTCCTCACTGAGGGCAGCAGGGCTGTCAGGGGCAGAGGTGCCTGCAGCAAAGGAGACAAACACCGTCTTTGGTAAGTGGTCACGGCCAAATGGGTGGGGAGTTACAGGTAGGGCAGTGGTTTCAAGGGGGGTGGTGGTCAGGGATGGTGCTGGGGTGGTCCAAGATGGGTCCGCACCACCAGGAACTGTTCACTGGAGGAGGATTCTGATGAAGAAGACGTGGATCATGTCTCCCTCGTGGCACTCCCCTCACCCTCTGGGCCACTGGGTCCCTCAAAGTTGGTGTTCTCAGCACTCCAGGACCCATGGCCAGCAGCGTTCCCACTCAGCTGTGCCCCTTCTCCTTCACCTGCCGATGCTGATGCACAGAAAGAGAGAGAGCGAGAGAGAGAGGGTCATCACATTCACATTCTTCACACACATACATTTCAACATGCACAACAGCATTAAAACATCTCCTGCAAAGAAAGCCCCAGTTAGAAACCATCAAGAGCCTACATCATGTCACAACTAGATAATTCAACAGTCTCACCCACAACATAAGCCAACCATCTGACAAGTCCTTTACCATCCCATCAATTCAGCTGTACCTCAAAAGCATCATGCACAAGATGGATTGGCTACATCAAAATTCTATCCCCATAAAGATCATCACTATCCAAAATCAAATCAGTCTAAGGAAATGTAGTTGACTGATGCCTACTTCTATTCCACAGCTGCCCAGTCCATCACCAAAACCCATCCTCCATGAAAGTAAACACATCTCACTTCACATACGACACAGTATGTTGCTTTCTAATCACATGCCTAACTGATCATTCTGTATACAACTTAAACAATTGCAAAAACCTCAGATGAATACACTACTTGTGGCATTCCCATACAGTGTGCATCACAAAATGACATAGCATGATATGGAACCATCTATCTAAATACTACGAAATGAATCATTAGGAGTTTCTGCATCCACCCATCAGACACATTGTCACATAGACAACAAATCTATGTACTGCAATAGGAGGGGCCAACCACAGGGAGCGTGGTAACACCAACAAAACAACAGACAACAAACAATGTACATGAAAGGCACATACAATTTCACCCTACATGCTGAATTGAAACCTCTACACAGCAACATCTGAACACCTACATTACTAACAACTGCTAGACATTTGATTCCCACTACCTAAGTCCAGAACTAACAATTATACTACTGATTACTAATGTACCCATGAATGACATATACACCTAGGGTCAAGCTAATTTAATTTCAAGATATCCCACAACACCAACAGGTGCATGTGAAATAGAACACCTGCTACACCATTAGGTCAAGCAGAAATGAGCATACCCATAACCAAAACTGTCCAAACAGCCTTTGATGTGCAAATGTAAGTCTGGGAAAAAAGACATCACATGGTCAATTCAGGCATGAAGTATCAATTGACACATGATGTAGGCAGCAAATAGCATATGTTACACTCGTATAGGTATGGTATTGGCCTATGTAGCATGGACAATATACATGGGTTAAGGGTTCAGCAGCCTAGCCACTTACGTTTTGTACACCAAATACATTAGGATAAAAGGTATTTGTACACATGTCAATTTAATACCATGAAATGTCAATGTCTTATTGTCACCATGAGTTCCACATTGTAGGATGTCCGACCACATAAAACTTGTCATTTCCCAATGTATGAATCTGACATGACAATGGGGCCACTTCATCAGACCTCGTAGGGAGTGTGTTAAGTTGGCCATACCAAAAGCCTGATTTGGATGACAGCCACACATGAAGTGTCCAACTATTTCAGGACACAGGATTACTTGGCCCTGTTACTCATCTGTCAGACTCAATGTTGCACATAGAGCAGGTCCAGTGGAATAGGAGTGGTCAGACACCAAAGAGCTATACAACTCACCATTTGGGAAATGGAGTTGGGATAACTGGGAGGGAAGGATGACACAGCAGGTTACAAATATGTATGGCTGAGTAGAGTCACACATTTGACTCAGTCACATGTGCATCTACACAAACAGTCATACTATTTGGTAGCCAAAGATGATTACCATGTTCCAATGCACAACACAATGGACCCATCTGTGTTTGTATGTTGCCAACTGTAGTACCATGTCTTCCTAGTAGTGACCATACCTGTAGTGCATATAACATTGTTCCAGCTGCAATACTTAGACATCATACACTAAACTATCAGAGGCAACTGCATGGGTTCTGTCAGTACTAACTCACTTGTGGCTGCTGTTCTGCCCTCAAACGCCCATCCACCTCAGGGTCGGCCACCGCCAAAATTCGAGCCATTAGGGGGGTCAAGGACTGATGAGCACCCCCTCCGTCTTTGGGAGGATATCCCCAGCTGGGCCTCTGTGGTCTTCTGGGCCCACCATCTCAGGCCTCCCACTGCTTCCTACAGTGGGTGCGCCGCTGGCTGTGGACCCCCAGGGTCTGCACTTGCATGGTGATGGCATGCTAAATTCCCTTCTTCTGATGGCCGTTGTCCTGCATGGATGACACAAACAAAAGGAAAAAGTCATGTCCACATGCACCATACCAATAATAGTGGACAGTACACATCAGGGACAGCAAGTAGACAAACATTTCCATCCTCTCAACTCACACTCATTTACAGATTATCATCTGCATGCATCAACACCATCATGACTTTAGATTTCAGATACACCATCATTCAGCACATCTATCACACATTGGTATTGCATTGGACTCACCTGCTCCTCTGATGCACTGTATAGCTGTCCATATAGGGTTAGGAACTCCTCCACAAGCTTCTCCAGCTCCTCAGGGGTGAAGACTGGGGCCCTATCACCTGCAGGACATTGCAGAATAGTACCCAGAGGCAGTACACAGCAGCTCAAGTAGTTGAGGTCTTGCTGGCAGCAGTGTCAGGAGTCAAGGGAGCAATACTGCAGAAGATGGCAGTCACATCTGCCACATACAGGACGGTCACCGCCGGTGGACATCGCCATTGGCCAAGTCCACCAAAGGCATCAAAAAAGAGAAAACGACAGGTAGGGACAAATTTAATCCTGAATTAAATTAACAGTCATTAATTCTGTTAATCCTGAGTTTAATTTCTTTCTCTTATTTATTTCAAAAAATTATGTAGTAAAAAAGGAAACTATGGTTGTGTAATCCAAAACCTAATACACAATACATCAATTACTAAGCTATTATTTACAATACTCTCAAGTAAAACACAAAAAAACACACAGTGAAAAAAGTCATACCCTACACATTTAAATAGTGGTCAATATTATACAACTCCCAATGTGATCCACTTCTATAAACTAAGGCAATGGGCTTTTCATGCACTTAACTATCACCGCATTGTGTATTTCTTTCACACAAGCGTGAACTAGTGCATTTTTAAATTTTTACAATATAGTCCATTTGTTCGGCGAACCCAATGCACTTGTAAGGAGAATGAAGTCAACGCGTTTCGGCCTGCTGATTTAGGGCCTCATCAGGACTGGATAAGGGCACAAGTGATTCGGCTACGGCGTGTGCTGGTATCGCTTAGTTCTTCGACAATACTGTCTCGGAGCGCGTCTTCCGCGTCTGGAAGTTGCTAAGCAACGTCGCCGAACAAATGGACTATATTGTAAAAATTTAAAAATGCACTAGTTCACGCTTGTGTGAAAGAAATACACAATGCGGTGATAGTTAAGTGCATGAAAAGCCCATTGCTTTAGTTTATAGAAGTGGATCACATTGGGAGTTGTATAATAGTGACCACTATTTAAATGTGTAGGGTATGACTTTTTTCACTGTGTGTTTTTTTGTGTTTTACTTGAGAGTATTGTAAATAATAGCTTAGTAATTGATGTATTGTGTATTAGGTTTTGGATTACACAACCATAGTTTCTTTTTTTACTACATAATTTTTTGAAATAAATAAGAGAAAGAAATTAAACTCAGGATTAACAGAATTAATGACTGTTAATTTAATTCAGGATTAAATTTGTCCCTACCTGTCGTTTTCTCTTTTTTGATGTTGTATTAACCCTAGACAGGGTAGGGTGATAGGGTTACCCCTGTTTTTTTTTGCAAGTCCACCAAAGGCAGCAATGTCTTCCAATGGCAATTTCCACCGGGGTTGTGACTGCCTACCACCATGACGGCTTCGACTGGCGCACTTAGGTCACTACCATCTGTTGAGTACAGTAGGTCAGGCGGCTGCAATTTTAAGCACATTACATGTATGGAAGAGTCTTGTCATCTGTGTCATTAACTATACCCCATATCGTGCAGTACAACTGTAAGTACCGCCTCCATAGTTAGTTGTCGGATTGTCCATCCAACAACAGTACATGTTGTGTTACAGGAGGACATGTGGTGTTAGCAATATACACCTACTCAGATGTTCCCATGGTTTCTAGAAAACATAGATGATGTACAACAATATGTGTAAGACAAGTCAAATCTGTTGGACTTACAACCATGTACAGTAACTGATTATCCTCTATGTGTAGTTCAATAGTTAAGTGGGGGAATATGCCCCAAGGAGGGTGACATCGGGTTCATACCTATGTGCTGAAATGTAGATATCTGAGTTTGTAACCGACCTCGACAACAGATATATGTGAGTTCTGTTACTGACTTTACAAGATGTCTGCATGCTGCACGTCACATACTAAGTTGAAATTTCTTCACATAGTTTTCCTGCCATGAAGAGAGGACGACAACCACCAGTGTACCATCCACTAGTAGGCCTGCACACTATGGAGGAGAGACATTGTATCCAGACCTATCAGCTGAATCGTCATGCTATCATGGGTCTTTGTGATCAATTGGAGCTATATCTGATGCCTACCAATCGCAATCCCTATAGCATACCTCCCATCATTCAAATCTCGTCAGTGCTACACTTTCTGGCCAATGGGTCCTTTCAGAATACAGTGGCCCTAGCTGCAGGAATGTCTCAGCACATGTTCAGTCTGGTTTTGAGGGATGTACTCTGTGCATTGTTGAAGCACCTGGACAGCTACATCAGGTTTCCCCAATGTACGGATTTGGCCTATGTGCAGGCACACACATTCCACATGTGGTTGGAGCTATAGATAGCACCCATGTGGCCTTGGTTCCCCCCAGTGCCAATGAATAGGTGTATAGGAACAGGAACAACTACCACTCAATCAGCGTTCAGATTGTGTGTCTGGCAGACCCGTACATATCCCAAGTCAGTGCCAGGTATCCTGCATCAGTCCATGATTCCTTCACCATGCGGAATAGCAATGTCCCACTGCTGATGATACAACTCCACACAGAGAGGGCCTAGCTAATTGGTAAATTACAACTGAAATGTGTGTTTGCAATGTATGTCTCTTGCCATCACAATGTTGCATGTCCCACATATATGTGTGTGTTGTTCTACCAATTTTTTCACAGGCGATTCTGGCTATCTAAACCGTTCTTGGTTGTTGACACCAGTAAGGCACCCCACCGTGCCAGAGGAAGTCCACTACAATGAGTCCAACGGAAGGACAAGGCATGTCGATGAGTGGACTTTTGGGCCCCTGAAGGTAGGATTTAGGTGCTTGGACAGATCAGGAGGAGCCCTCCTCTACTAACCCAACAAGGTATGCCAAATAGTAGTTACCTGTTGCATGCTCCATAATCTTGCCCTGAGACGACAGATACCATTTATACCAGATGAGGGGGGGCAGCAGAACCTGTGGGTGATAATGCAGATTTGCCACATGATGACGAGCCACAGGAAGATGAAGCAGGACACTCTAAGGCAGATCTTATCAATCAGTACTTCAACTGACTAAAAGGTATGTGAAGTAGAAGTAATGTTGTGGGTCAAATTTGCAACCTAAAGTAGATGGATAGCATGTCACTCCTTTCTTGCATCATCTGTGGGTTTGTAGCTAGCTCCACTGCCTATGGGTGAGTTGTGCTTGCAAACTGTGAATTGTATTGTGTACAGAACAGAGTGCTCTTCATTATCATATATTGTTATAGCAAATGCAAAGTTACACTTCTGGACATGACTTCCCTGAACTGAGGAGTGTATACTGCTATGTCCCATCCCACTCCTCTTACAAACACAGGTTTGCCTCGATCCTGTTTGGCTTATCAACCTTGGCAAACGACAGACAGTATCAGAAGCAGATGGGAATTATAGACAGACATGAGAAGTGGACAAGGCTGATACCAGGTAATATGAGTCTTGATTATGTGGAGTGTGACTGGCATTGTTAGACTGTCCGGACACCGGGGTGGAATAGTGTTGTCCTGTAAAGGTCACCTGTATGGTACATGAGGTTGTCTAATGCTGTCATTTGTGTCTGAATATGTGTCTGGCGCATGGCTAAATGTAGGACCATAGCCACTCCCTGCACAATGGCAACAGTTTTATGTATTCTTACTTGAATTTAGCTGTCAGTGTGTTCCTACTTTGCAGTCCAATGTTCATGTCACTGTGATCTGACATAGGTGAGTGACAAGCTGTGGCCAATGTAAGTGCAAGTTTCCAGGTATGGGTAGACTTGTACTGATCTCTGTGTGTACCATGGGATATGTATATTTGAAAGCTTTGGTATGGGTATGTGGTAATGCTTTACCAGGTGATACAAAGGCCCAATCGGTGTGCCTCCTGCCTTGTTGGTAGAGTGACGTGACCCTAACTTCTATATCATGAAGTTTAGCATCGTGTTACACCTTAGCAGACATCCTAATGCTACTCTCAGTCATGCTCTTTGTGCTGTTAGCATATCTTTCACTGAATATGTGTAGTTGTACCGTACAACCTCTTTGGTATCTGTCCAGTTATAATCCTATTGTAATGAGTCTCCTGCTGATGGAGTCCACGTATGGGGTCCATAAAAATGTGTGTACAATACAGAGGGATTTGATCAGACTAGAGTTGGCATGCATAACTATTGTACATGGTTGGTAAATGAGACATACACAGGACCTGTGTTTAAGTGTGATTTATTGTGGAGAAAGAAAACACATATGCGACAATGAACATTAAACGCACATAAACAATGGTGATAGATTTAGTCATGGTGGATGACATCATCAGGGTAGATGCTACACCATTTGGGAACACAGTTCTAGTGTCCTTGCACCATAGGAAAATGGAGATTGGTAACAGTACAGCCAACCAGGCGTATCTGTGACACACAAGGGGAGCAGTTCAGGAGAGGTTTACTTCCTAGCAGTGGGTTTGGTCTTGGCATCTGCTCCTGCTGGATGTCTGGGTGGATGTCCACGTTTGCGGGGGAGGCCTTCAGCTACAGAGAGTGGAGTATCTGAGGCCTGTTCTTCCCCTGGCATGGCCTCCATTCCGCTAGCAGCCACAGACGTAGAAGGGCCTGATGCATCATTGCTAGTAGAAGGGGCCAGTTGTTGGGTACAATACCTATTCAGTGTAGTATTCAAGTCTATCAACACCCCCTACAATGGAAGGCAAGTGGGCATTTTGTGCCTGCCACTGCTGCATGACTTCCTGGTGGTTTTGTCCCTCTGCAGTCTTTGGATTTTCCCCAATATAGTGATAACTTGATAACTTTGCCCATCATGCGTTGGGGACTTTGGTAGGCTCCCACGACTTAGGAGATGGTATCCTGGTTAGTTGTGTCCATTTGAGACCCCATCCTCTGGCCCACAGCATCGCTCCCGTACACCCTGCCCTAGGTGCCTGTTCCCCTGGCACAGTGTTCCCACTCCCAGTAGTGGCAGGTTCATCATTGTCATGGGTGATAAGGTGAGACTCAGGTACCTGTAATATGGATGACACAGTCCTTGGGACATAGCTTAGAGGGCTAATGTGTGTCTGTGATGTAGATGCAACAGGGCTGGGAGGAGTTGATGTGGACAGGGTGAGGCTGACAGTTGTTGACTGACCAGGTGTCCCAGATGGGCCAGGGCTTTGTCAGTGTCCTGACATCCAGGGGTGTTGCCTTCATCCAAAGGGGTAGTGGCAGTCTCTGATATTCTTTTCATGCTGACATTGGCAAGGTTACCTGTGGAGGGAGTGACACACAGAGTTCAGGTTACAATGGGGGTATTGTAGCAGTTGTGTGAGATGCAGACAGTGCCTTGACATGATCCCCAGAAATGACATGACAGCTGATGCACTATGTAACTCTAATACCACATGAATCTCTATAACTTCAATTGCATACACCATGTCTAATGCTGGTAAACCATGTTGGCATCTGATATTGACATGGCTGTTCCCCTCTGTTACCTAGTGAACTGTCTGTCATGATAGCTGGCACAAATAAGAGCTGTAGAATGCACATTGGTGTCCTTGTTAGTATACAGTATAGGAGTTTACAATGGACATTGACCTGTATCTAGGTGTACTGCATGTTCATCCACTCAGGTGAGTATATTTCTGGATCTTTGATCTGTGGCCATTATATATGGGTACTCAGTTATAGCTGTGTTTTGCTTGGGATGTTAGTGTGAGTGAGCCATTGCATTTCTGTCATTGCCATGTACTGTTCCACACTAGTACAATCAAGATGGGTCAAATCATATATTGGTCTGACATACATGACAAGTAATATTTGTTGCAGTCTACTGGTGTTGACTATGTTGGCATTTAGCATTCTGGGAGTTGTAGTGCTACAATTAGCCAGTGCTTCATGTGCCATTTCCAAGGGCTGTGGGGCTAGATGTGTTTACTGGACACATGGCATGCCAGGGAGGGGTGTTAGGTGATTAGGAGAGAGTTGTAATGGGTGGAATGTAATTTGGTGTGGGTATAGATGATGAGGGAGCATGCAGGACAAGACAATTGTGTCACATGGAAGTTGTTGGTACTTATCAGACTCCACTCCCCCAGGTATTACTGTCAGGCCCTCAGGATGCAGGATGTCCAAGACCTTCTCCTCCCAAGATGTGAAAGTAGGGGGATGAGGTGGGGGCCCACCGCCAGTTCAGCGAGCTGGTGCCTAGTGGTCATGGAACTGACCTTACCCCTGAGGTCGTTCCGCCTCTTCCTGATGTCCTGCCTACAGAATTGACCCTGTCGACTATCCTTTGCTACAACTCAATTTTCCTCCCAATTGATGTTTGTTGGACCTGTGCTCTGAACAGGTGTGGCTGTACCTTGACAATTTCATCCACCATGACCTTCAACTCCTCATCAGTGAAACATGGGTGTTTTTGTGGGACATGGTAGTGGTTGTGAAGTTGGTGTGGTTGTGTTCAAAGTGAAAGGATGCAGAGTTAAGTAAATGGTGAGATGTAGGTGCTGTGATATGAGTGGGTGATGAGTGTTGTGGATTGTTTGAGATACAAATATGTGTGTTTTGTGTGTTGTGCAGATGTATGATGTGTGCATAGTGAAGTGTAAATGGGTGTCTATTATTGCTAATTTGTATTCTCTGGTTTGTTGGTTGTCTGTGGCTGTGTGTGGCATTTTGATTGCAAAGGATTTTGGGTTGTATAGGGGTGTGTTATGTGGTGCAGAGAGTAGGTGTGTTGGATATTTGTATGTGTATCAGGTGTGGGGCATTCAAACTAACCATTGTGGTGTGGTGTTCTGACAGCAGTGAATTGAGACTGCCGCTGTTCGCACTGCCAATGTTTTTCCACCATGGAAGAACCGCTGTCGTGATTTGTGGATCATAATTTGATGGGAGGATGTTTGTCAGGCTGACGGTGCTGGTGGTTGAACTGCCTCTTTTCCGTCCTCCAGTGTCCTTGCAGTTTTGTGAATTTGGCTGTTTTTTGGCAGACTTCACAGCGTGACTCTTAATACGGCAGTCTGATTGCCGCGTTTTGGAGGCCGCCACCACGTCAAACTCTGAATGAGGAGATCATTTCATATACATGTAGTTAAAAACAGTAACTCTTAAATAATTTAGCATATAACATTAATATAATGTAAATTAAATATATTTAAGTAATATCTACAAAAATATATATATATATAGATACTTATTTAAACAAACACACACGTATATAGGTATAAGTTCATGTTTATATATGCATATATCATGTAAAACTATTATAACAAATATTATTTTTAAATTATATTATAATTTTGTATTTGTTATTTATTAATACAACAAATATATATATATATATATATATATATATATATATATACACATAACAAATATAACAAATAAATGTAAAATATTTCCAATTTAATTATATATAAAAATTAAACAATAGATAAAGATACATTTAACTAAAAATATGTTTAAAACTACATACATTTATACATATAAGATATATAAAATAAAATACACAAACACACAATAATATATACACATATTTAAACAATATTAACAAAATTATTAAACTATAGCAATAATAAATATACTACTCCCAGTCCAATCTGTACAACAGTAGGGAAAGCATTGGACCCAGGAGGGGTAAAATTTACTATTCCCACTCCAATCTGTGCAACAGTAGAGAAAACATTGGAAACTGAAAATATAAAATGTAATATTCCCTCTCCACTCGATACAACAGTAGAAAAAACATTGGACTAATCAAGTGTTAAATTTACTATTCCCAATCCAATCTGTGCAACAATAGGTTAAGCGATGGACACCAGAGGGGTAAAATATACTATTGCCACTCCAGTGTGTGCAACAGTAGGGATAGTGTTGGACTAAGGAAAGTTCAAATTTACTGTTCCCACTCCAGTAAGTGCAATAATAAGGAAAAGGTTGGACTCAAGAGAGGTGAAATGTACTATTCCCACTCCAGTGTTAAGCGATGGACACCAGAGGGTAAAATATACTATTGCCACTCTAGTCTGTGCAACAGTAGGGAAAATATTGGACTCAGGAGGAGTAAAATTTACTATTCCCACTCTAGTGTGTTCAACAGTAGGGAAAGTGTTGGACTCAGGAAGGGTAAAATTTACTGTTCCCACTCCAGTAAGTGCAACAATAGGAAAACGGTTTGGCTCAAGAGAGGTGAAATGTACTATTCCCACTCCAGTGTGTAAAACACAAGGTAAACTGTTGGACTCAGGAGAGGTTAGCTTTACAATTCCCACTCCAGTAAGTGTAACAGTAGGGAAAGCGTTGAACTCAGGAGGGGTAAAATGTACTATTCCCACTCCAGTGTGTGCAACAGTAGAGGAAGCGTAAGATTCAGGAGAGGTCACATTTATTATTCCCACTACCGTATGTGCAACAATAGGGAAACTGTTGGACCCAGATGGGGTAAAATGTGCTCTTCACCACTCCAGTAAGTGCAACAGTAGGGAAAACGTTGGACTCAGGAGGGGTAAAATTTACTATTCCCTTTCCAATATGTGCAACAGTTGAGAAAGCATTAAACTCAGGAGAGTTAAATTTACTATTACCACTCGATTGTGTGCAACAGTAGGGAAACTGTTGGACTCAGGAGAAGTTAAATGTACTATTCCCATTCCAGTAAGTGCAATAGTAGAGAAAGTGTTGGACTCAGGAGGGGTTACATTTACTATTCCCACGTCAGTGTATGCAACAGTAGGGAAAGGATTGACCTCAGGAGAGGTAAAATTTACTATTCCCACGCCAGTTGGTGCACCAGTATGGAACGCACTAGACTCAGAAGAGGTCAAATTTACTATTTCCACCCCCATTTACTGGTACAGTACAAAGAGAACACTTCACTTCAAACAGGCAACATATTTTAACAACTCAATTAAATACCCCAAAATATAAAATTCTAATTATAAAAATGAAGGTCCTTTGGCCATTGGACCTCCAGTCTGTAACGGCGGCAGGAGGAATAATGCCACCAAGCCGATGGCATCCCGATTGCCGCATTACGACAGGGCTTGCGATGTGTGAGTGGCACAGTCAAGGCAGCGGCATCCTTCGGCTCTAAGAGACAGCCTGAAACCAATGTCAGCTACACTGCTGCACCACCAGTAAGTCGGGCACACTGTTTCCTTGCACCATGTCATGCATGTTAAACAGTGCGTGCACCAACATTGTACGCATGGGAGGGACAACATGGGCCCCAACCACAATCCGCATGGGCTTATTCACCCTGGGGCTCTTTTTTGTGGCACTTTACCTGCCTTCCTGCTGACCTTTTCATGGCGGGAGGAAAGGCAGATCATAATACACATGGCGGTTCCAATGCTGGCACCACCACCATTGACCGCCACTGTCCCTACCACCAGGTAAGCTCAAATGTCCACTGTGGCAGTGGTTTTATGGCTGCCCATCCGCACTGATTGTAATCTGCCCAACGATATTACGGCTGTCCCAAGACTGCCTAAGTCATAATCAGCCCCTAAATCTCCTACTTTTAAAAAAAATATAAAAAATAACATAACTATTATAAATTTTGATAATAATTTTTCAATTAATCCCGACATTATTAATATCATTAAAATACCACACTATGGGGGTCATTCTGACCCTGGCGGCCGGTGGCCGCCAGGGCCACCGACCACGGGAGCACCGCCAACAGGCTGGCGGTGCTCCCACGAGCATTCTGACCGCGGCGGTTCAGCCGCGGTCAGAAGCGGCAAGTCGGCGGGCTCCCGCCGACTTACCGCTGCTCGGGGGAATCCTTAATGGCAGCGGAGCGCGCTCCGCCGCCATGAGGATTCTGACAGCCCCTACCGCCATCCTGTTCATGGCGGGAAACCCGCCATGAACAGGATGGCGGTAGGGGGTGCCGCGGGGCCCCTGGGGGCCCCTGCCGTGCCCATGCCAATGGCATGGGCACGGCAGGGTCCCCCGTAAGAGGGCCCCGCAAAGTATTTCAGTGTCTGCCTTGCAGACACTGAAATACGCGACGGGTGCAACTGCACCCGTCGCACCCCTGCAACTACGCCGGCTCAATTCTGAGCCGGCGTCCTCGTTGCAGGGGCATTTCCTCTGGGCCGGCGGGCGCTCTTTTGGAGAGCGCCCGCCGGCCCAGAGGAAATGTCTGAATGGCCGCCGCGGTCTTTTGACCGCGGTGTGGTCATTTGGCGGCGGTACTATGGTAGACGGCCTCCGCCGTCCGCCATAGTCAGAATCACCCCCTATATTCCTACAAACACAACAGCCAACAATTAAAATGTAATGAAAATAAAGAAAGTATACACAATTAACCTAAGAAATAATTAAAATATTTTTTTTTGAAATTGCAAACCTTTTTTTAAATTCATAATTACTCAAGGCCTGATTACGAGTTTGGTGGTCTGAGGACTGCCTAACTTGCAGTGGCGGTCAGACTGCCGCACTCTTGACGGTCCAACCAGCAGATTATGATCCTGGTGGTCGGACCGACAGGAGACTGCCGCCCTTGCTGGGATCAAGTATCCCGACGGGTTGGTCAGCCATGGCGATGCCCATGGCGACACCGCCGTGTTGCTTACGACTCCACTTTCTGCCAGCCTTTACATGGCAGTTTCACAGCCATGGAAATGTTGGCGGAAAGCCAGTGCTTGGTGCCACAGGGGCCACTGCACTCCTCACAACCATGTCATGGGCAGCCGGGGGATCCCCTGCCAGCACCCTCAGAATGCGCACTGTCTGCTATGCAGAGAGTGCTCATTCCAAGAGTGATGGTGTGTAACAGCATTGGCCTCAGCTCCCTTAAGGGAGTCAAGGACAATGCCGCTACACTGTTTTCACTGTGCTGACTGGCAGAAATGTCATAATACAACATTTCTGCCAGTCATCCCAGTGGAAACATTGTAATACGATGGGGAGTGAGGAAGCTGGCTTGACAGTGGCCTTAGCCCTGCGGCTTTGGCAGTCCCACGGACGGATCACCAAAGTCGTAATCAGGCCTTTAAATTCCCCCATTACTGTACAAAATAAACAATGCATTCAAAAAATATAACTTAACATAATAATTAATTACAAATAAATAATAAAGTAATAATTAATTATCAATAAATTATTTATTAATTAACATCCAACCCTGTAACCCTCAACATATAACACATACCTAACATATGGGCCCTCATAATGACATTGGCGGTAAATCCTGCTTACCGCAGCGGTGACAGCCGCCAACATACACCTGCGGTGGCAGATATCCGTTCGGCATATAATGACACACACACACACCAATCCGAGAGAATATTGCCAGATACAAAAATCCACCAGTCCAAAGATCAGTGCTAAAGTGGTGGTACCAACACCCATACCGTTACGCCAACAAAACAACGCCCACCACATCATGACCCATGAATCACCACGGCGGACATTCAAAAGCGGTAACCCATTGACGGTACACACCAGCTCGCTCAGAATAGACACCCAAATACTAAACTATGCAACATCGGTCAGAACCAAATATACACACCTGACACTCATACACACACCACACCCACAGCACTATAAAACACACACCCACATCACCCACAACCCTTTATGAATACAAATTATTGCCACCAGACTGACATCAAGGCCAGTGCGACAACCAGACACACACACCCATACATCCCTCACACACCTCACTTTGCACACCCAACCACAGTACCCAACACCCACACACTTACACACACCACACAACACCCATGTCCCCACAAAGGCACCCCATTTCACAGATGAGTAGTTCCAGGTCACGGTGAAGGAAATAGTCAGGGTAGGGCCAAAGCTGTTTAGAGCACAGGTACAGCAAATATCCATTGCCAGGAAGATGGAGCTATGGTGGAGAATCGTTGATAGGGTGAACGCTGTGGGACAACATCCACGTACAAGGGACGACATCAGGAAGAGATGGAACAACCTACGGGGGAAGGTACGTTCTGTGGCAGCAAGACACCAGCTCACCATACAGAGGACTGGCGGTGGACCCCTCCTCCTCCCCCACAGCTCACAGCATGGGAGGAGCAAGTCTTGGCATTACTGCATCCTGAGGGACTAACTGGAGTTGCCGGAGGACTGGATACTGGTGAGTCAACATTTGCTACTTATCACCCCCATACTTGCATGCCATCTCACCCCCTCACCCTCACTCCCATCACTCCACTCCATCCCAAACACTGCACCTACACATATGACTAACCCCAGTGCCAAGCCCTGCATGCTATACCAATGCATGGACAGCCCTCCCAGCCCTGCATGGCCACCCATCACCAAAGCATGCACATCATGGAGAACTAACAGTCCCACAATACATCACCATACACAAACAAAGGTGGCAGGGCAACAGCAACGTTAGAGGGGAAGCTAGGGATGTACAATATGTCACAGACATGAAGCATAATACATCACTTACATCCCCACAGGTGCCCCAGCCAATCTCTGCGGAGAGGAGGTGCCACGAGTAACCAATCCCCCAACAGAAGATGTCCCCAGTGATGACAGTAACTCTGGACTTCAGGATCTGGAAGAACTACCTGGCCCATCAGGTACCACTGGTCAGTCGGTCAACCCAGCCCACTCCCAGTCAACCACAGAGCCTCCCCCATCAGTATCCAACACCCCAGCATCCCCACATCTCTGTCCCCAGGTCACGTCGCTCAGCAGTGTGCCCACCTGTATAGGGATCCCAGTCCATACCTCACACCCAAGACAATCAGGGACCTGGGATCAGTAACACTGGGCACACCATTCAGGGGACACAGGCACAGGGGAACAGGGACACTGGGAGGACCACTGTGCGCCACGGGGAGGCCAGGCCCAGGGAACCGACTCTCCAGGAGGCACTCACCAATGTCCTGGGGGCCTACCAACAATCCCAGGACATGATGGGCCAGATCCTTACCAACATGCAGGAGATCAAGAGGCTGCAGGAGGAACACCATCAGGAGATCAGAGAGGACTTGCAGGCTCTCAACACCACCATGATCTCCATAGCAGGGGTGCTGGCAGACATGGCCAACATCATGAGAGAATGGACAGCACACCAGCTGGCCCCTACCACTAGCCAGTCTATTGACCAGCACTCCACTTCGACTACAGCTAGAGGGCAGGAGGCCCTGCACAGGACCAACAGGCTACCAGCACCTCTCCCCCTGCAGAAGGTGAACCACCTCGCAACGTTCCCTGCGACCCAGACAGAAGCCAGATACACTTGCCAAGACCAAGACCACCACCAAGAAATGATTGTCCCCCTTGTGTCCCACCCTGTCACCTTGTCCACTTTGAACTGCCTTCGCTCCCCTTTCTATGGCTCCTTGGACACTGGACCTGTGCTACAAACAGACTGGAACAATACCCTGCACTTTCCTCTACCATCACCCCATTCCATTGCACTTTTCAGTCAATTATTTGCACTACAATAAACACTCTTGAACACAATCTGAGTGACAACGTTTTATGTCTTGAAAATGTGCATTTATGGGAACAGTCATATCTAGTGAAAATGATCTGAACATTGTGATAGCATACAAATAAGGACCTGTAGCTGTCTGCAGTAAACACATCAGGACACTGTTGTCATTTCACCAACATCTGTATGAGGGCAAGCCATAGGTGACAGTAAGTTGAGATGCAAAGGACGTGAATGGCTTCATGCTACAGCCACACAGAAAAATCAATAGTCAGAGTAATGGTCAGTTGCACTGTCTCACCTGTGTGTCATTGGAAGTATTGACGTATAACTGATGTTCTGTAGTCCACATCCTCATCCTCTGTCTCCTCATCCTCATTGTCCACAGGGTCCACTGCTGCCACAGGGGCATCTCCAGTCCCATCCTTCTGCAGAAAAGGTACATGTTATCTGAGGGCCAGGTTGTGCAACATGCAGCATGCCACTACCATCTGGCAGACCTTCTCGGGTGAGTAGCACAGGGATCCACCTGTCAGATACAGGTATCTGAACCTGGCCTTCAGGAGGCCAAAGGTCCTCTCGATTATACTCCTGGTTCACCCATGTGCATCATTATAATGGTTATCAGCCCCTTGTCCTGGCATTCCTCACAGGGGTCAGGAGCCACAATAGGTTTGGGTAGCCAGAGTCACCTGCAAATAGTGAGGGACAAAATTTAGCCTCACACAATCCTATGGGGATAACACTTGAAGGCATACACTGACATACAGTGGGTGGGGACTCTAGCTTACCTATTAGCCACACCCTGTGCCTCTATAGTTGGGCCATCACATTTGGGATGCTGCTATTCCTCACAACGAAGGCGTCATACACTGACCCAGGATACTTAGCAGTGATGTGGGAGATGTACTGGTCCACCAGGCACACCGTTTGCACATTCAGTGAGTGGAAACTCTTGTGATTCCTGAACACCTGTTCATTGTGGCGGGGGGGACAAACGCAATATGTGTACCGTCAGTGGCCCCAATAATATTGGCTATTTGTCCCATTGCATAGAATCTGGCCTTCACAATGGCCAAATCTTCCACCTGGGGTGAAAAAATGTAGCTGCACATGTGTTTCACCAAAGCAGACAATACCCTTGCCAGCACGATTGAGAACATTGGCAGTGACATTCCTGCTGCCAAGCCAACTGTCACTTGGAAAGAACCAGTTGTCAGTAAATGGAGCACTGATTGAACCTGCACAAGAGGGATGATTCCAGTGGGATGACGGATAGCTGATATCAGGTCAGGTTCCAATTGTGCACACAGCTCTGTGATTGTGGCCCTGTCCAGTCTATAGGTGAGTATAATGTGCCTGTCCTCCAGTGTAGCCAAGTCCTCAAGAGGACTTTACACAGGGTTTATCTCCTCCTCCTATTCATCCGCAATGGTAGGTATCTAAGAAACACAAGAGTGAATAGGCCGTCAACATTAGAACAATGTAACCACCAGCTCAGTGTGCTTGCAGTATTAATGTGATGGGACAGTGGGAATGGCAGTGTATGTGCAATTTTCAGCAATGATGCAGTTATGGAAGATCTGTATGTAGTCCACCGCCATGAAATGGCGACCGCCTGTCCTGTACCTAGGGACAGGTGGAAGTGAGGTAACTCCGCTGACGTTGGGCGTTGTGGCTGTGCAATTCCTCATTGGCTAATATTGGGCTCTATGGAGTACAGTGGCCAATGGGGATCAGCATCAGCAGTGACAGTGTACACCGCAGTGGGCGTGGCCACCATTTTCTGTCTATAACCTCACTTGATTCCTGACTTTCCACAGCAGAACACCTGCACTGCGTGTCCTGTGACTGACCTGTGTCTGTCACCTACCGTGGCCCGTGTGACCGGGGAAAGGGCCCCCGCCTTCACTTTGAATGCGCTTGGAGGGTGGGGTCCTACCCAAGTATGGACAGCTGTATGAGCCTCCAGACCAACAGTTGAGTAAACCTTGGGCATGATGCATGTGGGAAGGTTGCATGGAGATGTGTGTGCAGGCATCGTGTCATTTGGGGGGAATGTCTGTAGGCAGTGCACATGGTGGACGCCAGGCGATGTGTGTGCCAAAGGATTTGGAATCGGGATTTGTGGGCTATATGTGTACCAGGCTGGATTGTATGTGTAATGGTGTCCTCCTTTCTACATTCCCTCTGCAGATCAGCGCCCATCAAAAGAAGGGATTGTGGCGTGCCATCGCCAAGGACGTGCGGACCCTGGGGGTCTACAGCAGGCAGAGCACCCACTGCAGGAAATGGTGGGAGGACCTGAGACGCTGGGAATGGCAGACTGTGGGGGCCCAGTTGGGGATGGCCTCCCAATGAGGAAGGGGTGCCCATTGGAACCTGACCCCCCTGATGGCCCGCATACTGGTGGTGGCCCACCCAGAACTGGACGGGCGCTTGAGGGCATTACAGCAGCCACAAGGAGGTGAGTATAGTGGGTATTACTACAATAATTGGTAGGTGGCATGGGATCCGGGTGGTGCGTGTGAGTTAGTGGATGCCCCTTAATGCCAGGTCAGACATTGCAGCGTGATCCAGCTCAAGGGTAATGGGTGTATGGCAAAAGCAGGTAACATAGCTTGTTTGCATTCCATGCCAGTCAGGGATTTGTGGGTCCCAGGAGGGGTGCAGTTGCCAGTGTTTGGCACTCATCTTGCTGTGGCATCTAGCCAAATCAATGCCAGTGCAATGCTTAGTGCTTAATCCTGATCCCTGTGTGTGATGGTGCTGTGTATGCCAACTGTGGTGTTGGTGTTGTAATTGACCCAGTGCTCCCTTTCTCCCTTCCCCCTTTCTCCTTCTGTCATCCTGTCCATGTGTGCATTAGCATCATCTGGAGGAGGAGCAGAGGCACCAGCGACAGAGGGAGCTGCATCCCACAGGACACAGGAGGCAGAGTCCACTGACGCCGAGGGAACCAGTGGGACGGAGGGCATGGGGAGCACCACAGCAGAGACAGGAGGTGATAACTCTGAATCAGATACCTCCTCCGATGGAAGTTCCCTGGTGGTGGTGGACACCTCTGTGACCACCCCAGCTGCAAGCACAGTCGCCACCCCCGTACCAGCACCGCCCTCCTAGTACCCGCTCAGCGAGTTGCCCGTGTCTGCTCACCCAGGAGGGTGGGCATCTCCTTCGCCCCAGGCACCTCAGGCCCTACCCCAGTGAACCCTGCTGCCCTGAGTGAGGAGGCTATTGACCTCCTGAGATCCATCTCTGTAGAGAACTCAACCATTGTGAATGCCGTCCAGGGCTGGCATCCCAGATGGCAGCAATGCAATACATTCCTGGAGGGCATCCACGGAGGATTGGCGGCCCAAAAGAGATCGATTCAGGCTCTGGCCTCCTTTCTGATGGCAGCCATTTTCCCTGTTCCTACCATCCCCCCTCCAACCACCAGTTCCCAGTCCCAGTTTCCTCAACCCCAACCCATCCCATGCACACATACAGATGAGCATGCACACAAGACATCACTCAAGAGTGGCACAGTGAAACACAGGCACCACACCTCAGTCTGCAAGCATTCACACAAACAACAGACAATTGCACACACATCGATATACAGTGCCTTCACTGTCTCTCCCTCCTCCCCCTCCTCCTCTACCTCCCTCACAGTCACATCCACACTCACACCTGCATGCACTACTTCAACACCACACAAAGCAGCACACACACCTCACTAGCAGACACCTCCAGAACATCAATCTATGCATCCCCATGTCCTCTCCCACCCTGTCTGCCCCTCTCCTAAAGTACAGAAACACAGGCACTCAGACAACCAACAGCCATCCACCTCACATCAGTACACTGCCCATGCACCTGCACCCAAGTCCAGCAGATGTACTCCTCCAACAACCACTCCCTCAACCTCCAACCCATCCCTCCTCCCTCATCCCGGCCCACTGTCCCTAAGAAGCTTTTCCTTGCCCAACTTGACCTCTTCCCTCCCCCATCTGCCTGTAAGAGCAGGGTCCCAATGACCCCGCCCAGCACCTCAGCTAAACAGTCCACAGGGACAGTGGAGGAACCTCCTAGTCGTGGAGGTAAGACAGTGAGGGATCCCACTCCACCAGCCAGGAAAGGGAAGGATCCCACTCCACCAGCCAGGAAAGGGATGGATCCCACTCCACCATCCAGGAAAAGGAAGGATCCCACTCCACCAGCCATGAGGTGTAAGGTTCCCACTCAACCACCAACGCAAGAAAAGATTACCACTCAACCACCAATGACAGGCAAGAAGCCCTCACCTCCAGCTGGGACACAGCAGCCCTCTCCTCCAGCAGAGGTTGCCCAGGTGACACCTCCCCCAGCAGAGACAATGCAGCCCTCACCTCCGGCAGAGGCTGCCCAGGTGACACCTCCCCAGCAGAGACAATGCAGCCCTCACCTCCAGCAGAGGCTGCCCAGGTGACACCTCCCCCAGCAGAGACCATACAGCCTTCACCTCCAACTGAGACACAGCAGCCCTCACCTCCCTCTAGCAGAGGGCATGTAGGCCACCCTCCAGGGACTATTGTACAAGGAGCCCCCTCCAGGATCAGTGAGCCAGTTCCACATCTCAGTGACTGTGACCTTTCACTCCCCAGCATCGTGAAATGGGTGTAGAGCCCCCTCCAGGATCAGTGGGCAAGTTCCCCACCTCATTGACTGTGACCTTGCACTCCCCAGCATTGGGAAATGGGCATGGAGCCTCCTCCAGAACCAGTGGGCAAATTCCTGACTTCAGCTGAGGTGCCCCCCATCCCCCTTTCCCCCTGAGGTGCCTGTCCACTTCCTTGATGCCTCTGAACAGTTTTGTGCATAGTTAGTCAGGATCAAGTTGAGGCTTGGACTGTGCCCTGTGGCCATGTGGGCCTTACGTACTTTAGACTGGGCATTGGCCCTTTCTGGACAATTGTTTATGTCTATCTGTTCAAAATTGGTTCATATGGTGGCTTTTGCCTTGCAAATACATTTTCAGTGCTTTCGAACTCTAGTCCTTGTATTATTATGCCGTTTGTCATTGGTTTTCCTCTGCATCTGGTTGTGTGTATGGTGTGTGTGTGTGTGTATGGTGCGTGTTGTACATGTGTGTGTGTCATTCTCCTTTTCCTCCCTCCCCCTCTTGTGTGCTAGGTGGCTGTACTCACCGTCATTGTCTTCGTCAGCGTTGGTGTTCCAGGTGGAGCTTGGCATAGAAGAGCATCGGGAAGACTTGAAGTTCATGGTGGCGTTGAGCTTCTCTGTGTCTCTGTTAGTGAGTCTTTGGTCTTCTGTGATGTGTTTCCGCCAGGATTTTTATGGCGTTGGTACCGCCCCAGAAATCATGGTGGTGAGGTGTGTCATAATGTGGTGGATGGTACCTTGTCTTCCGCCTGGCTGTTGATGGCTACCGCTGTGGTGCGTGGTGTTTACGCCCTGGCGGATGGAGTGGTACATTGGCTGTCTAATTAATAATTATAATTATTACTTCCACCACTATACCCCCTACAAAACCCACAGTACACATCTGAAACCTAACCTAAAAAATTAATTAATTAGAGAATTGACATAATTCATTTTCAATTAAAACATTTATGATAATCACAAATTAATTATTAATTAATTAAAATGAAATTACTTTCCACCCTGTACCTCTACATTAGAGAATTTACATAAGGATCAATTAAATCATCAATAATATTCACAAAATAATGTTTAATTAATTATGATTAAAATACTTCCCAACCATACCCCTACAAAACCCACAACCCACACCTAAAACGTAACTGAAAAAAATTAATTAATCACACAATTAATTATCAATTAAATCATTATTAATAATAAAAAATGTATTATTAAATAATTGTAATTAAATTACTTCCCGCCCTATACCCCTATCAAACCCACAAGCTGCTACAGCACTACAAATTACAATAAACAATTTAAATTCAAATTTAAAAAAACTATAAATTTACAAACTATATTAAAAACATTAACAATACTTATTCAAATAATTCATAACATATAAAATTAAAGCATATACTAAAACACTTTAAAATAATTTTAAAAAGATATTAGTGACAACAATATTTTTGAAAACGATATTAACAACATGAATATTCTTAACATCGATAGGAACAACATAGATATTTTTGTAAATGATATTAATAACATAAGTATTTTTAACATCAATATTTACAACATAAATGTTTCGAACATTGAGATTATTTACCTCTAAAACTGATATTCTTGTCAACGATATTTCTGTATCATGATATTTGTGGATCATGATATGTAAAACTCAGTATTTCTGTATCTCGATATGTTAAATTCAATACTTTATCTGAATACCATGTCAGAATAGGGTGGGGTATTTACCACATCTGACAAATAACATTATCCACAGGGTGAGGTATTTAGAATGTATGTTAAATAAATACCATTAAGAGTTTTTTTTAAAGCAAGTGGCACTTAACATATAGAGTGGGGTTTTAACACTCCAAATTCTGCATGTTTTGCCTTTTTTCCAGGCCTACTCTGATAAATTTCACTATGGTGATCTGCCAAAATGTATCAATTGAAAACTATGAGGTTGTGATAATTATTACACCACTCATTCCTTCCCTATACAAACACATGTTTGCACTAGGATTGGAACTTCACCCTTAACTCATAATGAAGGCCTAAGTTAGAAAGTATCATCTTTGACCAGGGCAACCCACTTTGTGCATACGAACCAAGCTCCATGGTGGTTGACCTGAAATCATGCCTATATCCTGAGCTATTGTAAACAGTGACCAGTGATTGGTGCTTTAGTGAGTTGTGTTGTGACTTTTTAATTGTTTTTTAACTATTAAATACTTTACATATTTTCCTAAGTTGAGCCTGTTTGCTGTGTTCCATAGCTACCAGAGGGTTGAGCACTGTTAAACTGTGTTTTACCTTGACAGGTTTGTGGTCTTTTTCTTTATGGTGAGCTCACATTCATCCCAATTAATAACCCACGTTCTCACATTAATTCTGGGGGAATGGGGGAAGTATGGCCAATATTTTGAAATTAATTCTCTCAAAATGAATCAAGCAAGAGACTTGTGCATTTCTTGTGAGAACACGTATTATTCAGGCACATCTCCCAAACAACATTAAGGGCATTATTATGAGTTTGGTGATCCTGTGACTGCCATGTTGGCGGTCTGACTACTAACAGGCTGGCAGAGACGACAGCCAAATTATGAGTTTAAAGGTGGTGCACACAGAAAACCTCCAAAGCACCACCTGCACCACTATAGCCTTAGAACCCGCCGTAGCGGGCTCTACCGGCTATTAAAGGCCCGCTCCCCGCATTAAATGCCCGAGCCGAAGGCGAGGGCATTTAACAAGGGAAAGGGCCTCTAATAGCCGGTAGAGCCCGCTACGGCGGGTTCTAAGGCTATTAGAACATTCTGCCACTCAGGGCAGAATGTTCTATTTAAAAAAACAAATTGCTCACGGAGCCCGAGGGGATTAAAATCCCCTCGGGCTCCGTGAGGCTTTGTTCACAGCTACTGCTGTGAACAAAGCGAACATTGGAATGTTGGCGCTGCGGGCTTTTACCGGCCAGTAAAATCCCGCAGCACTCCATTGTTTTCAATGTAGCTTCCAGCATTCCAATGTTCTAATAGGCAGGACAGACCGATGTGGTCAATTGGAGGCCCCAACAGTCCGGGGGAGACCATGTTTCCGCTGGACCCATTACGAGGTTGTACACTGCCAATACAACTGCCGCGGTCGAATCACCATAGAACACCAGTCAGAAACAAACAGTATAAAAGAGGCACTCACCTCCAGGAATCCATACACGTCCAGAGCCACCATGGAACCACAACTAGACGACATCCCGCTGCTCCTGCTCACAGAAAGACAACGGAATCATTGCAGGTGAGGAAGACAACAACCGTAAGTAGACACACTCACCTGTTACAGTTGTCAAATGTAAAAAATTGTACAGTTACATAACATACCATAGGGAGGGGGTGAAAGGGCTGCACTCACAAATAACAGTACAGTGACACACACACAAGCACATACTGCATCAATGACACCCACACATACCCAGCACACACACTGCAGTCAGCACACACACACCACACGTCTATTGCACACAGTTGCACACTGCAATGCAGTAAAGGCCTAGGCTCACAGATCACATACAAGATACAAACTCGTTACAACAACACAACAACTAAACAGATACAAACACATGTCACACACTCACAACCAGCACTGGTCAGGGACTCGACACATACAACACAATGTACAACCATCTGTGATGGAACACACAATAACACCATCATACAGGCTAGCAATTGACACACACATCACACACACACAGCAGATCAAAACTATCATGCCATGCACAATATACACAGACTCAAAAAGTCCAAACACACAAAGCCACACAGCACAACAACAAATATATATCACCACAAAAACAACACAATACCATGACGACAACATTTCAGCTACCTACACATACCCATCACACAACACACACCCTATCCCTGGGGGACAACAGCACTGCACACAACCTCACATACTGCTCACTGATGTGGTGACTGGGGTGGATGTCTGAGGGTCTGCTGGGGTGCTGTCTGCAGGTAGGTTAGGCGCGGTGGTTGGATCAGTGAATGTTGGTGTGGTGTCTACAGGTGTGTCAGGTGTTGTATCTGTGATGCTGGGGGTGATGAGGGTGGCAGGGCAGGTTGACTGTTGCTGTGTCTACAGGTGGATGTTTTATATGCCGGTGGTGTGTCCTGTGGTGCTTATGGTTGTATGTGTTTCTGTTGTCTGTTGACGTGGATGCATGCACATCTGTTTATGTGCTTTTGCTGGGTCGGGGAAGGGGGGATTCGGACTGGAAAGAGGAATGTAGAGGGGGGATGGTAGACAGGGGTGACTCTCTGCCATCGGTGTGGCAGCCAGAGCCTGAAAAGATCTCTGTATGCCAGCCAGTACATCATGAATGCCCTCCAGGAACGCATTGCTCTGTTGGATTTGAGTCCCTCGAGGGTATTCACGATGGTCCACTGACCCACAGAGATCGACCTCAGGAGGTCAATAGCCTCCTCACTGAGGGCAGCAGGACTAACAGGGGCATAGGTGCCTGCGGCAAAGGAGACACCCATTTTCTTGGATGGGCAGGCACAGCCAACTGGGTGGGGAGCATCAGGGAAAGCGGTGGTAGGACCTGGTGCCGCAGATAGAGATGGTACTGGGGTGGTCTCAGATGGGTCTGCCATCACTAGGGAGTGGCCACTGGAGGAGGATTCGGAAGAAGATGTAGTAGGTCCGGCCTCCTCAAGGGCACTCCCCTCACCCTCTGGGCCACTGGGTCCCTCGGTGTCTGTGGTGTTGTGACTGGAGGTCCCATGGCTAGAAGCTTCCCCACTCGGCTGTGCCCTGTCTACTTCGCTTGCCAGTGCTGATGCTGAAATCAAAAAAGTAAAGTAGGGCCATTACATTCACAAGATATTACTTACATCAAATATTACACATAAGTCCCATAATATCCTGTTCACTAACATCCCCCGTAAGTGCTAGTAAAGTGCTAACATAATGACACAACAAAATACATTGTATGTCACTCAAAATCAATACGGTAACATACCACCAAAGCTAGCTGACAGACACCTACAATACCGTGCACTAAGTTTATCACTCACGCTGACCATACCATGACAAGATGACAATGCCACTTGATACAGGTTCCCTATCCAGAACAACATAGTCAAGCAGCAATCAAGCAACAGTTCATAAATGTGAAATGGCTTACCACAAATCTAAAACACATACTTAACAAACAAATACTTTACCCTGATGTTATGTACCAGGCAATGAAACATGTTCTAAAATAAAGACATGCAAGCCTTGTGAAAACAAGCCATACATTTCTATATTTCACAAAGTTACTACCATACACTATGGGCACATACCAACATGTAACACCTCAAACTGTCACACATGTTATATTTCAGTCAAGGAGTTAAACACATGTCACACACACACCTACAATAATTGTAACTTACCAAGGAGTGACAATACAATGTGGACCAAGGCACATAGGAAAATGGTCTCCAGAAATTGAACAATATCAGTCATGTGAGGACCAAGTAAGCTCAGACCAATGTCCCACACACAATAACACTTTGGCAATAAAGTGTATGTGTCAAATGGACTACTGTACTGTGCACCAGGGTGAGAACCAAACCTAGCTAACTATGCAATTAGTCCATCAATAGGCCACTGACTGAGTAACAACATCATTACCCACACATACAACATGGTATGCCTGACATCTGTCAGTGGAGGATTCCTGGAGCCAAAGCATATGTGATGCTTACATACCTGGTACACCAACCATGGTTCAAGTCAACAGACTGGACACACTTACTCACCGACTCACAGGTGTATATGAACTACCACAACTGCACCAAATAGGTGTCATGGCAAATATGAGGTTACAAAGCAGGCAGGCCTCATTTCACATATCCGTCATAGAAACAGCAGATACACACAGCAAATGTCAAGGCTGAGTCATTACTTAACCTTTCTATTGACACAGAGGTGGTCATTACAACCCTGGCGGAAGGTGTTAAAGGTGCAGTAATACCGCAAACAGGCCATCGGACAAAAAAAGGGAATTATGACCGTGGCGGAAACCGCCAACATAGACAGCCACTTTAACACTCCGACCGCCACGGCGGTACAGACCAGCAGCGCAGCGGTCACCGCCAACAGACAGGCGGAAGACAAAGTACCGCCCACAGTATCACAACCCGCCAATCCGCCACCTTTTCCGGGGCGGATTCACCGTGGATAAAAACACGGCGGAAACAGCTCTTGCAATGGGAAAAAGCTCACCTCAACACACTCCACGAGGAAGGAGGCCACCATGGAGCCCGAACTACAAATACTCCCTGCGCTTGTCTTCCTGCTCCTCTACGATCACCAGCAACGTAGGCGCCGAAGACAACGGTGAGTACTGCACCTACGACATAGGGGAGGCAAAAGTCAGGGGGACACACATGCAACACCCCCACCCCGACCCTCACCCACTACAACACACACACCAATGCATTTCCGAACATCACAGTAACAACCCCCAACCCCCCCGGAAGAATGCTAAGACAAAAGGAAATTAGTTCAAACATTGTAATGTATCAAAAATCAGTAAGCTAATATATACAGATATATATATACACATTCCAAATATATACATCACGATTAGTAGTACAGGTATGCACATTTCAATGTCCCTGGACTACTGGGCCCAAAATGCATGGGTTAGGCCCACACTAGATACCTGTCCACAAACGGAGAGAGCACTGCAGGGGCATCAGATAGAAATACAACAGGCACCTCAGGGGGAAGGGAAGGGGGGGCACCTCAGCCGGATAACAGCAGCACGCCAGATCCACGAGGGGGCTCCATGCCCATTGATGTATCCTGGGGAGTGCAAAGCCACAGTCTCTCAAGTCTCTACAGTGGGTGGGTTGCCCACTGTACCATCCTGGGGAGTGCAAAGCCACAGTCTCTCAAGTGGATGCAGGTCTCCACTGGTTCTGGAGGGGGACTGGTGCCCAGAGTGCTTCATCCTGTGAAGGACAGACAGAGTGGATGCAGGTCTCCACTGGTTCTGGAGGGGGAATGGTGCCCAGAGTGCATCACGCTCCCCGTGACGGTCCCAGTTACGTCATTGTTCGAGGTGCACATGGGCTAACGATGCTTGATTTGGCGGTGCTTTGCCCTGTTCAGCGGTCTTCACCATGGCAGTCTTTGCCCTGTTCAGCGGTGCTTTACCATGGCGGTCTTTGCCCTGTTCAGCGGTCTTCACCATGGCGGTCTTTGCCCTGTTCAGCGGTTCTTGCCTTTGCTGTCTCTGACCTGTTCAGCGGTGCTTTGCCATGGCGGTCTTTGCCCTATTCAGCGGTCTTCACCATGGCGGTTTTTGCCCTGTTCAGCAGTACTTTACCCTGTTCAGCAGTCTTCACCATGGCGGTCCTTGCTCTGTTCAGCGGTGCTTGCCTTTGCTGTCTCTGACCTGTTCAGCGGTGCTTTGCCATTGCAGTCTTTGCCCTGTTCAGCGGTCTTCACCATGGCGGTCTTTGCCCTGTTAAGCGGTGCTTTGCCCTGTTCAGCGGTCTTCACCATGGCGGTCCTTGCCCTGTTCAGCGGTGCTTGCCTTTGCTGTCTCTGACCTGTTCAGCGGTGCTTTGCCCTGTTCAGCGGTGTGTGCCATTACGGTCCCTCAGTGCCCAGCGGGGCTGTGGCTGCCGGGGCCCTCCAGGTCACTGACGCTGGCGGTGGTCTACTGACCAGTGACGATACTGCTGCCCTCCAGGGCACTGACTCTGGCGGTGGTCTCTGGACCAGTGACGACACTGCTGCCCTCCAGGGCACTGACTCTGGCGGTGGTCTCCGGACCAGTGACGACAGTGCTGGCGGTGGCGTCCCGGCCGGCGGAGAGGATGGCGGCCTTCTCCGCCGTGCTGCTCTTCCCAGACTTTGGAGACTTCTTCTGCCCCTTCACCACCTTGGGAGGAGTCACAGCTGACTCGGCACTCCCCCCGGGACCCTTGTGAGCTGTTTTGCCGGCAGGAGTCTTCACTCTCTCCCGTCGGCCACTTTCCAACTTAAGGTGCTTTACAGGGGTGGACTGGCAGTGCTTTGGCTCCGTGTCACACTGGCTGCCCTGGTGGCCGGTGCACTCCACACACCTTTAACACGCACCACAGGTACCGGACTTTTTTGGGCTGAGGTGCTACTACGGGAACTATGAATTGGAGGGGTGGGGGTGGTGGGAAAGAGCTCAACGTTGCTGAGGAAGAGTTTCTGATGAACACTGGGACGGGTAGCTGGAGGGGGTCTGGGAGTGGAGGAAGAGGAGGTGGTTGTAGGAGGTGTAACTTTAGGTGATTTGGGTGCAGGTGCAGGTACTGGAGGCTGTCGTGAGGTGGATGGATGTTGGGTGTGTGGGTGCCCGCGTTTGTGTACTTTAGGAGGGGGCGTCACAGACACACTGGGAGTGGGCACAGGGGACGTGTAAATGGTAGTGGGGGTGGTGAGTGCAGGTGAGCGGGGTGTGGTACTGGGTGTTCTGGTGCGAGTCCTAGTGCCTGTAGATGTAGTGCATGCAGGTGAGAGTGTAGACGACACTGGGAGGGAGGAGGGAGACGACAACGAGGGGGACACAGTGGAGGCAGTGGATGTTGCTGTGTCTGTATGTGGGTGATGCTTATGTGGTGCTTATGTTTGCGTGAGCTACTTTTGTGTTTTGAGGTGTGTGCATGCTTCTCTGATGGTGTGCTTGGGATAGGCTGGGGTACAGGGGACTGGGTCTGGGTGGAGGAAGTTGGACGGGGAGGCTAGACACAGGGACAATGGCTGCCGTCAGTGCTGAGGCCAGAGATTGCAGGGTTCGATGAAGGGCAGCATGACCAGAATGAATGCCCTCCAGGAATGCATTATTGTGTTGCAATTCCCTTTCTACACCCTGGATGGCATTCACAATGGTAGACTGCCCAACAGTGAGGGACCTGAGGAGGTCAATGGCCTCCTTACTGAGGGCAGCAGGGGTGAGTGGGGCAGGGGCTGAGGAGCCTGGGGCGAAGGTGATGCCCACCCTCCTGGGTGAGCGGGCACGGAGCGAAGGCTGAGGGGCTGCTGGGAGGGCGGTGCTGGTAGGGGGGTGGCGGCTGTACCTGTAGAAGTGGGGGGCACAGATGGTGCCGCCACCACAAGGGAGCTCCCATCGGCTGACGAGTCCGTGTCGCTGTTTGGTGATCCGATGACCGACGTGAAGCTCCCCTCGCCCTCCGTCCCACTGGTGTATTCAGAATCCGTGGTGTGGCCCTCCACGGCTATGTGGGATGCAGCTCCCTCGTTCTCCGGTGCTACTGTACCTCCGCCTGATGATGCTGATGCACAAAAGAACAGGGAGAGCACAAAAAGGGGGGGCGGGCGACAGAAGAAAGACAGGTTGAGTGCATGGCTTACCGCTACCGTTGGCGGACAATACAGACACAGCAGCCCCCTGCACTACGCCGTGCCCTTGGCCTCTACAGATGCAATTCCCGAGATCTGGCCTACATGGCTATGGTGGACATCTGCACACACAGATGACACAGGGGCATGTATACCTGTACTTGGCACTCTACAGAGATGGGGTGGAGTGCCACATGGCCTGCATTCCGGAGGGGCCTAGCCTATGTAACTCGCCCTGGCCTAGGGAAACCCACAGCCCTCCTCCCCCACCCAGACCCCTCCACTGCGCGCAAAGTCCTCTGAATGATGTTGTACTCACCCCCTTGTGTCTGCTGTGATGCCCTAAAGCACCCATCCAACTCAGGGTAGGCCACCGCCAGGATCCGGAACATAGGGGTCATGGTGCGACGGGCACCCCTCCCACGTTGGGAGGCCATCCCAAGCTGAGCCTCCGCCGTCTTCTTGCTCCAGCGGCGAATGTCCTCCCATCTTTTACGGCAGTGGGTGCCCTGTCTCTGGTGGACCCCCAGGGTCCGGACGTCCTTGGCGATGGCACGCCAAATGTCCTTCTTCTGGTGGGCGCTGACCTACATGACATGTACAGGGGAAGAAGAGAAGTCATTAGCAACTGCACCGTCGAAGTGAGTGGCCTCCATCCCTACCCTTGCCATGTGGCACATGCATTCACACTCCTTCATGCTCGCTGAACTCTGCCCCCTTCCTTCTCACAACCAGCCCTCTCCACACAGGCATAGCCCATACAACGTGCTCCCTGTGTACTTACCTGTTGGTCTGGTGGACCGTAGAGTAGCGTGTACTGGGGGAGGACCCCGTCGACTAGCTTCTCCAACTCCTGAGCAGTAAAGGCAGGGGCCCTTTCCCCAGACGCAACATGCATATTGTCCACTCCGGTGAGACATCACAAATGCCTATGTACCTCACTTACCAAGGGGGATTACCTTGCAACAGGTGTGAAGATGTTAACCTTGTATGCCATGTGATATGTCAGATAGACATCACAGCCTCAGATGATGCTGTCACTTAACAGAAACCATTAGAAAACTAGAGATGACTTGATTATGTCTGACTTTATGTAGCACATAGGCATGAATCCTGAGACATTGCAGAGGACAGAGAGCAAAGACCTACACACCTTACCATTATGACATTGGGAGGATTGACCTGTTGGTGGGGATTGACAGCCAACAGGTGTAGGAGGCTGGCCTGTTTTGTAGTGGGTACCTTTGGTACTTACACCTTATACCAGGTCCAGTTATCCCTTGTTAGTGAATGTAGTAGTGTTCTAGCAGCTTAGGCTGATCGAGGTAGCTGTAGCAGAGCAGCTTAGGGTGAACTAGGAGACATGCAAAGCTCATGCAATACCACTTATAGTTACACAGTACTTATACACAAGTAAAGACAATACTCAGTGTTACCAAAAATAAAGGTATTTATTTGGGTGACACGGTACCAAAAATATCTTAGAGACAATACTCCTTCTGGAGGTAAGTATTATTTACAATATATACACTAGACTCCAAAATTAGACACGTAAATAGTCATAGATCAATGCAAACAGTAGGAAATCCTATAGAATGCAATGGGAGAAAATAGGTCTAGGGGCAACACAAACCATATACTAAAAAAGTGGAATGTGAATCACAAATTCCCCCCTAGAAAGTGTAGTGTGTGCAGAATCGCTGGGAGAGTAAGAATACAGTAAAGGTAAGTAAATTACCACACCCCAGAGCCCAGAAAAGCAGGAGTAAAGTATTGCAAGTTTCCTTAGGACACACTACACCTCATTTTGGGGATGTTGCAGCAGTCAATCAAGTCTGCAAAGAACATCTGCTGGATTATTGGACCTGAAGACCTGCAAAGGAAGGGGACCAAGTCCAGACGTCGAAAGAAGTTCTAGGAAGGACAGGAGCCCCTGCCAACCGAGAAGAAGAGTCCCAGGTTAGTCAAAGACTGCAGGAATGCACCCTAGGAAGATGCCAGCGGGTTTCTGCATGATGCAAAAGATGTCCCACGGCGTGAAGATTGTTGCAGATGAGATTTTCCTGTCAGAAGTTGCCAACAACTCTTGGCTATGAGAAAAGTGTGTTCTTTGTCAAAATGGCACTGTATGGACCCAGGAGGGACCTGGGGGCCTCAACTCTGTGAGAAGGAAGAGGGGACTCTCAGTGCTTTAGAGAGCCCTCAGGATGCCAGCCAGCACCCCCAGAAGCCACAGGATCCGGGTTCAAAGGAGATGCAAAGCGTGGTTGATGCAGCACAACAAAGGAAGGTCCCATGCCACCGGAGAACAACTCAGCGAGTTGAGCATTGCAGGGTAGAGTGCTGGGGACCTGGGCCAGGCTGTGCATGAAGGAAGTTGGCAAAGAGTGCACAGAGGCCTCAGGAGGTGAAGAAGACACAGTACATAGGGGTACCATCATTCTCTGGGAAGGCAAGGTGTTACCTCCTCCAAATTGCGTCACCAGAACCTCAGGACAGTCTATGTCGATGATGTCCACCCTATGTGTCCTTAGGAGCATACTCGTCATTGTGAGAGGAGTCCCAGGGTACTGGTCGTCATCTTGGAAGGTGCCTGCTTGGAGCAGGGGAGTGATTCCGTCACTCCACTGGAGATTTCTTCGGTTCTTCTGGTGCAAGATGAAGACAGGGAGTCCCCAGAGCATGCACACCATGGAAACAGTTGCAGTTGCTGACTTGGAGCTGAGGTTGCTGAAGAAAAGTGCCTCTTGTAGACACTTTGTTGCAGTTACAGCATTTCTTGGCGCAGGCTGCGGTTGATCCGAGGTCAGAAGAGTCTGAAGTTGTTGCACAGGATTCCTGAAGGAATCTTGCAAGCAGAATCTGAAGAAAACCCACAGGGGAGACCCTAAATAGCCCCAAGAGGGGGATTGGCTACCATATCTGGTATGGACCTATCAGGAAGGGTCTCTGACGTCACCTGCTGGCACTGGCCACTCAGAGCCCTCCAGAATGACCCCACACTTTGCAAAGCAAGATGTCTGAAGTCTGGGACACACTGGAGGAGCTCTGGGCACCACCCCTGGGATGGTGATGGACAGGGGAGTAGTCATTCCCCTTTCCTTTGTCCAGTTTCCCACCAGAGCAGGGGAGAAGGGTCCCTGAACTGGTGTAGACTGGTTTATGGAATGAGGGCACCTTTTGTGCCCTTCAAAGCATTTCCAGACGCTGGGGGAGGCTACCTGTCCCCAGCCTGTAACACTTATTTAAAAAGGGAGAGGGTGTAGCACCCTGCTTTTAGAGTAAATGCTTTGGGCTGCCAGGACCTCAGTAGGGCACAACCCTGTCTGTGGGGTGGCAGCAGCTGTAGCTGCCGTGCAAGCCTCAGAGAGCTGGTTTGGCCAGGATGCATGGAATTGGCTCCCCAATACCAGATTTGGAATGGGGGGACCATTCCATGATCTTAGACATGTGACATGGCCATATTTGGAGTTACCATTGTGAAGCTACATATAGGTATTGACCTTTATGTAGTGCACGTGTGTAATGGCATCCCTGCACTCACAAAGTCTGGGGAAATGGCCCTGAACTATGTAGGGGCACCTTTGCTAGTGCAAGGGTACCCTCACACTTAGTAACTTTGCACCTAGCCTTCAGCAAGTGAAGGTTAGACATATAGGTGACTTATAAGTTACTTAAGTGCAGTGAAAATGGCTGTGAAATAGTGTGTGCACTATTTCACGCAGACTGCAATGGCAGTCCTGTGTAAGGGTTTGTCTGAACTCCCTATGGGTGGCAAAAGAACTGCTGCAGCCCATATGGATCTCATGGAACCCCAATGCCCTGGGTACCTAGGTACCATATACTAGGGACTTATAAGGGGGGTCCAATATGCCAATTGAAATTGGTAAATGAAGTAACTGGCCTACAGTGACAAATTTAAAAGCAGGGAGAGCATAAGCACTGAGGTTCTGGTTAGCAGAGCCTCAGTGACACAGTTACTATACAGGTATTCACATTAGGCCACAAACTATGAGCACTGGGGTCCTGGCTAGCAGGATCCCAGTGAGACAGGCAAAACATACTGACATATAGGTTTTTATCTATGAGCGCTGTGGTCCTGGCTAGCAGGATCCCACTGACACAGTAAAAACACACTGACACACACTCACAAACAGGCCAAAAGTGGGGGTAACCATGCTAGAAAGAGGCTACTTTCTCACAACAGGGTAAAAAAGCAGTATATTGCTGCACATATGACACAGTCATATGTACACCATTATGTGCCATTGTACTGAGGGGACAACATAGGTGAGTAAAATGTTTCATCATACATTTGTATATGCACACCTGTGTGTTATAGATGACTACTATACATCAATGTGTTCACAAGAGATCTGTAACACTTTAGACTTACCATTATGTCAGAGCTAACCATCTTTTCCATCACTTAGTCACCTGATAAAGGGGCAAAAATGTGGGCCTGTACTTACCCTTTTGAGGCTGCTGTGCTGCCTTTAAATGCCTATCCAACACAGGGTAAGCCACCGCCAAAATATGGGCCATTAGGGGGGGTCATGGTCCGATGGGCACCCTGTCCTCATTGGGAGGACATCCCCAGCTGGGCCTTTGCGGTCTTCAGGGCCCAGCGTCCCAGGTCCTCCCACCTTTTCCAACAGTAGGAAGTCCTCCGGCTGTGGACCCCCAGGGTCTGTACTTGTTTGGTGTTAGCACTCCAAATTCCCTTCGTCTGATGGGCGTTGACCTGCATGGATGACTAAGACAAGAAAGAATGTCATGTCCACATGTACCACACTAAAACAAGCAGTAATTTGCAAGTCAGTTCAGCAAGCCAAAGACAGACTGTCTTGAACATCCACTCCACTGATAGATGAGCATATCCAGAGAGGGCATATGTGAGCTGGAAACAGGCGGACAACATGCATCTCCAGCACCAGCTGTCATGTTATCACATATGACCAGACACCCAATGCATATGAAGATGATTTTTTTTAGGCGAAGTCTGGCTTAACACCTCCACTAAGCATGTGGAACAGTCAGAAGGTAGCCCAGGGAACATACATGACACACTCTCCACAATGTCTCAGGACACAAATGCTGTCATCAAACATTAGCACATGCCCGTAAAGTCACCCTTTCTAGCACAAGTTTAGCACCCAAAGGACTTTAAGGACACAATCTGAAACATTGCCCATCGGCCTTTACTATAGTCTAGCTAATGAGACATATGTGCACATGATGCACTTACCTGCTTCTGTGGTACACCATACAGCTGTTCATACAGGGCTAGGACCTCCTCCACCAGCTTCTCCAGCTCCTCGGATGCGAAGGCAAGGGCCCTATCACTTGTAGGATGTGGCCTGATTGCTCCCAGAGGCAGTACACAGCAGCTCAGGTAGTGGAAGTCTTAGTGACAGCAGTGTCAGGAGTCAGATAAGAAATGAAGTACGAGATGGTCATGTCCGCCTCATATGAGACCGTCACCGCCGGCGGACATTGCCACTGGCCCTAGACCGCCATAGACAGCAATGTGTTCCAATGGCAATGTCTACCTCAGTAGTATCTGCATACCGCCATGACGACTTCCGCCGCCCGTCGCAGGTAGTTTCCTATTGTCCAGTACAGTAGGTCAGGCAGTTGCCATTTTAAGGCCCTTAGAGGGTCAGAAAAGTTACGTTCATGATGCGTCACAAGGCCGGAAACATATATACCGCATGGTCTTGAGTGCCAGCATTAACTAACCATGTATGAATGTCCAGATTGAAGTGACATTTTGTCATGATGCTAAAGTAAAAGTAAGGTATCTTTAGTGGCAGAGTCAGCACCCTCTTGACAGTTGGCTATATAGTTTTTTTGGGCTGTTTTATGCAATGTATAGTTAGATGTCCATAGAAAAGAGGCTTGCTGAATGATGCGTTTAGATTTCCATGTCATAATTGAGGGAAGGGGATGAAAGTCCGCTAATTTGGCATCATTAGTGTTGGAGTGTGATGTGTACCATGTTCCTACTGTATCATATGCCATGTCACATTATGATATTAGACATATATTTTGAAAGTTACTAGGGGCACAATGAGAGATGGACATACCTTCTTATTTTCCCTCACATAGTTACCCTGGAATGAGAATGGTCAGACAACCTCAAGTGTACAGTCCACTAGCAGACCTGCAGACCATGGAGGATTGACATGTCATTCAGATCTACCACCTGGATAGCCAGACAATTATGGATCTCTGCCGTCAGTTAGAGCCAGATCTAATGCCTGCCATTCGCCATCCAAATAGCATACCACCCATCATACAAGTAATGTCAGTGCTGCATTTCCTAGCCTCAGGGTCCTTTCAGAATACCGTAGCCCTAACTGCAGGCATGTCCCAGCCTATGTTCAGTCTGGTCTTGAAGAATGTACTCTCTACATTGTTAAAACACTTGGGCAGCTACATCAGATTTCCACAACATGAGGATTTGGCCCATGTGAAGGCACATTTTTATGGATTAGATCACACCCCATATGTAGTGGGAGCCATTGATGGTACCCATATAGCCTTGGTTCCTCCACATGGCAATGAACGGGTGTATCAGAAGAGAAAGAATTTCGATTCCATTAATGTTCAAGTAGTCTGTTTGGCGGACCTCTACATTTCCCAAATATGTGCACAGTACCTGGGTTCAGTCAATGATGCTTTCATCATGCAGAACAGCGCTATCCCAGAGCTGATGACACAACAGTACCCAGAGAGGGCCTGCTGGTTAGTAAGTCACATATGTCATGTGTTTGAGTATCCTATGCCTGCTGCCAAATGTAAAGATATCCAAGATTTATGTGTATGCACACATGTAAGGATTCCTTACAGGAGACTCTGGCTATCTAATCCATCCCTGGTTGTTGACACCAGTGAGGTACGCCAGGGGAAGTCTGCTTCAATGAGGCCATGGAAGGACAGGCCGTGTTGTGGAGTGAACTTTTGGACTCCTGAAGGCAAGATTCCATAGCATTGATAAGTCTGGTGGAGCCTTCTCTACTCACCCACCAAAGTGTGTCAGATCATTGTGGCCTGCTGCATGCTCTACAACTTCGCCCTGAGGCGTCAGATCCCATATATCCCTGATGAGGGGGAACCGGCAGTTCCACCGGGTGAGAATGCAGAAATGCCACATGAGAATGACAGTGATGACGATGAAGGTGGAGACATCTGGGCAGATCTCATCAATCAGTACTTCACCGGGGTAGTGGTGGGGTTATGGATGTTTGAGAAGGGTCTTTCTATGAGACATGTTATTCATTGCTTTGCACTATATAGTCCAGCTTTTAATGCAAAATAGTAAATGGAGTATAAACAATTGTGATGACCTTTTTTGTTAGTGTTTGTCACAATGCACACTTTAAGTTATCATTGTATTTGGGACAAGTATTTCTAGGTCATGTTTATACTTACCTGCCAAAAATCCTTGTTTCCAATTGATATTTTTCAGATCTCTTCACAATGCCATCCTCATGTGGACATTTCGGTGTCACTGGTAGGTGGGTTTAGCTGGTCTGACATGTGAAGTGGACATGGATTGATCCACGTACTTTCTGACATTATAATGGTGGTGTATCACTCCATGCCCTGGTTGTCAGGACAGTGGGATTGCAGTGTTCTGGTTCCATGCAATAGACCAGTTTGCCATGGTATGTGGATCCAATAGTGTCGTGTGTGACCATGTGTCTATGACAAATGTCTTCCAATCCATTCACTCAACCTTGTCATTGGTTTGATAATGGTACTATCTTACTTGTATGTAGCTGTCACTGTGTTTCCTCATTGCAGGCCACTGGTCATGTGTGTCAAGACTGATATAGGTGATTAGCATGCCTAGAGATACCTGACCATGGTAAGCGGAAAGTTCCCTGACTGGGGACATTTGTATTGACCTCTGTCTGTATTAAGGGGTATGTTCATTTGGTGTGTATGGCGTGGGCATGTGAAAAGGGTTTAACTGATGACAAATTGCACCAATCGGTTTGCCTATTTGGATAGACAAAGCCTGACATGTCCATTGTTGCAGTGGTCTGTGGGATGTTAGTTACTAACACCTATGCTGACACACTAAAATGTGAAGATATACTTTAATGTGTGAACACTGGCATGTGGTCAGTCTATGTGCTGCACAGTGCTATAAATGGGGAATCATGATTGTCCACTTGTATCAGTGTGTATGCATTGAACCCAGAATCAACAGTACATGTGACCTGTCACTTCCCACATTTGCTACATTTGAGTGTATCATGTGTAATCAAGACATTTCACAGTTAACTGTTCAAAATAGTTGAACTATGACTCTCAAACATTTATTGTGTTTATGTGTGTGTGTTTATTTACAAGTGCACAGGACAAAAATGAATGGGATCAAAGCAATACAGTGCAAATAGTGAAGGGTTCAGTCATGGTGGATGTTATCATCAGAGTAGCTGCTACAACATTTGGTTTCTCAAGTCCAGTGTCCTACTATCCGTGAAAAATGGACAGTGGCCGTAAAAGAGTCAACAGGGTGTATTTGTGGCACACAAGGGTAACCAGTCATTAGAAGATCACTTCCTGGCAGTGGTTGTAGTCTTGGCATCAATACCACCTGGTTGTTTTGGTGGATGTCCATGTTTGTGGGGGTTTTTTCAGCTACATAGGCAGGGTTGTCTGAGGAATGTCCTACCCCTTGCAGAGCCTCCATTCCACTGGCTGCAGTGGAAGAGGTTTGGTGTTGTGGACAGACCCTGCTCATGGTGGTCTTGATGTCTCTCAGCACCCCTGTTAGGGAGATCATGTTGGGATTGATGGCCTCCCACTGTTGCAGTACTTCCTGGTGGTTGTCCCTCTGCAGCTGCTTGATCTCCCCCACCAAAACAAGTATCTGGCCCATCAGGCATTCGGACTGTTGGTAAGCACCCAAACTTGGGAGATGGTGTCCTGCCCATTTGTATCACCAGCAGCCTCAATCCGCTGGCCCGCCCTATCCCTCCCACACACCCTTCTCCCACATGCCTGTGCCCTTGGTATAGTTTGTCCACTACCATTGGTGGCAGTTCCTTCATTGACAGGGTTTTCTAGTTGTGACTCTGGTACCTGTACTAGGGGCACATGATGGTAGAAACTGTCCTAGGGACACAGGTTTGGGGCAAATGGTGGCTTGGGATGTTGATGCAATAGGGCTGGGTGAAGTCGATGTGGGCAGGGAGAGGCTGACAGTTCTGGACTGACCAGGTCTCCCAGATGGGCCAGAGTCATCCTCATTGTCCACTCATCCAGGGGTGTTTTCATCACCGAGGGCTTCATCCAGGGGGAAAATGACCTGTTGAAGAAGTGGAACAGACAGTTACAGATTGTAATGCAACATGTGGTATCAAACTTTGACAGTTAGATATGCTTTGATCCATGTACAGAAAGGCTTTGCTTGATCCCCTGATATGATAGTGACACTTGCTTTCAAATATGTAGAACAGCTATGTGTGATATAGACAATTCCTATATCATACACCTTGCTACAGGATGTCTGAGTATCTTGGCAGTTAGATGTCTATTCATAAACTCATATCTTGGCAGCTGTATTGCTTTATATTTTTTATGTTACCTCCCAGTTAGCAGTAGTTCAGTACTGAGTTAACAGACAGCTGCACAACATATTGTAGAAAGTGACTTGTCCATCAAATTAGGAGTAACCATTCTACCTGGCCATATGTGTCAGGTTACACCAAGAACAGCACACTGCATATGTGTGTGTTCCCCCGTTGAGTATATTTCAATAGGTGATGGGAGGTAGAAGGGACAGTTTAGCAGAGGACACAGCTGTAGCTGTGTGTTGATGGTATTGTACTGGCAGATGCCCATAGCATTGCTGACATTGCCATAGACTGTACAATAGGGGACCATTCAAGTGGGTTTAGTCGATTGTTTAGTTGACAAGCAAGGCAATTTTCATTGTGTTACACTGTTCTGTTTTTTTTAATTGTGTAACAGTGCCTGCTGGGAGTTGTAGTGCTCAAAGTCCATGTACTACCCCTGCCATACACAGACACTGTGCCCCCAGGTGAGTTTAGTTGACATGTGTGATGCCAGGCAGTAATATTCAGACAGTTGGACACAGGATATGGTGAGTGGGCTGGCTGTTAAGATATCAAAAGGTGATCATTGAGCATGCAAGCAAAACTTTTCGGTGGCATCATAGGTGTTGTGGTTAGCCTGACTCCACTCCCCCAGGTACTCCTGTCAAGCCCTCAGAATGCAAGATGGCCAAGATCTTCTCCCATGATGTAAACTGTTGGGGAGGTGGTGGTGGATCAACACCAGTCCTGCTGCCCACCAGCTGGTGCCTTGCAACAATGGACGGACCTTCCCCCTGAGGTTGTTCCACCCATTCCTGATGTCCTCCCTTGTGCATGGATAGCTACCTACAGAATTCACCCTGTCGACTATTCTTTGCCACATCTCCATTTTCCTGGTGATAGTAGTTTGCTAGACTTGGGCTCCAAATAGGTATGGCTCTGCTCTGATGATTTTGGCCACCATGACTCTCAACTCGTCGTCAGAGAAACTGGAATGTTTTTGTGGGGACATGATGGTGGTGGACTACACGAAAAGTAATAAAAACGGATGATGAGGTGTGGGTGCTGTGTTGTGAGTGGGTGACGGTTGGTACCTGATGTGTAGGGTACTAAATTGTGTAATGGGTATGTTGTGCAGGTGTCGGATAAGTGGTATTTGAAGTGTGGAGGGGTGCCTAATATATAGCTTGTAATTTATAATTGCAAACCCTATCTTGCTGTGTGTGGTGTTCCGGTTGCAAAGGATTATGGGTGTGAATTAGTGTATTTTATAGTGCAGTTGTAGGTGTGTTGTGTGGGTGGGTGTGTGTCAGGTGTGTGTAATTCAAACTATTCAATGTGGTGTTGCGTATTACTGTGGTAACCACCGACCGCAGCCGTTCGCACCGCCATTGGTTTTCCACCATGGAAGAACTGCTACTGTGATTTGTGATTCATAATAGGCTTGGTGGGTGTTTGACGGGCTGGCAGCGCTACTGGTTGGACAGCCTCTTTCCCGGCCTCCAGAGTCCTGGCGGTGTCGATATTTTGGCTGTCTCTTGGCAGGCTTGGCTGTGTAACTTGTAACATGGTGGTCTGTATGGCCGCCAACATGGCGGTCTTTTGGCAGCCGCCACTGCAACAGTCTTGCAGTCAACCCACCACACTCGTAATGAAGCCCTAAGAGTCACATTTTTAAATGAATATGTTAAATACGTGTGCCATACTAAGGTGCAGAAAGTTAAAGATCTTGATAAATTGCACTGAATTAACTCTGTCAGGAAATCCTGTCCTGCACTCCTGACACTGTGTCAGGTATGAAAAAAGCTGGCATCTAATGTCAAAGACTGGTTTGATATGCAGGACTCCAGTCTTATCAGCTCCTAGTCAGTCAGACCTCCGCACACCAAGTGGTCTGATTGCCACATTACCGATGGGGGGGCCCTGCACTGCCCATGTCTGTTGCTTCCCCATATGGGAGCCTAAGATAAACATAGAATTTTCACAATGTGGTTGCCATTTGGAATGGTTCCCTCAGTGGATGACTGCACCACATTGGGTACAGTCTTCGCTGCAATTTACACTACCACACGTGGTACCCCGACACTTGCCAATTTAACAGAAGTGTTAAAACAAATTCAAAATGAACATGGCGCTGTCCCATCCCTGGATTTGGGGATGAAACTGATAAGTAATTTCAACACAGTCTCCTCAATAATACTAAGTAACATTAAAGGGGAAGCTGTAGCGTTGGCCATACACCAACGGCTCCGGGAGATTACTCCCCTGGAACAGGAGCGTCAACTACCAAAAATTATTTCTGACACTTATACTAGTAAAGGACTGGATAGTTTGTGTCAAGCCAAAAAAGCCTGAAATTCAGAGTACCACTACTAAGGACAGTACTAAACAAGCACAAGAGGGTTCTAAAAATGCTGGGATAAACAAAAACAAAATAAAGACAGCACAGTCAGAGAGCAGGCTCTCCACATCTGGAGAGCTCCAAAAGGAGGTATAATCTCAGAAACAGAGAAACCTTAGAGGCTCCTGACAGATATACTGATTCATGTCCCTCTCATTCCTTTCAGGACACATAGGATAGACGTAGTGAGATAGTCAGAGCAACGTCCTGACTATGTGAAACCCAAGAAAGACTTACAGCGGTCTTCAGACAAGAAAGAAAACAAATTCTCACGACAAAAGCCACAAAGGTGGTAGCAATTTCAATTAAACATGCCAGCAAACTTGAGAACATTGCTGAAGAACAAGGCTTGGGCAGTGACCCTGCTGGGCAGCAGGGCAGAAGTCACGATATGTCTCCAGAGTCAGAAAGATCATCTGGATGCGACAGCAACTAACAACTTTCTTGCAGTCGAGACTGCAGACGGGCACATTCTCCCACCTGTCAGGGTTTATGATTTAAATATCCAAATTGAGGGAGACGTATTGCGCACCATTAGTATAATTTTTCGGGATTAACTTAAGTGTGATATCCTATGGGCAGCAAGAGACTGGCCACCTGAACTCGTCCGTAAGCTCCCACATGGGGAAGATTTCATTTTGCCTTCTTTCTCAGATCTTGTTCCGGAAGCAGTGAAAGAAGTTGATGCTGTCAACTTGGCTTTGGCACAAGCTCCTGCGCTATACCTGCAACATGTGGGGTGGGATAGAGATTCCCCCTTCCATGTAATATCAATTAGGTCTACATCCCAGCCTCAGCCCCATTATCCTGTTAAACACGAGGCTAAAGCTCCAGTGAGGAAGATCCTCACTCAGCTTGAATACCAGAGAGTAATAGAACCCTGTGTCTCTGCAATTAATAACCCATTGTTCCCCTTTCCAAAACCAGACCATTCATATAGAATAGTCTTAGATTACAGACACCTTAACAATTACACACACATGTATTCAACACAAAATGCACACATCACCGCACTAATTAATAACATAGTGAGTAAAAAATATAAAACAACCATGAAAATTTCCAACGTTTTTTTCTGCCACAACTTGGTGCATGAAAGTGGGGACCTGAGTGCATTCTTATTTGGCTCACAAAAATGCTTCTGCAGTATGCCCAAGAGCTATAATATCAGACCAGGGTTGATTTCAGCCCGTGTTAACATCAATATTGTATGATATTGATCCTGAGGCCTTGTCCTATGCGGATGACATCTATCTCACAGATGACAACCTCAACATTCATCTTGCCAGGGTCGATCAGATCGTTCTAGGATTCACAGGCCTTGGCTACAAATTCAGTTCAAGAGCCTAGCCCCACACTTTTTAGAAAAATGTGCTCAACTTCAACCACCAAACACTATCAAGAAACTGCAGTCTTTACTTTATGTCTTTAACTTTGGCAGAACTTACTTTCCTGATTATGCACAACTCATCAAGCCACTCTATGATTTATTTCGCCCAGATTTTTCAAGCAGACACTGGACAGTTGAACACACACACATCCTTAGAGGATTGCAGCAAGACATGCTAGTAGCAAAACAATTAAACACATTTGACAACCAAACAGATTTAGACATCAGAATAATTGCTGATATCATTGGGCTCACCTACGTCACCTTTAATGAGGGCGACATGGTGCCCATAGCATATAAATCACATTTATATTCCAATGCAAAACAACGCTTTACACCCACAGAAAAGATTCAGGAGAGACCACTTGCCAAGGGAAACACATTATTGTAGTTACCCCAGTGCCAGCCTTAGAGGCTGTCACCCAAGCAAGCATTCCCAATGCTAAAGCATTACATCCACGTTGGAAGCAATGGGCAATCTCCCTGACTGCCACTGATATTGATTACATTTTTGACCCAAAACTAAAAATACAAAAATTTCTCCAATACAAACAAGAGTACCCCACACCTCTTAACATCTTGCCAATTGACAGATACCACACTGTCATTTACACTGATGGTTCAGCACTACCAGCTGTAGGTACAAAACATCAGTACTCAGCTGCTTGCGCAGCCGTGAGTGGAGTGATGAAGGAGATTGTATTACACCCTCAGAATACCAACATGCAGGCCCTGGGAGACTACACCGCTCAGTTGGCTGAGCTTAAAGCTCCTATTTTGGCACTGGAGCATACAGATCCAGAACAACTCACATTCATTTCTGTGTGATTCGTACTACAGTGTCCAGTCCTACAATGATTACCTCAATCATTGGAAGATGAACAGGTTTAGAGACTCAAAAAGGAACACCATAAAGCATAGAACTCTGTGGGGGAGGGCGGCTGACCTTTAGGATAAGATACCAGAGGCTCTTGTAGTACATACTTTGGTCCACCAACGTGTAGGAGTACATGTTATTGGAAACACTTTGGCTGATGAAGACGTCAAATCCACAGTAGCTATTACTTCTTTTGCTGCAGTTCTCACAGAGATTGGATAGTGAAATTCTGGCTACCGTGAAACCTTTGGCTGAAAGCAAGCCTATAAATATTCATACCATATCAGTGCACAGAATGTTGCCTTTGCGACAGTTCCTGGGGTTGGAGATTGAGTGATCTCCAACCAAGTCCAGAGATTAGAGTTAATCAAAGCAGCACTTGAGGGTGTCACATTTGCTCATGTTGGTGTTGTGGCCACAATATCACTCTTGCAGAAACGCTTCTGGTGGCCAGGTCTATACAAATAGACCAAGCAATATGCCCTTTACTGTGTCATTTGCTAGCAAATAAAGGGCGCACAGTGGTCAGCTGACGCTTGCACTATTATAAAAGACTTGCTGGTCTTTAATGGTACATATGCGGTTGCAGCATTCCACTCAGACGAGGGCCCTGCCTTTGGCTCTAGGGCATTGAGGGACACCATGAGGACGATGGGTGTTGAACTCCATTACTCTTCCCTGTATCATCCTGAGGGAAATTCTGTTGTGTAGAGGAGGAATCGTGACCCAAACGAGTCCTTTAAAGCTAGAGTATTATGTTCAGACCACAGTTGGCTTCATCACCTATATGGAGTCCAGAGAGCACTGAATAATCAGCCAAGACGGTTCTTGGGAGAACGCACTCCTTATGAGGTCCTCTTTGGGATACCTATGTATGTCTCAGATCTAGATGGCCCTGGTATGGTGGTGGCAGGCACATCTTTTGATGTAAATGAACGTCTCACTGTCTTACAGGAGCTTTGGCAATTTTGTGATGATAATTCATCCATCAGTGCTGCCTCCTTATGAATAAGTGATTTGCCAACAACTTCTACAGGCTGGATTCCTAAAGTTGGGGATCTCGTTTGTGAGAAGATTGCTGTGAACAAGGAATTCAGTCCATCTTACAGACCACTGGGTCCAGTCTTTGGAATACAAGGCAACAGAACTATCATTCTACCACCGCTGTCAGGTTTCAAAGCGAACAGCTTTGTCTCCATCGGCAACATAAAATTGCACCATGTGGCTGATCCTGCATAGTAGATCCAGAGGTCCTTTGGGCAGTTCCCGGTCCCCTCTTACTACCCAACAGGATATACCTCTTCAAAGAAGAAATAACAACACTTCTGAAGACAATCAACAATGCTACAAATGCCTCCTCGAGCTTCTGCTGATTCCGTTTACTACTTCATCGACACGACCTGTCCAAGATGTGGATGTTTTTTACTCCAATTCAACACAAACCGACAACACTGTCTACTATGAACCTACAGACTAAATGGATCTATCCACCGGTAATGCACCGGCTCCTGTGTTCACAGAGACTGCTTCTGGTTACTTCATCAACCAAGATGATTTCTCTACAATTTCATCTACATCTGCAACTGAAACTGTTTCAAAGACATGTAAGCTGTTTATATGGCTTAACCGGTTCTGTGCCTTGGACGAGATGATCTCGTCCAAGGATACAGTTCTCCTGTGCCTTGGACGAGATCATCTCGTCCTAGGCACAGGGGAACTTGGGGGAGCGCTAGCGCGCCCCCCGTGAACCCCCCTCCCCCCTCCCAGGCGGGGATGGAAGGGGAAGACCTTCCCCTTCCACCCCCGCCCCCCCCACGGCAATCCGATGACGTCAGCGCACGCACAGCGCGCTGACGTCATCTAGTGTTGCCTGGCGCGCTGGAAGCCATTTGCTTCCAGCGCGTCTTAGGAGAAGGACGCATAAGGTGAGTCCTCTCCGTTTTTGGGGGGCGGGGGGTGGTGAAAACAGACACGGGGGAAAGGAAAGGGTTTTTCCTTTCCCCCTGTGCCTGTTTTCACAAGATTCCTGCTCCACGATCGCGGGCAGGGCCCGCGATCGTGGAGCAGGAATCTTCACTAGCCACCAGGGATTTTCTTTTTTGTTTATTTTGGGGGCGACCCCTTGGGCAAGGGTCGCCCCCCCCGGGGGCAAATTTTTTTTTGATTTCGCCCCCCCCCTGGGGGCAGATCCGCCAATTTTTCGGCGGATCTGCCCCCGGGGGGGGGGGGGGCGAAAACCACTAGACACCAGGGATTTTATTTTTGTTGTGTATTTTGGGGGCGACCCCTTGGGCAAGGGTCGCCCCCCCGGGGGCAATTTTTTTTTGTATTTCGCCCCCCCTGGGGGCAGATCCGCCAATTTTTCTGCGGATCTGCCCCCAGGGGGGGCGAAAACCACTAGACACCAGGGATTTATTTTTATTGTAAAGTTTTTTTGGGGGGCGACCCCTTGGGCAAGGGGCGCCCCACTGGGGGGCTATTTTTTTAGTATTTCCCCCCCCCCCCGGGGGCAGATTGCCAATTTTTGGGCTGATCTGCCGCCAGCGGGGGGAGCTATTTTTTTTTTTCTGTTTCGGCCCCCCCGATGGCAGACCAGCCATTTTTGGGACGATCTGGCCCCGGCGGGGTGGAAGCACACTAGGCGCCAGGGATTGTGTGGTGTGTGTGTGTGTGTGGTGTGTGTTTGGGGGCACCCCTTGGGCAACGGTCGCCCCCCTAAGGTGGGGAAAATTCATATTGGCCATCTCTGCCCCTAATTTTGTAGGCCCATCTGCCCCCAAGGAGGGCAGAAACCACCAATGCGGCAGGGATTTTTTTGTTTTGTTTTGTGTTGTGCTGGGGGTGCCCCCTTTCGGAAGGGTCGCCCCCTAAAAGGGGGCACAGAGGTGTTGCCCATTTCTGCCCCCCTTGGGGGCAGATTGGCCAATTTTTTTACGCCCATCTACCCCCGAGGGGGGCAGGATCCACTTAGGTACCAGGGACAACTTCTAAGTTCTTGGTGGTGGGATGTTTGTCAACTGGCAAAGTATTTGTATTTGTGAGTATAACAATTTATTTCTTCTTTTTCTTCTAGTTCAACGCTTTTGCTTCCTTTGCTGTGGATCTTTGCGGTTTTGGCAGTAGTTGTCCTGTGGTTTGCATAGTTGCATGTTTTAGGTAAGTGAAAGCAATTTACTCCAAAGGAGTATTGTTGACATGCATGAATGACATGTTTGTAGGTGGTGTACTAAATGCAGTATTGTGTGTTTGACATTGTCCTTAGATTTGAGCACAGTGATGTTTGTGTTGTCATATGTCTAATTTGCTTTTTTCTTTTTTCTTTTTAGTGGGATATCATTGGTGATTGCTGTGTCTGTGCAGAGTAGTTGCTTGGTGAGTAGCTATTTCAGGCAACTGAGTGGTATAGTTTTTTGTAGTACATAACTCTTTGTGATAAAGCTACACTTTGTTTATTACTTATTTTAGTGCTAGTTGTTGTTGGCAATCCATTTGTTGTTAGGATCATGGTTAGCCGCAAAGTGACCGCTCAGCAGGTTGTTCGCATGCTCTTTGAGTCGTCTTCAGACCATGATTACGACACTGACTCTGCATCTGAGGCAGAGGAGGAAGCAGGAGATTCTGGAAGTGAGTTTTCTGTCCGAGAGTATTCTTCTGATGAGGAAGCTACTCTCAGTGCAGATGAAGGGCCTGTGTTAGAGGAGGACATTGATGTGCCAAGAGTGCAGCAGCCTGGGGCTGAAGGGTTTCCCATTGGAAGACCTGACACCTGGATTGCCCCAAACATGGAGCAGCCACAGTTACCTGCATTTACTGGTCTCTCAGGGTGTAGAGTTAATACAGAAAACTTTCTGCCTGTCCATTTCTTTCACTTGTTTATGGACGATGTATTTTTGGAAGAGATTGTGGAGCAGACAAATGTGTATGCAGAGCAATATTTGCGGGACACCGCTGCCAAACTTAAGCCTCAGTCTGGAGCTACTCATTGGGTTCCCACATATCTGGAAGAGATGAAAAGGTTTTTAGGTTTGTCTTTTTTGATGGGGTTGATCAGGAAGCCGTCACTGGCTTCTTATTGGTCTACTAGTCCCTTGATGGCAACTGCTATATTTCCTGCAACTATGACACGTAATCGGTATTTGCTTCTTCTTCGTATGCTGCATTTTGTAGACAATGCTTTAGCCTTGCCACGAGATCACCCTGATTGTGACCGCCTTTTTAAGATTAGGCCTGTCCTTGATCATTTTGTGGATCGTTTTTCAGAGGTCTATGTTCCAGGCAAAGAGATAAGTGTGGACGAGTCTTTGGTCCTTTTCAAGGGGCGTTTAGTTTTTAAGCAGTACATTCCTAGTAAGAGGGCACGGTATGGGATTAAATTGTATCTGCTGTCAGAAAGCAGTACAGGATATGTGTATAATTTCGGGTCTACACTGGTAGGGATTCCAGTATTGACCCTCCTGGTTGTCCGGCCACTTTTGGAGTTAGCGAAAAAATTGTGTGGGAACTTGCTAGATGGCTGTTTAACAAAGGTCACCATTTGTACGTAGATAATTTCTACACTGGAGTGCAGTTGTTCAAGGAGTTGTTTAGGGTGGACACTGTTGCTTGTGGCACAATCCGTTCTAACCGGAAAGGCAATCCAAGGGAGCTTGTCTGTAAAAAACTTGAGAGGGGACAGTGCAGTGCCTTGCGGAATAATGAGCTGCTAGCTCTGAAATTTTCAGACAGGAGGGATGTGTACATGCTATCGACCATCCATGATGAGAGTACTTCCCCTGTGGCTGTTTGGGGTCAGGTTGCGGAAGTGCGCAAACCTGCGTGCATTTTGGACTACAAATGGCACATGGGTGGTGTTGATGGAGTAGATCAGAGGTTGGAACCTTACACTGCTCTTCGTTAGTCTTATGTGTGGTATAAAAAGTTGGCCCTACATTTATTTCATTTAGCAACTTTTAATGCCTTTATTGTATACAAGGATTGTTCACCTGAGTCAAGGATGACATTTGTTAAATTTCAGGAGTCGGTGATAGAAAGCCTTATTGTGGTTGAACCGGCAAGAGTTCCTAGAGTAGAAGTGGTGGAGGATGTGGCTAGATTGAAAGATCGGCACTTTCCAGATCACATTCCTCCCACTCCCAAAAAAGACATGCCCACAAAGAAATGTAGAGTATGTGCCCGGAGATTAATCCGGAGGGAGAGCCGGATGTACTGCCCCGAATGCCCTTCAAAGCCTGGGCTGTGTGTGCCCGGCTGTTACAGAAGTTACCATACCCAAAACAAATTCTGGGAAATACCTTGAGCGTAAGCTGTCTGTTTTATATTTTCATATGTTTCACGGTTGGCATCTCTGTCATGTATTTAGTTAGAGCTTTTGTGTTTGTAGTTTTGTGCTTATTTTATAATTAGTGGTTTCTTTGTTGATGTGAGTGTTGTAATGTGCTGGGCCCGTGGCTGGCGGTGTGAATGGTCTTGTGCGTGTCATGTATGAAAGGTGTGTGAATGGACTGTAAAGCGGTTGGTGCCTTGTTGCGGCTTTACAGCTCACGAGCTGTGAGTCATTGGTTCAGTTTTTTGCCTTTCAGTTATTAGCAGTGCATTTCATTTTTGTGAAATCTCTTGTTAATAAAATTTGATCCACTGAACCATCACTCACCCTCGTGCCAAATCCAACCAGTATGTGTGGTAAAAATGACAAAACCTGCTCCGCTGTAATCAGGCGTCGCAGCACACCTGTGACACGCTAGGTGCCTCGGGTGGGACCCCGATGATGAAGCATGCCACCAACTTGGTTGGTGGGTGAGGGGTCTTCTTCACATAACCTAAGTGTGTTACTTTTCACAATTTTAGTGTTTGGCACATCACGGACGTATGTGCACACATCAATATGATATATTACAAAAATACCTGTTTTTGGGGGGGGGGGGGGGCCCACCTATGTTTTTGGTCCTGGGTGCGGCCTTCATCAAGGGAAACCTACAAAACCCAGAATTGTTTTTAAACTAGACACCCCAAGGAGTCCAGGGAGGTGTGGCTTGCGTGGCTCCCCCAACATTTTCTTACCCAGACTCCTCTGTAAACCTCAAAATTTGCATAAAAAAGCATATTTTCCTGACTTTTCTTAGTAGGATCACCGCTCCAGCAGAAAATTCCTACTCCCCACTTTTCCCCTCAGTCTCCCAAGTAAAATGACACCTCACTTATGTGGGTCCCCAAAGCAGAGTCCGTCTAAAGATGTATAAAAGAATATGCCCTTATAAACTCGCTGTGCTATCCCTTCTATCTCTTCAAGTTTTGGGCCTTATTCTGTTGCAGGCACCTGGCCCACCCACACAAGTGAGGTATAATTATTATCAGGAGACTTGGGGGAACGCTGGGTGGAAGGAAATTTGTGGCTCCTCTCAGATTCCAGAACTTTCTGCCACAGAAATGTGAGGAACATGTGTTTTTTTAGCCAATTTTTGAGGTTTGCAAAGGATTCTGGGTAACAGAACTTGGTCCGAGCCCTGCAAGTCACCCCTCCTTGGATTCCCCTAGGTCTCTAGTTTTCAGAAATGCACAGGTTTGGTAGGTTTCCCTAGGTGCCGGCTGAGCTAGAGGCCAAAATCTACAGGTAGGCACTTCGCAAAAAACACCTCTGTGTTCTTCCAAAATTTTGGATGTGTCCACGTTGCGCTTTGGGGCGTTTCCTGTCGCGGGCGCTAGGCCTACCCACACAAGTGAGGTATAATTTTTATCGGGAGACTTGGGGGAACGCTGGGTGGAAGGAAATTTGTGGCTCCTCTCAGATTCCAGAACTTTCTGCCACAGAAATGTGAGGAACATGTGTTTTTTTAGCCAAATTTTGAGGTTTGCAAAGGATTCTGGGTAACAGAACCTGGTCCGAGCCCCGCAAGTCACCCCTCCTTGGATTCCCCTAGGACTCTTGTTTTTAGAAAAGCACAGGTTTGGTAGGGTTCCCTAGGTGCCGGCTGAGCTAGAGGCCAAAATCTACAGGTAGGCACTTCGCAAAAAACACCTCTGTTTTCTTCCAAACATTTGGATGCGTCCACGTTGCGCTTTGGGGCGTTTCCTGTCGCGGGCGCTAGGCCTACCACACAAGTGAGGTATCATTTTTATCGGGAGACTTGGGGGAACGCTGGGTGGAAGGAAATTTGTGGCTCCTCTCAGATTCCAGAACTTTCTGCCACAGAAATGTGAGGAACATGTGTTTTTTTAGCCAAATTTTGAGGTTTGCAAAGGATTCTGGGTAACAGAACCTGGTCTGAGCCCCGCAAGTCACCCCTCCTTGGATTCCCCTAGGTCTCTAGTTTTCAGGAATGCACAGGTTTGGTAGGTTTCCCTAGGTGCCGGCTGAGCTAGAGGCCAAAATCTACAGGTAGGCACTTCGCAAAAAACACCTCTGTTTTCTTCCAAAATTTTGGATGTGTCCACGTTGCGCTTTGGGGTGTTTCCTGTCGCGGGCGCTAGGCCTACCCACACAAGTGAGGTATCATTTTCATCGGGAGACTTGGGGGAACGCTGGGTGGAAGGAAATTTGTGGCTCCTCTCAGATTCCAGAACTTTCTGTCACAGAAATATGAGGACCATGTGTTTTTTTAGCCAAATTTTGAGGTTTGCAAAGGATTCTGGGTAACAGAACCTGGTCCGAGCCCCGCATGTCACCCCTCCTTGGATTCCCCTAGGTCTCTAGTTTTCAGAAATGCACAGGTTTGGTAGGTTTCCCTAGGTGCCGGCTGAGCTAGAGGCCAAAATCTACAGGTAGGCACTTTGCAAAAAACACCTCTGTTTTCTTCCAAAAATTTGGATGTGTCCACGTTGCGCTTTGGGGCGTTTCCTGTCTTGGCGCTAGGCCTACCCACACAAGTGAGGTATAATTATTATCAGGAGACTTGGGGGAACGCTGGGTGGAAGGAAATTTGTGGCTCCTCTCAGATTCCAGAACTTTCTGACACAGAAATGTGAGGAACATGTGTTTTTTTTAGCCAAATTTTGAGGTTTGCAAAGGATTCTGGGTAACAGAACCTGGTCCGAGCCCCGCAAGTCACCCCTCCTTGGATTCCCCTAGGTCTCTAGTTTTCAGAAATGCACAGGTTTGGTAGGTTTCCCTAGGTGCCAGCTGAGCTAGAGGCCAAAATCTACAGGTACGCACTTCGCAAAAAACACCTCTGTTTTCTTCCAAAATTTTGGATGTGTCCACGTTGCGCTTTGGGGCGTTTCATGTCGCGGGCGCTAGGCCTACCCACACAAGTGAGGTATCATTTTTATCGGGAGACTTAGGGGAACGCTGGGTGGAAGGAAATTTGTGGCTCCTCTCAGATTCCAGAACTTTCTGCCACAGAAATGTGAGGACCATATGTTTTTTTAGCCACATTTTGAGGTTTGCAAAGGATTCTGGGTAACAGAACCTGGTCCGAGCCCCGCAAGTCACCCCTCCTTGGATTCCCCTAGGTCTCTAGTTTTCAGAAATGCACAGGTTTGGTAGGTTTCCCTAGGTGCCGGCTGAGCTAGAGGCCAAAATCTACTGGTAGGCACTTCGCAAAAAACACCTCTGTTTTCTTCCAAAAATGTGGATGTGTCCACGTTGCGCTTTGGGGCGTTTCCTGTCTCGGGCGCTAGGCCTACCCACACAAGTGAGGTATCATTTTTATCGGGAGACTTGGGGGAACGCTGGGTGGAAGGAAATTTGTGGCTCCTCTCAGATTCCAGAACTTTCTGCCACAGAAATGTGAGGAACATGTGTTTTTTTAGCCAAATTTTGAGGTTTGCAAAGGATTCTGGGTAACAGAACCTGGTCCGAGCCCTGCAAGTCACCCCTCCTTGGATTCCCCTAGGACTCTAGTTTTTAGAAAAGCACAGGTTTGGTAGGGTTCCCTAGGTGCCGGCTGAGCTAGAGGCCAAAATCTACATGTAGGCACTTCGCAAAAAACACCTCTGTTTTCTTCCAAACATTTGGATGTGTCCACGTTGCGCTTTGGGGCGTTTCCTGTCGCGGGCGCTAGGCCTACCACACAAGTGAGGTATCATTTTTATCGGGAGACTTGGGGGAACGCTGGGTGGAAGGAAATTTGTGGCTCCTCTCAGATTCCAGAACTTTCTGCCACAGAAATGTGAGGAACATGTGTTTCTTTAGCCAAATTTTGAGGTTTGCAAAGGATTCTGGGTAACAGAACCTGGTCTGAGCCCCGCAAGTCACCCCTCCTTGGATTCCCCTAGGTCTCTAGTTTTCAGGAATGCACAGGTTTGGTAGGTTTCCCTAGGTGCCGGCTGAGCTAGAGGCCAAAATCTACAGGTAGGCACTTCACAAAAAACACCTCTGTTTTCTTCCAAAAATTTGGATGTGTCCACGTTGCGCTTTGGGGCGTTTCCTGTCTCGGCGCTAGGCCTACCCACACAAGTGAGGTATAATTATTATCAGGAGACTTGGGGGAACGCTGGGTGGAAGGAAATTTGTGGCTCCTCTCAGATTCCAGAACTTTCTGCCACAGAAATGTGAGGAACATGTGTTTTTTTTAGCCAAATTTTGAGGTTTGCAAAGGATTCTGGGTAACAGAAATGCACAGGTTTGGTAGGTTTCCCTAGGTGCCGGCTGAGCTAGAGGCCAAAATCTACAGGTAGGCACTTCGCAAAAAACACCTCTGTTTTCTTCCAAAAATTTGGATGTGTCCACGTTGCGCTTTGGGGCGTTTCCTGTCTCGGCGCTAGGCCTACCCACACAAGTGAGGTATAATTATTATCAGGAGACTTGGGGGAACGCTGGGTGGAAGGAAATTTGTGGCTCCTCTCAGATTCCAGAACTTTCTGCCACAGAAATGTGAGGAACATGTGTTTTTTTTAGCAAAATTTTGAGGTTTGCAAAGGATTCTGGGTATCAGAACCTGGTCCGAGCCCCGCAAGTCACCCCTCCTTGGATTCCCCTAGGTCTCTAGTTTTCAGAAATGCACAGGTTTGGTAGGTTTCCCTAGGTGCCAGCTGAGCTAGAGGCCAAAATCTACAGGTACGCACTTCGCAAAAAACACCTCTGTTTTCTTCCAAAATTTTGGATGTGTCCACGTTGCGCTTTGGGGCGTTTCATGTCGCGGGCGCTAGGCCTACCCACACAAGTGAGGTATCATTTTTATCGGGAGACTTAGGGGAACGCTGGGTGGAAGGAAAATTGTGGCTCCTCTCATATTCCAGAACTTTCTGCCACAGAAACTTGAGGAACATGTGTTTTTTTAGCCAAATTTTGAGGTTTGCAAAGGATTCTGGGTAACAGAACCTGGTCCGAGCCCCGCAAGTCACCCCTCCTTGGATTCCCGTAGGTCTCTAGTTTTCAGAAAAGCACAGGTTTGGTAGGTTTCCCTAGGTGCCGGCTGAGCTAGAGGCCAAAATCTACAGGTAGGCACTTCGCAAAAAACACCTCTGTTTTCTTCCAAAAATTTGGATGTGTCCACGTTGCGCTTTGGGGCGTTTCCTGTCGCGGGCGCTAGGCCTACCCACACAAGTGAGGTATCATTTTTATCGGGATACTTGGGGGAATGCTGGGTGGAAGGAAATTTGTGGCTCCTCTCAGATTCCAGAACTTTCTGCCACAGAAATGTAAGGACCATATGTTTTTTTAGCCACATTTTGAGGTTTGCAAAGGATTCTGGGTAACAGAACCTAGTCCGAGCCCCGCAAGTCACCCCTCCTTGGATTCCCCTATGTCTCTAGTTTTCAGAAATGCACAGGTTTGGTAGGTTTCCCTAGGTGCCGGCTGAGCTAGAGGCCAAAATCTACAGGTAGGCACTTCGCAAAAAAAACCTCTGTTTTCTTCCAAAAATGTGGATGTGTCCACGTTGCGCTTTGGGGCGTTTCCTGTCTCAGGCGCTAGGCCTACCCACACAAGTGAGGTATAATTATTATCAGGAGACTTGGGGGAACGCTGGGTGGAAGGAAATTTGTTGCTCCTCTCAGATTCCAGAACTTTCTGCCACAGAAATGTGAGGAACATGTGTTTTTTTAGCCAAATTTTGAGGTTTGCAAAGGATTCTGGGTAACAGAACCTGGTCCGAGCCCCGCAAGTCACCCCTCCTTGGATTCTCCTAGGTCTCTAGTTTTCAGAAATGCACAGGTTTGGTAGGTTTCCCTAGGTGCCGGCTGAGCTAGAGGCCAAAATCTACAGGTAGGCACTTCGCAAAAAACACCTCTGTTTTCTTCCAAAAATGTGGATGTGTCCACGTTGCGCTTTGGGGCGTTTCCTGTCTCGGCGCTAGGCCTACCCACACAAGTGAGGTATAATTATTATCAGGAGACTTGGGGGAACGCTGGGTGGAAGGAAATTTGTGGCTCCTCTCAGATTCCAGAACTTTCTGCCACAGAAATGTGAGGAACATGTGTTTTTTTTAGCCAAATTTTGAGGTTTGCAAAGGATTCTGGGTAACAGAAATGCACAGGTTTGGTAGGTTTCCCTAGGTGCCGGCTGAGCTAGAGGCCAAAATCTACAGGTAGGCACTTCGCAAAAAACACCTCTGTTTTCTTCCAAAAATTTGGATGTGTCCACGTTGCGCTTTGGGGCGTTTCCTGTCTCGGCGCTAGGCCTACCCACACAAGTGAGGTATAATTATTATCAGGAGACTTGGGGGAACGCTGGGTGGAAGGAAATTTGTGGCTCCTCTCAGATTCCAGAACTTTCTGCCACAGAAATGTGAGGAACATGTGTTTTTTTTAGCCAAATTTTGAGGTTTGCAAAGGATTCTGGGTAACAGAACCTGGTCCGAGCCCCGCAAGTCACCCCTCCTTGGATTCCCCTAGGTCTCTAGTTTTCAGAAATGCACAGGTTTGGTAGGTTTCCCTAGGTGCCAGCTGAGCTAGAGGCCAAAATCTACAGGTACGCACTTCGCAAAAAACACCTCTGTTTTCTTCCAAAATTTTGGATGTGTCCACGTTGCGCTTTGGGGCGTTTCATGTCGCGGGCGCTAGGCCTACCCACACAAGTGAGGTATCATTTTTATCGGGAGACTTAGGGGAACGCTGGGTGGAAGGAAAATTGTGGCTCCTCTCATATTCCAGAACTTTCTGCCACAGAAACGTGAGGAACATGTGTTTTTTTAGCCAAATTTTGAGGTTTGCAAAGGATTCTGGGTAACAGAACCTGGTCCGAGCCCCGCAAGTCACCCCTCCTTAGATTCCCGTAGGTCTCTAGTTTTCAGAAAAGCACAGGTTTGGTAGGTTTCCCTAGGTGCCGGCTGAGCTAGAGGCCAAAATCTACAGGTAGGCACTTCGCAAAAAACACCTCTGTTTTCTTCCAAAAATTTGGATGTGTCCACGTTGCGCTTTGGGGCGTTTCCTGTCGCGGGCGCTAGGCCTACCCACACAAGTGAGGTATCATTTTTATCGGGAGACTTGGGGGAATGCTGGGTGGAAGGAAATTTGTGGCTCCTCTCAGATTCCAGAACTTTCTGCCACAGAAATGTGAGGACCATATGTTTTTTTAGCCACATTTTGAGGTTTGCAAAGGATTCTGGGTAACAGAACCTGGTCCGAGCCCCGCAAGTCACCCCTCCTTGGATTCCCCTAGGTCTCTAGTTTTCAGAAATGCACAGGTTTGGTAGGTTTCCCTAGGTGCCGGCTGAGCTAGAGGCCAAAATCTACAGGTAGGCACTTCGCAAAAAAAACCTCTGTTTTCTTCCAAAAATTTGGATGTGTCCACGTTGCGCTTTGGGGCGTTTCCTGTCTCGGGCGCTAGGCCTACCCACACAAGTGAGGTATAATTATTATCAGGAGACTTGGGGGAACGCTGGGTGGAAGGAAATTTGTGGCTCCTCTCAGATTCCAGAACTTTCTGCCACAGAAATGTGAGGAACATGTGTTTTTTTAGCCAAATTTTGAGGTTTGCAAAGGATTCTGGGTAACAGAACCTGGTCCGAGACCCGCAAGTCACCCCTCCTTGGATTCTCCTAGGTCTCTAGTTTTCAGAAATGCACAGGTTTGGTAGGTTTCCCTAGGTGCCGGCTGAGCTAGAGGCCAAAATCTACAGGTAGGCACTTCGCAAAAAACACCTCTGTTTTCTTCCAAAATTTTGGATGTGTCCACATTGCGCTTTGGGGCGTTTCCTGTCGCGGGCGCAAGGCCTACCCACACAAGTGAGGTATCATTTTTATCGGGAGACTTGGGGGAACGCTGGGTGGAAGGAAATTTGTGGCTCCTCTCAGATTCCAGAACTTTCTACCACAGAAATGTGAGGAACATGTGTTTTTTTAGCCAAATTTTGAGGTTTGCAAAGGATTCTGGGTAACAGAACCTGGTCCGAGCCCCGCAAGTCACCCCTCCTTGGATTCCCCTAGGTCTCTAGTTTTCAGAAAAGCACAGGTTTGGTAGAGTTCCCTAGGTGCCGGCTGAGCTAGAGGCCAAAATCTACAGGTAGGCACTTCGCAAAAAACACCTCTGTTTTCTTCCAAACATTTGGATGTGTCCACGTTGCGCTTTGGGGCGTTCCCTGTCGCGGGCGCTAGGCCTACCCACACAAGTGAGGTATCATTTTTATCGGGAGACTTGGGGGAACGCTGGGTGGAAGGAAATTTGTGGCTCCTCTCAGATTCCAGAACTTTCTGCCACAGAAATGTGAGGAACATGTGTTTTTTTAGCCAAATTTTGAGGTTTGCAAAGGATTCTGGGTAACAGAACCTGGTCCTAGCCCCGCAAGTCACCCCTCCTTGGATTCCCCTAGGTCTCTAGTTTTCAGAAATGCACAGGTTTGGTAGGTTTCCCTAGGTGCCGGCTGAGCTAGAGGCCAAAATCTACAGGTAGGCACTTCGCAAAAAACACCTCTGTTTTCTTCCAAAATTTTGGATGTGTCCACGTTGCGCTTTGGGGCGTCTCCTGTCACGGGCGCTAGGCCTACCCACACAAGTGAGGTATAATTTTTATCGGGAGACTTGGGGGAACGCTGGGTGGAAGGAAATTTGTGGCTCCTCTCAGATTCCAGAACTTTCTGCCACAGAAATGTGAGGAACATGTGTTTTTTTAGCCAAAGTTTGAGGTTTGCAAAGGATTCTGGGTAACAGAACCTGGTCCGAGCCCCACAAGTCACCCCTCCTTGGATTCCCCTAGGTCTCTAGTTGTCAGAAAAGCACAGGTTTGGTAGGGTTCCTAGGTGCCGGCTGAGCTAGAGGCCAAAATCTACAGGTAGGCACTTCGCAAAAAACACCTCTGTTTTCTTCCAAACATTTGGATGTGTCCACGTTGCGCTTTGGGGCGTTTCCTGTCGCGGGCGCTAGGCCTACCCACACAAGTGAGGTATAATTTTTATTGGGAGACTTGGGGGAACGCTGGGTGGAAGGAAATTTGTGGCTCCTCTCAGATTCCAGAACTTTCTGCCACAGAAATGTGAGGAACATGTGTTTTTTTAGCCACATTTTGAGGTTTGCAAAGGATTCTGGGTAACAGAACCTGGTCCGAGCCCCGCAAGTCACCCCATCTTGGATTCCCCTAGGTCTCTAGTTTTCAGAAATGCACAGGTTTGGTAGGTTTCCCTAGGTGCCGGCTGAGCTAGAGGCCAAAATCTACAGGTAGGCACTTCGCAAAAAACACCTCTGTTTTCTTCCAAAAATTTGGATGTGTCCACGTTGCGCTTTGGGGCGTTTCCTGTCGCGGGCGCTAGGCCTACCCACACAAGTGAGGTATCATTTTTATCGGGAGACTTGGCGGAACGCTGGGTGGAAGGAAATTTGTGGCTCCTCTCAGATTCCAGAACTTTCTGCCACAGAAATGTGAGGAACATGTGTTTTTTTAGCCAAATTTTGAGGTTTGCAAAGGATTCTGGGTAACAGAACCTGGTCCGAGCCCCGCAAGTCACCCCATCTTGGATTCCCCTGGGTCTCTAGTTTTCAGAAATGCACAGGTTTGGTAGGTTTCCCTAGGTGCCGGCTGAGCTAGAGGCCAAAATCTACAGGTAGGCAGTTCGCAAAAAACACCTCTGTTTTCTTTCAAAATTTTGGATGTGTCCACGTTGCGCTTTGGGGCGTTTCCTCTCGCGGGCGCTAGGCCTACCCACACAAGTGAGGTATAATTTTTATCGGGAGACTTGGGGGAAAGCTGGGTGGAAGGAAATTTGTGGCTCCTCTCAGATTCCAGAACTTTCTGCCACGGAAATGTGAGGACCATGTGTTTTTTTAGCCAAATTTTGAGGTTTGCAAAGGATTCTGGGTAACAGAACCTGGTCCGAGCCCCGCAAGTCACCCCATCTTGGATTCCCCTAGGTCTCTAGTTTTCAGAAATGCACAGGTTTGGTAGGTTTCCCTAGGTGCCGGCTGAGCTAGAGGCCAAAATCTACAGGTAGGCACTTCGCAAAAAACACCTGTTTTCTTCTAAAATTTTGGATGTGTCCACGTTGCGCTTTGGGGCATTTCCTGTCGCAGGCGCTAGGCCTACTCACACAAGTGAGGTATAATTATTATCAGGAGACTTGGGGGAACGCTGGGTGGAAGGAAATTTGTGGCTCCTCTCAGATTCCAGAACTTTCTGCCACAGAAATGTGAGGAACATGTGTTTTTTTAGCCAAATTTTGAGGTTTGCAAAGGATTCTGGGTAACAGAACCTGGTCCGAGCCCCGCAAGTCACCCCTCCTTGGATTCCCCTAGGTCTCTAGTTTTCAGAAATGCACAGGTTTGGTAGGTTTCCCTAGGTGCCGGCTGAGCTAGAGGCCAAAATCTACAGGTAGGCACTTCGCAAAAAAAACCTCTGTTTTCTTCCAAAAATTTGGATGTGTCCACGTTGCGCTTTGGGGCGTTTCCTGTCTCGGGCGCTAGGCCTACCCACACAAGTGAGGTATAATTATTATCAGGAGACTTGGGGGAACGCTGGGTGGAAGGAAATTTGTGGCTCCTCTCAGATTCCAGAACTTTCTGCCACAGAAATGTGAGGAACATGTGTTTTTTTAGCCAAATTTTGAGGTTTGCAAAGGATTCTGGGTAACAGAACCTGGTCCGAGACCCGCAAGTCACCCCTCCTTGGATTCTCCTAGGTCTCTAGTTTTCAGAAATGCACAGGTTTGGTAGGTTTCCCTAGGTGCCGGCTGAGCTAGAGGCCAAAATCTACAGGTAGGCACTTCGCAAAAAACACCTCTGTTTTCTTCCAAAATTTTGGATGTGTCCACATTGCGCTTTGGGGCGTTTCCTGTCGCGGGCGCAAGGCCTACCCACACAAGTGAGGTATCATTTTTATCGGGAGACTTGGGGGAACGCTGGGTGGAAGGAAATTTGTGGCTCCTCTCAGATTCCAGAACTTTCTACCACAGAAATGTGAGGAACATGTGTTTTTTTAGCCAAATTTTGAGGTTTGCAAAGGATTCTGGGTAACAGAACCTGGTCCGAGCCCCGCAAGTCACCCCTCCTTGGATTCCCCTAGGTCTCTAGTTTTCAGAAAAGCACAGGTTTGGTAGAGTTCCCTAGGTGCCGGCTGAGCTAGAGGCCAAAATCTACAGGTAGGCACTTCGCAAAAAACACCTCTGTTTTCTTCCAAACATTTGGATGTGTCCACGTTGCGCTTTGGGGCGTTCCCTGTCGCGGGCGCTAGGCCTACCCACACAAGTGAGGTATCATTTTTATCGGGAGACTTGGGGGAACGCTGGGTTGAAGGAAATTTGTGGCTCCTCTCAGATTCCAGAACTTTCTGCCACAGAAATGTGAGGAACATGTGTTTTTTTAGCCAAATTTTGAGGTTTGCAAAGGATTCTGGGTAACAGAACCTGGTCCTAGCCCCGCAAGTCACCCCTCCTTGGATTCCCCTAGGTCTCTAGTTTTCAGAAATGCACAGGTTTGGTAGGTTTCCCTAGGTGCCGGCTGAGCTAGAGGCCAAAATCTACAGGTAGGCACTTCGCAAAAAACACCTCTGTTTTCTTCCAAAATTTTGGATGTGTCCACGTTGCGCTTTGGGGCGTCTCCTGTCACGGGCGCTAGGCCTACCCACACAAGTGAGGTATAATTTTTATCGGGAGACTTGGGGGAACGCTGGGTGGAAGGAAATTTGTGGCTCCTCTCAGATTCCAGAACTTTCTGCCACAGAAATGTGAGGAACATGTGTTTTTTTAGCCAAAGTTTGAGGTTTGCAAAGGATTCTGGGTAACAGAACCTGGTCCGAGCCCCACAAGTCACCCCTCCTTGGATTCCCCTAGGTCTCTAGTTGTCAGAAAAGCACAGGTTTGGTAGGGTTCCTAGGTGCCGGCTGAGCTAGAGGCCAAAATCTACAGGTAGGCACTTCGCAAAAAACACCTCTGTTTTCTTCCAAACATTTGGATGTGTCCACGTTGCGCTTTGGGGCGTTTCCTGTCGCGGGCGCTAGGCCTACCCACACAAGTGAGGTATAATTTTTATTGGGAGACTTGGGGGAACGCTGGGTGGAAGGAAATTTGTGGCTCCTCTCAGATTCCAGAACTTTCTGCCACAGAAATGTGAGGAACATGTGTTTTTTTAGCCACATTTTGAGGTTTGCAAAGGATTCTGGGTAACAGAACCTGGTCCGAGCCCCGCAAGTCACCCCATCTTGGATTCCCCTAGGTCTCTAGTTTTCAGAAATGCACAGGTTTGGTAGGTTTCCCTAGGTGCCGGCTGAGCTAGAGGCCAAAATCTACAGGTAGGCACTTCGCAAAAAACACCTCTGTTTTCTTCCAAAAATTTGGATGTGTCCACGTTGCGCTTTGGGGCGTTTCCTGTCGCGGGCGCTAGGCCTACCCACACAAGTGAGGTATCATTTTTATCGGGAGACTTGGCGGAACGCTGGGTGGAAGGAAATTTGTGGCTCCTCTCAGATTCCAGAACTTTCTGCCACAGAAATGTGAGGAACATGTGTTTTTTTAGCCAAATTTTGAGGTTTGCAAAGGATTCTGGGTAACAGAACCTGGTCCGAGCCCCGCAAGTCACCCCATCTTGGATTCCCCTGGGTCTCTAGTTTTCAGAAATGCACAGGTTTGGTAGGTTTCCCTAGGTGCCGGCTGAGCTAGAGGCCAAAATCTACAGGTAGGCAGTTCGCAAAAAACACCTCTGTTTTCTTTCAAAATTTTGGATGTGTCCACGTTGCGCTTTGGGGCGTTTCCTCTCGCGGGCGCTAGGCCTACCCACACAAGTGAGGTATAATTTTTATCGGGAGACTTGGGGGAAAGCTGGGTGGAAGGAAATTTGTGGCTCCTCTCAGATTCCAGAACTTTCTGCCACGGAAATGTGAGGACCATGTGTTTTTTTAGCCAAATTTTGAGGTTTGCAAAGGATTCTGGGTAACAGAACCTGGTCCGAGCCCCGCAAGTCACCCCATCTTGGATTCCCCTAGGTCTCTAGTTTTCAGAAATGCACAGGTTTGGTAGGTTTCCCTAGGTGCCGGCTGAGCTAGAGGCCAAAATCTACAGGTAGGCACTTCGCAAAAAACACCTGTTTTCTTCTAAAATTTTGGATGTGTCCACGTTGCGCTTTGGGGCATTTCCTGTCGCAGGCGCTAGGCCTACTCACACAAGTGAGGTATAATTATTATCAGGAGACTTGGGGGAACGCTGGGTGGAAGGAAATTTGTGGCTCCTCTCAGATTCCAGAACTTTCTGCCACAGAAATGTGAGGAACATGTGTTTTTTTAGCCAAATTTTGAGGTTTGCAAAGGATTCTGGGTAACAGAACCTGGTCCGAGCCCCGCAAGTCACCCCTCCTTGGATTCCCCTAGGTCTCTAGTTTTCAGAAATGCACAGGTTTGGTAGGTTTCCCTAGGTGCCGGCTGAGCTAGAGGCCAAAATCTACAGGTAGGCACTTCGCAAAAAACACCTCTGTTTTCTTCCAAACATTTGGATGTGTCCACGTTGCGCTTTGGGGCGTTTCCTGTCGCGGGCGCTAGGCCTACCCACACAAGTGAGGTATCATTTTTATCGGGAGACTTGGGGGAACGCTGGGTGGAAGGAAATTTGTGGCTCCTCTCAGATTCCAGAACTTTCTGCCACAGAAATGTGAGGAACATGTGTTTTTTTAGCCAAATTTTGAGGTTTGCAAAGGATTCTGGGTAACAGAACCTGGTCCGAGCCCCGCAAGTCACCCCTCCTTGGATTCCCCTAGGTCTCTAGTTTTCAGAAATGCACAGGTTTGGTAGGTTTCCCTAGGTGCCGGCTGAGCTAGAGGCCAAAATCTACAGGTAGGCACTTCGCAAAAAACACCTCTGTTTTCTTCCAAACATTTGGATGTGTCCACGTTGCGCTTTGGGGCGTTTCCTGTCGCGGGCGCTAGGCCTACCCACACAAGTGAGGTATCATTTTTATCGGGAGACTTGGGGGAACGCTGGGTGGAAGGAAATTTGTGGCTCCTCTCAGATTCCAGAACTTTCTGCCACAGAAATGTGAGGAACATGTGTTTTTTTAGCCAAATTTTGAGGTTTGCAAAGAATTCTGGATAACAGAACCTGGTCCTAGCCCCGCAAGTCACCCCTCCTTGGATTCCCCTAGGTCTCTAGTTTTCAGAAATGCACAGGTTTGGTAGGTTTCCCTAGGTGTCGGCTGAGCTAGAGGCCAAAATCTACAGGTAGGCACTTCGCAAAAAACACCTCTGTTTTCTTCCAAAAATTTGGATGTGTCCACGTTGCGCTTTGGGGCGTCTCCTGTCGCGGGCGCTAGGCCTACCCACACAAGTGAGGTATAATTTTTATCGGGAGACTTGGGGGAACGCTGGGTGGAAGGAAATTTGTGGCTCCTCTCAGATTCCAGAACTTTCTGCCACAGAAATGTGAGGAACATGTGTTTTTTTAGCCAAATTTTGAGGTTTGCAAAGGATTCTGGGTAACAGAACCTGGTCCGAGCCCCGCAAGTCACCCCTCCTTGGATTCCCCTAGGTCTCTAGTTTTCAGAAAAGCACAGGTTTGGTAGGGTTCCTAGGTGCCGGCTGAGCTAGAGGCCAAAATCTACAGGTAGGCACTTCGCAAAAACACCTCTGTTTTCTTCCAAACATTTGGATGTGTCCACGTTGCGCTTTGGGGCGTTTCCTGTCGCGGGCGCTAGGCCTACCCACACAAGTGAGGTATCATTTTTATCGGGAGACTTGAGGGAACGCTGGGTGGAAGGAAATTTGTGGCTCCTCTCAGATTCCAGAACTTTCTGCCACAGAAATGTGAGGAACATGTGTTTTTTTAGCCAAATTTTGAGGTTTGCAAAGGATTCTGGATAACAGAACCTGGTCCTAGCCCCGCAAGTCACCCCTCCTTGGATTCCCCTAGGTCTCTAGTTTTCAGAAATGCACAGGTTTGGTAGGTTTCCCTAGGTGCCGGCTGAGCTAGAGGCCAAAATCTACAGGTAGGCACTTCGCAAAAAACACCTCTGTTTTCTTCCAAAATTTTGGATGTGTCCACGTTGCGCTTTGGGGCGTTTCCTCTCGCGGGCGCTAGGCCTACCCACACAAGTGAGGTATAATTTTTATCGGGAGACTTGGGGGAAAGCTGGGTGGAAGGAAATTTGTGGCTCCTCTCAGATTCCAGAACTTTCTGCCACGGAAATGTGAGGACCATGTGTTTTTTTAGCCAAATTTTGAGGTTTGCAAAGGATTCTGGGTAACAGAACCTGGTCCGAGCCCCGCAAGTCACCCCATCTTGGATTCCCCTAGGTCTCTAGTTTTCAGAAATGCACAGGTTTGGTAGGTTTCCCAAGGTGCCGGCTGAGCTAGAGGCCAAAATCTACAGGTAGGCACTTCGCAAAAAACACCTCTGTTTTCTTCTAAAATTTTGGATGTGTCCACGTTGCGCTTTGGGGTGTTTCCTGTCGCGGGCGCTAGGCCGACCCACACAAGTGAGGTATCATTTTTATCGGGAGACTTGGGGGAACGCTGGGTGGAAGAAAATATGTGGCTCCTCTCAGATTCCAGAACTTTCTGCCACAGAAATGTGAGGAACATGTGTTTTTGTAGCCAAATTTTGAGGTTTGCAAAGGATTCTGGGTAACAGAACCTGGTCCTAGCCCCGCAAGTCACCCCTCCTTGGATTCCCCTAGGTCTCTAGTTTTCAGAAATGCACAGGTGTGGTAGGTTTCCCTAGGTGCCGGCTGAGCTAGAGGCCAAAATCTACAGGTAGGCACTTCGCAAAAAACACCTCTGTTTTCTTCCAAAATTTTGGATGTGTCCACGTTGCGCTTTGGGGCATTTCCTGTCGCAGGCGCTAGGCCTACCCACACAAGTGAGGTATAATTATTATCAGGAGACTTGGGGGAACGCTGGGTGGAAGGAAATTTGTGGCTCCTCTCAGATTCCAGAACTTTCTGCCACAGAAATGTGAGGAACATGTGTTTTTTTAGCCAAATTTTGAGGTTTGCAAAGGATTCTGGATAACAGAACCTGGTCCTAGCCCCGCAAGTCACCCCTCCTTGGATTCCCCTAGGTCTCTAGTTTTCAGAAATGCACAGGTTTGGTAGGTTTCCCTAGGTGCCGGCTGAGCTAGAGGCCAAAATCTACAGGTAGGCACTTCGCAAAAAACACCTCTGTTTTCTTCCAAAATTTTGGATGTGTCCACGTTGCGCTTTGGGACGTTTCCTGTCGCGGGCGCTAGGCCTACCCACACAAGTGAGGTATCATTTTTATCGGGAGACTTGGGGGAACGCTGGGTGGAAGGAAATTTGTGGCTCCTCTCAGATTCCAGAACTTTCTGCCACGGAAATGTGAGGAACATGTGTTTTTTTAGCCAAATTTTGAGGTTTGCAAAGGATTCTGGGTAACAGAACCTGGTCCGAGCCCCGCAAGTCACCCCTCCTTGGATTCCCCTAGGTCTCTAGTTTTCAGAAAAGCACAGGTTTGGTAGGGTTCCCTAGGTGCCGGCTGAGCTAGAGGCCAAAATCTACAGGCAGGCACTTCGCAAAAAACACCTCTGTTTTCTTCCAAACATTTGGATGTGTCCACGTTGCGCTTTGGGGCGTTTCCTGTCGCGGGCGCTAGGCCTACCCACACAAGTGAGGCATCATTTTTATCGGGAGACTTGGGGGAACGCTGGGTAGAAGGAAATTTGTGGCTCCTCTCAGAGTCCAGAACTTTCTGCCACAGAAATGTGAGGACCATGTGTTTTTTTAGCCCAATATTTTGGTTTGCAAAGGACTCTGGGTAACAGAACCTGGTCCTAGCCCCGCAAGTCACCCCTCCTTGGATTACCCTAGGTCTCTAGTTTTCAGAAATGCACAGGTTTGGTAGGTTTCCCTAGGTGTCGGCTGAGCTAGAGGCCAAAATCTACAGGTAGGCACTTCGCAAAAAACACCTCTGTTTTCTTCAAAAAATTTGGATGTGTCCACGTTGCGCTTTGGGGCGTTTCCTGTCGCGGGCGCTAGGCCTACCCACACAAGTGAGGTATCATTTTTATCGGGAGACTTGGCGGAACGCTGGGTGGAAGGAAATTTGTGGGTCCTCTCAGATTCCAGAACTTTCTGCCACAGAAATGTGAGGAACATGTGTTTTTTTAGCCAAATTTTGAGGTTTGCAAAGGATTCTGGGTAACAGAACCTGGTCCGAGCCCCGCAAGTCACCCCATCTTGGATTCCCCTAGGTCTCTAGTTTTCAGAAATGCACAGGTTTGGTAGGTTTCCCAAGGTGCCGGCTGAGCTAGAGGCCAAAATCTACAGGTAGGCACTTCGCAAAAAACACCTCTGTTTTCTTCTAAAATTTTGGATGTGTCCACGTTGCGCTTTGGGGTGTTTCCTGTCGCGGGCGCTAAGCCGACCCACACAAGTGAGGTATCATTTTTATCGGGAGACTTGGGGGAACGCTGGGTGGAAGAAAATATGTGGCTCCTCTCAGATTCCAGAACTTTCTGCCACAGAAATGTGAGGAACATGTGTTTTTTTAGCCAAATTTTGAGGTTTGCAAAGGATTCTGGGTAACAGAACCTGGTCCTAGCCCCGCAAGTCACCCCTCCTTGGATTCCCCTAGGTCTCTAGTTTTCAGAAATGCACAGGTGTGGTAGGTTTCCCTAGGTGCCGGCTGAGCTAGAGGCCAAAATCTACAGGTAGGCACTTCGCAAAAAACACCTCTGTTTTCTTCCAAAATTTTGGATGTGTCCACGTTGCGCTTTGGGGCATTTCCTGTCGCAGGCGCTAGGCCTACCCACACAAGTGAGGTATAATTATTATCAGGAGACTTGGGGGAACGCTGGGTGGAAGGAAATTTGTGGCTCCTCTCAGATTCCAGAACTTTCTGCCACAGAAATGTGAGGAACATGTGTTTTTTTAGCCAAATTTTGAGGTTTGCAAAGGATTCTGGATAACAGAACCTGGTCCTAGCCCCGCAAGTCACCCCTCCTTGGATTCCCCTAGGTCTCTAGTTTTCAGAAATGCACAGGTTTGGTAGGTTTCCCTAGGTGCCGGCTGAGCTAGAGGCCAAAATCTACAGGTAGGCACTTCGCAAAAAACACCTCTGTTTTCTTCCAAAATTTTGGATGTGTCCACGTTGCGCTTTGGGACGTTTCCTGTCGCGGGCGCTAGGCCTACCCACACAAGTGAGGTATCATTTTTATCGGGAGACTTGGGGGAACGCTGGATGGAAGGAAATTTGTGGCTCCTCTCAGATTCCAGAACTTTCTGCCACGGAAATGTGAGGAACATGTGTTTTTTTAGCCAAATTTTGAGGTTTGCAAAGGATTCTGGGTAACAGAACCTGGTCCGAGCCCCGCAAGTCACCCCTCCTTGGATTCCCCTAGGTCTCTAGTTTTCAGAAAAGCACAGGTTTGGTAGGGTTCCCTAGGTGCCGGCTGAGCTAGAGGCCAAAACCTACAGGCAGGCACTTCGCAAAAAACACCTCTGTTTTCTTCCAAACATTTGGATGTGTCCACGTTGCGCTTTGGGGCGTTTCCTGTCACGGGCGCTAGGCCTACCCACACAAGTGAGGTATCATTTTTATCGGGAGACTTGGGGGAACGCTGGGTAGAAGGAAATTTGTGGCTCCTCTCAGAGTCCAGAACTTTCTGCCACAGAAATGTGAGGAACATGTGTTTTTTTAGCCAAATTTTTAGGTTTGCAAAGGACTCTGGGTAACAGAACCTGGTCCTAGCCCCGCAAGTCACCCCTCCTTGGATTCCCCTAGGTCTCTAGTTTTCAGAAATGCACAGGTTTGGTAGGTTTCCCTAGGTGTCGGCTGAGCTAGAGGCCAAAATCTACAGGTAGGCACTTCGCAAAAAACACCTCTGTTTTCTTCCAAAAATTTGGATGTGTCCACGTTGCGCTTTGGGGCGTTTCCTGTCGCAGGCGCTAGGCCTACCCACACAAGTGAGGTATCATTTTTATCGGGAGACTTGGCGGAATGCTGGGTGGAAGGAAATTTGTGGGTCCTCTCAGATTCCAGAACTTTCTGCCACAGAAATGTGAGGACCATGTGTTTTTTTAGCCAAATTTTGAGGTTTGCAAAAGATTCTGGGTAACAGAACCTGGTCCGAGCCCCGCAAGTCACCCCATCTTGGATTCCCCTAGGTCTCTAGTTTTCAGAAATGCACAGGTTTGGTAGGTTTCCCTAGGTGCCGGCTGAGCTAGAGGCCAAAATCTACAGGTAGGCACTTCGCAAAAAACACCTCTGTTTTCTTCCAAAATTTTGGATGTGTCCACGTTGCGCTTTGGGGTGTTTCCTGTCGCGGGCGCTAGGCCTACCCACACAAGTGAGGTATCATTTTTATCGGGAGACTTGGGGGAACGCTGGGTGGAAGGAAATTTGTGGCTCCTCTCAGATTCCAGAACTTTCTGCCACAGAAATGTGAGGAACATGTGTTTTTTTAGCCAAATTTTTAGGTTTGCAAAGGATTCTGGGTAACAGAACCTGGTCTGAGCCCCGCAAGTCACCCCATCTTGGATTCCCCTAGGTCTCTAGTTTTCAGAAATGCACAGGTTTGGTAGATTTCCCTAGGTGCCGGCTGGGCTAGAGGCCAAAATCTGCAGGTAGGCACTTCACAAAAAACACCTCTGTTTTCTTTCAAAAAAATGGGATGTGTCCACGTTGCGTTTTGGGGCGTTTTCTGTCGCGGGCGCTAGGCCTACCCACACAAGTGAGGTATCATTTTTATCGGGAGACTTGGGGGAACATAGATTAGCAAAACAAGTGCTATTGCCCCTTGTCTTTCTCTACATTTTTTCCTTCCAAATATAGGAGAGTGTGTAAAAAAGACATCTATTTGAGAAATTCCCTGTAATTCACATGCTAGGATGGTCACCCCGGAATTCAGAGATGTGCAAATAACCACTGCTCCTCAACACCTTATCTTGTGCCCTTTCTGGAAATGCAAAGGTTTTCTTGATAGCAATTTTTTACTCTTTATATTTCAGCAAATGAATTGCTGTATACCCGGTATAGAATGAAAACGCACTGCAGGGTGCAGCTCATATATTGGCTCTGGGTTCCTCGGGTTCTTGATGAACCTACAAGCCCTATAAATCCCCTCAACCAGAGGAGTCCAGCAGACGTAACGGTATATTGCTTTCGATAATCTAACATTGCAGGGAAAAGTTACGGAGTAAAACGTAGAGAAAAATTGATGGTTTTTTCACCTCAATTCCAATATTTTTCTTTTTCAGCTGTTATTTTCTGTAGGAAACCCTTGTAGGATCTACACAAATGACCCCTTTCTGAATTCAGAATTTTGTTTACTTTTCAGAAATGTTTAGGTTTCTGGGATCCAGCATTGGTTTCATGCCCATTCCTGTCACTGACTGGAAGGAGGCTGAAAGCACAAAAAATTGCAAAAATGGGGTATGCCCCAGTAAAATGCCACAATTGTGTTGAAAAATTGGGTTTTCTGATTCAAGTCTGCCTGTTCCTGAAAGCTGAGAAGCTGCTGAGTTTAGCACTGCAAACCCTTTGTTGATGCCATTTTCAGGGGGAAATCCACAAGCCTTCTTCTGCAGCCACTTTTTCCAATTTTTTTGAAAAAAATGAAATGTTCACTGTATTTTGGCCAATTTCTTGGCCTCCTTCAGGGGAACCCACAAATTCTGGGTACCTCTAGAATCCCTAGGATGTTGGAAAAAAAGGACACAAATTTGGCTTGGTTAGCTTATGTGGACAAAAAGTTATGAGGGCCTAAGCGCGAACTGCCCCAAATAGGCAAAAAGAGGACTGGCACAGGAGGGGGAAAAGGCGTGGAAGCGAAGGGGTTGAAAATAACTATTTGGTTTATCCATGGTATTATTTGTGAATGTTTCTGATATCACTTGCCCTCCTGTTATGGATTGGTTTTGTGACTGTTTTCTTTCTCTTGCTAAATGGCCATTATCTTTCTGAATGCTCTTCTGTTGAGCCAGTGGATGAAGTTTTAACACTCAATCTTTCCTCACATAAGGTCCAAAGAGACTTGTCCGGTGTGAACATTTCAGCAGTACTAATTCCAGATGGGTTTGTTTGCGATAAAGTTCTATTTGATATTTACGGGCCTACTGAGGTGATTCAAATTCCATATGTATTAAAAATTTCAATGATAGATGTAATTACACCTGGTGTTGTTTCTGATGACTGGGATGTTCAAACAGTTGATTCAATGCTTGCTGAGCTGTAGGATTACACTGTATTTGAACGTGAGGATGTGTACATGAACACAGCGAATTATGGGGAAATGTTCTGTTACAATCATTGGGGACGTTACTATCCTTACCGAGCAACTAAATATAGATTAGTATTTAATTACACACAGTGAGAACACTGTTCAACTTCTCCTGTGGGGCGCCCCAAGATACATGTAGATAAATTTGAATACTTTTCTGGGCATGACACTACTAATGCAGAGTCATATTATTTCAAATTACCACCTTCCAAAATGCAAAAGATTTTGCTTGCTGACAACAAATTGATCTATTCAGATTTCTTTGTTTCCCGATTTGCTCTCGAAGGTTATGAACACTGGAAGAGCACTATTGATGTGAAAAGTGTATGGGGAACACAGTATTGGCAAATTCAGAGTAGGGAAGCTTTGTTCAGAGCATGCCTTATTCCTGTACAGATGATATTTTTAAAAGACACTGTTCAATAAACAACATGCCTTGGGTTACCAAAAAGAGAAGAAATTAATGTGCTTAGTATCCCCACACCAGCCAGATTCACCAATTGGCAATCATTCCTAAACTTCTCAGAGGCAGAACTGAATGCTTGGGTCCAAGATAGTACCTATAATTCCACATTTTCCCAGAGGGTGGTTATTATAGCCAATAGACACAAATGCATGTCAGGCGCGTTTTGTGATTGCCTCAGGGGTTTTCAAGATCAACTGGCTGGACTCTCGCTATATCTCGGATCAACTCTCGGGTATAGTTACCACATACAGTGTAGGTAAATGGTGCCAACAATGGTACGACCTTAGCAGCAGTTAAGGAACATCTTAGTCTTCTATCAGAGGAAGTAGACTTGCAAATTTCATGCTGAGTCCAACAAAGCCCCACTCCAAACGATTCCTGTATGCAATAAACAATGAGATCTGTAAGCTTTCTTATATGGAAGCAGCTGCATGTTTAAGGCAGATATATAAGGAAAATATGGAAAAGGCTTTAGCTGTTGTCGACAATGCAATGAATACTCTGTCCAACAGAATATACACCCTTAATAACATAGGCCCACATTACATCTTTGGCAGTAAGTACCGCCTACCGCCACGGCGACGGCCGCCAAAAGACTGTCATAGCGGCTAACATCCGTCCACCGTAATATGACCACAGCTGGATTTCCGCCACAAGAAGGGCGGAAATCCGACTTTGGCCATGCTGGCGGACGGTGTTAAGGTGGCGCTGCTACCATCAGCAGCGCGACACCAGTAGATCACCGCCAGCCGTATTATGACAAATAATACTGGTGGTAGCAGCGCCCCGTTCCATCCCCTGCCAAAAGACCCCTTGAATTCAGGTAAGTCGGGTTTCTGACAGGGGAGGGGGGTGGGGGGTGTTGTGTGTGTGGGGGGGTTGTCTGCATGATTGTGTGAGTGTGTGCGTGCATGCGAATGGGTGTGTAGTGTTGCTTGTGTGAGAATGCGTGTATGAATGCAAATGTGAATGCATGTCTGCGTGTAAGTTTGGATGTGTGTACAGATATGTGCGTGAATGAATGAATGGATGCATGCGTGCATGAATGCCTCTATGCCTGTGTGAGTGAGTGTGTGAATGCGTGGTGTGGTAGGGCCTACCGCCATGGTTTTCGTGGCATTACAAGCGCCACAAAAACCATGGTGGTAGGCAGGGTCATATTGCTGCCGGCGGGACAGTAGCGACCCCCGGGTTGGAGATTGTTATCTCTATCCAGGTGGCTGTACCGCCATGGCGGTCGGTGTGGTACATTTCCAATGTCCTAATGTAGCGGCATGTACTGCCAGCCTATTGGCGGTACCACCGCCACATTTTCACTGACCGCCGGGGTCATAATGACCCTCACAGTGTCTTCTCCGATTGATATCATAAAGAATAACATGTCCCTTTTACACCATGGACAAAGCCAGCTGCGTTCCATTATGCAGTTAGATTGGACATTACAGATTCTGAAAAATATCCACATCCCATTGAAATACATTAATAGTAGTGACTTGTTTGCTGCTTTTAATTTGTCCAGGCAGCAACAGATAATGGCTAAAAAGAAGCAAGTTACATCATGCTCAATATAGAAAAGTTAGAAAAGCTGCCTTTCACAGTAGCAGAAAGTCCTTCAACAGTATGGCTCATACATGGCATTAAAAAATCTGCCAATTTCTACTTTGTGTTTCACAAAATGTTTGAGACATTTTGCTGTGGGTAGATACAAGAGGCTAGGAGATAGCTATATGAATGAAGAGTGGGAGTTGCCTTTCGAGTTCAAATGTCTGAACGGCAAAACAGAAGTCTTTCTGAGTAGAAGCAAATGCAAGACTCCTGTTAGTCATGCTGCAAGCAGGTGTCTCTTCACTGCTTTTGCAATGTGGGGGTCGTGAACTTGGCATGCTTCCTGAAGGGTACTCCCGTCCCTTTGATTCGTCCAGCATTTCAGATACTTTTTAATGGAAGTTATGTGGTCCTGAATGATGAGAGCTGTTGCGGTCTGAGATCAGGAATTGCCTATGCAATTTAAGTTTCTCAAATTGTAACATGTTGTGGACATGTTTTATTCCCCCCCACACAAGAGATAAGAGTAGTAGAAATGTGGCCTCACATTGACACTACTAATGTAAATTATGGCAAACTAAGCAGACTAAAGGCGCTACTGTTTCAAAAGCAAGTGGCAATGACATTAGCCACAGAGACACATTCTCTCCAGATAACAACATCATCAATTGAGATACAATCCTTATTAAATACCAACTTCCCCAAGCACTTTGGAGAGCTGCTCTTCAGAATTTTCCATGCCTCGAGCTGGGATTGTACATTTCACTACTGGGATTGTACATTTCTCTAAGGCTGTTAGGTCTGGATTTGTGTCCATCTTCCAGACTGTCTTCGGAGTCATTCCATCAGCTATCCATTCACTCTTCTCAAGTGTTTTTGGTGGCTTTCCTGTGACTTTGGCACTGATTGTCAGGTTATTGCTGCTGCTGTTCCTAATATGCAGTGGTTGTGCCTTCCCAGCTAAGCGGAGTGATGGAGCTACTACCACCAGCCCAGCTGTGCCGTGATCACATGATGGAGTTCTTAGGTGCTCTATTGCTGGAGGAACTGGAGCATGATTGGTCACTGTCATTCCACCCAGTCCTGTAGTACGTGCAACCTGTCTCTCATTGTACCTAGTGCCTCTTCGAGTGTCTACCTTTGGTGTGTCTTGCTGCTCCACCAGTGTCTCCTGTGGACAAGGAACTGCTGATGTTTCTGATGAGGGTTCATTCACAGTTGTGCCCCATGAGACTGAATCTGATTCGCAAGGCCACCTATGATCCACCTCTTGTGAACTATTTGGCTCCATCAGGCACTATGGATGGTATTGCCTTCGCTGAAGATCCTGTGTTTGAGGCTTCTGCGCACTTCTGCTCTGTGGATTCGTCTGCCAATCCAGTCATCAATCTGACATCCAACGATGTGGAGTCATTCCTGGATGTGCTCCCATTCGATGACTTTGGAGACCTTCTTCAAGTTCACAACTATTGTTAAATTATTTGACCATTGGCCTTATTCTAAAAATAAATGTTTATGCCAAATTGCCGTATTTCTTCGAGTCGTGAATTCATATTCGTTTTTATTGGAAAGCAGGAGATTAGGCTAGCCCTTTGGCTTGCAGGCCTGTGCCCCCGTCACCTAGTGACTTTAAACCTACTTAGCTTGCTCTGTCTTAGCTCATTTATTTTATTATTTCTTTTAAGATGGCTGTTATTTTTTACAGTTAGAGAAATGTTTTGATTTGCTTTATCAGTGCCACTCTGTGAAGGCAACACTATCACCGGCATAATCAAGTGATGTACACAGGTATTCACATCATGTTCCTTTCCCACTTACGTGTGATAGGAACATAATGTACATTTCGTGGGAATTGTTTACATAACTGCCACCACAAGCCAGCTCACTTATCTATTGTTTGGTAAAATACCTGTGCAGGAGTCCCACGTGATCTGTATAAATACATCTCACACAGACAAGGTTATCAGAGCGATTCCTACCAGATGCCATCTACGCCATCTACGCTGCACATCAACCTGCTACAGAATTCAGCCTTTGTGTCCCCACTGATTCTGACCTAGACCTCATTCCAAGGTAACAAGGGTTGGGGGGCGCTTCTCATGGACATGGTATGGGAAGATTAGGTTTAGCACACCTAGCTCTCATTAGGTTAGGGATTAGTTTCTCTATGCTATGGATTTTATATTTTCTGTTTATTAGAAGATCGTGGTCTTTGTATTCCCAACTCTCATCTTTACAATCATTCTTCTTTTACTATCTATTATCCTAATCATTGCAGCTCATGCATTTTACTGTGAATTGCATTCTTTTCAATAAATGTAATGAAAACTCTCCTGCATCTTCTTCATTGCCTGTGTGTGTGACTGGGACTTGCTGATAACGTGAGAAAAGGGTAACTTCTGCTCCACCACGACTCTCCTGAGATGTTGCAATCTAGAGTCTATGCGTAAGACTGCCAGAAATCACATTTTACTATTTGGGTTTTTGGTGAGGTACTGCTTGTGAGCCAAGAGGGTTGGGCCAACAGTTGCAACTTCTTGTAGGATTGGCCTAGTCGCCCACAAACAAAGGTTCTGTCATCCCTAAACCAGCAGTCTTGCCTAGGAGAGAAAGTCCAACTATGACTGTAAATTTTGTATACATTCAATTCTGCTCCAGTAGTACACTACCTTTTTTTTGCTGGGTGGCTTGTTAAGCTGGAAAATACACTGCCATGCTGGTCTTACATGAATTGAGTGGAGCCATTGTAAATTTTATACAGGCTTTGTTTTATGTTCTATGGGGAATAGAGGAATCTGCATGATACCTTGTATGAAATATTGTGGATCCAAGAATACAATGCTGTATCTTGAGATCTTTGATCTGTATGGTATTGATGGATATTTATTGGATGGCTTTATTATGTTTTTTGTATCTGTACTTTTATGATCCTTGATTAATTGAAATAAAGTTTATGATGATGATGATAATACTATACAACATGGTTCCATACTTAAAACATCATATTTTGTGGTGTTACATTGAAGATACCATATATTGTGATTACATGTGTATGACATGTTATTAGACCGGACAAAGTTAGTCCAGAGATAAAAACACGATGGAACACAGCATAGAGAGGCTTGCGTGGCATTTATTGGAGACACAAGTGTTTATCCTTGGAATTCACTTATTGTAGGCACTAGAGTTTATAATTCAATTCTGCCATGTAAACTTTCATTGTCTGGTACAGAAAATCCTCAAAATATACTGACTGGTCTGCATATCCTGGATAGTTTTAACGTGAACACAGGAAAAGTGCTTAAGGGTTGTGGGGTAGATTTTTGATTACTACATTGATGATGCCAATTTCACCTCGCTGGAAAGGCAAGGCGGAATTGCCATGCCAAAGATTTTTTAATTGACACCGCTCTAACAATTATGGAGCAAGAAATGTTAGATCCACTATCTAGACAAACAGGAAGTTCACCTGAAGACCTTTGAATGAGGCGCTTACTTTTTGATCATTGGCGGCTGCTGATTTTGAAAGTGGTGGGCCATAAACATGAAAACATTTTGTTCCTATCATAACTATAGGTTATGAATACTGTTGAAGAGATGTACCTTGACGATCTTCTTATACTGCAAGCCATTACACTCTGAGTCCCAAGGTTAATCCTACTGCCTCTCGCTGCCTGCTTGTAAAGATGTGTTTCCAATCCTGACAGGGGAAAATAAGTCTGAGCTCCCGAGCCAACCCAAGCACTACTCCTATGCTGCTTATAATACTAAACAGCATAACAGCAGTGCTGGGATTGGCTGGGGCATCTAGGACAATGCTCCTTTGAAGTCCGAAGAGGCTGTGTCTTTGCTTATGCGGCTCCATGCTAGCCTTGAACGTAGAAGCTTGAATTTGGCATGTCAGGTTGGCCACAACAAAAATACTGCCCAGTCTGACATGAGCACCTCTGTTAACAGTCTCAGCTGGTCACCCACCCACGTACGGCTTCATGAGAAAGATGAATGGAGCTACAGGGCTATTTAAATTAAATGTTTAACTAATGAGTCTGGGAGGTAGTAGCTCACAGCAGTAGCGCGTCAGCGCCCCTGCACCACTGTGAAGGAACCACCACAGCATTTGATCTTCCATATCATTCAGAAGGATCAGATGTACTTTGAAAATTATGATGCAGAATATTTAGTTTATACCATCATAGTTATTTTGTGTCATGAGAATTTTGTTTTGAACATACATGTCAAATGCAATGAGCACAATGCACTGTATGCTTACATTTGCTATTATTGCTGTTGATAATTATGATTCTTGTGTTGCCACCACCGGTGATAAGTATAATGTACTGCACTTTGACAACATCAATCATATCTCAAGATAAATCTATTGATCAGGATGAGTTGGGGTACAAAACATAAATTCTAGAAATGAGCTCCACAGTGCAGCACAACACTTCTTTAGCTGACCTCTTTACCTTTTTTTCTTTTAACAACCATTGGGACCCTCGAGAACTCAATCAACTGTTCCTCAAATTTTGGCTGTGACCTTGGACTTGCCTTTTAATTTGCTTTCCATCAAATTTGGACAGTGCCCCAGAACCACCCAAGGCCACAAGTTCATGCCCATGATGCTTCAGGTTAGTGTTATAAGAGTTTGTCATTTCCACAATGAACAACATGTGCTTCCCACGATCTAGCATGATTCTGGAAAGGCTCTGGTTCTCTTTAGCTATACTGGATATTTTTTTAATGTAAATGCTGATTTGTGATATATGAGGTTAACATACAGTAGTTAACTTGTGGTATACCCCATTATTTGGACATTAGGATCATCTTGTGAAATGTTGTATACCCTTACACTGTGGTTTTATCCAATCTTATCACTTTAGGTACTCCTGGTATCTTGCAGCAGCACCCTTAACTATGTCCTAAGAGTGAAACTGAGTAAATAAAGTAGATACACAGAACATGCTGATCCTACTTTTCTGACATCTTGTTGGTACTGAGTCTACTTGCTGGCAGGTTGCAGATATTTTTGTCTTTGGCTTAATGGGCCACCTACCAGGCAGCTTTTCACATCTGTGACTAGCACTGGCAATTGCCAAGCAGGAATCTCTGATGGGATTACACTTATGAAGGTGATTACATTTTTACTGCTTTTCAAAACATTGTAATTCAACAGAAGGGTCTAAGTAAGGCCCAAGCGACCCATTTTGAAGTTGTGTGGTATTGAACAGTCTTATGATTTGCGTGGAACAAGCTAAACCTTATGTAAGAGGATACTTCTTTAGTGAATCTGCAGAATTTCTATGGTGGATACATCAGAGGTGTCTCATTACCATTCATGTCTATATCTTCTCCTATAGTAAAATGTTCCCAAAATAAAAAATATCTTTTGATCTATTTTTATTCAAACGAATTTAAAGCAATTTGGTGATGTAAGAAGCAGGCTCTTTATATAGTGGACCAAAATGAGGTACACTACGGAAAGAGTCCAAGCTAACCTCACAGGAACTACAGAGGCACAAATGGCACCGCAAATGCTCTCTTTTGAGATAGCGTGGCCAAGCAGTTAGACATATCAGAGGATGGTGCTAAGCATGTAATGCATACACATAGGCAATAAGGGAGACACACCCTCAATAAAGAAATCCGACACCAATTTAAAAAAAATAACACATACTTATATATAATGTTTGATACCAAGATCACCAGAATCAGGTGAGTACTTTTCGAGTTAGGAATTTTTACAGTTTTCAAAAGTTGACACAGTGCAATTTTTGGGTGCGGTAATGTTATCCTATGGGGGGAAAATGCATACTGCATTCGGACACTTCACAGCAAATTACGGGACTGTTCTCCAGGACTTGAGGTGAGTATGCAGCAGGGTCCAAGGCCTCACCAACAGATCGCCTCAGGAGTCTGGAAGCTCTGGGTACAGAGGTGTGATACAGTGTTAGGTGTCCCATTCACTTCAATAGGAAATGTCGGGTTGGGAAATTGCTGCAGGCTGGGACTGGAAGGTAAGACCAGGGGAACCCATAGTGGAGCTGGACCCTTGAGGTCCTCTGGTACGTGGGGACACCATCGGTCTACTTCTTCTTGGGATGTGGGGCTCGGGTGCAGTAGTGTTTATTGGCGTTGAGTCTGGTCCTGGAGTTACTCGCAGTTGGAGGGGGTCTGCAGAAAGAGGCTGTAGGTGGCGACTGGAAGTCCAGTCTGGCCAAACCCAGGGATGGGCTCAGCTCCAGAGGGTCTCAGGACCCCAGGGGCACTGCTATCTCCCTCGGACTCGGGCTGTGGGGCTCGGGCGCAGAGGTGCTTTGAGGAGTTGGGTCGTGGTGGTCAGGGTCGTGCTCTGGATCTTGATGACCTGGTGAAGAGGGGAACAGTGGGGCCACTGCCCTGAATGGCTTTGTGGATACTGATGTCCCTAAATGGTAGGTCTGCTTTTTATTCTGTTGGAACCCTGATTGGACCACCAACAAGCCTTGTTTGCGGTAAGGGGTTCAGTATACCAAATATAGCAGCAGGGAGCCTCCGGGTGGGGTCGACACCTCAAGACTTTGGTGAAGTGGCAGGGCTGATCTCCTGGGCTCCACACAGTCTTCTCCTGGCTTGTTGATCCCTCGGAGGGCCTGGCGGCCAACTGGGCAGAGTACTGGACTTTGTAACCAATGTCTGAAGATGCAGGGAAGCAGCTCCTCCGCTTCAAGGGGGATTTATCTGGAGATATGTGAATCACTGGCAGTTCTCAGGGGCTCTTGAAATCTGCATAGTGGCAGGACAGGTCAGTTGCTCCACAAGGATCAAGTGCAGCAGGCAGGGTTAGCACCAAGTCAGCCGTGCTCCTCAGTTCTCAGGTCAGCAGTCGTCTTTGCCCACTTCTTCTTTTGTGTCCAGTGGAGATCTGACGTCCTTGTATCAGGCGTTCCCCTAAATGCTCAATTTAGGGGTGTTAAGGGGAGTGATGGTTAGTACTCAATGGGCTACTTACCCCTGGGGTCACTACGCCCCACCCGGAGGACAACATCCTTTGGGAAGTGGGCATCACCCTGTCCCAGAATTCCTAATTCCACCACACACAAGATGGTAGAATTTCTGAGGCTGTGTTCACTTCAGCATGGTCACCCTAGAGGTGTGTCCAGCCTACAAGTGCAACACGCCTTCTACATAGCTAATGTTTCCACCTGTCCAAGTGCCAAATTTGCCCTGGGGAAGGGGGCTAGAATCTCCCTTCTGTGGGAAGCCAGATCTGCATGCCAAGGGAGGTAGGCTTCTTTGAAGCCCCTGCCTTGGAATGCAGATTTGCAGGTCATCCTGTTGGGATGCTAGAGCAGGCTTTGTTCCTGACCTCCCAAGAGCAAAGGCCGTCACCTTTGAGGGTCAGAAACCAATCTGTTGGTGACAGGCTGGCTAGAACTAGTCAGTAAGCCAACCAGCAAATGATAAGTTTTCAGGAGACACCTCTAAGATGCACTCTGGGTGCAAATATTAATAAATCCATCACTTAAATCAATGAGGGTTTATTAATACAAGATATTTGATACCAACATCCCTATTTTCAATGAAGCAATCATGTGGCTGGGGAATTTGTATTGACCAATGTCCAGTACATGGGTTTAACATGTCTTCCCTGTTCACTAACCATGTCTAAGAATTAACAAAGACATAGTAGGGGCATGTTTGCTCATGCATATATGTCCTCACCTGTAATATAATGCACCCTGCCTTAGGGCGGTAAGGCCTGCTATAGGGGTAACTTACGAATATTACAGGCAGTGTTAGGGGACATTGCACACAAGTGTGTGCCCTGTTGTGTTTTTTCTTTTTGGAGCACCTTGTCATGCAGCCTGCAGTGGCAGTCTGCATGGGTTTGGTTCTGGGTCCCTTAGAGTGGCTCAATGTATGCTTCTGCTATTAGGGAACCTCTTTTGTACCTATGCCCTGGGTACCAGAAGTACCATTTACTAGGGACATACAAAACGAGCTAATGGCCTGGTCACTTGGGCATCAAGTGTTCAGTGGTCTTCTTTTTGGTGAAGGAACACTGGCAATGAGGTCCTGTTTAGCAGGAACACAGTGCACATCAGGCAAAGTTGCATCAACTACCAAGCAAAAAGTGGGGGGATTCTGCAACCAGAACTCAGTTTCCTATAGGTGACACAAGCAATAAAGAAATGCTGACTAAGATATCTTACATGGGTGGTGGAAAAGCCCTAGCGGTACAACTCAAACAGCAGCAAAACATTATGGGGGTCATTCTGACCCTGGCGGTCATGGACCGCCAGGGCCAAAGACCGCGGAAGCACCGCCAACAGGCTGGCGGTGCTTCCGGGGGCATTCTGACCGCGGCGGTAAAGCCGCGGTCAGAAAAGGGAAGCCAGCGGTTTCCCGCCAGCTTCCCGCTGCCCCAGGGAATCCTCCACGGCGGCGCTGCAAGCAGCGCCGCCATGGGGATTCCGACTCCCTTCCCGCCAGCCTGGTTCTGGCAGCTTTCACCGCCAGAACCTGGCTGGCGGGAACGGGTGTCGTGGGGCCCCTGGGAGCCCCTGCACTGCCCATGCCATTGGCATGGGCAGTGCAGGGGCCCCCTAACAGGGCCCCATTAAGATTTTCAGTGTCTGCGTGGCAGACACTGAAAATCGCGACGGGTGCAACTGCACCCGTCGCACCCCTTCCACTCCGCCGGCTCCATTCGGAGCCGGCATCCTCGTGAAAGGGGGTTTCCCGCTGGGCGGGCGGGCGGCCTTCTGGCGGTCGCCCGCCAGCCCAGCGGGAAACTCAGAATGACCGCCGCAGTCTTTTGACCGCGGTACGGTCTGCTGGCGGTTCCCGCCAGGCCGGCGGCATATCTTTAGTTAGGTGCTAGGATATATTTGTTGATTTTGAAAATATTTTATCAATAAAATGTAAAATGTATTAATTGAATGTTAATTTATTAGACATTATATACATTTTATATTACATTTCCATTGTTTGACTAATGTAATTTCCACAACTTTTTTCTTTTGTCAGTAAAAAATAATTGCACTATTTCAGTTTCATTCGTATAGAAATGTTACCTACCTCCTTACATCTTCAGTTCACTTCTTCCATTATGCAGCTATTGGCAGCCAGAGCTCCAAGACCATCATCTTTGTCCTGTTCACTAAGTAGCAGTTCTGACTATTTATTCTTGACCCTGCCACTCCAAGTTAGAATGGGAAATTTCTATTGTTTGGTCTTTGAACACGTTATGAATCAAGTGATGTAGTGTCACTACTAGAAAGGTGTTGCTACATCGCAGAAAGAAGTATATATGTATATAAAGAATTAAGCGCAACTGTGTGATTGTGCAATATTTATGTTGTGACTTTCTCCATTTCCCAGGCTGAGTATCTCTAAACATAAACTCATGTTTCAGGATTGTTGTCCATCATCAGTGGAGAGATGGTGCAGCCATTTCCGAGTATGTCAAGGCATAAGCCAATGTTTTAGGATAGTTGTCCTTCATCAAGGGAGAGTAACACATACAGTTAGAGGTACAGGAAATGTTTCTCAACAGTCTTTTCAGGTCACAGTACCACTCCTTGAGCACAGGTGTGTTAGAACCAGGGTTTCTGGTTGTCAGGGTAGGCACCCTGTTCAAGTAGGAACCAATACTTCTAGTCAGGGTAATCTAGATACACACTTAGAGATGACCTGTGCTAACCCTCCAATGTGTAAAGTACTTGTGCAATATTCACACACAGTGACACAATGAAAACATCACAAAAGGTACTCCATACAGGTTTAAAAAAATAGATTACAGTTGTATAAGTAAAACAAGACTAAAATGACAAAACTCCAATCAGTAGAAGTCGAGATATGAATTTTTAAAGAATAAACCAAAAAATAGTGCTTAGAAGTCAATAGCTTTAAGAGGTTACTTGGAGTTGGGCTGCACTAGCATGAATCAAAAGTTTAGGCTGACCGTGATGGAGGGCAGGCTGACTACAGAACTCATGCAGGGTCCGCTGAAAAAGTACCTTGGATGGAAGAAGTGTCGATGTCGGGGGCTCGATGCGTGGAGCAGAGGAGGAAATACATTACTGTTGATCGACTGTTTCCAGCTGCACAGCATCAAGGCCACATTGAAGATCAGGCAGGACTAGATTGGCATGGCTTGGCAGAGCAGGATTCACAGCAGACAGAGTCCAGGTGCTGGCTGCAGGTTGTAGGCAGTCTTTGATGTCCCTGAAACTGCAGGAGCATGAGGCAAACTAACAAACCCTTGGAGTCACTCTGGGCTCAGATGAGAGAGGTTCAGTTCTTCCTCAGAAGGGCAAAGATCAGCACAGTAACTCATCAAAGCAGGGAGCAGTCCTTCTTAGAAAGCAGTCCAGCAGAGTGGCACTTCTTATGGCACAGCAGTTCTTACTCCTGGCAGAGTTCTTCAAAGGTAAATTAGTGTACTGACTTGGTAGGGTCAGAGATCAAGTTCTTATACCCAAATGTGCCTTTGATATGAGGGTGACTTCAAAGAAGGGCCTTTGAAGTGCACAGATGCCCTTTCTTCCTCAGCCCTGGCTGAGAGGCTGAGAGTATCATAAGGGGGTAATTAGCCCTTTGTGAGGGGACAGGTAGTGCCACCAGAATGAAGTTGAAGGCAGATGAGTGCTCAGACACACCTAACCTTCCTGTGTTTATGGCTGTCTAGAGGGAATAAACAAAGTGCAGCTGTCACCCTGACAGGTCTAACAAGGTGCATCACTCAGATTTTGTCAGCTCAACTAGCTCAAGGGCGCTTTTTAAACAAAACGGGGTGGTAGCACAGTGCCCTAACATCCCATTATCAAGTTCACTCAGATGCATTATGGTAAAAGCAGTGCATTCAACACTTACGTCTGTTAAACATTTTTTTTTGTTTCCACAATGGTACATACAGTTTCTTTAGATTGGCAGCTAATCAAGGGAAGAAGCTACCTGATGCAACCCCTTGGATGATACATTTAAGGTGTGCCATATACAATAGTGTTCACCTACATTAGAGTGTTCACCTGTTTATTTGCAATATTCTGTTATTTCTGTACCCTCCTTGATGTCAACCATTTTAATATCAGATTTGGCACTGATCAAAGGACTAGTGTGTGGTGTTATTGTGTTTGGCCTGAACAGTGTGCCCACATTGAAGTTTTGCTAGAAGTCATTATGACAGCTGCCTATATATAATTAAATTCTAGTATGATAAGAAAGTGATTTAAGAGAGGTTTGTTACTTCAAAGTCAAAAATTTATCACCCAAGCTAACTTCAGTTGGGGGTCATATACCTAGAGAAACCACTCTCCCTCTGCCACACTGCGACAGCCGCAGCACCAGCCCATAACCCCCACGCTTGCAGGAAAATGTTTGGTTATATAGCTTCCACAATACAGTGACACAGCATTATCATGACTGCGCAGGTATGAGCTAAACGCAATTCTGAAACAAGATTTCACTGTAGAAGACAACAATAAACCAATCTTTATTAGATTTTTAAGTATCTTCTAATCTGTGACTAAACCTGACAACAGAGACACAATATTCAGTTGTCTGAGCTGTGATGAAAAGAAGATCTAAAATAGAAGATTCTCATACTTTGCAACTCTCCTTGATAATGCTGAACAGGACTCACAAAGTACAATTTGGAGCTTTCAAGGCATACAGGAGGCAATGGTGTATGAGTTACTAGTGGCCGAAGAAACAGTGTCATCTGCAGACACCCAAATGGAGAGGCAACTACTACCTTAATCACCTAGTATTGTGTCAATTTTAATGAATACCCAATGCTTTGCAATTCTTTACAAAAAAGAAGTATATGGGAGCCCAAAACCAGGGTTATGCTGGCATGAATTAGCACACACAGTTTGTCTCGTGCCTTCAGTCCCCCTCGGTGCACTGTGATGTACATATGGTTGGTTCTAGAGGGCTCTTAATCTGGTGGTATTACCTATGACACTTCCCCATTTTGTGATCATTAGGCAAGATCAACATCTTGGTTATTAATGTTCTGAGGGAGATGAGTGGTACAACATACAAATATTCAGTTGAGATTACTAACTAAGGGCCTGATTTATATACTGGCATACGTTGCCCTTGTTTCACAAGGGCAACTGAGTAAATTTCTCCACTGCCCAGGTGAAAGGACCACCTGCCAGATTTATAAATGACAAGCTGGTGGTCATTTATAAAGCATTGGCAGGAACCGCTGTCATGGCAGTTCCTGCTAATGCATTTTGCTGTTTGATGCGGGGCTCTGTCAGAATTACGGAGCCATGTATCAAACAGTTTTCTTTAAAAAAAAAAAAAAAAAACATTTTGGGATTAAAAAGACAACGTTCCCCTCACAATGGCAAGGGGAGCATTTAGCAGTTTTTATTGCACCTTAGCACCAGGATTTTCCTGGCGATGCCAGGCAGTGAAAACCGACCTCTTATTCCATCTGTCTAAATCAGGTTGGTGAAATTACAGGTCTACCTCTGACGGCCCATACTCCGCACGACTGTCAGAGTGGTTTATCATGGGGGAGACAGAGTAGTCTCTAATGTGACTAAACTTATGGTCAGCCTGCATATACATATGGCAGATGTACCATTATTTTAGAGGTATGTATACTCTGTCCTCATTGCGACATGATACACATACCTCAAGATATGAATCATCCGTAAAAGGATTTAACTCATAATTTGGAGCATGTCCTTATGAATACCCATTTAAATTTACAAAATCTGCTTAGAAGTTTGAAAATAAATAGGAATCAAAGGCAGATAGTCAGTAATTTGGGTATGTTTGGGTATGTAATATTGTCTTCCTTTCACATGCAACATATTTTTTTTTCAAAGAGGAAATGTTCACATAGATTAGAAGTTTGTACCTGCAGCCGCATCACTTCTAGAAACTTTACCCTCTTTTGCTGATAACCCGCCCATATCCCTGAAGGCCAGTACCACAATCAACCTAGTCCTATTGAACAATAATAGAAACAGACAAAAGACCAATGGACACAAACAAGACAAATGCAAAGGAATCCTTTAGAAGTGAAAATAGATCCCCAAACTGGAAGAGACTGTAATTATAATAATAGTACACCAATGACTAACAAGGATATGAATACAGCAAGTCTGTAGTATTTAATTATAACTGGGAAGAGATTTATGGATGACCTGTAAGAGAGCAACAACGTATAGAGCGGCCATTACATATCACTCAATAATATGCACACAGATTTAGTGAAATGTGAATCTCTTTTGCTTTTGAATATCATGGAGAAGTTGTTGTGTGTCTTGGCCCTTTGATGGAGCCAACAATTAATGATTCGGATTAGGTTGTGTTGAAATATGTAAGTCAACACTTTTATACAATTGAAAAAGGAGATATCGCAATTGCAAGAAGTCCAAATTCTCCTAAAATAAGTATCTGGAAAACAGCATTTGCTCTGGAAAAAGACAAAAGGCCTCATCACAACTTTGGCGGTCTGACAGTAAGACCGCCACAGTGGGTGCTGCCAAAAGTCCACCATGTTGGGTGTAACCCTACTGCCAAATTAAGAGTCACACTGAGAAGTCTGCCAAAAAAGAGCCAACACACTGTACTATATAACAAACCCCTATACAACCCACAATCCTTTGCAACCTACAAGCTAAATCGTTCACAGAAATAGGAAAACCAACAGTAGGCATCCACATACATTTCACTACGCACACAGCATACACCTGCACAACATACACAACACACATTTTACTACCACACACAATCCAAAACAACTGTCACCCACTCACATCACAGCCCCTACACCTCACCACTTACCTCTTACTCCAGCCTTTTATCTTTGAACCCAACCACACCGTCTTCACCACCACTACCATGTCCCCACAAAAACACCCACGTTTCACAGATGAGGAGTTGAGGGTCATGGTGGATGAAATTGTCAGGGTAGAGCCACACCTGTTTGAAGCACAGGTCCAGCAAACGTCTTTTGCCATGAAAATTGAGTTGTGGCAAAGAATAGCCGACAGAGTCAATTCTGTAGGCAGTTATCCACGCACTAAGGAGAACATCAGGAAGAGGTGGAATTAACTCAGAGGGAAGGTACATTCCGTGGCATCCAGGCACCAGCTGGTGGTTATGAAGACTGGTGGTGGGCCCTCACCTCCTCCCCCTAGATGTTTTTGGGCATACTGTATCCTGAGGGCCTGACAGTGATACCTGGGAGAGTGGAGTCTGGTAAGTCCCCACAAAATCCATGTCACCCAATTGTCATGTCCTGCATGCGCCTTCACCACCTTAACCCATCCCAATTCACATACTACCCACTACACCTCTGTCCAAATGTACTAATTCCCCTCTATGGCATGACACATATCAACTAAACTCTCCTGGCTTCACAGCCCTTGGAAGTGGCACGTGAAGTACTAGCCACTCATAGCACTACAACTCCCAGAATGCAATAACACACCATTGTGAAAATCAGAACAGTGCACAAAATGTGAGATGTCATGCTTGTGAAACTATCTACCAATATAAGCCATCTTGATTGTACAAGTGTGAAACAGTGAATGGCAATGACAGCAATGCAATGGCCCACTGCCATTATCATCACAAGTAAAACACAGCAGTAGCTGAGTGCCCAATCACATTGCCAATAGAATAAAGATTCCTAAGACTGAAATATACTCACCTGGGATGGAAATCTAAATGTCAAAGTGGATGCACATGCAGTACATGCAGTTACAGGTCAATGTCTATTCCTTACTCCCATACTGTGTCACTACTCTGACACTATTGTGCATTGTACACCTCTTATTGTGCACGTACCATGTCAGACATTTCAGTAGGCAAAAAAGATGAATACCCATGTCAATAATCATCCAACATAAGATGTTATCAGCAGTCCAATCACTACCACCATCATTTAACAGTTAGAAGCATGGTGTATGGTATTCAAATTACAGCATCTCATGTTGTACTAAGCAAGATTGTGCAGAAGCTGTCATTTCTTGTGATCATTTTAAGGCATTGTCTGCATCTCACACAACATCATTTATACCCAGAATGTAACAGCAACTCTGTGTTTCACTTCTCCCACAGGTAACCTTGCCAATGGTACCATGAGCAGGATACCAGAGACTGCCATAACCCCTCTAGATGAAGGCGCCAGTGAGGGCTATACCCCTGGATGTGTGGACACTGATGAGGAAGCTGGCCCATCAGGGACACCTCATCAGTCAACAACTGTCAGCCTCACCCCCAAACCTCTGTCCCAAGGACTGTATCATCCATTGTGTGCCCCACAGTACAGGTACCTGAGTGTCCTATTGTCACTCCTGACAATGATGGACCTGCCACCACTGGGGTAGGGTTCATGGGAGATATGCTGTGGGCCAGTGGATAGGGGCTTCAAGGGATAATACTGACCAGGAAACCATCTCCCAAGTCTTGGGAGAATACCAAAATTCCCAAGGCATGATGGGCCAGGTAATCACCATGTTTGGGGAAATCCAACAGCTGCAGAGACACCACCACTGGGAGGTCATGCAGCAGTGGCAGGCACAAAATGCCTGCCTGGCTTTCATTGCTGAGTGGATGAGGGACATCCACACTACCCGGAGTAGGACTGTAGCACATCAGGCCTCTTCCACGAGTCTTCAAGCATTTCTACATCTGCGGCTGCTAGTGGAATTGAGGCCCTGCCAGGGGAAGGACATGCTTCAGACACTCTACCCTCTGTAGCAGAGGAACCCCACCCGCAAATGTGAACGTCCACCCAGACATCCAGGAGGAGCAGATGCCAAGACCAAACCCACTGCCAGGAAGTGAATCTCTCCTGACTTGTTTCCCTTGTGCGCCACAGATACACTATGTTGACTGTTCTTAAAGAAAACTCTATTTTTCCATGGTACAAGGACACTGGACATGTGTATTTCAATGGTGTAGCAGCTACCCTCATGATTCCAGGCACCGTAACGGAAGCCTTCACTGTTTATATTGTGTTTTTTGTAAGTTACTAGTCACACATATTGTTTAACTCTTCACTATAAATCACACTTTAACACAGGTACTGTGTATGTTTCAATTATCAACTGTGTACAACTGTGATGCATGCTAACTCTGCTATCAATATGTCCCTCTGTATTGTACAACCTATGTTATGGACATCACACATGGACTCTATCAGTATAAGACTCATTAAATTAGGATTCAAACACAGACAGATTAAAAAACTGTTGTATGCTACATCTACACACATTTATTGGTAGACATGTAAATAGCACATATATTATAACTGATAGCAACATCAGGATGTTTGCTAAAGTGGCGGACACTGCTAATCCACATGATACAGAAGTTAGGGACTTCTCAGTCTTCCTACAAGCCAGAAGGCATACAGATTGGTCCTTTGTGTCACCTGATAATGCCTTATAACATGGCTATACCTTAGCTTCCTAATATACATACCCCATGGTACAGACAGATATCAGTACTTAAGTCCCCAGTCCAGGAATCTTTTTCTTACACTGGTCACATACCTGTCGGGTTGCCACTCACCTATGTCAGTCCACAGAGACATGCACATTGGTTAGCAGAGTAGAAACACACTGACAGTTAGGTCCAGGATAGGTTACATACAACAAATACCATTGTGATGGTAGAGGCTCTGGTTCACCATTTTGATATGTGCCAGACACATATGGACACACCAATTGCACCATATGACCACCTCGAGTACCCTACAGGCTATCTTGATGGGTAAACACAGTTCCACCCCAGTGCCCTGACAGCCTGGCCATGTTGCTTATATACCACATACTCATTGCAATTATTACCTGGTTTCAGCAGTGCCCACTTCTCATGTGTACTTGCAATTCCATTTGCTTTTGACACTGTCTGTGACTTGCCAACAATGACAATTTGTATCAGACAATTTCATTCTAACTTTAACAAAATAGAATAATTCAATATCCATACTTCACAGCTTTGAGTCAATGCTGAATAACACTCCAGACAAAAGAACATATGCGTGGTGGGGGGTTGGAGAGGGGGCAAAGGGCCAGGTGCCTACTGAATTCATCACCATGTGGCTGAGATATTGGGTTCTGGAAAAAGACCTTTCAAAATATTTTCTGGTCAAATGTACTCACAAGTGGCTGGTTCAGCAACCCTTCCTGGCATTCCACTTTGTCCAATAATCAGAAATATAGTCAACTTTGCGGATCAGGACGTGATCCTCCAAGTGACAAAGATTGCTGGCCAACTCTGATGGAACTCAGCAGCAGTGATGATCTTCCCTGATCACTCCCTTTGGATACAAAAGCCGCATTGCTCCTTTCTCTAAGTTAAGCAAAGGCTTTAGGCCTTGGACTTTAGTTACATGGTACTATTCTCAGCCAATTTACAGATGATATATAAAGATAAAACCATATTCTTCTACATGCCTGAAAGAGCCTTGAATGGGTAAAGAACATGCCACCCCCTCCCCCAGAAAAAAATTGATGGTGAAGTCGATAGAACATTCCACCTGGCTGGTGCTGGACCATAGACTGTCATGCCTTGTTACACCTGTGCCTAATGTGCGCTCCATTTGTGCGTGCAGTAACACTTAATGAACAGCCAGTATCTTGTGCCTATGACCCACCAACCACCTTTATACAAGCATTCAACTTCCCTTCACCCATTTTGATACATGTGTGCCCCACTACCTTCCATCAGACATCTTGAGGTCCTCCTCACTTGATAGGCTTACTCCATTTCTAAGGTTCTAAATGCTGGACCTGATTCCTCTAGAGATCTTGAGAGATTTCAAGATCATGAGAAATTTTGCAGCCATAGTGGGCATGGATCTATACATACCACCCCCTTTGGCAAAAACCATGCTTGGCTTAATGGATCTGGACCTGGTCACAACTCACACTTGTCCAAGAACTAACTTATGAATTTTCTGATAATAACTTCCTGCCTCAAGATCAGTCACTCCTTTTCCCTTATTTTGTGACTCCAGTACAACTTGGCGAGTACTCAGTGAAAGAGAAAAACAAATAAAGAATTAATATTGTGTGCAGATCTTTCTAGAAAGGACACAAAAGACAGGTTAGTGCACTAAATCACCATGGACCAATCGCTATGGTTAATGTTTGATGATTATTCATAGAGCATTTGAGCTGGAACATTTAAAGACAAGCAACTGAAGGAAAATAATTAACAAGGAAATGCTTGGTGAAATCTAGCATCACCAAGTAAAACTGTTTTTACTTAAAGTCAGCAATAGTCCCGGGGAAAGACCTTTATTGAATTGAGACTCGCAGGTGAACAACCAAATCACTCTATGCCAAAAATAGAGAGAGACTCCAGATTGCAGCCCAAGACATCTCTTAGTCAGTGAGTGCCTTGACACTACAACGCTAATGTAAACAAAAGGGGATGATTGTAATCTGAAGGCTCAAGTGATGTTGTAAAAAGGGTGGTTGCTAATTCTTGTTTTGTAATGCTGTGTCCCTGAATTTAAGAGAGAAACCTAAAGATCTGCCTGTGTAAAAGCATTTTGCATAGGGTTCAAGCTGCATGAGAACTAGTGCATCTAACAAGAATACACAGAGAAGAAAGAAAGATCCTGATTTATAGTTTGGAGGATGAATTGTCCTCCATTGGCCTTGGGGAGGACTTGACATCTGCCAGGCCAAAACACCTCCACCCACAAGCTGGTGGTCATTTCTAAACCACCAGCATGGAATTGTGGTCACATGGGTTACCAGGGTTCTGTCAACATGATGGAGCCTTGCACCAAACTGTTCTCTTTTTCCTTTTTGAAAATAAAAAATAAAATGCTCCTCTCACCATAGGAGGGGAGGATTTAACAGTTTTTACTGCCCATTACCACCAGGGTGTTTCTCACAGGAAAACTGACCTCTAATTCCACCTATCTAAATTAGTTGGGTGGAATTAGAGGTCTACCTCTGATAGCCCTCACTCCACAGGGCTGTTGGAGAGGCTTAACCATGGCAAAAACGGAGTACTCTCCGCTATGATTAAACCTAAGATCCATCCACTTTCAAGTTTGGCGGGCAGACCTTTATCTTGGTGGTATGTATACTCCGGCATCTTTGTAGCAGAGTATACATACCATCAAGATATAAATCAGGCACAGAGTCCAGTGAGCCAAAAATTCATTCAATCTCCTTTTTTTTTATCTTTTCCCCTCAGGGTCAGTCGCCAATACCATCTATAACCTTGTTTTGAGGATTAGACTCTGGGAGATAGGTGGACTCTTTTTGCTCTAGCAGAGACCTGAATTTCAGGTGAGTGGATCTTGACAGGAAGCCAAGTCCATGATAATTCAATCTGCCTGAGGGAAGATGGATCATAACTGCCCCTTTTATGTACAAGATGTAGCCCAAACTCAATCTAACCAGCCTCCCGTTATGGAAGATATGCACTGGGCCTTAGCTCCCATGCAAGCTGAACTTCAGAATTTGACAGAGGAGAACCAAGAACTAAAGACTCCGTTAATTAGGTAGTGATCTAGAGTCGCATCATAGGAAAATATTTCTGGGCAATCCTGAAGTTGTCCAGAACAGTGCTACTACTGGCTTGTTTCATGGCACAGGAAGGCCCAGCTACTTTTGAGACTTCTTCTGGGGAATCTAGTAATGTCCCTAGAAATGTTACGCTTATGACTCCCACTCGGGTACCATCAGCAGCCCCAGAGTGTTTTAGTGAAGACATCCAAATGTAATATTGTCATCTTCAGTTCATGTGTAGGTCTCAAGACTTTCCATATAATACTGCTAAGGTAACATTTGTTATTTCTTAAGTAGCAGGATAGGTGACCCCTTGGTCCATTCCCTTAGTGGAAAGCTATGACTTGATCCTATACAACTTTGGTGCCTTTAAAGAGGCTGGGCAAAAACTGTTAGCTAAGCACATGTTCATGCAGACAGCACAATAAACTACTAAGTCTCAAATAAGGAAGTAAGGATTTACCCATGTACATTTCCAATTGTAATAGACAGGTTTTAGAAACTAACCGGCCAGAGGAGAAGAGGGTTTCTTTGTTTTATAGAGACCTTAAAGATGACCTTAAAGATGTCTTTTCTCAAATCATAGATATACCCGAAGACTGCACAGGTTTCATATTTTTAATAGTCAAGTAAGAAAATAGACTTGGTGAGAAAAAGGGAGAAAGAGCTAAAGGGTATACCAGAGTAATGATCTTTAAAGGCAAAAGAAAAAGCCACTAGAAACTAAGGTCCCAGGGGTGGTTGAGCCAATGTAAATCAGAGGAATTTGAGGCCCTCTGTCAAAAGGGAACAAAGAAAAAATGCAACGGATGAATATTTGCTTATGCTAAGGAAAAGGGGGGCACTTCTCACCAGAGTTTCCAGTTAAATCCAAGACCCCTATAAGGTTGTGGTAATCTCTAATGTAGGTCCTTTGCGGATGGAAAACTAGTTGGCTCAGCTCTTCACTCTACCATGCAAAGTGCTCTCATAAATGGTTTCATTAGACAAGTTGTGAGTCTTGTTAAGAATGCTACAATTTAACATTTTATAAATGATGGAATATGAAAGTGTATAAGTATTGCATGGAGAAGGTATAAGTTATAGTTAATGAAGTGTGTCTAGCGAGTTCTCAGCACTGCACATGGAGGTGCTCGAGTTAAAGGATGTTTCGATTGTGGCACAATTTATAACTGTAAATTATCACTAAAACTTTACAATTTCTAAGTCTGTAGTTTAAGTTGGTTTTGCATAGAAAGAAAAAATAATGTTTTCCTAACGATAACTAAGCTTTAAGCTTTAACCTTTGCTTATTGATTTTTTTTAAATTTATGAAAACTGTTTTTGTAAGATAACTCAATGTAAATTGATCATTTATTTTCACTCATACAGATTCATTTGGACATTTACCGGTTTTATGTAGAAACATATATATATATATATATATACATATATATATATATATATGTGAAAAGGTACAATTACCCACTTTGCTGTTATGTTTTTGAAGAAAAAATAAAGGTGTATTGCTTTCCAACAGCCAGTGCAATCTGTATCCTTGTTGCTGGTATTAAGTACTATTGGGCTGTGTTTATAGCCCACTTGGTGCTACTCTCTGTAGGAGGATGGCCTGGTTTGTAGTGGGTACCAAAGGTACATACACCTTATACTAGGTCCATTTATCCCTTATTAGTGAAATGTAGTCAGTGTCAAGAAGCCAGGCTGTCTAGGGGTAGCTGTAGCGGAGCAGCCAAGGCTGAACTAGGAGACATGCAAAGCTCTTGAAATACCACTGTAGTCACACAGTACTCACACACATGAAAGAAAATACACAGTGTTACAAAAATAAAGGTACTTTATTTTGGTGACACAAATGCCAAAAATACCTTAGAGACTATACTCCCTTAAGAGGGAAGTAATATATACAATATATACACTAGTATACAAAAAACGGTAAGTAAACAGTTAGAAAACAGTGCAAATAGTGCAAATCACAAGGTTGTAATGGGCCGAGGACCTAGGGGAACACGAACCATATACTAAAATAGTGGAATGCGAAATTCGGTTTCCCACCTAGGCAAGTGTAGTGTGTAGAGGGGCACTGGGAGTGTAAGAAAACACCAAAGATAAGAAATAGACCCTAGCCCAGAGCCCAAGAAAACAGGAGTAAATAACAGTAAGTTTCCTGAAACACACAAGAAGTCATGATAGAAGATTATGCAAGAACCAGAAGAGAGAGCAAGACACAGATGGATTCCTGGACCTGAAGACCTGTGAAAGAAAGGAACCAAGTCCAAGAAGCACTGAAGAGTCCAGGGAGAGCAGGAGCCCCTGCTAACCCAGATGAAGGTGCATAAGATGAACCAACGGTGAGAGGACAAAGTCAATTATGCACCCAAGAAGACAGATGAGGATTCCTGGTTGGTGCAGAAGATTGTCCACACTGGATGGATGATTGAAGTCTGGTTTGTGTCGCTGGATTCCGCCAACAAGCCTTGGCACACACAAAGCTTGCGGTTAGCCGAAGATGGTGCTGACCAGGACCGGGACCAGGAGGGACATGGTGGCCTTTACCCAGAAGGGGGAGACAGAGGGGGCTCTCAGCAACTCAGAGAGCCCTCAGAATACCAGGCAGCTCAAACAGGAGTCCCACAGCACAGGGACAAAGAAGGTGCAAATGGAGGCCCATGCAGCATGACGCAAAGGGATCCCACACCGCCGGAGAACCACTCAGGATGGAGTGCTGGGGGCTTAAGCTGTGTAGGGCACGAAGAACTTCTTGGAAGGTTGCACATAAGCCTTGGCAACTGCAAGTCATGCGGTGCACGGGGGTACTATCTTGCGTGGGGAAGCAAGCTCTTACCTCAACCAAAAGTTAGAAAGCTGGACATTGGGACTGTTGTGGTCACTTTAGTCCACCATCCGTGTTCCTGGATCCAAACTCGTTGTCTGGAGAGGGGACCCACACCACCGGTCATCCCTGCAGAGAGGTGCCTGTTGAAGCAGGGAAGTGACTCTGTCACTCCACGGGAGATTCCTTCGGTTCTTCTGGTGCAAGCTGAAGACAGGCAGTCCTCGCAGGATCCACGACCTGGAAACTGTTACAGCTGCTGGCAGGAGCTTGTAGAGTTCCTGGAGGGTTCAACTGTGGTTCATCGGTAGAAGATGAAGTAAAGGATGCAGAGGATTCCTGCTGGAGTCTTGCAATCCGATTCTGATGAAACACTCAGAGGAGAGACCCTAAATAGCCCTGAAATGGGGATTGGTCACCTAACCAGGTGGGCACCTATCAAGGGAGGGCTCTGACGTCACCTGCTGGCACTGGCCACTCAGATGCTCCCTGAGTGCCCCACCACATTGGAATCCAAGATGGCAAAACCCAGGGACACTCTGGAGGAGCTCTCGGCACTACCCCTGGGGTGGTGATGGACAGAGGAGTGGTCACTCCCGTTTCTTTTGTCCAGCTTCACACCCGAGCAGGGTCTGGGGGTCCCTGAACCGGTGTAGACTGGATTATGACAGGAGGGCACCATCTATGCCCTTCAAAGCATTTCCAGAGGCTCTGATAGGCTACCCCTCCCATGCCTGTAACACCTATTTCCAAGGAAATCCTTTGTTCTGCCTTCCTGGCCTTGAGCTGCTCAAGCAACATGAGGGCAGAAACCTGTCTGTGAGGTGGCAGCAGCTGCCTAAAAACCTCAGAACGTTGGTATGGCATTACTGGGGGTCCATTGTGGAGCCCCCAGAGTGCATGGGATTGTACAACCAATACTAGAATCAGTATTGAGGTAACATTCCCAGTTGTTAGACAGCTTACATGGCCATATTCGGGGTTACCATTGTGAAGCTGGACATAGGTATTGACCTATGACCAGTGCATGCATAAAATACCATCCCCGCACTCACGAAGTCCGGGACAATGGTCCTGGACGACGTGGGGCCACATCTGCTAGTGCAGGGGTGCCCTCACACGCAGGTACTTTGCACCCAGTCTTCAGGGTTGGAAGGCCTGACATATAGGTGACTTATAAGTGACCTGGTGCAGTGTAAATGGCTGTGAAATGGTGCATGCCGCATTTCACACAGGCTGCAATGGCAGTCCTGTAGAAGCCTTTGCATGGCCCCCCTATGGGTGGCAAAAGTAATGCTGTAGCCCATAGGGATCCCCTGGAACCTAGGTACCATATACTAGCGGGTGACCAGTATGCCAATTTGGGATGAAATACTGGGTTACAAGTATGTAGTGATCAATTTGAGAACAGAGAGAGCATAAGCACTGGGGTCCTGGTTAGCAGGACTCCAGTGACACAGTCAAGCATACTTTCAATAACAGTGAAACATACTGAGAAGCAGGCCAAAAACCATAAGCACTGAGGTCCTGACTAGCAGGATCCCAGTAACAAAGTCAAAACACACTGACATCAGGCAGAAATTTTGGGTAACATGCCAAAAAGAGGCTACTTTCCTAAACTCTCTAACAGTCACCTTAGTTTTTAAGGTTGTTAGCTGACATTAAGTAGGCCCAACTGGTGTTATAAATAAATGAGATAATCATTTATTTCTTTGTTATTTTTATATCTAGAATATTTTTACCTAAAAACAACAAAAAAGCTTTTGTAATATCCAGCTTAAATTATGTGTATGTTAATTCTGTGTTATTAACATTTTCTTTTGTATTACATAAGTACTGATGTACCTCCTAGATACTACAATGATTGTATTGCAGTACTTTGCGGTAGATAGACAGCAATTCATTGGCTTTTTACACTGTCAGTTTTGGTAAAACTGGAAGTTTACACCCCTTTTTACTAATTTCAAAGGTGAAGGTTCCACTGTTTTACTGAGGGAATTTATTCTCCCTTATCCCCACCTTTGAAAGTTTTCCTGACTTTCCAATGACTAATCAGCAAGCTCCTGTTCTGCATCAGAAGGAGAAGGAAGAACGTGAAGAGCAGATGATGCAACAGGAGAAACAGGAGGTAGAGCACCAAAAAAACTCAGAGTCTGTTTTCCTCCAGCTACAGAAAAAAAGTAAATACAAAACTGGTGACCTGCAATTTTTGTCATAAGGATATTTCTCATGGCAACTGAAAGCAGTACTCTTTTGGGATGACAGGAATGTGCTGGCACCTGGAGGCATTCCACTCTACCAGTTTGACGTAGGCCATAGGAGAAGGCAGAAGGAGTTGCAAGAGGTTACAGCAGCAACATCGGCAGTGACAACTTCTTTCGATACTGCATCACTTTCAACCTCTTCAGCATCAGCAGAACCTCCACCACTACACATTCCACCTGTCCCGGCGTCAGTACCTGCTCCTTATTGAGGCATGATAGGTGTACTGGGGACTAGTATGCCAGATCTGGAACATGCTGCCTGCTGTGCCACACAATAATTGTTGCGGGAGAGTCCTCCTTTTTTCTATTCATCTTATCTTTTCCGTTGGTTGGTCATGTTGACTGTGAGAAGAAACACAAAACACCAAGAAAAAAATGGAAAAAAAGAAAAACATTGGGGGTTATTACAACTTTGAAGGAGGTGTTAATCCGTCCCAAATGTGACGGATATACCACCAGCCGTATTACGAGTTCCATAGGATATAATGGACTCGTAATACGGCTGGTGGTATATCCGTCACTTTACCGTCACTTTTGGGACGGATTAACACCTCTTCCAAAGTTGTAATAACCCCCATTATTTTCTGAACTAACCAAATATTTAAAAAATAAAGAGCTTGTGCTAATATTAACATATGTTTTAATGTATCAGAAATACAACATTGCAATCAAAGTACATATAAATGCTATTTATAAGGTAAGTTAAACATGTCTCTTATTCTGGCTCCAAACTACATAGTAAATTTATAATACAGTACTACAGTGATGTTGAACTGTATTTAAAGTGGAGTGCGGTGTCGTAAGTAGCATGAAGTCGAGTGTCACACAGTCCAGTGTCATACAGTCCAATGTCATAGAGTGGAGTTCTGTCAAATGCAGTCTTATCTAGTGGAGTGTTGTTGAGTGGAGTGTCATTGACTCTATTGTCGTACACTGGCATAATGCGAGTAGGGGCTTGAAAAGTAGACCAGCAAAGAGTGGAGTGGCGTACAATTGAGTGGCTTACAGTACAATGGAGGAGAGTGTCATACAGTGAAGTCTTGTACAGTGGAGTATCATACAATATAGTTTTGCAGAGTGGAGTTTTTGTAGACTGTGGTAGAGTGGTGCAGTGTCAATTAATGTCATAGAGTAGCATACAGTGGAGTAGAGTGCTGTACATTCGAGCAGCGTAGAGTGTCATACAATGGAGTACAGTATTGTAGAATTGTGTAGAATGTAGTAGAGTATTGTACAGTGGTTTACTGTGGAGTAGAGTGTTGTTAAGTGTCTTATAGTGGAGGGAGATCAAGTGGACTGGTGTACAGTGGAGTGCTGTGTTGTAGAGTGGCATGTTGTAAAGTGTTTTACAGTGGAGGAGCATACATTGGAGTTGTGCACAGTGGAGTGGCATCTCATAGAATGGATTGGCATGTCGTAAAGTGAAGTGGGATGTCTGAGAATGGAGTGGCATGTCGTATATTGGAGTGGGGTGGAGTGCTGTAGACTAGAGTGGAGTGGTGTAGAGTGTTGTGGAGTGGACCAGAGTGTCATAGACTAGAATGGCATGATATACAGTGGAGTGGAGATGAGTAGCATGTCCTCCAATGTCATGTATGCTTTTTCTAATGTTTTAGTGACAGTAGAAGTTCCTAGAGGGAATCAAGCAGAACCTTTCCTGGAAATATCTCAGATGCTTTGTAAATGTAATCCCTGTGTCTCAACTGTCTGCTTTTCTCCAATTGTAAAACTGTCCACATCAATAGTGAGACCACCACCTGCTAAAAATAAAAGGAGCCTGATCAAAGCAGCTAGGCAGATGGAAGATAATATAATCAGAACAGATTTGGCTTCATATGACAGTCTATGAGTGAGCAGATCGGATCACAAATATGGAGAACATGGTTAAACCGGCCCTAGAAAGGGTAACGGACAGACTAACACAGCTCGAAAAAGGTCTAGCTTGTGTCTTGGTTCTGCTAAAGAATCAGAATTGTACCCCCCAAGTTCTAGTCATGGTAACAAAGTACTAATTGAAGGCACAAGCGATATGGCAAAGGGTGACGCTAAAAGAGATAATAGCACAAGAGTGTGACCAAGATTAGCCCAGAAAAAGAAAGTACCCTTGTTCCCTAAAAACTGACCAACTGTAGGTACCACTAAATAGGACGGAACCTCTACCAGAAGTAGGTCTTCCTATGAGTAACTTAACCCATTAGGAAAACAAAGCCAGCAACCTTTGCAGGATGTATGACATCTCCCACCAGAGGTTACACCCTATGTTCTGATTCTAACCGGGGTCCCAGGCTTCAGGTCTACAAGTAGGGGATCCTGGCTAGGACTTAAAAGCAAAGCTGTACATTGGTTGACACAAAGGATACCCAAGGTGAACTTGCTATTTGAAGAAATCTTGGTAGGGAGAAGATTTGGATGAACAGGAAATTACATGAAAACATTGAAGGGTGACTGTTTCATCTTAAATTTTAGAGATCTTATTTGGCCTTATTCAGTCTCATTTCTCCACAAAATATTCAACTACAAGGTGTTCACCTGGGGAGTAACATAAAAGCAGTGCCCCCCTGTTTCTATTACAGGCCTGAATATTTCACCTCTTATCTAAAATATATTTAATGCAAAGAACCTAATAGAATGGTAGAACAGAGCTATTCAGTTTCAACAAGCAATCGATTCCCCCCCCACCCCCAGAATGTTTGAATGATCCTGATTGACTTATGACATCACATAAGACTAATTTTATATCCACTAAGGGGGTTTATTGACCTGTACTGTGCAATTGTTAAATATTGTCCAGGAAGCTACAGGTCTATAACTGTGGATACGGCTTATCAGAAATGTATGTAGTTTAATTGAATGTAGCAGTAGTGGCGAATAAAACCATCTTGAAGGATCTAGGAGGATAATCATGAGCAGACTATGAAAGCCCCTATATCTGTCTCTATTTGATAACTTCTGACTAGGAAGTGAAGGGGAACGATAAAATAGGTAAACACTGGTTTAACAAGAATTGTGCCCACATCCCTAGTGATCTTATTAAGTTGCTACACTTGCATCCTAGGTATTTAGCTGCTATTTGGGCTAGCAGAATTAGATATAAAAGGGAACTAAATGATAGCAACCAATAGCGCCAGGATGAGGCCTGAGTAATATTAATTCAGGCTGCAGAGACCAAGGATAATATTTCATTTTGGAAAACAATATATGCCCCTCAGTTTAGAAATAAGACTGGACCTAATCCAGACTCTTCATTTACAGTGGCAGCCTGGGTGGATAATTTTGCCTCAATTGTTTCACCATCGCTAAGATCAGGTACACAAATCTTACCCTCCCAGGGACCCCTGCTAACCCCTGTTGTCTTAAGCGTAGAGGAGGTAATTAGAGCACTGGATAAAAGTCCAGTAGGAAAGGCTCCGAGTCCAGATGGAGTCCCAGTGGATACCTGTAAGTACCTCTCTGATTTATGGGCACCTCCTTTAACTAAGGTCCTAAGTGCTTCCAGACTTATACCACCATCATGGTCAAATTCAGTAATTGTTCCAATATTTAAGAAAGGGTACAAAAATGGCCCAAAGCGTTATAAACCTACTTCTCTGCTTGACTCTTTAGGTAAATTATTGGGAAATTTAATTTTAGACAGATTAGAACGATGGTCTATAGACAGTAATATTTTAACAAGTGCCAATATGGTTTTAAAAAGGACTGGGGACATTTCAGCACTGTGTCAACTTGAATCTTTTGGTAGGGAATTACACATAGGCAGGAGAAGGTAGCCTACATATTAATTTTATGGACCTCAGCTGTGTATTCGATCTGGTAGGCCACAGCAAATTGTGGAAGGTTATGGATTTTCTGGGGACTCTGAAGTATATAATCTCATTGCTGGCATATCTGTATATAAATGTAATGATGAGAGTATGATATGGGCCAAGGGGGGAATTAGCACAGCCATTTGAGATAGGGAGAGGGGTTCGCCAATGGTGTGTCCTGGCGCCTTCCCTTTTTTCTCTTTATATTGAGGGGCAGATTTATGAAACGTAGCGCTGCACCAAGTGCAGTGGCACTATTCTTCCACCCCTTAGCGCCCCCTAATGCCACCATGTGTGTGCCGTATTTAAAATATGGCACACCTTTGCGGTAGTCCAGGGGACTAGCGTCATAATCTTTAATGCTAGTCGGACGTTTTGCAGGATTAGCATAAAAAATTCTGACCCTAATCCTGCAAAGCACCCAGAGGCCCATTGGACACAACCAGAGTCTCTTTTTAACGCCTACTCTTAGCAAGGGTCAAAAAATGCCGGTTGAAATGGTGCAAAAAAACCTCATAGATGTCTTTGCACCATTTTTTTGCCCCCCCAGCCCTGGAACACCCCACTTGCATATATTATGCCTGGTGCAGGCATTATGTGGCGCAAGGAGTTACAAAGTGGCGCAATGCAAGCATTGAACCACTTTGTAAATGTGGCGCATCATTTTTGGCCTTCCAACGCCACATTAGCGTCAAACAATGACGCTAATGTGGTGTTGGAATGGCACTAGGCCCACACAAATCTGAGCCTGATTGTGTTGATGAAAAAACTACAGTACAATTGCTTACTGTTGATACTTTTAGAGATGGTAAGTGGCCTATACTGATTCTCTTGTATACAGATGATGCAGTTTTACTAGTCTTAACCCCAAAAGCCTGCAGACTACATGGAAAAGGTAGACTTAAGGATTAACCAAGAGAAAACATTCAACATGTGTTGTGGTAAAAGTAGGCAGAAGACTTGCCTCTTCTATATAAAGGGGAACAAGATCCTCAGTACAAAAGATATTGTTTTTTTAGGTCTACAGTTCTCTTCTAATGGGGGTGGAATTATAATAGAGAAATTAATTGCACGATCATGATAAGAAATAATGAAGGGATTTTCAGATTTGCACCAAAATTAGGAAATAAGCTGATTAAAGAAATGATGATTCTTTATAGTGCTCACACAGATGGGGCAGCTACATATGGTTCGGGAGCTTCAGGAGTGGAGGATAACACAATACTGTAAAAACAAAGAGCACATTTTTTTAAAGAGTTCTTGCAGTTCTTGTAGTTCCATACTCTACTCCAGAGACCATCATACATACAGAACTGGGGCTTCATTTTAATTGGACATATTAGAATCTAAACCACTTCTTTAAGGCACACTTGTTCCAAAACTGAGACACAATTTACCAAAACAATCCTTAAAGAGTGTCCAACGTTTGACCACGGACACAAAATTCCTTGGAAAATAAACATCAAAAATGCCATAAAGGGTCTAGATAAACCAGATAAAGGTATTTGGAAATATTCAGAAAATATAGCAGTATTCTCAAAAAGGGCCCTGAAAGACCCAGTTTTTGGAATAGTTTGATCAAACTAAACCCACAGTGATGAGCTATATGCCACTATATAAACATCCTGGGCTTCAATCTTATATTAGTTTGATCCCCAATACGTATCAGAGATATCTCTTAACCCGATTCCACCTTTTCATAATCCTCCGCCTTGTTGTATTTCCAAAAAGAGGAGGGTGGTGTCAACCAAGGGGATGATGCTGGACCTTCAATCCCAATTTTGGGCTGCACGGTGTAACAAATAATGACTGTCCGGTTCCACTGACAGCCCCTAGGAGTGAAAAGGGGGATGGGATAAAGCAAGAAAAAGAAGAATTCAAGTCACTGCTGGAATTGCTTGACTGCCTCTTAATCTTCCTAGGAGGTTGGAACTCACTGGACCTCGATAGTTTCTATGCAGGTGCGATGCACTGTTAAAAAATAAAAATGTTACCTAAAATTCCCTACTTAGAACGCCCCCCCAAACAAATTCACATTTCTGGTAAACTTACAGTCATCATCATAAACATAACATGAAAGAGATCAACTGACCACTTCAAGAATAATTGAAGAATTAACATGACTCCTGAACTTACTCACTTACCAAGTCTGAACAAATACAACTATGGCCTCTAGGAACTTATTCCAAGATGCTAGATAAAACTAGACAAGAACACTATGACAAACTTTTAGTTCATATTTGAAGAGTTTAGAATACCACAACAAGAGTTAAAAGCACTGGACCTTGGGGGGAGGGCTCAATATTCCAACAAAGTTCAAAGTCCAAAACAGGATCACACCTTCAAGGAAGAAAGCTTTGAAATATTACAAGTCTGTGGTTTAGTGTGCACTAATCTGAGAGTTAAGTACTTAGCATCACCAATACTGGAACTGAAATCCAAAACAACAGAAGCTCAGCAGAAGCGGAGTCATCACTCACGAAGAAAAACACTGGGAAGCATTGCAGACGCCAGAATCAAGGCGTCATCAAGTCATCAGATTGGCTTAGAAGACAAAGGCACTGGAAGGTCCAGGCAAATCAGGAGATGGTCACCTGGAAGATACTTGTGGAGGACTGGAACACAGGAAGGTGAGTGTAGGAATGGCACTGGTGCACATTAGGAACAGATTTGAGGCCAAGGGCTGATGTAGGTTCAAGTAGGGTTTTAAACAGGGAGCCAGGAATGTTCTAGAAGGGCACATGGCCCAGGTGGAAGCATGGAATATTCCAACTAACCTGAGGAGTGGGAAATACACATGTTACAGAAGAGGGGAAACAGGTCTACTCAGTAGCAGATGCAAACAGTAATTGACATAAGACCATTACAACGGAATCTAAGTACATGATGGCACAACCAAGTGTTCTTCAGAGGAAACATTGTTATTCTAACTGGGCATGTGATATTTACTGGTGCAAACTGGATGAAACTTGCATAGCAACAAAACAGTAGGGTCAATGGTTCAGACTTCTGCAGGAGGGGAAAACCTTAGCGAGATCATGTGTTTGACAGGTGCCACTAGGGAAACAAGCATGACTGGGATTATTCAGGTTAGGGAGGCACCACAAAAGGAGGATTACATGGGCCCGGCGGGTAAAGCCCACCGCACATAGGGCACAAGATGGAGTCATGACAGTTCCCTCCACAAAGGATGACCGAATGGGTGAGAATTGTCAGGGTGGCAGGCATGAAATGACCAAATTCACCAATATCCAAGAACATTACCTGCTTGTTCCCAAGAATTCTCTTTGGGGCCATATTCTTTCCATGCAATTAGGTAAAATAAATGACCCTTAATATGTTGTAAATCTAAAATCCTCTGAAATTCAAATTCATGAGGGCCATCCAGGGTTATAGGTGGAGGCGGAGGAGGAGGACCAGGTCGTGTGTGGGTGTGTTATGGTTTGAGGAGGGAAACATGGGACAAGAGATGAACAGGCAAATCGTCAGGCAGTTGCAGTTGAACTGCTACAGAATTAATAACCTTTTCAATCACAAAAGAATCAACAAACCAAGGTTGCAACTTGTAGGGACCATGTAATGATACATTCTTTGGGGCTAGCCAGACGCTATCACCGCTTTTGTACTCTGCTGGGGGTTTGGCAGCGTTTATTAGCATGTCTGTCTATATTAACCTGAGCCTGTTGTAAGTGTTGTGAAACTTCTTATGGTGAGTCAGCAAGTTGCTTTACAAAGTTTTGTATTACAGGTAAATATTCGGATGTATTAACAATATTTTCAGGCAGCATTCATGTATTTATGCCTGTTACACAATAAAAAGGAGATACCCCAGTGGACAAATGCTGTGAATTGTTATATGCAAACTCTACAAAAGGTGACAAGGACTCCCACTCTTTGGCCATTGAGGTTAGAGGGCATTGCAGCATCTGTTTGAGTACTTGTTTTACTTGTTCTGTCTGCCCATCCGTTTGTGGGTGATAGGCAGATGAGAGTTGAGTGTCAATGTCCAAAGATGCCCAAAGACTGCACCAGAACCAAGAAATGAACTGTGGACTCCTGTGAGAAATAATGACAGAGGGCAGATTGTGTAACCACAGGATATGTTGCCCAAATATGGTGGAAAGAGTCTTGGCAATGGGTATTTGTTTCAAGGCAATGAAGTGGGCCATTTTGAATAACAAATCAACCACAACCCAAATTGTGTTGTGACTATTGTAGGTGGGCAAATCTGTAATAAGATTCATACCTATAGTATGCCAGGGATGTGGGGGTACAGGCAGGGTTTTTAACATACCCACACTGGTGCTGTGGGAAGCCTTGTTCTGAGAGCAGATGGGACAGGTGTGGGCATAATCATGCACATCCTTGGATAGGGTAGGCCACCACAACCATCGCTGACAATTGCCTAAGGTCTTGCGAATACCAGGATGCCCTGCCAAGGGGGTATCATCACACCAAGTAGGGCTTCTTGTGTTAATAACTTTGGGGGGGACAAATAAGGTGGTACTATGATACGGAATGTTGTTATGAGCATGGTTATCTTTGTCTGTCACCCACACTTCTAAATCCTCCTAGCTCATCCTTTGTCTAAATCTATTTACAAATGATTCTTGCTTGCAAAGACCTATTATATGTTCAGACGCAATGATGTTTTGTGTTGTCAATTTCTGAATATGATTCAAATAAGCCCTCCTGGATAACAGATCAGCTTTAGTCTGTAGTATACCTGGATGCTAGGTAGTGATGAAATTGTATTCTCTAAAAAACAATAACCATCTTACTTATGTGGGCCAAGACCCTAACTAATCTCATGAATTGGAGATTCTTCTAAACATTATATATGGTAATGGTATTTCCCCTCCCTAATAGGTACTTCCCTCTTCTAGTTCTTGTTCTGCTACTGTATAGTTCTGTTCAGCTGGCAACTATTATTTTAAAAGTATGCTACTGGATGCATATGTCCAGTGGTGCTGTCACGTTGCAACAGAATACCTCCTACGGCAACCTGAGAGGTATCTGCTTCTCCAAAGTGCCATAATTTGGGACCTGGATGTCTGAGCAACAGACCCTTTCTCTTTAAGTAGTTTAAATGCATTATTAGCCTCATAAGACCAGACAAAAGATACCTTTTTTGCAAAAGTCTGGTAATGGTGCATACCATGTCAGAGAAAAGGGTGAGAAAGCTCCCATAAAAGATTACAAACCTCATGAAACTTTACACCTCCTTGACCGTGGTTGGTGCCGGACAATCCAGGACCACCTGTACCTTTTTCTGATCCATGGTAGCACCTTCTGGGAACAGGAAATATCCCAAGCACTCAACAGACTGTGTGTGGAAGGTACAATTGTCTAGCTTAACAAAAAGGTCATTTTCTCTGAGTTGCTGCAGCACCTTTCTGACATGTTCTATGTGTTCAGTCATGTTTTGCGAGTAAATGAGAATGTCATCAATATATACAACTACACACACATCCTGTAGGTCTTGCAGAACTTCATTTATAAAATAGTGGAACACAGCAGGGGCATTACATAACCAAAAGTGTCATCAATATATACAACACAAACACCCTGTAGGTCTTGCAGAGCCTCATTTAAAAAATACTGGAACACAGCAGAGGCATTGCACAACCAAACAAAAGTGAATGACTGTATTTTCAAACAACCTGAATTTGGTTAGAAAGACTGTTTCCACTCATCGCCTTCTTTAACATGAATGGGCTGGTATGTGCCTTGCAGTTCTAATTTAGTATACGCCGTGGACTTTCAAACCTGGTCCAGCAAGATGGGTGATAGACAATGGATACCTGTTCTCAACGATAACCTTATTCAGGGAGCTAAGGTCTATGGGTGCCCTTAACTCACATTCTTCTTTGGTACAAAAAAGAGCAGTAAATGGGCTGGAGAGGTGAAATGACGTGTGAATCCCAGAGCCAATAATTCATCCTGTTATTTTTTAATGTATTTTGTCTCTGTATCTGAAACAGCATAGATTAAACTGCTGGTAAGCTTTGTGCCTGGAAATAAATCTATGTGGCAATCATATTTTCTTTGGGAAGGTAGTTGTGTAGCTTTTGTTAATCTAATTCATCATGAAAAGTCTGGTATGCTACCTGAACCTGAGTGGTTCATTCTTGAATTAATGCCACACGCGTCAAAGGAGAATGGACCTCCTCCTCTCCTTTTAACCATGGTTTTGACAAAAATGGGAATCTAGAGTAACAAAGGAAAAATACCAATCAATGATTGGATTGTGAAGCCAAGGAACCCCTGAAATAATTGCAAAGATGGGTGTGTCTATGATGTCAAATATCAAATACTCTGTATGCCCAGGCTCACACACAAGAGTGATAGGAATAGTTTCATAGAAAATTCTTCTGGAAGCGAGCTCAGAACCATCCACAGCCCTAACAGGTTCTGGTTCTTTCTTCTTAACTTGAGTGGCGTGTAGAGACTAGGCTAGCACTAGATCAAAGAAGTTACTTGAAAGTATTAGTGTAACAAAAACAGTGAGATGCAGTGGAACTTTCCTTGAAGTGTTTGCCCAAAAGTAGGCGGTCTGCACTAGAACCTTACCCGACTGGTTGACCCCTATGTCAGCCAGGCTCCCTAGTTTTCTGTTATTGATCCAGACATTACAGGAACATCCGACTCCGAAAGGTATCAAACTTATTACAATATCCAAAAAAACATTCTAGCAGGGCTAGGGGCACCAGAGTGGGAGTATTTACAGTGATATGTACAGGATTAGCATGACCCAGGGAAGGCGTACTAGTGGTATTTTGTATCTCACTAAAGTGTGATGGATGTAACACAGGCCGTGGATCTTTAGGAATGGCCCCGGCAACAGCTAACCAAGGTGACTGGTGAGGGCGATATCGAACTAACTCATCTTTAATTGACAGATTTTCCTGCTGCAGGTTTTGAGTTTTACCCTGTACATTTGACAAATGCCTGAACTAAACTGTCACCTTGCAATTGGTCGCCCAAATATCATCTGAGTGGTGGAAAGTGCAAGGCTTGGCCTTCTTTAACTGGTTCCAGCTGTGGGGACAGTGCTGCACCTTCAATACCAACTGGGGCTCCACAATGTAACAAGTAGCAACTGCCTGGTTTCACCGACACCCCCCAGGGGAAAAGGGGGATGAGATAAAACAAGAAAAAGAAGAACTAACGTCACTGCAGGAACGGCTTGACTACCTTGTAAACTGCTCCAAGGACCTCAATATCTTCTATGCAGATGTGATACACTACAAAAAACAATATTACCTGCTATTCCCTACTTAGAGCCCCCAAACAAATTATTTACATTTCTGGTAAACTTACAGGAACCATCATAAACATTACATGAAAGAGAGAACCGCAACCAATTAAACAATTAAAGAACTTCCAGAACTCCAGAACATACAAGTTGAAGCGAATACAACTATAGTCCCTAGGAACTTATTTCAAGGTGCTAGAAGCAACTAGTCAAGAACACAATGACAACATTTCAGCTCCTCTTTGAAGAGTTCAGAGCGCTACAAAAACAGTTCAAAGTGTTGGGCCTGAGAGAGTGGCCTCAAAACTTCAACAAAGTTCAATGTCCAAAACAGGATCCCGTCCTCAAGGTAGAATGTCTTGAAACATAACAAGTCTATGGTTTAGTGCACACTAACCTGAGAGTTAGGTATTTAGCCTTAACAACACTGGAACTGGAATCCAAAACAACAGGAAACTCAGTACAAGGAGCTCAGCAGAAGCATAGTTGTAACTCATGAAGGAAAACATTGGAAGCGTTGCAGACACCAGAATCAAGGAGTCATCAGAAGGGCTTGGAAGATAAGAGTACTGGAAACTCTGAGCGAATCAGGAGACGATCACAGAGAAGAGTCTTGTGCAGGGCTGGAACACAGGAACTTGAGTATAGAAATGATGCTGGTGTACATCGGAAACAGGTTCAAGGCCAAACACTTATGCAGGTTCTACAAAGGTATTTATACAGAAAGCCAGGAGTGTTTGAGAAGGGCACGTGGCCCATATGGAGGCATGGAATATTCCAACAAACCTAAGGGGAAATACACATGTTGCAGAAGAGGGGAAATGGGTCTACCCAGTAGCACATGCAAACAGTAATTGACATATGATCTTTACAATGTAACCCAAGTGCATGATGTTACAACCCAGTGTTCTTCAGAGGAAACATGGTTATTCGAAATGGGCATGTGATATCTGCAGGTGCAAACTGGAATAAAGATGCATAGCAATACAACAGAAGGGTCAATGGTTCAGACTTCAGTGGGAGGGGGAACCTTAGAGAGAGCACGGGTCTGAGAGGTGCCACTTGGGAAGAAAGCATGATTAATCAGATTAGGGAGGTACCACAAAGGAAGGGTGACATGGGCCCGTGGCTATAAGATGGAGTCATGGCAGGTTGATGGGGCCCAATGATGAGTAAATGCCCCTGTGATAATAGATCTGCACAGTCAACCTTGCACTTAGCATATTTTTGTATATTTTTTCTTGTATATACGAAAGAATATTTAAAACCATTATTTTTAGAAGAAAACTTTTATGACTATTGTGTTGCATTTCAGTATCTGTGTGATTTAAAAGATGCTCCCAAATGCCATAATGTCGTTTTTATTTATGTTTTACGCACAAGGAAAGCTCTTTCTTATCAGGAAAGGGACTTTGTCTAGCTGTTTCAAATTCTTACTTTCATAGAAAGAGGACTACCTGAAGTTTGTCATGGCAAGTGGATTTTTGGGATACTTTTCTAATATAAATTTCCTTATTATTTTATGTATTTATGCATTTTGCTCAATCTATATTCAGGTGTAGATGTTTTGATATAGTTATATTTTCATGACAGTGACATGAATCTTTGTGATGTAATGTAATTTAATTATCTCTTATTTATAACAATGTTTTATAATGTATGTTAATGTGATATTATGCTTTTACGGTTTATTTTGCTATGAGCCGGATACACTTTGAACTTGAAATTGAGTGTCATACAGTGGCATGTAGTAGAATGGAGTAGAATATCCTAGAGTGGTATATAGTAGAATAGGTTGTCGGACAGTGGCATTGAGTATAGCACAGTCTTGAATAGTAAATGAATGTACACTGCCATAAAGTATAGTACAGTACTATAAACTTCTGTACAGTGTAGTAAAGTGTTGTAAAGTGATAATAAGTAGAGTACAGTGTGGTACAGTGGCAAACACTGGAGTAAACCGTTATAGAATGGATCAGCGTACAGTGTTGGAGAGTGGAGTAGAGTGGTATGGAGAGTAGTAGAGGGTGGTAGAATGCTATGGAGTGGAGCAGAGTGTTGTACAATAGAAGAGAGTTGAGAATAGAGCTATAGAGTAGATGTGCCTAGACTCTCATACAGTAGAGTACACTATTGTTCAGTGGCATAGACTGTAGTGGGGTATAGTGGAATGGTGTGTGTTGTATGCTAGAATGGAGTGTTGCATAGTCGAAGTCTCATGGAGTGCGTTGAGCTGAGTGTCATCGAGAGGAGTATCCTTGCATATAGTCTTATAAAGTCGAATAGAGTGAGTAGAGTGCGGTACAGTGGTGTGGTGAATAGTGGAATGGTGTGTCATAAAGTGTGGTGTTATACAGTGTGTTACAATGGAGGGACATAGAGTGGAGTGGCATAGAGTGGAGTGGGATGGTGTAAATTAGAGTGCTGTGTGGTGGATTGGGGTGATGAACTATACAGTTGAGTGCCATGTCAGACAGTGGAGTGCAGTGGAGTCGTGTCTTGTGCAGCGTCACAATATGGAGTACAGCACTAGGCAATAGAGGGCCTTAACTACTTTTGCTTTTGGGGAAACTTAATTTCATTGTACTTTTGCCTTTGAAAAACCGCATTTCATTGGCTTACAACTCTGCCAATAGTAAGAAACAGGAAGTGTATATATCTTATCCCCATTCACTTATATTTTTCCAAGGAGATAGTGGAGATTGAAAGTCATCAAAGTTTATTTCCTCAAGCCACCTTGAAAATGTTCCACACCTGCAATGGCTTAAGGTGGTATATTTATTAAACACTACTATAGTACTATCCAATGGTATCTTATAAACATAACAGAAAGTCAAACCATTATTGTTTTCCTTTTCTCAGACATATGTAACATTGCTGCTATAGTGCTATGTCATCATTTAGAACATTTACAGTTCAGGATAATCATATAGAAGTAGTCATCATGAATCACTGGAGCAAAAACAAATCAATTGGATTCTGAAAAACTCCATAGGTGCTGTGCCTACTCAACTGTTTAACTAAGTAATGTGATATATGCGAAAGCATAGAAGACAGTAATACTTACAGCAGATTTTTACAAATGTCATCAACCATGCCAGGCTACATAATGGCATTGCCACAGAATTATATCATTAGAACTCATGTGTACCATTTTAGCTTTATAATGACAATAACACCGTAATTTAGAACTTTTGATGTAAACTAAGAAGGTAACTGTCTTGTAAATTTTTAGGCAGTCTGTGATTAAAAATAAGAGAAATTGCATCACATTCTGTCCATAATGTGCAGTTCTTTAAGTAGATTGTGTAATGATCCGATGATGCAGTCTCTCCATAATGGAAAATTATGACACTAGTATTATAGATGCATCCTGAAATAGACATTTGAGAAGCAGCAAAGTTAGAAATATACGTGTTTGTTTTTCTGTTATTAAGAGCACATCTTTGAATCATGAAAATTAGATATTTGTTTACGATTGTGAAATGAAGAGTGGAAACAAGTTCTGATTACAGTTTGCAGAGCTTTACATATTATATCCTTAAAGGGACTTGGGGGGTCATTACAACCCTGGCGGTCCAAGACCACCAGGGCTGTTCTGACGGAAGCACCGCCAACAGACTGGCGGTGCTTCCCATGGTATCACGACCGCAGCGCTTCGCACCGCCGGGACCGGCGGTTTACCGCCACGTTGGTCCCGGCGGATTTAATACGCCAGGCAGCGCTGCTAGCAGCGCTGCCCAGGAGATTACGAGTCCCCCTACGGCCAGCCTTTTCCTGGCGGAAATCCAACAGCTGCAGAGACACCACCACCGGGAGGTCATGCAGCAGTGGCAGGCACAAAATGCCTGCCTGGCTTTCATTGCTGAGTGGCTGAGGGACATCCACACTACCCTGAGTAGGACTGTAGCATATCAGGCCTCTTCCACGAGTCTTCAAGCACTTCTACATCTGCGGCTGCTAATGGAATTGAGGCCCTGCCAGGGGAAGGACATGCTTCAGACACTCTACCCTCTGTAGCAGAGGAACCCCACCCGCAAATGTGAACGTCCACCCAGACATCCAGGAGGAGCAGATGCCAAGACCAAACTCACTGCCAGGAAGTGAATCTCTCCTGACTTGTTTCCCTTGTGCGCCACAGATACACTATGTTGACTGTTCTTAAAGAAAACTCTATTTTTCCATGGTACAAGGACACTGGACATGTGTATTTCAATGGTGTAGCAGCTACCCTCATGATTCCAGGCACCGTAACGGAAGCCTTCACTGTTTATATCGTGTTTTTTGTAAGTTACTAGTCACACATATTGTTTAACTCTTCACTATAAATCACACTTTAACACAGGTACTGTGTATGTTTCAATTATCAACTGTGTACAACTGTGATGCATGCTAACTCTGCTATCAATATGTCCCTCTGTATTGTACAACCTATGTTATGGACATCACACATGGACTCTATCAGTATAAGACTCATTAAATTAGGATTCAAACACAGACAGATTAAAAACCTGTTGTATGCTACATCTACACACATTTATTGGTAGACATGTAAATAGCACATATATTATAACTGATAGCAACATCAGGATGTTTGCTAAAGTGGCGGACACTGCTAATCCACATGATACAGAAGTTAGGGACTTCTCAGTCTTCCTACAAGCCAGGAGGCATACAGATTGGTCCTTTGTGTCACCTGATAATGCCTTATAACATGGCTATACCTTAGCTTCCTAATATACATACCCCATGGTACAGACAGATATCAGTACTGAAGTCCCCAGTCTAGGAATCTTTTTCTTACACTGGTCACATACCTGTCGGGTTGCCACTCACCTATGTCAGTCCACAGAGACATGCACATTGGTTAGCAGAGTAGAAACACACTGACAGTTAGGTCCAGGATAGGTTACATACAACAAATACCATTGTGATGGTAGAGGCTCTGGTTCACCATTTTGATATGTGCCAGACACATATGGACACACCAATTGCACCATATGACCACCTCGAGTACCCTACATCTTGATGGGTAAACACAGTTCCACCCCAGTGCCCTGACAGCCTGGCCATGTTGCTTATATACCACATACTCATTGCAATTATTACCTGGTTTCAGCAGTGCCCACTTCTCATGTGTACTTGCAATTCCATTTGCTTTTGACACTGTCTGTGACTTGCCAACAATGACAATTTGTATCAGACAATTTCATTCTAACTTTAACAAAATAGAATAATTCAATATCCATACTTCACAGCTTTGAGTCAATGCTGAATAACACTCCAGACAAAGAACATATGCGTGGTGGGGGGTTGGAGAGGGGGCAAAGGGCCAGGTGCCTACTGAATTCATCACCATGTGGCTGAGATATTGGGTTCTGGAAAAAGACCTTTCAAAATATTTTCTGGTCAAATGTACTCACAAGTGGCTGGTTCAGCAACCCTTCCTGGCATTCCACTTTGTCCAATAATCAGAAATATAGTCAACTACTTTGCGGATCAGGACGTGATCCTCCAAGTGACAAAGATTGCTGGGCAACTCTGATGGAACTCAGCAGCAGTGATGATCTTCCCTGATCACTCCCTTTGGATACAAAAGCCGCATTGCTCCTTTCTCTAAGTTAAGCAAAGGCTTTAGGCCTTGGACTTTAGTTACATGGTACTATTCTCAGCCAATTTACATATGATATATAAAGATAAAACCATATTCTTCTACATGCCTGAAAGAGCCTTGAATGGGTAAAGAACATGCCACCCCCTCCCCCAGAAACAAATTGATGGAGAAGTCGATAGAACATTCCACCTGGCTGGTGCTGGACCATAGACTGTCATGCCTTGTTACACCTGTGCCTAATGTGCGCTCCATTTGTGCGTGCAGTAACACTTAGTGAACAGCCAGTATCATGTGCCTATGACCCACCGACCACCTTTATACAAGCATTCAACTTCCCTTTACCCATTTTGATACATGTGTGCCCCACTACCTTCCATCAGACATCTTGAGGTCCTCCTCACTTGATAGGCTTACTCCATTTCTAAGGTTCTAAATGCTGAACCTGATTCCTCTAGAGATCTTGAGAGATTTCAAGATCATGAGAAATTTTGCAGCCATAGTGGGCATGGATCTATACATACCACCCCCTTTGGCAAAAACCATGCTTGGCTTAATGGATCTGGACCTGGTCACAACTCACACTTGTACAAGAACTAACTTATGAATTTTCTGATAATAACTTCCTGCCTCAAGATCAGTCACTCCTTTTCCCTTATTTTGTGACTCCAGTACAACTTGGCGAGTACTCAGTGTAAGAGAAAAACAAATAAAAAATGAATATTGTGTGCAGATCTTTCTAGAAAGGACACAAAAGACAGGTTAGTGCACTAAATCACCATGGACCAATCGCTATGGTTAATGTTTGATGATTATTCATAGAGCATTTGAGCTGGAACATTTAAAGACAAGCAACTGAAGGAAAATAATTAACAAGGAAATGCTTGGTGAAATCTGGCATCACCAAGTAAAACTGTTTTTACTTAAAGTCAGCAATGGTCCCGGGGAAAGACCTTTATTGAATTGAGACTCGCAGGTGAACAACCAAATCACTCTATGCCAAAAATAGAGAGAGACTCCAGATTGCAGCCCAAGACATCTCTTAGTCAGTGAGTGCCTTGACACTACAACGCTAATGTAAACAAAAGGGGATGATTGTAATCTGAAGGCTCAAGTGATGTTGTAAAAAGGGTGGTTGCTAATTCTTGTTTTGTAATGCTGTGTCCCTGAATTTAAGAGAGGAACCTAAAGATCTGCCTGTGTAAAAGCATTTTGCATAGGGTTCAAGCTGCATGAGAACTAGTGCATCTAACAAGAATACACAGAGAAGAAAGAAAGATCCTGATTTATAGTTTGGAGGATGAATTGTCCTCCATTGGCCTTGGGGAGGACTTGACATCTGCCAGGCCAAAACACCTCCACCCACAAGCTGGTGGTCATTTCTAAACCACCAGCATGGAATTGTGGTCACAAGGGTTACCAGGGTTCTGTCAACATGATGGAGCCTTGCACCAAACTGTTCTCTTTTTCCTTTTTGAAAATAAAAAATAAAATGCTCCTCTCACCATAGGAGGGGAGGATTTAACAGTTTTTACTGCCCATTACCACCAGGGTGTTTCTCGCAGGAAAACTGACCTCTAATTCCACCTATCTAAATTAGTTGCGTGGAATTAGAGGTCTACCTCTGATAGCCCTCACTCCACAGGGCTGTTGGAGAGGCTTAACCATGGCAAAGACGGAGTACTCTCCGCTATGATTAAACCTAAGATCCATCCACTTTCAAGTTTGGCGGGCAGACCTTTATCTTGGTGGTATGTATACTCCGGCATCTTTGTAGCAGAGTATACATACCATCAAGATATAAATCAGGCACAGAGTCCAGTGAGCCAAAAATTCATCCAATCTCCTTTTTTTTACCTTTTCCCCTCAGGGTCAGTTGCTAATACCATCTATAACCTTGTTTTGAGGATTAGACTCTGGGAGATAGGTGGACTCTCTTTGCTCTAGCAGAGACCTGAATTTCAGGTGAGTGGATCTTGACAGGAAGCCAAGTCCATGATAATTCAATCTGCCCGAGGGAAGATGGATCATAATTGCCCCTTTTATGTGCAAGATGTAGCCCAAACTCAATCTAACCAGCCTCCCGTTATGGAAGATATGCACTGGGCCTTAGCTCCCATGCAAGCTGAACTTCAGAATTTGACAGAGGAGAACCAAGAACTTAAGACTCCGTTAATTAGGTAGTGGTCCAGAGTCGCATCATAGGAAAATATTTCTGGGCAATCCTGAAGTTGTCCAGAACAGTGCTACTACTGGCTCGTTTCATGGCACAGGAAGGCCCAGCTACTTTTGAGACTTCTTCTGGGGTATCTAGTAATGTCCCTAGAAATGTTACGCTTATGACTCCCACTCGGGTACCATCAGCAGCCCCAGAGTATTTTAGTGAAGACATCCAAATGTAATATTGTCATCTTCAGTTCATGTGTAGGTCTCAAGACTTTCCATATAATACTGCTAAGGTAACATTTGTTATTTCTTAAGTAGCAGGATAGGTGACCCCTTGGTCCATTCCCTTAGTGGAAAGCTATGACTTGATCCTATACAACTTTGGTGCCTTTAAAGAGGCTGGGCAAAAACTGTTAGCTAAGCACATGTTCATGCAGACAGCACAATGAACTACTAAGTCTCAAATAAGGAAGTAAGGATTTACCCATGTACATTTCCAATTGTAATAGACCATGTTTTAGAAGCTAACCGGCCAGAGGAGAAGAGGGTTTCTTTGTTTTATAGAGACCTTAAAGATGACCTTAAAGATGTCTTTTCTCAAATCAGAGATATACCCGAAGACTGCACAGGTTTCATATTTTTAATAGTCAAGTAAGAAAATAGACTTGGTGAGAAAAAGGGAGAAAGAGCTAAAGGGTATACCAGAGTAATGATCTTTAAAGGCAAAAGAAAAAGCCACTAGAAACTAAGGTCCCAGGGGTGGTTGAGCCAATGCAAATCAGAGGAATTTGAGGCCCTCTGTCAAAAGGGAACAAAGAAAAAATGCAACGGATGAATATTTGCTTATGCTAAGGAAAAGGGGGGCACTTCTCACCAGAGTTTCCAGTTAAATCCAAGACCCCTATAAGGTTGTGGCAATCTCTAATGTAGGTCCTTTGCGGATGGAAAACTAGTTGGCTCAGCTCTTCACTCTACCATGCAAAGTGCTCTCATAAATGGTTTCATTAGACAAGTTGTGAGTCTTGTTAAGAATGCTACAATTTAACATTTTATAAATGATGGAATATGAAAGTGTATAAGTATTGCATGGAGAAGGTATAAGTTATAGTTAATGAAGTGTGTCTAGCGAGTTCTCAGCACTGCGCATGGAGGTGCTCGAGTTAAAGGATGTTTCGATTGTGGCACAATTTATAACTGTAAATTATAACTAAAACTTTACAATTTCTAAGTCTGTAGTTTAAGTTGGTTTTGCATTGAAAGAAAAAATAATGTTTTCCTAACGATAACTAAGCTTTAAGCTTTAACCTTTGCTTATTGATTTTTTTTAAATTTATGAAAACTGTTTTTGTAAGATAACTCAATGTAAATTGATCATTTATTTTCACTCATACAGATTCATTTGGACATTTACCGGTTTTATGTAGAAACATATATATATATATATATATATATATATATATATATATATATATATATGTGTGAAAAGGTACAATTACCCACTTTGCTGTTATGTTTTTGGAGAAAAAATAAAGGTGTATTGCTTTCCAACAGCCAGTGCAATCTGTATCCTTGTTGCTGGTATTAAGTACTGTTGGGCTGTGTTTATAGCCTATTTGGTGCTACTCTCTGTAGGAGGATGGCCTGGTTTGTAGTGGGTACCAAAGGTACATACACCTTATACTAGGTCCATTTATCCCTTATTAGTGCAATGTAGTCAGTGTCAAGAAGCCAGGCTGTCTAGGGGTAGCTGTAGCGGAGCAGCCAAGGCTGAACTAGGAGACATGCAAAGCTCTTGAAATACCACTGTAGTCACACAGTACTCACACACATGAAAGAAAATACACAGTGTTACAAAAATAAAGGTACTTTATTTTGGTGACACAAATGCCAAAAATACCTTAGAGACTATACTCCCTTAAGAGGGAAGTAATATATACAATATATACACTAGTATACAAAAACAGGTAAGTAAACAGTTAGAAAACAGTGCAAATAGTGCAAATCACAAGGTTGCAATGGGCCGAGGACCTAGGGGGAACACAAACCATATACTAAAATAGTGGAATGCGAAATTCGGTTTCCCACTAGGCAAGTGTAGTGTGTAGAGGGGCACTGGGAGTGTAAGAAAACACCAAAGATAAGAAATAGACCCTACCCCAGAGCCCAAGAAAACAGGAGTAAATAACAGTAAGTTTCCTGAAACACACAAGAAGTCATGATAGAAGATTATGCAAGAACCAGAAGAGACAGCAAGACACAGATGGATTCCTGGACCTGAAGACCTGTGAAAGAAGGGAACCAAGTCCAAGAAGCACTGAAGAGTCCAGGGAGAGCAGGAGCCCCTGCTAACCCAGATGAAGGTGCATAAGATGAACCAACGGTGAGAGGACAAAGTCAATTATGCACCCAAGAAGACAGATGAGGATTCCTGGTTGGTGCAGAAGATTGTCCACACTGGATGGATGATTGAAGTCTGGTTTGTGTCGCTGGATTCCGCCAACAAGCCTTGGCACACACAAAGCTTGCGGTTAGCGGAAGATGGTGCTGACCAGGACCGGGACCAGGAGGGACATGGTGGCCTCTACCCAGAAGGGGGAGATAGAGGGGGCTCTCAGCAACTCAGAGAGCCCTCAGAATACCAGGCAGCTTAAACAGGAGTCCCACAGCACGGGGACAAAGAAGGTGCAAATGGAGGCCCATGCAGCATGACGCAAAGGGATCCCACACCGCCGGAGAACCACTCAGGATGGAGTGCTGGGGGCTTAAGCTGTGTATAGCACGAAGAACTTCTTGGAAGGTTGCACATAAGCCTTGGCAACTGCAAGTCATGCGGTGCACGGGGGTACTATCTTGCGTGGGGAAGCAAGCTCTTACCCAACCAAAAGTTAGAAAGCTGGACATTGGGACTGTTGTGGTCACTTTAGTCCACCATCCGTGTTCCTGGATCCAAACTCGTTGTCTGGAGAGGGGACCCACACCACCGGTCGTCCCTGCAGAGAGGTGCCTGTTGAAGCAGGGAAGTGACTCTGTCACTCGACTGGAGATTCCTTCGGTTCTTCTAGTGCAAGCTGAAGACAGGCAGTCCTCGGAGGATCCACGACCTGGAAACTGTTGCAGCTGCTGGCAGGAGCTTGTAGAGTTCCTGGAGGGTTCAACTGTGGTTCATCTGTAGAAGATGAAGTAAAGGATGCAGAGGATTCCTGCTGGAGTCTTGCAATCCGATTCTGATGAAACACTCAGAGGAGAGACCCTAAATAGCCCTGAAATGGGGATTGGTCACCTAACCAGGTGGGCACCTATCAAGGGAGGGCTCTGACGTCACCTGCTGGCACTGGCCACTCAGATGCTCCCTGAGTGCCCCACCACATTGGAATCCAAGATGGCAAAACCCAGGGACACTCTGGAGGAGCTCTCGGCACTACCCCTGGGGTGGTGATGGACAGAGGAGTGGTCACTCCCCTTTCTTTTGTCCAGCTTCACACCCGAGCAGGGTCTGGGGGTCCCTGAACCGGTGTAGACTGGATTATGCCAGGAGGGCACCATCTATGCCCTTCAAAGCATTTCCAGAGGCTCTGATAGGCTACCCCTCCCATGCCTGTAACACCTATTTCCAAGGAAATCCTTTGTTCTGCCTTCCTGGCCTTGAGCTGCTCAAGCAACATGAGGGCAGAAACCTGTCTGTGAGGTGGCAGCAGCTGCCTAAAAACCTCAGAACATTGGTATGGCATTACTGGGGGTCCATTGTGGAGCCCCCAGAGTGCATGGGATTGTACAACCAATACTAGAATCCGTATTGAGGTAACATTCCCAGTTGTTAGACAGCTTACATGGCCATATTCGGGGTTACCATTGTGAAGCTGGACATAGGTATTGACCTATGACCAGTGCATGCATAAAATACCATCCCCGCACTCACGAAGTCCGGGACAATGGTCCTGGACGACGGGGGGGCACATCTGCTAGTGCAGGGGTGCCCTCACACGCAGGTACTTTACACCCAGCCTTCAGGGTTGGAAAGCCTGACATATAGGTGACTTATAAGTGACCTGGTGCAGTGTAAATGGCTGTGAAATGGTGCATGCCACATTTCACACAAGCTGCAATGGCAGTCCTGTAGAAGCCTTTGCATGGCCCACCTATGGGTGGCAAAAGTAATGCTGTAGCCCATAGGGATCCCCTGGAACCTATGTACCATATACTAGGGGGTGACCAGTATGCCAATTTGGGATGAAATACTGGGTTACAAGTATGTAGTGATCAATTTGAGAAAAGAGAGAGCATAAGCACTGGGGTCCTGGTTAGCAGGACTCCAGTGACACAGTCAAGCATACTTTCAATAACAGTGAAACATACTGAGAAGCAGGCCAAAAACCATAAGCACTGAGGTCCTGACTAGCAGGATCCCAGTGACAAAGTCAAAACACACTGACATCAGGCAGAAATTTTGGGTAACATGACAAAAAGAGGCTACTTTCCTACACTCTCTAACAGTCACCTTAGTTTTTAAGGTTGTTAGCTGACATTAAGTAGGCCCAACTGGTGTTATAAATAAATGAGATAATCATTTTTTTCTTTGTTATTTTTATATCTAGAATATTTTTACCTAAAAACAACAAAAAAGCTTTTGTAATATCCAGCTTAAATTATGTGTATGTTAATTCTGTGTTATTTACATTTTCTTTTGTATTACATAAGTACTGATTTACCTCCTAGATACTACAATGATTGTATTGCAATACTTTGCGGTAGATAGACAGCAATTCATTGGCTTTTTACACTGTCAGTTTGGGTAAAACTGGAAGTTTACACCCCTTTTTACTAATTTCAAAGGTGAAGGTTCCACTGTTTTACTGAGGGAATTTATTCTCCCCTATCCCCACCTTTGAAAGTTTTCCTGACTTTCCAATGACTAATCAGCAAGCTCCTGTTCTGCATCAGAAGGAGAAGGAAGAACGTGAAGAGCAGATGATGCAACAGGAGAAACAGGAGGTAGAGCACCAAAAAAACTCAGAGTCTGTTTTCCTCCAGCTACAGGAAAAAAGTAAATACAAAACTGGTGACCTGCAATTTTTGTCATAAGGATATTTCTCATGGCAACTGAAAGCAGTACTCTTTTGGGATGACAGGAATGTGCTGGCACCTGGAGGCATTCCACTCTACCAGTTTGACGTAGGCCATAGGAGAAGGCAGAAGGAGTTGCAAGAGGTTACAGCAGCAACATCGGCAGTGACAACTTCTTTCGATACTGCATCACTTTCAACCTCTTCAGCATCAGCAGAACCTCCACCACTACACATTCCACCTGTCCCGGCGTCAGTACCTGCTCCTTATTGAGGCATGATAGGTGTACTGGGGACTAGTATGCCAGATCTGGAACATGCTGCCTGCTGTGCCACACAATAATTGTTGCGAGAGAGTCCTCCTTTTTTCTATTCATCTTATCTTTTCTGTTGGTTGGTCATGTTGACTGTGAGAAGAAACACAAAACACCAAGAAAAAAATGGAAAAAAAGAAAAACTTTGGGGGTTATTACAACTTTGGAGGAGGTGTTAATCCGTCCCAAATGTGACGGATATACCACCAGCTGTATTACGAGTTCCATAGGATATAATGGACTCGTAATACGGCTGGTGGTATATCCGTCACTTTACCGTCACTTTTGGGACAGATTAACACCTTCTCGAAAGTTGTAATAACCCCCATTATTTTCTGAACTAACCAAATATTTAAAAAATAAAGAGCTTGTGCTAATATTAACATATGTTTTAATGTATCAGAAATACAACATTGCAATCAAAGTACATATAAATGCTATTTATAAGGTAAGTTAAACATGTCTCTTATTCTGGTTCCAAACTACATAGTAAATTTATAATACAGTACTACAGTGATGTTGAACTGTATTTAAAGTGGAGTGCGGTGTCGTAAGTAGCATGAAGTCGAGTGTCACACAGTCCAGTGTCATACAGTCCAATGTCATAGAGTGGAGTTCTGTCAAATGCAGTCTTATCTAGTGGAGTGTTGTTGAGTGGAGTGTCATTGACTCTATTGTCGTACACTGGCATAATGCGAGTAGGGGCTTGAAAAGTAGACCAGCAAAGAGTGGAGTGGCGTATAATTGAGTGGCTTACAGTACAATGGAGGAGAGTGTCATACAGTGAAGTCTTGTACAGTGGAGTATCATACAATATAGTTTTGCAGAGTGGAGTTTTTGTAGACTGTGGTAGAGTGGTGCAGTGTCAATTAATGTCATAGAGTAGCATACAGTGGAGTAGAGTGCTGTACATTCGAGCAGCGTAGAGTGTCATACAATGGAGTACAGTATTGTAGAATTGTGTAGAATGTAGTAGAGTATTGTACAGTGGTTTACTGTGGAGTAGAGTGTTGTTAAGTGTCTTATAGTGGAGGGAGATCAAGTGGACTGGTGTACAGTGGAGTGCTGTGTTGTAGAGTGGCATGTTGTAAAGTGTTTTACAGTGGAGGAGCATACATTGGAGTTGTGCACAGTGGAGTGGCATCTCATAGAATGGATTGGCATGTCGTAAAGTGAAGTGGGATGTCTGAGAATGGAGTGGCATGTCGTATATTGGAGTGGGGTGGAGTGCTGTAGACTAGAGTGGAGTGTCATAGAGTGGAGTGGCATGTCGTAGAGTGGAGTGGTGTAGAGTGTTGTGGAGTGGACCAGAGTGTCATAGACTAGAATGGCATGATATACAGTGGAGTGGAGATGAGTAGCATGTCCTCCAATGTCATGTATGCTTTTTCTAATGTTTTAGTGACAGTAGAAGTTCCTAGAGGGAATCAAGCAGAACCTTTCCTGGAAATATCTCAGATGCTTTGTAAATGTAATCCCTGTGTCTCAACTGTCTGCTTTTCTCCAATTGTAAATCTGTCCACATCAATAATGAGACCACCACCTGCTAAAAATAAAAGGAGCCTGATCAAAACAGCTAGGCAGATGGAAGATAATATAATCAGAACAGATTTGGTTTCATATGACAGTCTATGAGTGAGCAGATCGGATCACAAATATGGAGAACATGGTTAAACTGGCCCTAGAAAGGGTAACGGACAGACTAACACAGCTCGAAAAAGGTCTAGCTTGTGTCTTGGTTCTGCTAGAGAATCAGAATTGTACCCCCCAAGTTCTAATCATGGTAACAAAGTACTAATTGAAGGCACAAGCGATATGGCAAAGGGTGACGCTAAAAGAGATAATAGCACAAGAGTGTGACCAAGATTAGCCCAGAAAAAGAAAGTACCCTTGTTCCCTAAAAACTGACCAACTGTAGGTACCACTAAATAGGACGGAACCTCTACCAGAAGTAGGTCTTCCTATGAGTAACTTAACCCATTAGGAAAACAAAGCCAGCAACCTTTGAAGGATGTATGACATCTCCTACCAGAGGTTACACCCTATGTTCTGATTCTAACCGGGGTCCCAGGCTTCAGGTCTACAAGTAGGGGATCCTGGCTAGGACTTAAAAGCAAAGCTGTATATTGGTTGACACAAAGGATACCCAAGGTGAACTTGCTATTTGAAGAAATCTTGGTAGGGAGAAGATTTGGATGAACAGGAAATTACATGAAAACATTGAAGGGTGACTGTTTCATCTTAAATTTTAGAGATCTTATTTGGCCTTATTCAGTCTCATTTCTCCACAAAATATTCAACTACAAGGTGTTCACCTGGGGAGTAACATAAAAGCAGTGCCCCCCTGTTTCTATTACAGGCCTGAATATTTCACCTCTTCTCTAAAATATATTTAATGCAAAGAACCTAATAGAATGGTAGAACAGAGCTATTCAGTTTCAACAAGCAATCATTTCCCCCCCCCAGAATGTTTGAATGATCCTGATTGACTTATGACATTACATAAGACTAATTTTATATCCACTAAGGGGGTTTATTGACCTGTACGGTGCAATTGTTAAATATTGTCCAGGAAGCTACAGGTCTATAACTGTGGATACGGCTTATCAGAAATGTATGTAGTTTAATTGAATGTAGCAGTAGTGGCCAATAAAACCATCTTGAAGGATCTAGGAGGATAATCATGAGCAGACTATGAAAGCCCCTATATCTGTCTCTATTTGATAACTTCTGACTAGGAAGTGAAGGGTAACGATAAAATAGGTAAACACTGGTTTAACAAGAATTGTGCCCACACCCCTAGTGATCTTATTAAGTTGCTACACTTGCATCCTAGGTATTTAGCTGCTATTTGGGCTAGCAGAATTAGATATAAAAGGGAACTAAATGATAGCAACCAATAGCGCCAGGATGAGGCCTGAGTAATATTAATTCAGGCTGCAGAGACCAAGGATAATATTTCATTTTGGAAAACAATATATGCCCCTCAGTTTAGAAAAAAGACTGGACCTAATCCAAACTCTTCATTTACAGTGGCAGCCTGGGTGGATAATTTTGCCTCAATTGTTTCACCATCGCTAAGATCAGGTACACAAATATTACCCTCACAGGGACCCCTGCTAACCCCTGTTGTCTTAACCGTAGAGGAGGTAATTAGAGCACTGGATAAAAGTCCAGTAGGAAAGGCTCCGAGTCCAGATGGAGTCCCAGTGGATACCTGTAAGTACCTCTCTGCTTTATGGGCACCTAATTTAACTAAGGTCCTAAGTGCTTCCAGACTTATACCACCATCATGGTTAAATTCAGTAATTGTTCCAATATTTAAGAAAGGGTACAAAAATGGCCCAAAGCGTTATAAACCTACTTCTCTGCTTGACTCTTTAGGTAAATTATTGGGAAATTTAATTTTAGACAGATTAGAACGATGGTCTATAGACAGTAATATTTTAACAAGTGCCAATATGGTTTTAAAAAGGACTGGGGACATTTCAGCACTGTGTCAACTTGAATCTTTTGGTAGGGAATTACACATAGGCAGGAGAAGGTAGCCTACATATTAATTTTATGGACCTCAGCTGTGTATTCGATCTGGTAGGCCACAGCAAATTGTGGAAGGTTATGGATTTTCTGGGGACACTGAAGTATATAATCTCATTGCTGGCATATCTGTATATAAATGTAATGATGAGAGTATGATATGGGCCAAGGGGGGAATTAGCACAGCCATTTGAGATAGGGAGAGGGGTTCGCCAATGGTGTGTCCTGGCGCCTTCCCTTTTTTCTCTTTATATTGAGGGGCAGATTTATGAAACGTAGCGCTGCACCAAGTGCAGTGGCACTTTTCTTCCACCCCTTAGCGCCCCCTAATGCCACCATGTGTGTGCCGTATTTAAAATATGGCACACCTTTGCGGTAGTCCAGGGGACTAGCGTCATAATCTTTAATGCTAGTCGGACGTTTTGCAGGATTAGCATAAACAATTCTGACCCTAATCCTGCAAAGCACCCAGAGGCCCATTGGACACAACCAGAGTCTCTTTTTAACGCCTACTCTTAGCAGGGGTTAAAAAATGCCGATTGAAATGAGGCAAAAAAACCTCATAGATTTATTTGCACCATTTTTTTGCCCCCCAGCCCTGGAACACCCCACTTGCATACATTATGCCTGGTGCAGGCATTATGTGGCGCAAGGAGTTACAAAGTGGCGCAATGCAAGCATTGAACCACTTTGTAAATGTGGCGCATCATTTTTGGCCTTCCAACGCCACATTAGCGTCAAACAATGACGCTAATGTGGTGTTGGAATGGCACTAGGCCCACACAAATCTGAGCCTGATTGTGTTGATGAAAAAACTACAATTGCTTACTGTTGATACTTTTAGAGATGGTAAGTGGCCTATACTGATTCTCTTGTATACAGATGATGCAGTTTTACTAGTCTTAACCCCAAAAGCCTGCAGACTACATGGAAAAGGTAGACTTAAGGATTAACCAAGAGAAAACATTCAACATGTGTTGTGGTAAAAGTAGGCAGAAGACTTGCCTCTTCTATATAAAGGGGAACAAGATCCTCAGTACAAAAGATATTGTTTTTTTAGGTCTACAGTTCTCTTCTAATGGGGGTGGAATTATAATAGAGAAATTAATTGCACGATCATGATAAGAAATAATGAAGGGATTTTCAGATTTGCACCAAAATTAGGCAATAAGCTGATTAAAGAAATGATGATTCTTTATAGTGCTCACACAGATGGGGCAGCTACATATGGTTCGGGAGCTTCAGGAGTGGAGGATAACACAATACTGTAAAAACAAAGAGCACATTTTTTTAAAGAGTTCTTGCAGTTCTTGTAGTTCCACACTCTACTCCAGAGACCATCATACATACAGAACTGGGGCTTCATTTTAATTGGACATATTAGAATCTAAACCACTTCTTTAAGGCACACTTGTTCCAAAACTGAGACACAATTTACCAAAACAATCCTTAAAGATTGTCCAACGTTTGACCACAGACACAAAATTCCTTGGAAAATAAACATCAAAAATGCCATAAAGGGTCTAGATAAACCAGATAAAGGTATTTGGAAATATTCAGAAAATATAGCAGTATTCTCAAAAAGGGCCCTGAAAGACCCAGTTTTTGGAATAGTTTGATCAAACTAAACCCACAGTGATGAGCTATATGCCACTATATAAACATCCTGGGCTTCAATCTTATATTAGTTTGATCCCCAATACGTATCAGAGATATCTCTTAACCCGATTCCACCGTTTCATAATCCTCCGCCTTGTTGTATTTCCAAAAAGAGGAGGGTGGTGTCAACAAAGGGGATGATGCTGGACCTTCAATCCCAATTTTGGGCTGCACGGTGTAACAAATAATGACTGTCCGGTTCCATTGACAGCCCCTAGGAGTGAAAAGGGGGATGGGATAAAGCAAGAAAAAGAAGAATTCAAGTCACTGCTGGAATTGCTTGACTGCCTCTTAATCTGCCTAGGAGGTTGGAACTCACTGGACCTCGATAGTTTCTATGCAGGTGCGATGCACTGTTAAAAAATAAAAATGTTACCTAAAATTCCCTACTTAGAACGCCCCCCCAAACAAATTCACATTTCTGCTAAACTTACAGTCATCATCATAAACATAACATGAAAGAGATCAACTGACCAATTCAAGAATAATTGAAGAATTAACATGACTCCTGAACTTACTCACTTACCAAGTCTGAACAAATACAACTATGGCCTGTAGGAACTTATTCCAAGATGCTAGATAAAACTGGACAAGAACACTATGACAAACCTTTAGTTCATATTTGAAGAGTTTAGAATACCACAACAAGAGTTAAAAGCACTGGACCTTGGGGGGAGGGCTCAATATTGCAACAAAGTTCAAAGTCCAAAACAGGATCACACCTTCAAGGAAGAAAGCTTTGAAATATTACAAGTCTGTGGTTTAGTGTGCACTAATCTGAGAGTTAAGTACTTAGCATTAGCAATACTGGAACTGAAATCCAAAACAACAGAAGCTCAGCAGAAACGGAGTCATCACTCACGAAGGAAAACACTGGGAAGCATTGCAGACGCCAGAATCAAGGCGTCATCAAGTCATCAGATTGGCTTAGAAGACAAAGGCACTGGAAGGTCCAGGCAAATCAGGAGATGGTCACCTGGAAGATACTTGTGGAGGACTGGAACACAGGAAGGTGAGTGTAGGAATGGCACTGGTGCACATTAGGAACAGATTTGAGGCCAAGGGCTGATGTAGGTTCAAGTAGGGTTTTAAACAGGGAGCCAGGAATGTTCTAGAAGGGCACATGGCCCAGGTGGAAGCATGGAATATTCCAACTAACCTGAGGAGTGGGAAATACACATGTTACAGAAGAGGGGAAACAGGTCTACCCAGTAGCAGATGCAAACAGTAATTGACATAAGACCATTACAACGGAATCTAAGTACATGATGGCACAACCAAGTGTTCTTCAGAGGAAACATTGTTATTCTAACTGGGCATGTGATATTTACTGGTGCAAACTGGATGAAACTTGCATAGCAACAAAACAGTAGGGTCAATGGTTCAGACTTCTGCAGGAGGGGAAAACCTTAGCGAGATCATGTGTTTGACAGGTGCCACTAGGGAAACAAGCATGACTGGGATTATTCAGGTTAGGGAGGCACCACAAAAGGAGGGTTACATGGGCCCGGCGGGTAAAGCCCACCGCACATAGGGCACAAGATGGAGTCATGACAGTTCCCTCCAGAAAGGATGACCGACTGGGTGAGAATTGTCAGGGTGGCAGGCATGAAATGACCAAATTCACCAATATCCAAGAACATTACCTGCTTGTTCCCAAGAATTCTCTTTGGGGCCATATTCTTTCCATGCAATTAGGTAAAATAAATGACCCTTAATGTGTTCTAAATCTAAAATCCTCTGAAATTCAAATTCATGAGGGCCATCCAGGGTTATAGGTGAAGGAGGAGGAGGAGTAACAGGTCGTGTGTGGGTGTGTTATGGTTTGAGGAGGGAAACATGGGACAAGAGATGAACAGGCAAATCGTCAGGCAGTTGCAGTTGAACTGCTACAGAATTAATAACCTTTTCAATCACAAAAGAATCAACAAACCAAGGTTGCAACTTGTAGCGACCATGTAATGATAAATTCTTTGGGGCTAGCCAGACGCTATCACCGCTTTTGTACTCTGCTGGGGGTTTGACAGCATTTATTAGCATGTCTGTCCTTATTAACCTGAGCCTGTTGTAAGTGTTGTGAAACTTCTTATGGTGAGTCAGCAAGTTGCTTTACAAAGTTTTGTATTACAGGTACATTTTCGGATGTTTTAACAATATTTTCAGGCAGCATTCATGTATTTATGCCTTTTACACAATAAAAAGGAGATACCCCAGTGGACAAATGCTGTGAATTGTTATATGCAAACTCTACAAAAGGTGACAAGGACTCCCACTCGTTGGCCATTGAGGTTAGAGGACATTGCAGCATCTGTTTGAGTACTTGTTTTACTTGTTCTGTCTGCCCATCCGTTTGTGGGTGATAGGCAGATGAGAGTTGAGTGTCAATGTCCAAAGATGCCCAAAGACTGCACCAGAACCAAGAAATGAACTGTGGACTCCTGTGAGAAATAATGACAGAGGGCAGATTGTGTAACCACAGGATATGTTGCCCAAATATGGTGGAAAGAGTCTTGGCAATGGGTATTTGTTTCAAGGCAATGAAGTGGGCCATTTTGGATAACAAATCAACCACAACCCAAATTGTGTTGTGACTATTGTAGGTGGGCAAATCTGTAATAAGATTCATACCTATAGTATGCCAGGGATGTGGGGGTACAGGCAGGGTTTTTAACATACCCACACTGGTGCTGTGGGAAGCCTTGTTCTGAGAGCAGATGGGACAGGTGTGGGCATAATCATGCACATCCTTGGATAGGGTAGGCCACCACAACCATCGCTGACAATTGACTAAGGTCTTGCGAATACCAGGATGCCCTGCCAAGGGGGTATCATCACACCAAGTAGGGCTTCTTGTGTTAATATCTTTGGGGGGGACAAATAAGGTGGTACTATGATACGGAATGTTGTTATGAGCATGGTTATCTTTGTCTGTCACCCACACTTCTAAATCCTCCTAGCTCATCCTTTGTCTAAATCTATTTACAAATGATTCTTGCTTGCAAAGACCTATTATATGTTCAGACGCAATTATGTTTTGTGTTGTCAATTTCTGAATATGATTCAAATAAGCCCTCCTGGATAACAGATCAGCTTTAGACTGTAGTATACCTGGATGCTAGGTAATGATGAAATTGTATTCTCTAAAAAACAATAACCATCTTACTTATGTGGGCCAAGACCCTAACTAATCTCATGAATTGGAGATTCTTCTAAACATTATATATGGTAATGGTATTTCCCCTCCCTAATAGGTACTTCCCTCTTCTAGTTCTTGTTCTGCTACTGTATAGTTCTGTTCAGCTGGCAACTATTATTTTAAAAGTATGCTACTGGATGCATATGTCCAGTGGTGCTGTCACGTTGCAACAGAATACCTCCTACGGCAACCTGAGAGGTATCTGCTTCTCCAAAGTGCCATAATTTGGGACCTGGATGTCTGAGCAACAGACCCTTTCTCTTTAAGTAGTTTAAATGCATTATTAGCCTCATAAGACCAGACAAAAGATACCTTTTTTGCAAAAGTCTGGTAATGGTGCATACCATGTCAGAGAAAAGGGTGAGAAAGCTCCCATAAAAGTTTACAAACCTCATGAAACTTTACACCTCCTTGACCGTGGTTGGTGCCGGACAATCCAGGACCACCTGTACCTTTTTCTGATCCATGGTAGCACCTTCTGGGAACAGGAAATATCCCAAGCACTCAACAGACTGTGTGTGGAAGGTACAATTGTCTAGCTTAACAAAAAGGTCATTTTCTCTGAGTCACTGCAGCACCTTTCTGACATGTTCTATGTGTTCAGTCATGTTTTGCGAGTAAATGAGAATGTTATCAATATATACAACTACACACACATCCTGTAGGTCTTGCAGAACTTCATTTATAAAATAGTGGAACACAGCAGGGGCATTACATAACCAAAAGTGTCATCAATATATACAACACAAACACCCTGTAGGTCTTGCAGAGCCTCATTTAAAAAATACTGGAACACAGCAGAGGCATTACACAACCAAACAAAAGTGAATGACTGTATTTTCAAACAACCTGAATTTGGTTAGAAAGACTGTTTCCACTAATCGCCTTCTTTAACATGAATGTGCTGGTATGTGCCTTGCAGTTCTAATTTAGTATACGCCGTGGACTTTCAAACCTGGTCCAGCAAGATGGGTGATAGACAATGGATACCTGTTCTCAACAATAACCTTATTCAGGGAGCTAAGGTCTATGGGTGCCCTTAACTCACATTCTTCTTTGGTACAAAAAAGAGCAGTGAATGGGCTGGAGAGGTGAAATGACGTGTGAATCCCAGAGCCAATAATTCATCCAGATATTTTTTAATGTATTTTGTCTCTGTATCTGAAACAGCATAGATTAAACTGCTGGTAAGCTTTGTGCCTGGAAATAAATCTATGTGGCAATCATATTTTCTTTGGGGAGGTAGTTGTGTAGCTTTTGTTAATCTAATTCATCATGAAAATTCTGGTATGCTACCTGAACCTGAGTGGTTCATTCTTGAATTAATGCCACACGCGTCAAAGGAGAATGGACCTCCTCCTCTCCTTTTAACCATGGTTTTGACAAAAATGGGAATCTAGAGTAACAAAGGAAAAATACCAATCAATGATTGGATTGTGAAGCCAAGGAACCCCTGAAATAATTGCAAAGATGGGTGTGTCTATGATGTCAAATATCAAATACTCTGTATGCCCAGGCTCACACACAAGAGTGATAGGAATAGTTTCATAGAAAATTCTTCTGGAAGCGAGCTCAGAACCATCCACAGCCCTAACAGGTTCTGGTTCTTTCTTCTTAACTTGAGTGGCGTGTAGAGACTAGGCTAGCACTAGATCAAAGAAGTTACTTGAAAGTATTAGTGTAACAAAAACAGTGAGATGCAGTGGAACTTTCCTTGAAGTGTTTGCCCAAAAGTAGGCGGTCTGCACTAGAACCTTACCCGACTGGTTGACCCCTATGTCAGCCAGGCTCCCTAGTTTTCTGTTATTGATCTAGACATTACAGGAACATCCGACTCCGAAAGGTATCAAACTTATTACAATATCCAAAAAAACATTCTAGCAGGGCTAGGGGCACCAGAGTGGGAGTATTTACTGTGATATGTACAGGATTAGCATGACCCAGGGAAGGCGTACTAGTGGTATTTTGTATCTCACTAAAGTGTGATGGATGTAACACAGGCCGTGGATCTTTAGGAATGGCCCCGGCAACAGCTAACCAAGGTGACTGGTGAGGGCGATATCGAACTAACTCATCTTTAATTGACAGATTTTCCTGCTGCAGGTTTTGAGTTTTACCCTGTACATTTGACAAATGCCTGAACTAAACTGTCACCTTGCAATTGGTCGCCCATATCATCTGAGTGGTGGAAAGTGCAAGGCTTGGCCTTCTTTACCTGGTTCCAGCTGTGGGGACAGTGCTGCACCTTCAATACCAACTGGGGCTCCACAATGTAACAAGTAGCAACTGCCTGGTTTCACCGACACCCCCCAGGGGAAAAGGGGGATGAGATAAAACAAGAAAAAGAAGAACTAACGTCACTGCAGGAACGGCTTGACTACCTTGTAAACTGCTCCAAGGACCTCAATATCTTCTATGCAGATGTGATACACTACAAAAAACAATATTACCTGCTATTCCCTACTTAGAGCCCCCAAACAAATTATATAAATTTCTGGTAAACTTACAGGAACCATCATAAACATTACATGAAAGAGAGAACCGCAACCAATTAAACAATTAAAGAACTTCCAGAACTCCAGAACATACAAGTTGAAGCGAATACAACTATAGTCCCTAGTAACTTATTTCAAGGTGCTAGAAGCAACTAGTCAAGAACACAATGACAACATTTCAGCTCCTCTTTGAAGAGTTCAGAGCGCTACAAAAAGAGTTCAAAGTGCTGGGCCTGAGAGAGTGGCCTCAAAACTTCAACAAAGTTCAATGTCCAAAACAGGATCCCGTCCTCAAGGTAGAATGTCTTGAAACATAACAAGTCTATGGTTTAGTGCACACTAACCTGAGAGTTAGGTATTTAGCCTTAACAACACTGGAACTGGAATCCAAAACAACAGGAAACTCAGTACAAGGAGCTCAGCAGAAGCATAGTTGTAACTCATGAAGGAAAACATTGGAAGCGTTGCAGACACCAGAATCAAGGAGTCATCAGAAGGGCTTGGAAGATAAGAGTACTGGAAACTCTGAGCGAATCAGGAGATGATCACAGAGAAGAGGCTTGTGCAGGGCTGGAACACAGGAACTTGAGTATAGAAATGATGCTGGTGCACATCGGAAACAGGTTCAAGGCCAAACACTTATGCAGGTTCTACAAAGGTATTTATACAGAAAGCCAGGAGTGTTTGAGAAGGGCACGTGGCCCATATGGAGGCATGGAATATTCCAACAAACCTAAGGGGAAATACACATGTTGCAGAAGAGGGGAAATGGGTCTACCCAGTAGCACATGCAAACAGTAATTGACATATGATCTTTACAATGTAACCCAAGTCCATGATGTTACAACCCAGTGTTCTTCAGAGGAAACATGGTTATTCGAAATGGGCATGTGATATCTGCAGGTGCAAACTGGAATAAAGTTGCATAGCAATACAACAGGAGGGTCAATGGTTCAGACTTCAGTGGGAGGGGGAACCTTAGAGAGAGCACGGGCCTGAGAGGTGCCACTTGGGAAGAAAGCATGATTAATCAGATTAGGGAGGTACCACAAAGGAAGGGTGACATGGGCCCGGTGGCTATAAGATGGAGTCATGGCAGGTTGATGGGGCCCAATGATGAGTAAATGCCCCTGTGATAATAGATCTGCACAGTCAACCTTGCACTTAGCATATTTTTGTATATTTTTTCTTGTATATACGAAAGAATATTTAAAACCATTATTTTTAGAAGAAAACTTTTATGACTATTGTGTTGCATTTCAGTATCTGTGTGATTTAAAAGATGCTACCAAATGCCATAATGTAGTTTTTATTTATGTTTTACGCACAAAGAAAGCTCTTTCTTATGAGGAAAGGGACTTTGTCTAGCTGTTTCAAATTCTTACTTTCATAGAAAGAGGGCTACCTGAAGTTTGTCATGGCAAGTGGATTTTTGGGATACTTTTCTAATATAAATTTCCTTATTATTTTATGTATTTATGCATTTTGCTCAATCTATATTCAGGTGTAGATGTTTTGATATAGTTATATTTTCATGACAGTGACATGAATCTTTGTGATGTAATGTAATTTAATTATCTTTTATTTATAACAATAATTTATAATGTATGTTAATGGGATATTATGCTTTTACGGTTTATTTTGCTATGAGCCGGATACACTTTGAACTTGAAATTGAGTGTCATACAGTGGCATGTAGTAGAGTGGAGTAGAATATCCTAGAGTGGTATATAGTAGAATAGGTTGTCGGACAGTGGCATTGAGTATAGCACAGTCTTGAATAGTAAATGAATGTACACTGCCATAAAGTATAGTACAGTACTATAAACTTCTGTACAGTGTAGTAAAGTGTTGTAAAGTGATAATAAGTAGAGTACAGTGTGGTACAGTGGCAAACACTGGAGTAAACCGTTATAGAATGGATCAGCGTACAGTGTTGGAGAGTGGAGTAGAGTGGTATGGAGAGTAGTAGAGGGTTGTAGAATGCTATGGAGTGGAGCAGAGTGTTGTACAATAGAAGAGAGTTGAGAATAGAGCCATAGAGTAGATGTGCCTAGACTCTCATACAGTAGAGTACACTATTGTTCAGTGGCATAGACTGTAGTGGGGTATAGTGGAATGGTGTGTGTTGTATGCTAGAATGGAGTGTTGCATAGTCGATTGTCATTGACTGAAGTCTCATGGAGTGCGTTGAGTTGAGTGTCATCGAGAGGAGTATCTTTGCATATAGTCTTATAAAGTCGAATAGAGTGAGTAGAGTGCTGTACAGTGGTGTGGTGAATAGTGGAATGGTGTGTCATAAAGTGTGGTGTTATACAGTGTGTTACAATGGAGGGACATAGAGTGGAGTGGCATAGAGTGGAGTGGGATGGTGTACATTAGAGTGCTGTGTGGTGGATTGGGGTGATGAACTATACAGTTGAGTGCCATGTCATACAGTGGAGTGCAGTGGAGTCGTGTCTTGTGCAGCGTCACAATATGGAGTACAGCACCAGGCAATAGAGGGCCTTAACTACTTTTGCTTTTGGGGAAACTTAATTTCATTGTACTTTTGCCTTTGAGAAACAGCATTTCATTGGCTTACAACTCTGCCAATAGTAAGAAACAGGAAGTGTATATATCTTATCCCCATTCAATTATATTTTTCCAAGGAGATAGTGGAGATTGAAAGTCATCAAAGTTTATTTCCTCAAGCCACCTTGCAAATGTTCCACACCTGCAATGGCTTAAGGTGGTATATTTATTAAACACTACTACAGTACTATCCAATGGTATCTTATAAACATAACAGAAAGTCAAACCATTATTGTTTTCCTTTTCTCAGACATATGTAACATTGCTGCTATAGTGCTATGTCATCATTTAGAACATTTACAGTTCAGGATAATCATATAGAAGTAGTCATCATGAATCACTGGAGCAAAAACAAATCAATTGGATTCTGAAAAGCTCCATAGGTGCTGTGCCTACTCAACTGTTTAACTAAGTAATGTGATGTATGCGAAAGCATAGAAGACAGTAATACTTACAGCAGATTTTTACAAATGTCATCAACCATGCCAGGCCACATAATGGCAGTGCCACAGAATTATATCATTAGAACTCATGTGTACCATTTTAGCTTTATAATGACAATAACACCGTAATTTAGAACTTTTGATGTAAACTAAGAAGGTAACTGTCTTGTAAATTTTTAGGCAGTCTGTGATTAAAAATAAGAGAAATTGCATCACATTCTGTCCATAATGTGCAGTTCTTTAAGTAGATTGTGTAATGATCCGATGCTGCAGTCTCTCCATAATGGAAAATTATGACACTAGTATTATAGATGCATCCTGAAATAGACATTTAAGAAGCAGCAAAGTTAGAAATATACGTGTTTGTTTTTCTGTTATTAAGAGCACATCTTTGAATCATGAAAATTAGATATTTGTTTACGATTGTGAAATGAAGAGTGGAAACAAGTTCTGATTACAGTTTGCAGAGCTTTACATATTATATCCTTAAAGGGACTTGGGGGGTCATTACAACCCTGGCGGTCCAAGACCACCAGGGCTGTTCTGATGGAAGCACCGCCAACAGACTGGCGGTGCTTCCCATGGTATCACGACCGCAGCGCTTCGCACCGCCGGGACCGGCGGTTTACCGCCACGTTGGTCCCGGCGGATTTAATCCGCCAGGCAGCGCTGCTAGCAGCGCTGCCCAGGGGATTACGAGTCCTCCTACGGCCAACCTTTTCCTGGCGGTTTGAACCGACAGGAAAAGGCTGGCGGTACGGGGAGTCGTGGGGCCCCGTGCAGCTTTTCACTGTCTGCTATGCAGACAGTGAAAAGCACGACGGGTGCAACTGCACCCGTCGCACGGCCGCAACACCGCCGGCTCCATTTGGAGCCGGCTCCTGTGTCGCACCCGAGATCCCCGCAGTGCCGGCGGCCGAGATGCCCGCCGGCCCAGCGGGGATCTCCTAATTGCCACGGCGGGAGTGCCACTCAGGTATTGGTAGATATATAAATCTTTTAATTGTGTAAACAGTGGAGCTTCAATGTAGGCACTGGAAGAATCTCGTAAGGCAGTTGTAGAGTGGCATATGTGGCTGTGTGACACATTTTCTTCATGAAGATTTGCCAAGGTTTTGCAGATGGTGGATTATTTGTTTCACATACAGTAGATACAAAAGAAGACTATCAATTTCATTGCTGTGCCAATTTTAGCCTTTCAGATTTTGAAACTGATGTCCTGTAATTATTCTAGCTCTAGTTCTTCTTTGTAATTGTAGTTTGTTTCAACTTTTAGTTTAAAAGATTTTGGGCCTGATTACAACTTTGGAGGAAGGTGCTAATCCGTCCCAAAAGTGAAGAATATACCACCAGCCGTATTACGAGTCCATTATATCCTTTGGAACTCGTAATACGGCTGGTGGTATATCCGTCACATTTGGGACGGATTAACACCTCCTCCAAAGTTGTAATCAGGCCCTTTATGTTTTAACCAAATGGAATATTAATTTAGGATGAGGAGCTTATCTGTTTCACAAACAATTGTATTATGTGACACATCTACAGTCTGTATTAGTTCTTGTCTTATTGAAATTGCTAATATACAGTCATGTGTGTTTTGTAATGTGAAACACAGCAAGGTATTCCATTCCCTCTTTGAATACTGTAGACCTAGTGTCAATCAGTGCATGAGCTAAGCTTAGTCCTTGTGATTTAACTATTGCTACTCCATAAGCCAAATAAAGAGGACATTTTTCTCTACGTATATATAAATCGTTCAGAAGTAAGAATTTTGTTGCATGCCAGGAGATCAGTTTTTGCTGTTTAATGTGGTCAACTTTGACAGAAATTAATTCAAAGTCTTCATTTTTTTTCCAGCCATCAAACATCACAAAGTCCACTACAAATCCTGTGGCTCCATTTACTAGTCCTTCTTTACATGTAAATTTCAAAATAAAATTACACAAAAAGTTTCCATAACTGTAAATCTTTTTCCAATCCCGCTGTATGTGAAATGAATTTTTCTTTCTTTTTCAATTTTGCAGCAAATGTTTTCCTTCTAGGTAAGTTTAGTCCTGGATTCTCCATTTCATCTTTACAAAGAAGATATGCAATTCTTTCATTTTCCAGATGAGGCATTTTGTAGCTTAATTGAGCATATTCTTCAACAGTTGGCATTAAACAAACAACAGGGTGGTGATTGTGAATGAAGATAATGCAGAACTGCAGCAGGTGAATGAAGATTAGGAAATAATTTACATGTTTTCCGTTTCCTCAGTATAATCTTTGCTTCATTTTTTACAATGCCAAGATAAATGTCTTTCAATATCTTGGCAAATTCTTCATTGTTAGCTTACTTCATACTTTGTGTTAATTCTGTGTATGTGAAATTCAACCAAATGTTAACATTGCCCATACGTCCCAAACAATACCGCGTTTGTTCCTACAAAAGAATGTTGAAAATTGGTTGTCATTTCATAGGTGTTAGCTGTAACAAGTCTCCAAACAAAATTAGATGTTTGCCTCCAAACAGCACATCACAAGATGTTCTCAGTACCTCCAACATATGCACATGAGCCAGTGCCAGCATTATGTTTTGAAAATATACTCACTTCATCTCTGATAAAAACGTTTAATTTTTTAAGAACTCTATGCAGTTTTTGGCATGCATAAGTATTTAATTTTAAGTATTCCAATTTGTTTTCATGCTCCTGAGGTAGTATTCCTTAGATGTAATGTGGTGCTAAACCAGTAGAAGCTGTAATTAAAGAAGATAATTTACAGGTAATAACTTTATGCACATAACCCTTAATTTCTTTATTAAGAAAGCTTCTCCTAGTTCCTGTGTGGCTGCTCACATATTGTAAAGTAGTTCTACAAATACTATGGGGGTCATTCTGACCCCGGCGGTCAAGGACCGCCGGGGCCGGGGTCGGCGGGAGCACCGCCAACAGGCTGGCGGTGCTCCGCAGGGCATTCTGACCGCGGCGGTTTGGCCGCGGTCAGAACAGGAAAACCGGCGGTCTCCCGCCGGTTTTCCACTGCCCTTAGGAATCCTCCATGGTGGCGCAGCTTGCTGCGCCGCCATGGGGATTCCGACACCCCATACCGCCATCCTGTTCCTGGCGGTTCACCCGCCAGGAACAGGATGGCGGTATGGGGTGTCGTGGGGCCCCTGGGGGCCCCTGCAATGCCCATGCCAATGGCATGGGCACTGCAGGGGCCCCCGTAAGAGGGCCCCACAAAGAATTTCAGTGTCTGCTTCGCAGACACTGAAATTCGCGACGGGTGCAACTGCACCCGTCGCACCTTCCCACTCCGCCGGCTCCATTCGGAGCCGGCTTCCTCGTGGGAAGGGGTTTCCCGCTGGGCTGGCGGGCGGCCTTCTGGCGGTCGCCCGCCAGCCCAGCGGGAAACACAGAATCACCGCGGCGGTCTTCAGACCGCGGAGCGGTGTTCTGTCGGGGGAACTCTGGCGGGCGGCCTCCGCCGCCCGCCAGAGTTAGAATGACCCCCCCATATTCCCATATTCCATTTTCATGTTGAAGTCCATGATCTACTGAATGTTTTGTATATTTGTATATTTATAGTTGTTCACTACTTAATTGAGATATTAAGTAAACTAAATTATACATGCCCTTTTTCACTTTGTCCATTGCATGTTTAACCTCTTCCATGGCAACCACAGCTTCAGCATCAATAATTGGTTGTCCAAGTGGGAATCGGAAGTATTATTAGTAGATGCAATATTGCACTGAAATTCAGCATTAATATTATTCTCTTCTTCGATTTCTTAAGTCAACATTTGTAAGTATGTCTAAAATTGGGGCAATGCAATGTCATTTTTATAAACATTAGATTCATCTTCATAGCACTGAAAGGAACCTATAACTTATTTTTCCCTGAGCCATGGTTTAAATAATAGAAGAAGTACTAAATGGTAAAATTCTTTCTTTTCTCATATGTCACAACTTACTTTACGATGATTAATAGGAGTAGGTTTCGAATGATGTATTAAACAACCCTTGGTACCTTCAACTCTAAATTTCCAGTGTTGGAGAGTGGCGTAGAATACTGTAGAATGGTATGGAGAGCAGTAGAGTATTATAGAGTGCTATGGAGTGGAGCAGAGTGTTTTACAGTGGAAGAGAGTTGAGCATAGAGCCATAGAGTGAATGAGCCTAGACTCTCATACAGTAGAGTACACTATCGTACAGTGGCTCGTAATATGGTGGGCAGAGTCCTTTTGGCATGGCAGTGACGGCTGTGGAACTGCCTCTGCGCCTCCGACCACCAGCATGACTGCTGAAGTATTTCCCCCCTAATTGTGGCATAAATCCTTCAGTACTTATAATATGGTGGTCTTCTATCACCCTCGGCTTCGTAGGTCTCTGTAAAAGACCACCGAAGTCAAAATGACCACCTGAATCTGTATAACGTTTAATTTAAGGATTGCTCGTCAGATTTTTCTTACCATTCTTCCTTCATATCAGTTGTTTTGCCTTTGTAATACAGGAAGTAACATAACATGCAACCACTGTACAGTTATCTGCAACAAATTCTAGATCCATGTTATAATCCCATATAAGCAAATTGTAAGGGTTGTAGTCCTTGATCCCTTATGATGCCTGTGGCCTTCTAAGATTTTAAGTGTTTTTCAGTGATTTGCCATTAACCCTGTGTCTTACAGATGATATTAAATTGTTGACTCTTCCATTCTGTAGGACTGGTGTTGGTAATCCAAAGCGACATGTTGAGTAATATTTTGATGTGTTCCAACATTTTCTTAAGCTATAATTACTGCACTTATGTGATTGAAAGCGTAAAACCTGCTCAACTATTTTCTTGTTCTGATCTCTTTTTGGAATGTCAGAAAGTGACATAATGGTGGTCATTACGAACATGGCGGTAAACACTGCACCGCCGGCGGTTGCGGTAACTACCGCCAACAGGCCGGCCGTCCGGACCGTCAAATGATGAAGCACATGAGAAACAAGCAGCGAGCCATCCACCCACCGCCACTTTGGTAGTCTTGACGACGATGGGGAGGCCACCCTCAGCCCCACAGAAAGGCCCTACCCACCCACCAAATTATGAAACACCACACCACCATCAGTTCTGGGGTGAAACAACCCATAGAAAAGGAAACACTCACCGGAGGCACACCGACGCATACATGGAGCAAGAGTTGGAAATAATCCCAGTGCATCTTCTTGCCATATTTCTCCACGACCGAGACCAAAGACGAAGCTTAGTGCACATGGGAGGAAAGGGCAGAGTTACACACCCACCCACCCTCCCAACACTGCAACATACTCCAAATCCCTCCCAACATCACAAGCCATACATACCATAACAAGATGTACTTACCAGGCAAAAGCCAACAAATACCTGCACCAATGTACACACCTGTGCGCACAACACCCCCACAGTGAAACGCTGCACAATGGCTCAATATTGTGCCAACAGGACTGCTGGGCACTAAAATTTACTACAACTTGATTAAAAACAAATGTACAAACAAGGCCATCGGCCAGTCCATATGTACAAGTCCCGGAAGGGCAATTATAGGCAACACTTGACTCCTACGATGGAAAAGGAAACTCCACTGAGAAGGGGCATCTATGGGGCAGCCAGGCACCTCAGGGATCAGGGGCAGGGGGTGGCGAGGGTGGTGAGTCAAGTTTTGAAGGGGGGTCTTGGGCCTAGGTTTAGGAGGTGGAGGTGGAGGTGGAGAGGGTTTGGGCTTGCCCTTGGAAGGAAGGGGAGTGGGCCTTGACCGGGGGTGGCAGAGGGACTTGGGGCAACACGGGGCTTCTTCCTCCCTGGGGAAGGGGTACGGGAATGAGAAGGGTGGACTGTTGAGGACTTTGAAGAGGAAGTAGTGGACTGGGCTAGGGCATGGGAACGTTTAGGGACAAGAAGGGGTGGGCCAGTGGGTGTGCATGGTGAGGTGACAGACAGGGAGGCGGGAGAGATTGACGCACTGGGGGAGGTGGATGTTGTTGTGTGTGCTTTAGTATGCTGGGTGTGTGCCTGCCTGTGGTGGGAAGTGTGGTGCTTGTGTTTCTCTGTGTGCTTCTTGTGTGTTGATCTGTATGCATGGCTGTCTTTATGTGTGCTTGGGATGGGTGAAGGGAGTGGGGTGCTGGAAGGGGTAGAGGTGGTGGGAGGGGGGACAGAAGGACCAGGGACACTGGCTGCTGTCAAAGAGGAGGCCAGACCCTAAAAAGATCTCTGTAGGCCAGACATGGTGCCGTGAATGCCTTCCAGGTATGCATTGCTGCATCTGGGATGCTAGCCCCTGGAGGGCATTCATGATGGTTGTCGGCCCTACAGAGATGGTTCTCAGGAAGTCAATAGCCTCCTGCGTGAGGGCATCAGGGCAGACTGGGGCAGGGGATGAGGTGCCTGGGGCGAAGGAGATGCCCACCCTTCTGGGTGAGCGGGCACATGCGACTCGCTGGGGAGTAACTGGGAGGGCAGTGATGGTATGGGGGTGACGGAAGATGGCAAAGAATGGGTGGGCCCAGTAATGTCTGCCACTACCAGAGAGCTGCCATCGGAGGAGGTATCGGAGTCACTACCTCCTCGGTGGTACTCCCCTCACCCTCCACCCCACTGGTCCCCTTGGCCTCGGGGGACTCTGCCACATGGGTCCCGTGGGCTGCAGCATCACCACTAGCCGGTGCCACAGCTCCCTCGCCAGATGATGCTAATGTCCCCAGGGACACAATAGCATGGGGACAAAACAAGAAAGAAGTATGTCAATTCCAGGAAATATGTACATGTTGTAACACATACACCCCAACCCAGCAAAGGCACAAACCCTCAGCAGACACAACACATGTTATGAATGTGGCCCTGACTGATAGACATGACCCCACAGTACATTACGTTCCTATCCTGCCCCACAACTCTGATACACTTTGTAAAGTGAACCAAGGAGAGAAGATGTCAAGCCAACACATCTGAAAGTCCATGAGGCTACATTGAATGCAATGGCCCAAACAGGGACCCCTCACATGCCTACAAACCCAGCCAAAACTACCTAGGACACTATCCCATGGACGTGGAGGGGGGCAAGACTGCAGGGATACACCTGTCTAAGTGCCTGGCACTACTATGCATGTACCCCTTAGCATCTAACTACACTCATCATAGTGGCATCACAACAGTGTTGGTAACCACCCCCTTGTGGTTGCTGTGCTGCCTTTAAGTACCCATTTAAATCTGGATAGGCCACTGTCAGAATGCGGGCCATTAGGGGGGCCAGGGTCTGACGGGTACCTCTCCCTCATTGGGAGGCCCTCCCCAGCTGGGCCTCTCCGGTCTTCCTGGCCCAGTGCCTCCCGTCCTCCTACCACTTCCTGCAGTGAGTGCTCTTCTGGTTGTAGACCACCATGGTCCGCACTTCCTGGGTGATGGCTTGCCACAGTCCCCTTTTCTGATGGGCGCTGACCTGCATGGGACACACAGAGTAAAGAAACAGACGTCAGTGTAGGTGCCTCATACACAAATGCCATGCCCGTTCATGAAGACATACATATGGACAATTTTCAAGCCAAAAACTGCCAGACACACTACGGTGAGCATTCACACAGTGAACAAAAACGCATGCAGGCATCCGGTGCATTCACACACATCTAAGGAGGACAAACAGCAACTCACCTGCACCTGTGGTTGCCCATACAGCTTGGCATACAGGGGTAGGACCCAGCACCACATGCAGTGGAGTTCTTCCCTTCTCGTAGTGCAGGAGTCAAGTGTCAAGCACCTGTCAAAATGGCGGGTAATGTAGCGGCAGTGTGCACCGTCGCCGCCACCGGGGATCATGATTGGCCCAGGTTCCCCATTGACAACCATGTTCACCAATGATCAGGTGCACGGCGGTGAACACCGCCTACCATCATGACAAGTTACGCCAGTGTGTGATGCTATTAATTGTGTTTGACCAATGACTTTGTGTTTCACCACTGTGCATATTAGTTGCTCAATGTTCACCAGTAGCACATTATATGTTTTGTTCAGTTTAGCTGCCTATTGGCTTTGACATGGCATTAGCCATTACATTTTGTATTCAGTTTAGCTGCCTATTGGCTTTGACATGACATTAGACATTACATTTGATATTTAGGTTAGCTGCCTATTGGCTTTGACACGGCATTAGCCATTACATTCTGTATTCAGTTTAGCTGCCTATTGGCTTTGACATGACATTAGACATTACATTTGATATTTAGGTTAGCTGCCTATTGGCTTTAACGTGGAGTGAGACATTACAGATGAGCTGTGTTTTTCCAAGCTGTGTTTTTCCACAAGATGGACGAAGCTGTTTTCTTCACACCGGACTTTAGCTGATAAGAGCACGTAGATTTTGTTTATCTCGCAATCCAGTCTGAGAGCGAGTGAGCTCAGGAGAACTGGCCCCTCTCCAAGGTTATTCGGCTCTCACACTGAGTTTGCTTTTAAGGATGACTCTGGGCTACAGTGAGTTAGATTTGAATCTGCTTGACTTCAGACTGGAACTAGAAGTCAGTTGCCCGTCTACCGTTTGGGTAGAGAATCTCTTTCTCGCAGTTGACCGGAGTCATCAACTTGCAGACCCTAGAAAGATGAAGCTGAGTATAGGCCCTACCGCCTTGCCCATATGGTGATGAATTTGACTTTTATGCTTTGCTTTGAAGTTATGCTATAAATGTCTTCACCTATATTTGCTGTGTACATTGCAACTGAGAAGTACTTTGATATATTTTGCTTTCATTGCTGCGACTACTTTTAAACGTGTGCTTCCAATCTACTAATTTCGTTTCTCAGGAATTTGTGGGTGGGGAATTAACAACAATAAATGTCTTCTTTAAACTCAGAAGTGCATTCCAGAGAGGTTCTGTAAGCTCGGTTATGAGATAAGAGGGAAAGCAGAACACAGTGGAATGAAGTCACTTCTACACTACACTACCTGTATGGCAGGAGGCTGCCATTTTGCATCCACCACGCCTCCATAGCCTGGCCAGGGGCCTCATCCATGGCTCCATTCCCTCTCCCCTTTATCGAGTACTGGCCCCCCACATGTAATCATGGTGGGAAGTGTGTCTACACTGTGATGCCATTATGACTGAAACACCTCACCACACATTAGCCTGACAGGATTATCTCCTTCTTTGTCTGTGTACGTTACATATGTGCCGCATGTAAAACATAAATTCTATCACCATGCGATGCAAGTGTATGTCCCAACTCAATGTGTCTTCATTCCTAACCCATTAGTACAGACCCATGTGGCGAGGGTGAGCCCCATCTATTTACAGACCCCTGGTACATCTGGCCACCATGGAGGAAGCTCACATCATCGTAACTTACCGACTTAATTGAGCTACAATCCTTGACCTCTGGGCAGAAATTGAGCCTGTTCTGAAGCCAGCTAATAAGAATCACCATGCCATACCTACATCGGTGCAGGTACTATCTGTGCTACAATTTTTGGCCAGAGGCTCATTCTAAGTGACAGTGGGCATGGCTGCAGGGGTATCTCGGCCAATGTTCAGCCACACCCTGTCCAATTTCCTTAATTTATTCGTTCAACACCTGCAAAGTTATGTCCAGTTTCCCTGAAGGGCTGAACTCACCGCCATCAAATCAGGATTCTATGCCTTTGCAAATACCCCCCATGTGATAGGTGCCATTGATGGTACCCACATAGCCCTCATACCCCCAAGAGTAAATGAACATGTGTTTCAGAATCATTAAAACGATCACTCCATGAATGTCCAATTGGTGTGTACTGCTGATCAGTACATTTCAAATGTCAATGCAAGGTTCCCAGGATCATTCCATGATTCATTTGTCCTGAGAAACAGCAGTGTGCTACACATGATGGGATAACTACAGGGGGACAGAGCTTGGCTCATAGGTGAGTGTGTATGACACTGGATCAGTTACATAGCTGACAGGCAGGCTGTATGCAAGTAGATTGTGTGTGTTTCAACACTCTTTCACCCACTTTTGCAGGGGATTCTGGCTACCCCAACATGCAATGGCTCCTGACACCTGTAAGTAACCCCAGGACAGATGCAGAAAGGAATTATAATGAGGCACATGGTCATACTAGGTGGGTGACTGAGCAGACCACAGGACCCCTGAAGGCAAGATTTTGTTGCCTCCATCTCTCTGGAGGATCCCTGTGCTATGTCCCTGACAAGGTGTAAGATATTAGTGGCCTGCTGCATGCTGCATAACTTGGCTGTGAGGAAAGCTATCCCACTTCTGGAAGAGGAGGATGCTGTCCAACCAGCCCTGCGACCTCAGAGGAGGGATGAGAGTGATGTTGAAGAAGTTGGGGAAGACATCAACTCCAGGACCCAGCTAATCCGGCTATACTTCCAGTGACTCTCAGGTACATTTCCCATGAGGATGATGGCTTCACTGCATTGTTTCAGGGTGACTCATGTAGTAAGTGCTGTAGTGTCCTTTACCAGTGATATAGCAAAATCATGACTGAAGTGGCAGATGCGAGTTAACGCTATGGAATGTACAGAGTGACATACTTCAGACACTACAGTCTGTTAGATACTCTCCTGCAATAAAGGCGGCATTATGATGGTAACTGGCTAATGTATTCACATTTACAATTGATTGCTCATATTGATTAAGGACAGATATTTTGAGTGCACAAGTGTATTTATTCCAAGTCAAAACATCCATGAATGTTAAGACAGTGGAAGGGAGTTGGTAGCACAGGGGTATAGTCCATGGGGCCATTGGAAGATGGTGAGATGGCAGTGGCATGTCAACAAGGTAGCTCTGTGGCACACAAGGGAGACAGTTCAGGGCAGAGTCACTTCCTAGTGCTGGGCTTGGCCTTGGCTGGTGTTTCAGTGGGATGTCTGGGTCTGAGGGCACGTTTGCGAGGGTGAAGCTGGGCTGCATGGGTAGGGGTGCTGGTGTCCTGTGAGTCCTCTGGCAGTGCCACCAGTCCAGTAGCTGCTGCAGATGTAGATGGCAGGGCAGTGTCCTGGCTAGAGTAAGGGGCATGTAGGTGGGTGGAGGACTCAGGCTGGATGTTAGTCTTGTGCTGCAGCACCCATTGAGCTGTTTCCATTGCTCCATGGCCTCCTGGTGGTGTGCTACCTGCAGCCTCTGATTCTGCTCCAGAGTGGCCAGGATCTGGCCCATCCTGTCCTGGGAATGGTGGTATGCTCCCAGGACCGCAGCAATGACCTCCTTGGCAGCAACACCCCTCCTTGGCTGCCACCCTGGGCAACTGATTACCTGCCACTGGCACTAGCCCCCTGTGCCTGTGTCCCCTGCACAAGTCTGGCAGTCCCACTTGCAGTGGGCCCTTCCTCATCCTGCCTTGTGGTAGGTGGAGACTCGGGCCTCTGTACTTGTGGGCGGCCAAGCTGTGACCTGGAGACACTGGTGTGGGGTTGTTTGGCCAGAGCTGATGGTGGTGGCTGAGTGGTAGGGATGTCAGTGGTGTCCTGATTGGGGCTTCTGGAGAGTGAGGGGGTCATTCTGACCTCGGCGGTAAAATGCCATTACCGCCGGTCATAAGACCGCCATAACACCGCCGCGGCCGCGGTCAACCGCCACGGTCATTCTGACCCACAACGGCCAAACCTCCAAAAATCCGTCCTCCACTGCAGCCCGCCACATCTGCGGGCAGCGATAAACTGGAGATGACCAAACCTCCACCGTCACGCCAACAGAAATACGCCCATGCCATTACGACCCACGAATCCACACAGCGGTCATTCAAACGCGGTATTCCATTGGCGCTACACACCGCCGCGGTCAGAATACACACACATCACCAAAACACAGCCACATTGGACAATTTGAAATACACACACCTGATTCACATACACACACCACTCCCACACAATCAACCAACTATAAAACACACACCCACATCACCCACAAACCCCTGCGACCATAATTACTGAGAGAAGGAGAGAGAGACACAGCAGACAATCCATAGCAAGACACACTGAGGCACACTACACCATCACACACACCACATAGTAGCACAAAGCACCACTCACCAACATACTCCTCATCACATACACCACCCCACACCTCACCCACACCACCCCATGGCACCCCAAAGGCACCCACGCTTTTCGGACCAAGAACTCCGGGTCATGGTGGAGGAAATCCTAAGAGTGGAACCCCAGCTCTTCGGCTCGCAGGTGCAGCACACCAGTATAGCCAGGAAGGCGGAGCTATGGCAGCGGATCGTGGACAGGGTCAACGCGGTGGGACAGCATCCCAGGAATAGGGAGGACATCCGCAAAAGATGCAACGACCTACGGGGGAAGGTCCGATCGATGGTCTCCAGGCACAACATCGCGGTCCAGAAGACTGGCGGCGGACCCCCACCCACCCCTCCCGAATTTACATCGTGGGAGCAAGAGGTCTTGACCATCCTGCATCCTCAGGGCCTCGCTGGAGTAGCCGGAGGAATGGACTCTGGTAAGTCCCATCTCAACTACTATATCCCACCCACCCCACCAGCATGCCAACCCACACCCCCACCCTCACCCCCAACCCCCCAGCACACATCCTCCCTGACAATGTCTCACCAGCACAACCCACCCATCCCAACACCAACTCCTGCATGCCAACACAAATCATGGGCACCCATCACCTAAGCATGACCACTGCACTAACCCCCCCCCCCCCCACTAACTACCCTCACAACACCTCCCTCAAGGGAATGCCTGCACTGGGGGACAAGGGCACCCATAACACGCACGCTATTGCACACACAGAAACCATAACCAAACTCTCTTACCCCATACAGGACCCGAACGACAACACACCAGCCAGGAGGGTCCAGAAGTGTCCATCCCACCACCGGAACAGGCCCACACTGAGGATAGCAGCTCTGTCGACAGTGAACCTGATGACCAGCCCGGACCATCGGGGACCTCTGGGCAGTCGGTTCCCCTCAGGCAGCCACAGGCCACACCAGACCCGACCCCCTCTGCCAACACCAGCACAGCTCCCACCCAGCGGGCCCATGCCTCTGTCTCTAGGACAGCTCAATCAGCGGTGTGTCTGCCACTACAGGGCACCCAGGCTAACCCAACACCCCAACAACAACAGGGACCTGGGGGCAGTGGTAGCGGGCACACCGTCCAGGGGACAGAGGCCAGGGGAAACCGGGCAGCTCGGAGGGCTGCTGTGCGACAGGGGGGGGAGGAGAGGCCCAGGGAACCCACTCTCCAAGAGGCCCTCACCACCATCATGGGGGCCTACCACCACTCCCAAGAGACGATGGCGACGGTACTGGCCAGGTTCACGGAGATCCAGGCACAGCAGGAGGAACGCTACATGGGGTTCAGGGAGGAGCTGAGAATCATCGGGACCGCAATGGGGACCATCGTCCTGGCCCTCAACAGGATAGAAGACGCGTTGCGGGACCATGTGGCACCACACAGGGCCCCTGTCACTAGCCCGGACCAGGAACAGCCTACCACCTCCGCCGGCGCTAGTGGACAGGAGGCCCCAACACCACGGCAGGCCACCAGAACCCCACCTCCTGCTGAAGAACAACCACCCCGGAAGAGGAGCCTGAGATCCAAAAAAAAGACAGAGTAGGATGTCAAGACCCCCGCCAGCAGGACATACCCCCTGAACTCTTCCCACTGTCCCACATTGTCACCCTGTCCAACCATGAACTGCCTCTGCTCCATCCTTCCACAGGCAAAAGGACAATGCACCTGTGAGACTGAGAACTGGACTCTGCCATGGACATTACTCCACCCCCACCCATCACCCTTATAATCACATGTACCAATATCTAGCCCTGTAAATAAATCACATATTGCACACAAATCAGTTTGGAGTCATGCTGTATTATTAGCAAATGTATTACATATTACTGTTCAATATCTGTTCTGTCAATTAGTGATGACAACATACCAATGTCAATACGCTGTAGTTCATGGGCAAACCAAGCAGAAGTCAGGCACTGCGTCATACAGCACTGAGAAGGGAAGGGAAAATCAAAAATTACCCAAAAATATCTGGTGGGAACTACAGAAAGTACAGATGCAGGAGGCTAGAAGCAATTGGGAAATGGCGTGGGTGATTCTTACCTGGGTGTTACTGGAAATACTGTTGTATCACTCTGTCCCTATTGTCTGTGTCGTCCTCTGAGTCTTCCTCCTCTTCACTCTCCACAGGCTCCACGGCTTCTACAACACCACCATCTGGACCATCCTCCTGCAGGAAAGGCACCTGGCGTCGCAAAGCCAGTTTGTGAAGCATACAGCACGCCACGATGATATGGCACACCTTCTTTGGTGAGTACATTAGGGATCCACCTGGCACCTAAACCTGGCCTTCAGGAGGCCAAAGGTTCGCTCAATCACCCTCCTAGTACGCCCATGGGCCTCATTGTAGCGTTCCTCTGCCCTTGTCCGGGGATTCCTCACTGGGGTCAGTAGCCACGGCAGGTTGGGGTAACCAGAGTCACCTATTAGCCACACGTTGTCTCTGTAGCTGCTCCATCACATAGGGGATGCTGCTATTTCGCATCACATACGCGTCATGCACTGACCCTGGGAACTTGGCATTTACATGGGAGATGTACTGGTCAGCCAAACAGACCACCTGGACATTCATCGAATGATAATTTTTTCTGTTTCGGTACACCTGCTCATCGTCTTTTGGGGGTACCAAAGCCACATGGGTCCCATCAATGGCACCAATGATGTTGGGGATATGTCAAAGGGCATAGAAATCACCCTTCACTGTAGGCAAGTCACCCTCCTCGGGGAAAATGATGTAGCTCCGCATGAGTTTCATCAGGGCAGACAACACTCTGCTCAAAATCTTAGAAAACATAGGCTGAGACATTCCAGATGACATGGCCACTGTGGTCTGGAATGACCCACCGGCCAAAAAATGGAGGACTGACAAAACCTGCACCAGAGGGGGAATCCCTGTGGGTTGGCGGATGGGGGACATCAGGGCTGGCTCCAGCTGGGCACACAGTTCATGGATAGTGGCACGGTCAAGTCTGTATCGAAGTATTATATGGCGTTCTTCCATTGTCGACAGGTCCACCAGCAGTCGGTACACGCGAGGATTCCTCCTTCTCATCGCAAGTCCCAGCGGACGGTGCCTAGGAAGGACAACATGGAGCACAGAGTCAGCCAAACCACAGGTACGTACAGACAGCTTGCACAGTTAAAGAATGGCAATGGGTTGAAAGGCGTGTATGTGTGGCAATGCAAGGCCTAGGCCTGTGTGTCGCAGTCAAAATTAAGCCATGTAGGCCCTTGAAATGGCGGCTGCCTGACCTGTGAAGTGGGACAATGGGATGTGAGGTCAATGCGCTGGCGGGGCACACCGTGGCGGTAGGCGGTCGAAGACCGCGGCGCAAAGCCGCATTGGTTAACATTGAAGCCTATGGGTTTCAGGAGCCAATTACGAAGTGCGCCGGCGGTCGCGGTACGCACCGCCGCGGTACGCACCGCCGCGGGCGTGACCGCCATTTTCTATCTGCTTAATCACTCGAGACCTGATCATCCACAGGAGAGGACCTATACTGCAAGTGCTGCTGTGACCTCGGTCTGGAAGATACAATGGCTGCTGCGACTGGGGAAAGGGCCCCTGCCTTCACGTCTGAAGAGTTGGAGAAGCTCGTGGATGGGGTCCTCCCCCAGTATGCGCTACTCTACGGTCCTCCAGACCAACAAGTGAGTACACCAGGTGCACATGGAATGGGCTATGCCTGTGTGGATTGGGGTAGATGTAAGTTTGTGGGTTGGGGGGGCGAATGAGGAGTGCAACGCCCGACAGATGAGAGCATGTGCCATATGGCAAAGTGGGTGGGGGGGGGCCAATTACATCTAACATGCAGGTCATTGATGATTTCCTCCTTTCCACCCTGTACATGTCAAATAGGTCAGCGCCCATCAGAAGATCGAGATTTGGCGTGCCATCGCCAAGGAAGTCCGGAACTTGGGGGTCCACAACAGACGGGGCACCCACTGCCGCAAGAGGTGGGAGGACATCCGCCGCGGAACAAGGAAGACCGCAGAAACACTGCTGGGGATGGCCTCCCAACCTAGGAGGGGTGCCAGTCGCACCATGACCCCCCTGATGTCCTGGATCCTGGCGGTGGCCTACCCTGAATTGGATGGGCGCTTTAAGACATCACAGCAGACACAAGGGGGTGAGTATCAGCACATTCTCCTATCTTTCTGCGCAGTGGAGGCGTCTGGGTGGGGGAGGAGGGCTGTGGGTGACATTAGGCCAGGGCGCTTTCTGTAGTGTAGTCCTCTCCCTTAGGCATGGCCCTGTGCCCCCGGCCCCCACCTCGGTAGGGTGACAAGTACAGCCATTGAAGGTCCAGCATCTCCCATGTGCGCGTTTGACGTCTCTTGGCCTGTTGTCTTAGTCAGTAGTACTGAGTAGTGTACCCCGAATGCGCGGCTTAGTGCATTAGGCACCTGTGTCTGTCCTCTCCGCCAACGGTGTTGACATTGCATGCACTCAACCTGGTCTTCTTTTTTCTCCCCCCACCCTTTCTCTTCATCTTCTTGTGCATGTGTGCATTAGCATCATCAGGCGGAGGAGATTTGGCATCGGAGCACGAGGGAGCTGCAGGACACAAGGCCCCGGTGGTCCCAGGAACAGACACCGAGGGCACCAGTGATCCGGAGGGCGAGGGGAGCACCACGACGGGGACCGCTGGTGAGAGCAGCGAAAGCGACACGTCCTCGGATGGGAGCTCCCTAGGGGTGGCGGCAACATCCGTGCCCCCCGCCTCTACAGGTACAGCCGCCACCCAGCGCACCAGCCCCGCCCTCCCAGCAGCCCCTCAGTCTTCGCTCCGTGCCTGTTCGCCCAGGAAGGCGCGCGTCTCCTTCGCCCCAGGCTCCTCAGCCCCTGCCCCTGTTGCCCCTGCTGCCCTCAGTGCGGAGCTCATTGACCTGGTAAGGACGCACATTGTTGGGCAGACGACCCTTTTGAATGCCATCCAGGGTGTGCAAAGGGAGGTGCAACAGAGCAATGCGTACCTGGAGGGCATTTATTCGGGTCAGGCTGCCCATCAACGAGCGTTCACTGCTCTGGCCTCAGCACTGACGGCAGCCATTGTCCCTGTTTCCAGCCTCCCTCTTCTTACTGCCTCCAGCCTTTCTCTGTCTCCTGTTCCTCAGCCTATCCCATCCACACCATCAGACCAGCCTGCACACACCTCAACACCCAAGAGCAGCTCATCCAAACACAAGCACCACAGATCCCACAAACACTCACCCAAGCAACACCCAGATGGAGACATGCCAACAGCCACTGCCACCCCTGTGTCCCCCTCCTCCTCGTCTCCCTCCTCCCTCCCTGTGACGTCTACACTCACACCTGCATGCACCCCAACATCAGCCAGTGCTTCCATCACCACCTCACCCTCCAGGACAGTCCACACTCGTGCAGTCACCACCCCCACTGCCATTTACACGTCCCCTGTGTCCTCTCCCACTGTGTCTGTCACCCCCTCTTCCAAGACACACAAACGCAGGCAGACACCCACCCAACAGCCATCCACCTCACGACAGCCTACAGCACCAGCACCTTCACCCAATGACAGCACACCTGACTCTCCTACAACCACCTCCTCTACCTCCACTTCCATCTCCACTTCTCCTACCCTTTACCTTGGCCCTAAAAAACTTTTCCTGGCTAACCTTAACCTCTTTCCCCCCGATGAGCTCCCCCATCCATCTTCAAAGAGTCCCAAGAGCACCGCAGCCACCACCAGCCCAGCTTCGGGTGTCACTGTTGTGCCTGGGTTCTGGAGCCCACCCTTTGCCAGCAGTGACACATCGATCAGCAGCAAGGACACGTCCAGCCCCCCCCCCGGCAAGAGGACCCACAAAAACAAGGGCCGCCGTGCGAGGACCGACAGGGCTGCCCCCAAGGAGCAATGTGCGGCCACTTCACCACCCACACCATCTAGGGGAGGCAAGGGCCCGAGAGCCCCATCAAAGGAGCGGAAGGGCAGCAGGAGCGCGGAGAAGGTGGACCCCACATGCGACATCCCAGCTGGGAAGGAGGACACTAAGGAGGCCAGGAGTCCGTCCCCGAAGGGTCCAGAAACGTCACAGTCCGAGGGCGACTGAGCAGGGAGTCCAGGCCAGGTCTGGCTCCCTTGACCTGCTGGATGAGCACCGCTGAACAGGGCCCGCGGTGCAGAAGAGCACCGCTGAACAGGGCCCGCCGTGGAGATAGGCACCGCTGAACAGGGCCCCGCCGTGGAGAAGAGCACCGCTGAACAGGGCCCGCGGTGCAGAAGAGCACCGCTGAACAGGGCCCGCCGTGGAGATAGGCACCGCTGAACAGGGCCCCGCCGTGGAGAAGAGCACCGCTGAACAGGGCCCGCGGTGCAGAAGAGCACCGCTGAACAGGGCCCCGCCGTGGAGAAGAGCACTGCTGAACAGGGCCCGCGGTGCAGAAGAGCACTGCTGAACAGGGCCCGCCGTGGAGAAGAGCACCTCTGAACAGGGCCCGCGGTGCAGAAGAGCACCGCTGAACAGGGCCCGCGGTGCAGAAGAGCACCGCTGAACAGGGCCCGCCGTGGAGATAGGCACCGCTGAACAGGGCCCCGCCGTGGAGAAGAGCACCGCTGAACAGGGCCCGCGGTGCAGAAGAGCACCGCTGAACAGGGCCCGCGGTGCAGAAGAGCACCGCTGAACAGGGCCCCGCCGTGGAGAAGAGCACCGCTGAACAGGGCCCTCGGTGCAGAAGAGCACCGCTGAACAGGGCCCCGCCGTGGAGATAGGCACCGCTGAACAGGGCCCGCCGTGGAGATAGGCACCGCTGAACAGGGCCCCGCCGTGGAGAAGAGCACCGCTGAACAGGGCCCGCGGTGCAGAAGAGCACCGCTGAACAAGGCCCCGCCGTCTCAAGCACCGCTCCGCTGGGCACCGCCGTCTCAAGCACCGCTCCGCTGGGCCCTTCCTCTCAAGCATCGCTCCGCTGGGCACCGCCGTCTCAAGCACCGCTCCGCTGGGCCCTTCCTCTCAAGCACCGCTCCGCTGGGCCCTTCCTCTCAAGCACCGCTCCGCTGGGCCCTTCCTCTCAAGCACCGCTCCGCTGGGCACCGCCGTCTCAAGCACCGCTCCGCTGGGCACCGCCGTCTCAAGCACCGCTCCGCTGGGCCCTTCCTCTCAAGCACCGCTCCGCTGGGCACCGCCGTCTCAAGCACCGCTCCGCTGGGCCCTTCCTCTGAAGCACCGCTCCGCTGGGCCCTTCCTCTCAAGCACCGCTCCGCTGGGCCCTTCCTCTCAAGCATCGCTCCGCTGGGCCCTTCCTCTCAAGCACCGCTCCACTGGGCACCGCCGTCTCAAGCACCGCTCCGCTGGGCACCGGCGTCTCAAGCACCGCTCCGCTGGGCACCGGCGTCTCAAGCACCGCTCCGCTGGGCCCTTCCTCTCAAGCACCGCTCCGCTGGGCACCGCCGTCTCAAGCACCGCTCCGCTGGGCCCTTCCTCTGAAGCACCGCTCCGCTGGGCCCTTCCTCTCAAGCACCGCTCCGCTGGGCCCTTCCTCTCAAGCACCGCTCCGCTGGGCACCGCCGTCTCAAGCACCGTTTATGGTTCACTGTGCCCACCATGCCTCCTCCTTGACCAGTGGAGACTGTCATCCACCTGATGGACGGTGGCTTTGCACTCCCCAGGATGGTCCTGTGGGCAGCCCACCCACTGTAGAGACATTTAGAGACTGTGGCTTTGCACTCCCCAGGATGGTCCAGTGGGCAGCCCACCCACTGTAGAGACATTGAGAGACTGTGGCTTTGCACTCCCCAGGATGGTCCAGTGGGCAGCCCACCCACTGTAGAGACATTGAGAGACTGTGGCTTTGCACTCCCCAGGATGGTCCAGTGGGCATGGTGGCTCCTCGTGGATCTGGCGTCGTGGACTCATGTGGCTGTGGTGCCCCCCCTTCCCTTCCCCCTGAGGTGCCTGTAGTTTTTACATCTGATGCCCCTGCAGTGTTCTCTCCAAAGGACTCAGGTCTCCTGTGTGGGCTTTGCCCTTATTTCTCAAGACTTTGGCCCACGGACATGCTGAATTCGTAGGATGTGCAGGACTTGGTACTTCAGTTATACACTGATGTGTATGTCATTAGTTTTGTTGTGAATATCTTTCATGGTTGTACGATAATTTTCTGGAGCTTTTTGGTACATAAATATTTATTCCAAATATGATTATGTCCTAGCATTTTTCAGGGGTGTTTGGGTGGTGTCACTGTGACTTGGTGCTCTGCATTGGTGAGTACATAGTTGGGTGGGGGGGGGGTTCGTATATGTGTGTGCCCGTAACCTTTCGTCCTCCCCCTCCCGTGTGTCGTAGGTGCAGTACTCACCGTTGTCGTCTGCGCCGGACTTCGTACTCGTGGTAGATGAGAAGGTAGACGAGAGCAGGTAGGATGTTTAATTCGGGTTCCATGCTGTCCTCCTTCCTCCTGGAGTGCGTAGTGGTGAGTGTTTTCCCGTCCGTAGTCTGTTTCCGCCGTGTTTTTATCGGCGGTGCTCCCGCCCCGGAAAAGGTGGCGTATTGGTGAGTTGTAATAGTGTGGGCGGTACATTGTCTGCCGCCTGTCTGTTGGCGGTGACCGCCGCGCTGTTTGTTTGTACCGCCGTGGCGGTCGGAGTGTTAAGGTGGCTGTCTGTGTTGGCGGTTCCCGCCAGGCTCAGAATCCCATTTTTTTTACCGCCAGCCTGTTGGCGGGTTGGCTGCCGCTTTAAAACCGACCGCCAGGGTTAGAATCACCCCCTGACTGTCCAGGGGTGTGGGATGGGCCAGGGATTTCTTCTGTGTCCAGACATCCCTCTGCACTCTCCTGAGTGGGGTCTTCATCTTCAGGTGGAGGACTGGCACTCCTTGACATCTCTGTCAGGGTGGCATAGGTGGTGGTGCCTGTGTGTGAGAGAATAGAGATGTGGGTGTCCTGCCCTTTTTAATTGAGCACTGGTCAACAGTAATTGGTAGTTGAAGTCCTATGTAGTGGCATGCAGGGTCCCTTCGTGTTCATTTTGATGCATTTATTGAAGGGGTGTACATTGTGGGTGTTGTAGAGCTCCTGAGATTACATGCATGGGTTGGTAACTGTGAACAAGGGGCTGGATGGTGATTTGTATAGGGGATTGTGGCCATGCAGGTGACTTTGATATGAGTGTGTGGGTGTTGTAGGCTGACTAGGGGATGGGGGCATGGTGGTAGTGAGAGGGATGGGGTGATACATGCATTACAGGTGTGGTGACTGTTAAGATATTATAGTTGAGTTACCCAAGTCCAGTCCTCCAGTGAGTCCAGTGAGGCCTTCTGGGTGCAGGATAGCCAGGACCTTCTCCTCCCAGTCGGTGTATTTGGGGGGAGGAGGCGGGGGATCACCACCAGTCTTCTGTATGGTGCTGTTGTGCCTGGATGCCATGTGTCGGAGGCTGGGCTGGCTTATAGTGGGTACCAGATGGTTCTTACACCTTGTGCCAGATCCAGTTGTCCCTTATTAGTAGATTAGTAGTGATATAGCTGCTTAGGCTGATAGAGATAGCTATAGCAGAGCAGCTTAGGCTGAACTAGGAGACATGCAAAGCTCCTACTATACCACTTATATCATATAGGACTATATCATAAGAATCACAATACTCAGACTTACTAAAACTAAAGGTACTTTATTTTAGTGACAAGGTGCCAAAAATATCTCAGAGGATATACTCCCATAGGAGGTAAGTAAAATACACAAAATATACACACAAACCAAAATCAGGTATGTAAACAATTAGAAAAGTAGTGCACACACTGTAGAATATAATAGGATGTAAGAACCCTATGGGCTGCAGCATTTCTTTTGCCACCCATAAGGAGCTCAGACCAATATTACACAGGACTGCCACTGCAGCCTGAGTGAAATAAAGTCCACGTTATTTCACTGCCATTTTACACTGCACTTAAGTAACTTATAAGTCACCTATATGTATAACCCTCACATAGTGAAGGGTTGGTGCAAAGTTAATAAGTGTGAGAGCACCCTGGCACTAGCCAAGGTGCCCCCACATTGTTCAGGGCAATTTCCTCGGACTTTGTGAGTGCGGGGACACCATTATACGTGTGCACTACATATAGATTAATACCTACATGTAGCTTCACAATGGTAACTCTGAATATGGGCATGTAACATGTCTAAGATCGTGGAATTGTCCCCCCATGCCAAATCTGGCATTGAGGTCCCAATCCCATGCATCCTTGGGGCTCCAGCATGGACCCCGGGAACTGCCAAACTAGCTCTCTGGGGTTTTCACTGCAGCTACCGCTGCTGCCAACCCACAGGCAGGTTTCTGCCCTCCTTGGGTCTGGGCAGCTCAGTCCCAGGAAGGCAGAACAAAGGATTTCCTCTGAGAGAGGGTGTTACACCCTCTCCCTTTGGAAATAGGTGTTAAGGGCTGGGGAGAAGTAGCCTCCCCTAACCTCTGAAAATGCTTTGAAGGGCACAGATGGTGCCCTCCTTGCATAAACCAGTCTACACTGGTTCAGGGATCCCCCAGCCCCTGCTCTGGTGTGAAACTGGACAAAGGAAAGGGGAGTGACTACTCCCCTGTCCATCACCACCCCAGGAGTGGTGCCCAGAGCTCCTCCAGTGTGTCCCAGACCTCTGCCATCTTGAATGCAGAGGTGTGAGGGCACAATGGAGGCCTCTGAGTGGCCAGTGTCAGCAGGTGATGTCAGAGACCCCTCCTGATAGGTGCTTACCTGGTTAGGTAGCCAATCCTCCTCCCAGGGCTATTTAGAGTCTCTCCCGTGAGTTTCTCGTCAGATAACAAATGCAAGAGCTCACCAGAGTTCCTCTGCATCTCCCTCTTCGACTTCTGCCAAGGATCGACCGCTGACTGCTCCAGGACGCCTGCAAAACTGCAACAAAGTAGCAAGACAACTACTAGCAACATTGTAGCGCCTAATCCTGCCGGCTTTTTCGACTGTTTCCTGGTGGTGCATGCTCTGAGGGCTGCCTGCATTCACCCTGCACTGGAAGCCAAGAAGAAATCTCCTGTGGGTCGACGGACTCTTCCCCCTGCTAACGCAGCACCAAACTTCTGCATCACCGGTCCTCTGGGTCCCCTCTCATCTCAACGAGCGTGGTCCCTGGAACACAGGAGCTGGATCCAAGTGATCCCGACAGTCCAGTGGCCCTTCTGTCCAAATTTGGTGGAGGTAGTCCTTGCCTCCCCATCCCAGACAGTAATCCTGTGTACTATGTGATCCGCAGCTTCTAGGGCTTCTGTGCACTTCTGCAAGGAATCCTTTGTGCACAGCATAGCCCATGTCCCCAGCACTCCGTCCTGCATTGCTCAACTCGCTGAGTTGACCACCGACTTTGTGGGATCCTCCTTTGTAGTGTTGAGATGACCGTCATGCTCAGATTTCTCGAATGCCTGTTCAAGTGCTTCTGCGGGTGCTGCCTGCTTCTGCGTGGGCTCTCTGTGCTGCTGAGCGCCCCCTTTGTCTCCCTCTCCAAGGGGAAACCTCCTGGTCCTTCCTGGGCCCGGGCAGCACCCATTTATTTCAACCGCGACCTTTGCTGCTAGCAAGGCTTGTTTGCAGTCTTTCTGCGTGGAAACAACTCTGCATTCTCCAGCACACCGTGGGACATCTTCTATGTAAAGGAGAAGTTCCTGGCATCTTCCGTTGTTGCAGAATCTTCAGCTTCTTATTGTCCAATGGAAACACTCAAGCCCTCATAAAATTGAGTCAATACATATCAAAATCAAAACCAGAAAGTCCATTAGTCCATTTGAGAAAGTCTTCTTCTTCTTTAATCTTTCGTTTTAGCAACCACAGCCAAGCCAACACGTGTTTCGTCAGGGTACATATCTCCCCATAGACTTCATCAAGGCTTCTCTTAGCTGATATGATAGGTTTCGTTTTTGTATTTTAAGTTGTAACTTAGATTGAGTTATACTAGAATGTTGCAATTTAATGTTGTGTGTTCTATATGTAAATGTCTCCTTCTTTCTTCTCAAGTTTAAAGTGTCATATGCCCCATCGCGCCGTCCTCGTTATATGTAAAGTCAACAGTAGCATAATATCGGGGCCTGTGACTTCCACCTGGAGGCAGCCCTTTTGCACCTTCATCCGGGGTTTAGTAGGCTCCTGCCCCCCCTGGACACTTGCGTGACTCTTGGACTTGGTCCCCTTCCTTTACAGGCCCTCAGGTCCAGAAATCCATCTTCAGTGCTTTGCAGTCAGTTGTTGCCTTTGCAGAATCCCAGATCACGACTTTAGTGTGTTTCTGGGGAAGTAGGGTCACTTTACTCCTACTTTTCAGGGTCTTGGGGTGGGGTATCTTGGACACCCTTAGTGTTTTTTACACTCCCAGCAACCCTCTACACACTAAACTAGGCCTGGGGTCCATTCGTGGTTCGCATTCCACTTTTGGAATATATGGTTTGTGTTGCCCCTAGGCCTATTGCATCCTATTGTATTCTACAGTGTTTGCGCGACTTTTTTTTAACTGTTTACTTACCTGATTTTGGTTTGTGTGTATATTTTGTGTATTTTACTTACCTCCTAAGGGAGTATATCCTCTGAGATATTTTTGGCACATTGTCACTAAAATAAAGTACCTTTATTTTTAGTAAGTCTGAGTATTGTGATTCTAATGATATAGTACTACATGATATAAGTGGTATAGTAAGAGCTTTGCATGTCTCCTAGTTCAGCCTAGGCTGCTCTGCTATAGCTACCTCTATCAGCCTAAGCTGCTAGAACACTATTAATCTACTAATAGGGGACAACTGGACCTGGCACAAGGTGTAAGTACCATCTGGTACCCACTATAAGCCAGGCCAGCCTCCTACACCATGGAACGCACCTTCCCGTGCAGGTCATTCCATCTCTTCCTGATATCATCCCTTGTGCGTGGATGGTTTCCCACGGCATTGACCTTGGTGACTATCCTCTATCATAGCTCCATCTTCCTGGCCAAGGGTGTCTGCTGCACCTGTGCCCCGAATAGGTGTGGCTCGACCCTGAGTATTTCGTCCACCATGGTCCTTAGCTCCCTGTCTATGAAGCGGGGGTGCTTAGGGGTGCCATGGTGTGTGTTGTGGGTGTTTTGTTGTAGGTGTATTGGTGAGGGTGCTGTTGTGTGGTTGGGTGTGTGGCTTGTGATGGTAAGTGTGCAATGTATGAGTTTTGGTTGTGTTTTTGTGTGTGTGACTTGTGTGATGGTTAGTTTGGTGTATGTGTGTTGTGGTTTCAATATCTGTCGTGCTATTGGTGTTGCAAAGGATTGTGGGGTGTGTATGTGTGTGTTTTAAAGTGTTGTGGATATGTGTCAGGTGTGTGCTTTTCAAACTTGCCAATGTGTGCATTTGTTGTTGGCGGGTCCCATTGCTGGCTGTGGCGGTCGGTACCGCCAATGGTGGTTCCACATTCACTGTCCACAGAGCTGATTTGTGCATCATTATTTGGTGGGCGGGGGATTTGTCTGCATGGCAGTGGGGGGGTGAGGTGTACTGCCTTTACGCCGTCATTGCGGTGGGTGGAGGTTGCAAGATTTTTGGAGGTTTGTCTTTTAGGCATCCTTATACGGCGGCATTCAGTTCACCACCACTGGCAGTGTTTTGTTCACCATCAGCACGGCGGTCGGTGGTGATTGCCGCCAAGTTCATAATGAGGGCCATAATGTTCAATAAAATTTAGAACTGATCCATAAGAGTCATAGCCAAACCTAGGTGTATCTTTCATCCAGAGAAGCATATAAAAGTGTGGTAGTCCTCTTGCTTAATAATCTTTTCACCAAAAGTAATTAAGTATTTTTCCAAAGGAATTTTGTTTGTTGGTGAAGTAATGAAGCATTGTTTGAAATTTGTGTTGAAAATATCTGCAAACATTGGCAGGATACAAAGAATATAATCCTGCAGATTTTTTTGCAGTTAATTTCTAGAATATTAGCATTTGCTTGGAGAAAAAATTGATACAAATCATCCAATCCACACGCAGCACAGATTAAAGTAATAAAGCAAGTAGCTGGTCCTAAATTTCTGAGCATTCCTTTCAATTCTCCATTCCTTCAAAACCAATATTCATGTGTCCCTTCTTGGCATGTGTTAGAAATTGCGATCCTCAGATGTCAAAGGTATGCACCCTGCATTGATTTTTCCAGCACAGCAAAGGTGATGCATTGATTCTTTCCTCGCAGGCAATGTGGTGTGTCAATTTCAGAGTGCGCAGCCTTGGCTCCTTACTGGGGTGCAAGGATAATTTGGCACCCAGGAACGATGCATTGTAAATTCAGAACATGCTGTGAGGATGAAGTAGGAACTGCATCGATTTGGTAGGTGGTGTGGCAATTTTACAACCACGAGATGGAGCTGCGGCAATTTTTCAGGCGATGCATGGATTTTTACAGGTGTTGTGCCGATTTTAAAGCACAGTGGACTTTCTCTCTCTTTGTGAAGACTTTGATGGCCCTGAGACTTCTTAACAATCAATCAATCAATCAATAATTTGTTAAGCACGCTACTCACCCGGTAGGGTCTCAAGGCCACAAGCTCAGTCCAAGCCCTTGGAGGTCACTTGTAGGGGAAGACAAAGGCCATCAATATGACATTGGCGGCAAATGCCGCTTACCGCCACGGTGACGGGCGCCAAGATACCGCTGCAGTGGCGAATATCTGTTTGCCATATTATGACACACACACCAATCGGACAGAATACAACTACATACACAAATGCGCCAGCCCAAAGGTCAGTGCAAAAGTTGCGGTCCCAACACCCATACCGTTGCGCCAACAAAATAACGGCTATCACATTATGACCCAAGAATCACCACTGTGGGCATTCAACAGTGGTAAACATTGGTGGTACAATGGCGCTCAGAATGGACACCCTCATACACAGAAACACTACATTGGCCAATGCGAAAAACACACACCTGACACTCATACACACACCACACCCACACCACTATAAAACACCCACCCACATTACCCACAACCCTTTACGAATACAAATCATTGCCACCAAACTGACACCAAGACCACTGCGATAACTAGAGACACACCACTTACACCCATACATCCCTCACGCACCTACAGAAAACAACCCACCACATTACTCAACACAATCTCACCAAAACACACCACACAACACCCATGTCCCCACAACGGCACCCCCGTTTCACTGATGAGGAGTTAAGGGTCATGGCGGAGGAAATTGTCAGGGTAGAGCCACAGCTCTTTGGAGCACAGGTACAGCAGATATTCACTGCAAAGAAGATGGAGCTATGGCAGAGAATCATGGACAAGGTGAATACCGTGGGACAGCACCCAAGAACAAAGGACGACTTCAGGAAGAGGTGGAACAACCTACGGGGGAAGGTACGTTCCATAGCAGCAATGCACCAGCTCACCATACAGAGGACTGACAGTGGACCCCCACCTCCTTCCCCTCAGCTCGCAGCATGGGAGGAGCAAGTCTTGGCAATACTGCATCCTGGGGACTCACTGGAGTAGCCAGAGGACTGTACACTGGCAAGTCAACATTTTCCACTTATTACCTCCCATACCTGCATGCCATCTCACACCCTCACCCTCACTCCCATCACTCCACCCCATCCCACATACTGCACCTACACATATGACTAACCCAAATGCCAAGCTCTGCATGCTATAACAATGCATGGACAGCCCTCCCAGCCCTGCATGGACACCCATCACCAAAGCATGCACAGTATAGGGAAACTAACAATCCCACAATACATCACCATACACAAGCAAAAGGTGGCAGGGCAACACCAACGATAGCAGGGAAGCCAGGGATGTAGAATACGTCACGCACATAAAGCATAATACATCACTTATATCCCCACAGGTACCCCAGCCAATGTCAGCGGAGAGGAGGTGTCACGACTATCCAGTCCCCCAACAGAAGATGCCCCCAGTTATGACAGTAACTCTGGACTTCTGGATCTGGATGACCTACCTGGCCTATCAGGGAGCACTGGGCAGCCGGTCACCCAAGCCCACTCACAGACCACCACAGAGCCCCCCCTTAGTATCCAACACCACAGCACCCACCCAGCATACCCATACCCCTGTCCCCTGGAAACGTCAATCAGCAGTGTGCCCACCTGTACAAGGACCCCAGGCTGCAACTCGCCCCCAAGGCAATCAGGGACCTGGAGTCATTGACAGTGCATCAAAAAATCAATAGGGATTAGGAGGAATTAAAGGTCCAGTGCATACCCTCCGATAACTGTTACTAATAATGAAATACACTGTTCCTAAGAGACACGAAAAACAAACAACTAAACAGGGAGAGTGTTAGGAGATCCTACTCAATAGGGAGTCCTATTTAATAGGAGCAAGAAGCCTCACACACCCAAATGGGTGTCATGCTTCATCATCGGACCAGCTCCTCGTCAGACCGGCGCTGCAATGTCTGACGGGCACCACCCTTTCGGGGGGCTCTTTGCCGGAGATCTTTTTTGATGATTCGACATACAAGCTACAGAATTGAAACATAAATTACATGATCGCCACTATCCATCTAGAGTGGTCGATACTGCCTACAAAAGAGCCAAACATAGTATTAGGGACCTATTACTACAGACGATACCCAGACGTACAGATAATAAATTAACATGCGTCACGACGTTTACACCTCTGTCTAACTCAGTCAAGAAAATTATCAACAAAAGATGGGAGATCCTCCGGAGCGGGGGTGAGAATATTCCCAAACCTCTCTTTGCCTTTAGAAGGACCACCAATTTGAGAGACATGTTGATTCATACAAGACCCAGACCCAGAGAGACGTCAAACAGACAAGGGACCCTATGGGAGTTACCACCAGTCAAGGGCCATTTCCCGTGTGGGAACTGTAATGTATGCTCCTTGACAAAACGACTTGACTCTTTGGAGTTAGACCCGATTGGGCACTGGCGATTGCTTAAACATACTAATTGAAATACCCGCAATAACTCCCTATTGAGTAGGATCTCCTAACACTCTCCCTGTTTAGTCATTGACAGTGCACACACCGTTCAGGGGACAGAGGCACAGGCCAACATGAACACTGGGAGGACTCCTGTGCGCCAAGGGGAGGACAGGACCAGGGAACCGACTCTCCAGGAGACACTCCCCAAGAACATAACTTGACTACTAGTATTTTCTGTATTGAAAATGTGTATTTATGGAAACAGTCACATCCATTGCAAATTAACTGTACACTGTGAGAGCATAGAAATAATTATCTGTAGTCAGCACATCAGTACACAGTTCTTATATCACCAACATCTGTAAAATGACAAACCATAGGTGACAGTAAGTTGAGATAAAAAGGAAGTTAATGCCATCATGCTACAGCCACATTCCATCATGCTACAGCCACACAGAATACACCAATAGTCATAGAAATGTGCAATTGTGCTGTCTCACCTGTGTGTCATTGGAAGTGCTGACGGATAACTGATGTTCTGTTGTCCTCAACCTCATCCTCTCAATACTCACTGTCCTCAGATTCTACTACTGCCGCAGGGTCATAGCCAGTCTATTCCTCCTGCAGAAAAGGTACATGGCGTCTGAGGGCCAGGTTGTGTAACCTGCAGCATGCCACTACTCTCTGGCAGACCTTCTCAGGTGAGAAGCACAGGGATCCACCTGTCAAATGGAGGCACCTGATCCTGGCCTTCAGGAGGCCAAAGCTCCTCTCGAAGATCCATCTGGTTTGCCCATGTGCCTCATTTTAACATTCCTCAGCCCTGTCCTGGCATTCCTCACAGGGGTTAGCAGCCACGATAGGTTTGGGTAGCCCGAGTCACCTGCAAGTATTGAGTGAGCACATTTAGCCTCACACAATCCTAAGGGGTTAATAGCAGAAGACATACACTAACATACAGTGGGTGGGGACCAAGGCTCACCAATTAGCCACACCCTGTGCCTCTGTAGTTGGGCCATCACATTTGGGATACTGCTATTTCTCAGAACAAAGGCATCATGCACCGACCCAGGATACTTAGCATTGACGTGGAAGATGTAGTGGTCTGCCAGGCACACCATCTGCACATTCAGTGAGTGGAAACTCTTCTGATTCCTGTACACCTGTTCATTCTGGCGGGGGGCAAACGCAATATGTGTACCGTCAATCGCCCCAATAATATTGGGGATATGTCCTATTGCATAGAATCCGGCCTTCACAGTGGCCAATTCTTCCACCTGGGGGAAAGAAATGTAGCTGCACATGTGTTTTACCAGGGCAGACAACACTCTTGCCAGCACGATTGAGAATATTGGCTGTGACTTTCCTGCTGCCAAGCCCACTGTCACTTGGAAGCAACCAGTTGCCAAGAAATGGAGCACGCATAGCACTTGCACAAGAGGGGTGATTCCAGTTGGATGACGGATAGATGAGATCAGGTCTGGCTCCAATTGGGCACAAAACTCTGTGAATGTGGCCCTGTCCAGTCTATAGGTGAGGATAATGTGCCTGTCCTCCAGTGTAGCCAAGTCCACCAGGGGTCTGTACACAGGAGTATGGGCCAGATGTAGGTAGCTAAAAAATTGCGAGTCGGAAATTGCGAGTCGTTGCGACTCGCAATTTCCGACTCGCAAAATGGTATCCAACAAGAAAAAGCGACTTCATTTTGCGACTCGCAAATGAAGTCGCACCGCAGATTGCGAGTCTGCTGTTTGCGAGGTCGCTTTTTGAGACCTCGCTAAAAACGGACTCGCAAATTGCGAGTGGGTGTCGCAAATTGCGACTGTGCCGCAAATTGCATGCAGGTGCAGCATAACAGTTTGAAAAACACTTCCTGGCTCTTGATGATGACATCACAGCCAGGAAGTTAACAAATACACCTGGGAGGAGAGAGGACCACACCCTTTTCTAACTGCTGAGCAACCACCTGGAGGAACAGCAGCAAGAATGGAAGACTCTGGCAGTGCAGGCAGGAAGAGAAAACTGAAGTTTTCTGAAAAGGAACTTGAGGTGCTGACAGAGGAATGCTGCCAGCACCATGACCAGCTTTTCGGAAGGGCTGCCCTGAGTGTTCCAGACACGGAAAAAAGGAGGATCTGGAATGACATCCAGGAGAGGGTCAACGCCATAGGGGTGAGCCACAGGAGTATAGAAGAGATAAAAAAGAGGTTGTATGTGCTCCAGGACCAAGGAGAGGGTGGCAGAGTGCCTCCGGGAGATGAGGGGCACAGGAGGAGGCCCATCCACCATCCCACCACCCACACCCATGGAAGAACTGGTGGAACAGACCCTTGAGCCTGAGGCAGTGGCAGGAATGGGAGTACTGGACACGTCAGCGCCAGGGACATCTACAAGTGAGTACCATGAAACATCCATGTACACCCATAACTGCCATACCCCCACCCACCCAGTACACAGCAGCATGCACAACCAAACTAGCTCCATTCCAGACTTGCAACCACCAGAATGGTGCATTATGGGCAATGTAGTTCAGTAGTCAGCTGATAGGCAACAGTTTATTAGGAGGCATACAACAGATGTTAGATACTGACAGTGTGTTCCCTATGTCCCACAGGTCTCTCACAAGACCCCCCCACCAGCCAGTCCATCCAGGGTGCAGAGAGCAGCCAACAGGCAGCACAGGAGTCCGAAGGAGCCACTACAGGGCCCAGCACCACACCACCACAGTTCCCTGCAGCGGAACCAATGGACATGGTGGATATAGACACAGCACCTGGTCCCAGCCACAGTGTCAGCCAGCAGGACCCTGAAGCACCACCGCGACGCAGACTCCATGTCCCAGCAGTGTCCCAGGAGGATGTAGGTGACTCATCTATGTCCGCAGCGGAGGCAGCACTCATATCTGGTCAGCGCCTGCAAACAAGGCAGATGAGAGTCATATCTGGGGCAATGCGACGTATGGAGCATAATTTCACCACTGGGCTGGCACAGGTGAACACACAGTTCACACGGCTGAACGATAATGTTGCAGACCTTGCACTCTCCATACGTCAACTGGTCACAGAACTAGTGTCTGAGAGACAGAGTGCAAGGCACCGTAAGCAGCAACTGGTAAACAGACTGGACCGCATGGCTGCATCCATCGTCTGCCTCGCTGTCAACACCACAGGGCTGTCACGCCGTACAGTTAGTTTGCAGGTGGACTTGGGCCACTTTGCAGGGGATGTGGCTCGGGGACTGGGTCGCATCAGCCACGCTGTGGACATGCTGGAGGCTAGACAGGTGGCTAGGGGCACGGCAGAGACACCTCAGGATAGTGAGGAAGGGTCCACCGTCAGCAGCGCATCTGCCACGGACACACATGTCTTGAGGAGTGGCAGTGCACATCAGGGGTCTGCTGACACACCAAGCACTAGCCATGCTGGGCGTCCCAGGCAGCGGTGTTGAGCCCATGCACTGCAGGACACATGAGGCACATGAAGTGAATGTGTCCTCATTGCAGGTGGACATTTACAGCCCCTTCACAAAAGTTCAGTTCTTCACTTATTAGGTTCACTTAATAAAAGTTCTTGTTTGTTCCACTTCACAACTGTGCTCTTTGTGTGTGACATTAGTGTGTGTGGTGACAGTTACCACGTACCTTCCAAAGTATTGGTTTGCAATGTGGTCCCGTCTCTGTCTGCCTTGATTTGCAATGCTTCTATCCCCATGATGGCGATGTGGTAGCTCTTGCTCGTCATCCTCGGAATCTGGGTCTTCAGCGGTGAGGTGTAGCCCACGTCTGGTGGCAATGTTGTGTAGCAATAGCGCATGCGCCAACTATCTTGAATGCTGTTATTGGGGCATACTGGAGCGCACCTCCACTTCTGTGGAGGCATCGGAATCTTGCCTTTAACAGTCCAAAGGTCCTCTCTATGATATTTCTGGTCCTCCTATGTGCACTGTTATATCGCCTCTCATTCTCATTGCTGGGTGTTAGGTACGGGGTAAGTATCCATGGTCGTAGCGCATATGCACTGTCACCTGTTTGGCAAAAATGGACAATGTTAGCAGGGCAAGGTTGGTTCCTACTGTGACCTGTGTGTATGTCTTCAGGGTGTCTGCATCAATACCTAAGAGATATCCGTCTCCAAACTCCCCACGTTCTAGGCGTTGGTGTATCCCACTGTGCCTGAAAATGTACGAGTCATGTGTACTCCCTGGAAATTTGGCTACCATGTCAGTGATGACATAATGGACATCACATACCACCTGGATGTTCAGTGAGTGGGTACACTTCCGGTTGCGGAACAGATATTCCAGATTTGCAGGAGGGCATATTTGTATATGTGTCCCGTCTACACACCCTATCACATGAGGGAAGTTGGCAATCCTGTAGAATTCCAACTTGGTGCTGTTGATTTCTGCCTCATTCCTGGGTAGGTATATGTATCTGGACATGTGTATGAGTATGGCATCTAAGAAACATCTGAAGAACCGTGAGAGTGCACTTTGGGATACCCCACCTGCCACAGCAATGACCCCCTGATAGCTACCCGAGGCCAAGAGGTGCAGTGAGCATAGCACTTGCACATGTGTGGGGATGGCGCTGCCGCGCACAGTCTGGCGTTGCAGCTGCGGATTGAGTAGATCTATTAATTCTAATATTGCTGCACTGCTGAGTCTGTATTTATCATATATGTCCTCCTCTGTTTGTTGGAAAAGTGTCTGCCTGGTTCTGTATATCCTCTCCTGTCTCTGGCTCCTCCTCCTCCTCTGCTGTGCGGTGTGGACTCTCCTCCTTCTTGCTATCACATATATCTCCGCCATCTTGAGTAACCCAGATGCCTTCTGGGTCTCCTTTTATACTTTGGTTCTGGTTACCACCTGCTCTGAGTTAGTGGTAAATTGGGTGTGCAAAATGGGCTTTTTGCGACTAGTCACAATTTGCGAGTGGCTTTTTCATATGGTTTGCGACTCGCAAATTGCTATTTGTGAGTCGCACAATGGGGTCGCAGAATTTGCGAGTCGGTAATGGCCCGTGTCGCAATTTGCGATTTGGAAATGGGGTTCTTGCATCCCATTTCTGATTTTGCGGGGTCGCAAATTGCGATTTGGGCCATTTCCGAGTCGCAAATTTTTACTACATCTGGCCCTATGTCTCCACCTCCTATTCATCCGCAGCTGTAGGGTTTTAAGGGACACAACAGTGAGTAGGCTGTCACAATTGGAACAATGGAACCACAACTGCAGTCTACATGGTGCACTTATGTAATGGGACAGTGTTAATGGCAAGGTATGTGCCAATCTAATCTGTGACGCAGTTAATGTCGATATGACTGTTTTCCCCCCTGAAATGGCGACCGCCTGTCCTGTATGTAGGGACAGGTGGAAGTGAGGTAATTCCGCTGACGTTAGGCATTGTATCGGAAGGCGGACTTGCACCGCAGTGCAACTCCTCATTGGATAATATGGGGATCAATGGAGTACAGTGGCCAATGGGGATCTGCGCCGGCGGTGACGGTGTACACCTCCGCCAACTGACCGCCATTTTCTATCTGATTCCTCACTTGTTTCCTGACCTTCAACAGGAGAACATCTCCACGGCATGTGCTGCTATGACCTGTTTGTGGAATCTACCATGGCCCATGTGATTGGGTAAAAGGCCCCTGCCTTCACTTCGGAGGAGTTGAAGAGACTGGTGGATGGGGTCCTATCCCAGTACGGACTGCTGTATGGGCCTCCAGACCAACAGGTGAGTACACTGTGGGCACAATGCATGTGGCAGGAATGCATGGAGTGGTGTGTGTGAAGGCAAGCATCGTATAAAGGGGGTGGTGGGGGAATGTCTTGTGGCAGTGTACATGGTGTGCGCTGGGCGATGTGTCTGCCACTAGTGATGGAAACGAGTATGGTGGGCCATTTGTGTGACAGGCTGGACTGTTTGTTTAATGGTGTTCTCCATTCTCCTGTCAGAAGAAGGGAATATGGTGTGCCATCGCCACGGACGTGCGGACCCTGGGGCCTATGGCAGGCGGAGCACCCACTGTCGGAAAACGGTGGGAGGACCTGAGACGCTGGCCATGGAAGACCACGGAGGCCGAGCTGGGGATGCCCTCCCAACAAGGAAGGGGTGTCTATCGGAAACTGACCCCCCTGATGGGCCGCATACCGGCGGTAGCCTAGCCTGAGCTGGATGGGCGCTTGAGGGAATCACAGCAGCCACAAGAGGGTGAGGACCGTGGGTATCATTACATATTTTGGCACGTGGGGTGGTATCCGGGTGGTGGTATATCCTTTGTCTCCCCCCTTTTTTGTTTTGTCATCCTGTCCTTGTGGCGATTAGCATCATCTGGTGGAGGAGCAGAGGCACCTGCGACAGAGGGAGCTGCATCCCACAGGACCCAGGAGGCAGAGTCCACCAACCCTGAAGGCACCAGTAGGACAGAGGGCAAGGGGAGCACCACAGCGGGACTGGAGGGGACAGTTTGGACACAGATACCTCCTCCGATGGAAGCTCTCTGGTGGTTGTGGACACTTCTGTGACCACCCCAGCTACAGGTACATCCGTCACCCCCTGTACCAGCACTGCTCTCCCAGCATCCCCTCATCGAGTTGCCCGTGCCCGCTCACCCAGGAGGGTGGGCATCTCCTTCACCCCAGGCTCCTCAGGCCCTGCCCCAGTGAGCCCTGCTACCCTGAGTGAGGTGGCTATTGACCTCCTGACATCCATCTCTGTAGAGCAATCAACCATTTTGAATGCCATCCAGGGGCTGGCATCCCAGATGCAGCAATGCAATGCATTCCTGGAGGGCCTTCATGGTGGGTTGGCGGCCCAACACAGATCGATTCCGGCTCTGGCCTCCTCTCTGATGGCAGCCATTGTCCCTGTTTCTACTGTCCCCCCTCCAACTACCACTACCCAGTCCCATTCTCCTCACCCCAACCCATCCCAGGCACACATACAGATGAGCATGCACACAAGACAACACCCAAGAGTGGCACAGGCAAACACAAGCACCACACTTCATCACACTAGCACTCACGCAAACACCATACAGTTGCAGACACGACAACATCCACTGTCTCCACTGTCTCCCCCTCCTCCTCCACCTCCCTCCCAGTTATGTCCACACTCACACCTGCATACACTACATCAACATCCACCACCAGCATCACCACAGCAAGCAGCACACCCATCTCACTAGCAGACACCTCCACAACAGCCATGCCCATGTCCCCTCTGTCCTCTCCCACCCTGTCTGTCCCCCTCCAAAGGACACAAACGCAAGCACTCACACACCCAACAGCCATCCACCTCACATCAGCATATAGCTCAGGCACCTGCACCCAAATCCAGCAGACATAAACCTCCTACAACCACTCCCTCTACCTCCACTCCCATCACTCCTCCCTCCGCCCACCCCACCGTCCCTAAAAAGCTTTTCCTTGCCCAACTTGACCCCTTCCCTCCCCTCCGTCCTGCACGTAAGATCAGGGTACCAAAGACCCAGCCAAGCAGCTCAGCCAAACAGTCCATGGGGACAGTGGTGGCACCACCTACTCGTGGTGGTAAGGATACCACACCTCCAGGCAAGAAGGGGAAGGAGCCTGCACCTCCAGACAAGAAGGGGAAGGAGCCTGCACCTCTAGGCAGGAAGGGGATGGAGCCTGCACTTGCAGGCAGGAAGGGGAAGGAGCCTGCATCTCCAGGCAAGAAGGTAAAGGAGCCTGCACCTCTATGTAAGAAGGGGAAGGAGCCTGCACCTCCAGGCAAGAAGGGTAAGGAGCCTGCACCTCCATCCAAGAAGGGGACGAAGCCATCCACCCCTGCCAGGAAGGGTAAGGAATCCACGCCCCATGTCATGTAGGGGAAGAAGCCCTCTACTCCAGGGGAGGCTGTCAGGGTGACACCTTCACCACAACCAGCGGTCTTGGGACCCCACCGCCAGCTGAGGAAGTACAGCCATCACAACCTGCAGAGGCTGCCCAGGGGGCACCTCCATCTGCCACCACACTGCAGCCATCACCAACTGCTGAGGCTGCCTAGGAGGCACCTCCATCTGCCACCACACTGCAGCCATCACCAACTGCAGAGGCTGCCCAGGAGGCACCTCCATCCGACACCACACTGCAGCCATCACAAACTGCAGAGGCTGCCCAGGAGGCACCTCCATCTGCCACCAATGTGCAGCCATCACCACCAGCGGATGCCATGTAGGTCACACTCCAGGGGCTGCTGTGTGAGGGGCCCCCTCCAGAACCAGTGGGCAAGTCACCCACCTGAGAGACAGTGGCCTTGCACTCTGCAGGACAGAGCAATGGGCATGGAGCCCCATCCAGAACCAGTAGGCAAGTCACCCACCTGAGAGACTGTGGCCTTGCACTCCCAGGACAGAGCAATGGGCATGGAGCCCCATCCAGAACCAGTGGGCAAATTACCCACCAGAGAGTCTGTGGCCTTGCACTCCCCAGGACAGAGCAATGGGCATGCTGCCTCCTCCAGAACCAGTGGACAAGTAACCCACCTGAGAGACTGTGGCCTTGTACTCCCCAGGACAGAGCAATGGGCATGGATCCCCCTCCAGAACCAGTGGGCAAATCACCCACCTGAGAGACTGTGGCCTTGCACTCCTCAGGACAGTGCAATGGGCACGGAGCCCCCTCCAGAACCAGTGGGCTTGTTCCTGAATCCATAGACTCTAATTATCTCTATTAATGGAGACCCTCTGCTTATACTTGGAAGTACTGCCTGGGCCTTTGGTACCATATCTTCATCCACCAGGGACACTAGGGTTACCTCTATGTGTTCCCCAAAACTAGCTAGGACTATCTCCTTCCCAAGCACTGCACTGGGCAACCCAGGTGTCACCCATTGGGGGTAGCCCTCTTGGGACATTTGGAGTTGCTCTTAGAGTGGCCCTACTTGGAGTACTCTGCACATTGGGGTACAAACCTCCTTGTCTTATGGTCAAAGAACCCTTTCTTTTTAGGGTCAGACTGGGACTGGTTAACACTACTTCCTTGGGAATTATTTTGGGAGCCTTTAGAGAATTCTGTATTTTTAAGTCTTTCTCCTCTCTCTTTCCTCTGGTGGGAACTCTGTCCACCTTTGTGGGTGTCCCCCCAGAACCCTTTTTGGATACTCTTGTGCTAGCCCAGAGGTCGGCCTCCTCAGCAAGCTTCCTGTTGTCGCGAAGGCTCCCATTATTCTAATGAGACTACTGGATTTGAGCAGCAGAATCACCTGCGGTGTGGGAGACTGAGTCTTAACCCACTACAGGTGACACCTGTGGTCCCAATCCGGGTTTTGCTCTGGCTTACGAGCAGTGCCTCACCTCTACTCAAGAGCTGGGCTGATTGGGCAGCTGAGCGCATGACACAATTGACTCCTCAGAGAGATCGTGGTCACTCATCCATTTCTCTCAGTTACATTAGTTTCACATATACAAGGACAAACAGAGGCAGTATATGTTTCAATAAGGTATTTAATGAAGCAACTGCATCTTAGACAATAAAGCATGTGCTACAATGACCAGGACGATAAAGCTTGACAAGATTAAAATTGTGACAAGGAGAGTAAAGCATAGAAATAATGCTACCATATTGTCACTAGAGTCAATAGACTAATTCCTACCTAGGCTATATTAGAGCACAGCATGTTAATCTCTAGTTCTGCCCTTCAGGTTCCCCTGGGAAGACATCATCCCCCATACCTAAGCAAAAGCCTGAAGTCTGCATAAGCAGATGTAGCGAAGGGTTCAGCAATCAGCATCCAGTCGTGGTCATCTGACTGGAATCTCCCTCTAACGTGTATGGGACAAGGAAGTGTTTTTATAAGAAAATGTCCCTACGTAAGGATGTGCATGTTTCTATGAATACCAGAGACAAAACGTTACCACGTTTACAGGTAACCTATCTTACTGTAGCCTTGAGAGAAGCACAGAGTGAAAGAAATGTCTTAAGAACACAGTGCTGGCCTAGGCAAAGAACAGCTAGATAGAGGTAAATAAAACAAGACCGCAAATGTGGCTATTGTTAAAATAATGTATGAAGCTGAATAAAATATATCTAGGTTAAAGTGCACAGCGGCAGGCCTAGTGTGCTAAAATACCATGCATGGAGGTATAACTAAAATGGCTACACAGCACTGTGATGAGTCTGATTACAATCAACTAGGTGTTAGTGCAACTCTGTAAAACAAGTCTGAGCATGTGCTTTCTCAGGATTAAATTGCGCAACTCAACTAAATCACTGACTTTGCTGCCCGCACCCAGCCACTCGGTGCCTTACTAGAGTAATCATTGAAATCTACCCAGGATTGGTTGGGGAACTTCTTGTTGTGCCAGAATCTTTGGCAATACTTTTCAGGGGTCAGTCCAAATTTGGCAATCAAAATGTTTTTCATGGGTGTGTACTTGGTCTGGTCCCCAACCTTGAATGTTAGAGTGTGTCCTTCCCAAGTGTTGGCATATGTTTCCACAGACCCGCCCCCCAGTGCTCTTCAGGAACCCCATGTACCCTCAGTGCAACTTCATAAGCAGAAAACCACTTACAAATGTCACCTTCAACCACATAATTGGGCACCAAATCCTTAGGTATACAAACTATCTTGTCTTCACCAGGTACTGCATGTATGCTGCTACCATCTCTGCTAGAATCTGCCTTTCCACCCATGAGTTACAGCTCTTTCAGACTCATTTCATGAGCCAAGGCTCTTTAAGCCTGTTTGGCTTCCCTTTCAGCCTCTATTTTTAATTTTGCCAACTGCAGCTGAAATTATCCCTCCTTTCCTCTGAGATCAGGCCATAACTAGACACACTACTTCCTACCCTCACAGGTAGCATAAATCCAGGGGTGTCCCCCTCAACTACTGCAGGTAACTCCTCAGAAGAGCCATTCACCGGCTCCCCCATCTCATCATCCTCTCAGGTGCGGGTCTCTGTCCAGGCCTGCAGCGCCATTTGAAGATTCACCTTCTTGGTGGCTTCTCAAGCAGGTACCCCATCCCTTTCCAGAAGGTTTTCAACTGGTTAACTGTGTAATCCTCCAGTTTAGCCAGCTCAAATTCCATTACTTCACATATAGAACCAGCCAGAGACATGATGTATAGATGTATTAAAAATGCAGAGCAACGAAAATTGCAGAAGGAGAAAAACAAATGAAATGATCTTTAAATGTGGGTAGGTAGTGTATACAGCTATTGTATGGCACTGCACAAACACAAGTCTGATCCTCACTGCTGATCATCAATGTTAGAAATTGGGTCTCTAGTTGGAAGAGGTATGCACCCTGTCCAAGTAAGGACCACAATCCTAGTCAGGGTAGGTCAACACACAACCTAAATTATCCTGTGCTCACCCTCCGGTAGCTTGCCACAGAGCAGACAGGCTTAACTTAGAAGGTAATGTGTAAAGTATTTGTGCAATAACTCATACGGTAACACAGTGAAAACATCACAAAAAAGTACTCCACACCAGTTTAGAAAAATAGATTTTATTTATCTGAATAAAATAAGACCAAAACGACAAACAATCCAATATGCACAAGTCAAGATACTGCTTTTGAAAGATTTAGATGAGCCTTAATTCTTAAGAATCAGGGATTGTATCCTTTTTAACACACAGCCCCTGTGATACGTCAAAAATAACAATGCAAAGGGCAGCAAGAGGAGGAGATGTGTCAGAAAGTAAAGCGATGCATCGTTTATTCCGGCGCAGCAACGGTGATGCGTAATTTCTTTCCACGCGGCAAGGAAATGCACCATTTTTCGGAAGCACAGACTTGGTTCCTCACTGCGATTCGGGGATATTTTGACTCTCAGGGATGATGCATTGAAAATCCAAAACACGTTGTGAGGAGGCAACAGGCACTGTGTCGATCCGATGCGGCAGGCGAAGTGGTGATTTTTCAGTTTACGAGAGAGGCGCTGCGTCGATTCTGTAGGTTTTGCATCAAATTTTGCAGGCATTGTGTCGGTTTTTCCAGTACTGTGGATTTTCTCCTTCAGATGAAGTCTTTGATAGTCCTGAAACTTCAGAATGAGGGCAAGCTCAGTCCATGCACTTGGAGAGCACTTGTGGGGGAAAGCAGAGTCCTTCCAGCAGAGTTAGGGGCCAGCAGGCAGCAGGGCAACAAACAGGAGAGCAGTCCTTCCAGAAAAGCAGATAAGTCCTTTGGGCATCACAGCAATCCATCTGACACAGTCCAGTTATAGGTCAAGAAGTGTCTGTTTTTAGGGGATCACAGACCCAGTATATGTACCCAAATGTGCCTTTGAAGTGGGAGAAAACTTCAAAGAGTGGTTTTGAAGTGCACCAGTTTCCCTTTCAACCCAGTCCCGTCTGTCAGGGATTTGTTGAGGGGTTATCAGTCCTTTGTGTGAGATCAGGCCACTAGCCTTTAAAGTGTAAGTGAGAGCCCTTCCACCCTGCCTGCCAAGGAAGACCCATCAGTATGCAGATGAATGCAGAAGCAGCTGAGTGTCCTGTGTTTATGGCTGTCTGGGTGAAATGCACAAGGGGATCTGTCAACCAGCACAGATCAGGCATGGATTGGAGACAAGCTATAAGGCACAGAGTGCAGTAAGTGCTGAGAAATGCCATCTTTGTAAAAGTGGCGTTTCTAAAATAGTAATGTTAAATTCAACTTCAGCAGTGAGCAGAATTTCTCACTACCTTTGTAACCATATCAAACCTGGCTATGGCACTCCCCTCAGATCAGAAATGACCACTTAAAGGCATATAAGGGAATTTCTTAGGCTGGCCTATGAGAGGAGCAGACTTCACAGTAGTGAAAAATGGCTTTGGGTGTTTTTGACTACCAGGAGATGCAAAATTTACAAGTACATGTCCTGCCTTTTACTTACATAGCACCCTGCCCTATGGGCTACCTAGGGCCCGCCCACGGGGTGACATATATAATAAAAGGGGAGATTATGCCTAGACAAGTGGTTTTAAATGCCAAGTCAAATTGGCAGTGAAACTACACACACAGGCCTTGCAATGGCAGGCCTGAGACATGGTTAAGAGGGAACTTATCTGAGTAGCATAATCAGTGCTGCAGGCCCACTAGTAGCATTTGATTTACAGGCCCTGGACAGGTGTAGTGCACTTTACCAGGGACTTATGAATAAATTAAACATGCCAATTGGTATGAGCCAATGTTACCATGTTTAGAGGAGAGAGTACAAGCACTTTAGCACTGGTCAGCAGTAGTAAAGTAAAGAGTTCTAAAACCAGCAAAAATTAGATCAGAAAAATGGAGGTAGGGAGGCAGGCAAAAAATTGGGGGAAGACCACCCTAAGGCTGTCAGGTCTAACACCACGTTTTCCTGTAGGGAACAAATGTGGATAGCATCTTCCTTCTAGTGTTTTTCCCAAACACTAATAGGTTCCAATTCAGCTTTCTCCATCTGATACAGTCCTAAAGCATCACCCTGCATGTCTCTTGAGGGTAGTGGGTGTATAGTTTAATGTCCATATATTTGTTCAGCTTTTTTCTCAGAATTGTGCTCAAAGGTATAATTGAGTATCAGAGGGCGGAATGTGGACTCACATTTTTATCTGGTACATGATCCATTTATGTCTTGCTTGGTCCTGTGATACTCAATGATAGCAATGTCTGTTGCTGAAGCACATGACCCTGTTTAACCATTGTTTTTCTAATATATACTTGAAACGCAACATGATGCAAGGTTTTCACAAGAGACAGCACTTGTGATTTACCATGGTATGCTTGCTCAGCAAGAACACCCTATTTATGGGTAGAGCACCTGCAATTTGGTCAATGTATTTCTCAATATTGAAAGTCTCCACTTTCACAATAGGATAAATGGGTAATCATTATATATGTGCTTATCATGCACTATTAATCTCTAATTTGATTGGATCTTATATATAATGTTGTGAAATATTGACTATGATTGTCAAGAAATGATCACGTGCTCAAAATGTAATTGGACAATTGATGGAACGCCTAGTTCTGCCTTTTCTGGTTTGGAGGACTAAAAAATCATGTTGAAGTTCTGCAATTTGGAATTTGGCTTTTCAAGGCAGCTGTCCCCATGTCACAATAAATAAATCCCTCTCTTTTTATATGTGTAGATGTTTTTTTTGTCTTTGATTGCACCTAGACTACTACATTTGGTGGAGAATGCTGTCTGATCTGTGGTGTTTGATCCCACCACCCTACGCCCTGTGCCCCAGGCTTGGGTGCCTGCTCATCTGGTTGCTTTCAGCATTGCTCGATGCTGCACTCCCGAGTTGGGCCTTGGTGCTGCTGTGAGTACACGCCACCTCTTCGGTAGGTTCTTGCTTCAGTGCTCTTTGTTTCTCTTTCTTTCCTCCTCTTTCCATGGATTTGGTTGTGGGGATTACTTTTTGCATCTTTATCCCGTTGGGATGTTTGGCCTTTCTGGCTACCAGGCAATGAGGGCAGCAGGCAGCAGATCAGCAGAGCAGGGGTCTAGCAGAGCCCAGCAGAGCACATCAGTCCTTCTCATAAAATGTAATAAGTTAATCCCAATGTTATCCATTGGGTGAGGTAGGCCTCGCAGTAGTGAAAAACAAATTTAAGGGTTTTTCAATACCAGGACATTTACAACTAACAAGTACCAGCCATATTTTTAAAATACACTGCACCCTGCCCATAGTCTGTCAAGGGCCTATCTTAAGGGTAACTTATATGTATTAAAAAGGAAGGTTGGGGGTTAACTTGCCAGGTTGACATGGCAGTTTAAAACTGCACATACAGGCTCTGCAGTGGCAGGACTGAGTCATGTTTGAAGGGCTAATGAAGTGGGTCACACAAACCAGTGCTGCTGGCCCACTAGTAGAATCTGATTTACATCCCCTGTGACAGGTAGTTCACTTTTCTAGGTATTTACCAGCACATTAAATATGCCAATTGTGGTTTAGCCAATGTTACCATGTTTTAAGCAGAAAGCACATGCACTTTAGCTCTGGTTAGCAGTGTTAAAGTATCCAGAGTCCTAAATCCAGCAAAACGAGGTCAGCAAAACAAAAGTTCTGAGGACAAAAAAAATTAGGGGGAACCACAACAAGGATGTCATGTCTAACATTTGGCATTTATCTCTGCTTGTTGCACATTCTCAACTCTTTTAAAAAATTGCCCTTCATCATGGTTGGTGTAACTTGTGACTTTAAGGCTTGCAGACCTGCTCTTACATGTGTGTGTGTGCATTTGATATTAATTTATCATGTGTTTGTCTATTTCTATCCTCTATGTTTTTAGTTCTGAATTCATCATTTTTTTTTCTACAAAAGTCAAGCCCAGGTTATCCATTATAAATTGCCATCATTTACATAGCGTTTTATCCTCCTCAAAGTCACTTGCTTTGGTGAGCCCCTTTGAGGCAGTGAATAGATGGGCCACCCATCGTATTTTGTCGTCAGCCCACTGCATTTCATGGATGATCACATTTTCAAAAGAAGTTCTATTCAGTTGTAATAACTCCAGTATTGGGTGTGTACCCCAAAACACCGCCTGCCATGGAGCAATGATAAGAGGTGCAATATTGTCTCACCAGCTCTCCTTGGAACAGATGAACTGTAGAGTCACATCAACATAAATCCCCACGTCCATTGTCCATGGAGGTGCAGACAGAGGAAGCTCATATTTTTACTGGCTCCAGTCTGCACCAGCACGTCCGAGTTCGTGCATCAAGCTCTCCACCATAACCTTCCAGTACAGATGTAAGAAGAATCTGATTCTTAGGGAGAGGGCGGGACTTCAGTTTAACATAGGTGCATAACTCTGAATCCCCTGAAAGCCACCAATGACTGTTTTCTGAAGAAGTGTGCAACATAGAGTCGGGTATTCCGGTTACCATATCTAGCTCCACTGCCACCAACCCAGCAGAATGGGAGCACACTATGGAATGCTGGTGCAAAATAAATGCTTTATTCCACCATTTCGTCATGGCAGAGTTGCAGATCTCATGTGTTTAATTTGCACCCAAGAAGACTTGTTCATGGTGGGCACCATTTATGTTCAAGTTACATGAACGTAATGGCGCCTATCATGAACAAGGTTCCTGTAACACATAGAGTGACCACCCATCCGTAATTTTCAGGGGCTACCCTTTATTTCCCCCTGCCGTCCATTGTCCGTGATGAAAGCCTTAACGGACAGCATTTGTCCGTAATTTTAGCCTTTCATCTAAAGGACAAAAAGTAATTAGGACAGATCAATTTCCCCAGCTGGATTGAAAGGCAGGGAGCATCCTGTGCTCTGAGGGAGGGAGGGGCAGACAAATAAGAAATGGCCTTCTTGCCAGGGTGTCTCCTTCCCTAAAGAAATGCAAATGAGGGCAACTGGTAAATCTCCAAATGTAAAGGGGCTTGGAAACCTGCATTGACTTTAATCAAAGGAGACACTTGACGCTTTCTGATGACAAGGATATTTTCTTTTATAGAGGGTAGAGGTACTGTAAGGGTGTTCCAGGATGAGCTGTGGAGTGTGTGGTTTTTAACAGACTGTTATAAAAAATTTTAGTACTAGGTATAAACTGCATATTATTCAAATCTATATTTTAGAAGGACTTTTTTATTTAACCGAAATGTATTTGAGCATTTTGTAGCAGCCTATATTAAGATGTGTGTAATGCATGTTTAAAATAAGGACTTACACATTCACAGTTCTTTCAGGGACTGCAGTACCTCATAGTACTAACAAACATTGGCAAAGCCAATAGGTCTCGACTATGCAAGAGTTATTGGCTTTGACAATGGGTTTAAGCCATGTTACACACCAGAGTGGCTGCTGTTCAGCATGGCTAAATGTTAGAGGCATTGTGGTGTAGAGTGGAGTAGAGTGGCTTAGGAGCAGTGGCGTAGAGTACAGCTGTACAGAGTATAGTGCAGTGTGGTACAGTGGAGTGGTGTGGGGCAGAGTATAGTGGCATAGAGTGCAGTGGAGTAGAGTGGCATACACTAGAGTGGCAGAGAGTGCAGTAGTGTAGAGTGGTGCAGTGGCATTGAGTGCAGAGTAAACTTGCGTGGCACAGAGTGCAGTGGCGTAGAGTGGTGAAATGCAGAGTAGAGTATAGTGCTGTAGAGTGCAGTGGCGTACAGCGGAATGATGTAGAGTGCAGTGGCATAGAGTGCAGTGGAGCAGAATGCAGTAATACAGAGTAGAGTGGTGTAGAGAGCAATGGAGGAGAGTGCAATGTCGCAGAGTAGAGTGTCAGTGCAGTGGTGTAGAGTGGCACAGGGAGCAGTGGCGTGGAGTTATGTGGTGCAGAGTTGAGGGCAGTGGTGCACAGTGCAGTTTAGAGTGATTGGCATTGAGTGCAATGGCAGAGAGTGGCATGAGGCAGAGTAGAATGGCATAGAGTGCAGTGGAGTAGAGTTATATGCAATTGAGTGGCAGAGAGTGAAGTAGTACAGAGTGGTGCACTGGCATAGAGTGCAGAGTATACTCACATGGCATGAAGTGCAGTGGCACAGAGTAGTGTAGAGTGGTGCAGTGCAGAGTAGAGTATAGTGCTATAGAGTGCAGTGGCATAGAGTGCAGTGGCGTAGAATGCAGTAGAACAGAGTACAGTTCAGAGAGTGCAATGTTGCAGAGTAGAGTGTCAGTGCTGTGGTGTAAAGTGACGTAGAGTGGTACAGAAAGCAGTGCCATAGAGTACAGTGGTGCAGAGTAAAGGGCAGTGACGTACAGTGCAGTTGTTTAGAGTGCATTGGCGTAGAGTGCAGTATAATAGGGTAGAGTAGAGTGCAGTGGAGTAGAGTGGCATACAATAGAGTGGCAGAGACTGCAGTAGTGTAGAGTGGTGCAGTGGCATAGAGGACAGAGTAGACTTGAGTGGCAGAGAGTGCAGTGGAGTAGAGTGGTGCAGAGTGGATTAGTTTAGCGTGGTGCTGTGCAGAGCAAAGTATAGTGCTGTAAAGTGCAATGACATAGAGTGGAGTTATGCAGAGTAGAGTGGTATTGAGTGCAGTGGAATAGAGTGTATTGGTGCAAAATGCAGTAGTACAGAGTAGAGTACTGTAGAGTATAGTGGCAGCCAGTGCTGTGTTGCAGAGTAGAGTGTCAGTGCTGTGGTGTAAAGTGACGTAGAGTGGTACAGAAAGCAGTGCCATAGAGTACAGTGGTGCAGAGTAAAGGGCAGTGACGTACAGTGCAGTTGTTTAGAGTGCATTGGCGTAGAGTGCAGTGGAATAGGGTAGAGTAGAGTGCAGTGGAGTAGAGTGGCATACAATAGAGTGGCAGAGACTGCAGTAATGTAGAGTGGTGCAGTGGCATACAGGGAGTGCAGAATTATTAGGCAAGTTGTATTTTTGAGGATTAATTTTATTATTGAACAACAACCATGTTCTCAATGAACCCAAAAAACTCATTAATATCAAAGCTGAATATTTTTGGAAGTAGTTTTTAGTTTGTTTTTAGTTTTAGCTATGTTAGGGGGATATCTGTGTGTGCAGGTGACTATTACTGTGCATAATTATTAGGCAACTTAACAAAAAAAAAATATGTACCCATTTCAATTATTTATTATTACCAGTGAAACCAATATAACATCTCAACATTCACAAATATACATTTCTGACATTCAAAAACAAAACAAAAACAAATCAGTGACCAATATAGCCACCTTTCTTTGCAAGGACACTCAAAAGCCTGCCATCCATGGATTCTGTCAGTGTTTTGATCTGTTCACCATCAACATTGCGTGCAGCAGCAACCACAGCCTCCCAGACACTGTTCAGAGAGGTGTACTGTTTTCCCTCCTTGTAAATCTCACATTTGATGATGGACCACAGGTTCTCAATGGGGTTCAGATCAGGTGAACAAGGAGGCCATGTCATTAGATTTCCTTCTTTTATACCCTTTCTTGCCAGCCACGCTGTGGAGTACTTGGACGCGTGTGATGGACCATTGTCCTGCATGAAAATCATGTTTTTCTTGAAGGATGCAGACTTCTTCCTGTACCACTGCTTGAAGAAGGTGTCTTCCAGGAACTGGCAGTAGGACTGGGAGTTGAGCTTGACTCCATCCTCAACCCGAAAAGGCCCCACAAGCTCATCTTTGATGATACCAGCCCAAACCAGTACTCCACCTCCACCTTGCTGGCGTCTGAGTCGGACTGGAGCTCTCTGCCCTTTACCAATCCAGCCATCTGGCCCATCAAGACTCACTCTCATTTCATCAGTCCATAAAACCTTAGAAAAATCAGTCTTGAGATATTTATTGGCCCAGTCTTGACGTTTCAGCTTGTGTGTCTTGTTCAGTGGTGGTCGTCTTTCAGCCTTTCTTACCTTGGCCATGTCTCTGAGTATTGCACACCTTGTGCTTTTGGGCACTCCAGTGATGTTGCAGCTCTGAAATATGGCCAAACTGGTGGCAAGTGGCATCGTGGCAGCTGCACGCTTGACTTTTCTCAGTTCATGGGCAGTTATTTTGCGCCTTGGTTTTTCCACACGCTTCTTGCGACCCTGTTGACTATTTTGAATGAAACGCTTGATTGTTCGATGATCACGCTTCAGAAGCTTTGCAATTTTAAGAGTGCTGCATCCCTCTGCAAGATATCTCACTATTTTTGACTTTTCTGAGCCTGTCAAGTCCTTCTTTTGACCCATTTTGCCAAAGGAAAGGAAGTTGCCTAATAATTATGCACACCTGATATAGGGTGTTGATGTCATTAGACCACACCCCTTCTCATTACAGAGATGCACATCACCTAATATGCTTAATTGGTAGTAGGCTTTCGAGCCTATACAGCTTGGAGTAGGACAACATGCATAAAGAGGATGATGTGGTCAAAATACTCATTTGCCTAATAATTCTGCACTCCCTGTAGAGGACAGAGTAGACTTGAGTGGCAGAGAGTGCAGTGGAGTAGAGTGGTGCAGAGTGGATTAGTTTAGCGTGGTGCTGTGCAGAGCAAAGTATAGTGCGCTAAAGTGCAATGACATAGAGTGGAGTTATGCAGAGTAGAGTGGTATTGAGTGCAGTGGAATAGAGTGTATTGGTGCAGAATGCAGTAGTACAGAGTAGAGTACTGTAGAGTATAGTGGCAGCCAGTGCTGTGTTGCAGAGTTGAGTGTCAGAGTGCAGTGGTATATAGTGCGGTTGGTTAGAGTGCATTGGCGTAGAGTGCATTGAAGTAGAATGCCGCGGTTTAGAGTGCAGTGGGGCAGAGTGGCATAGAGTGCAGTGGCGTAAAATAGATTCTTTCAGAGTAGAGTGCAGTGGCATAGAGTGGAGAGGTGTAGGGTAGAGTGCAGTGGCATAGAATGCAATGGCATAGAGTGCAGTGGCGTACAGTTGATTGTTTCACAGTAAAGTGAAATGGCGTAGAGTGGAGAGGTGCAGTGTAGAGTGGAGTTGCATAGAGTGGCATAGAGTGTGATGGCATAGAGTCAAGTGGTCTAGAGCGCAGTGGCATGGAGTAGATTAGAGTGACACACAGTGCATTGATGTAGAGTGCAGGTACATAGAGTTGAGTGTTACAGAGGAAAGTTCACTAGCATAGAGTGTATTAGCACAGAGTGCAGTGGTGTAGAATGCAGTGTTGCAGAGTGGCATAGAGTGGAGTTGTGCGGACTAGACTGTTGTTGCCTCTGCTGGAGTGGTGTAGCATGCAAAGCACAGTGGTGTAGAGAGGCGTAAAGTGCATTGGCTTAGAGTAGAGTGGTACAGAGTAGAGTAGAGAGGCGTAGTGTGAAGTAGCATAGAGTGCAGTAGCATAAAGTGGAGTGGTTCAGAGTGGAGAAGAGTGCAGTGTCCCACAGTGCCAAGGCATGGAGTTGTGTAAAGTAGAGTGATACAGAATAGGGTGCAGTGGTGTGAAGTAGTGCAGAGCAGAGTGGAGTGGAGTATGCATGGTGTGGTAACCACATGCAATTACAGACAACACGCTTTTGATTGAAATGACCATTACATTGCACAGACATACAGTTTTTCAAATAAAACTATACAGTGCACAGACGATGATGTGTGGAAATTGCATCACCTGATGAAATGATTTGTTTTAATCGTATAGAGGTATTTGTTTCCAGCACAATTCAGAATTAACATAAATGTGCTTCATGTATACTCCTAATTCTGATATATTCTGAAGTTTATTTAAATGTTGTCATGTGATAGAAAAAACTCTTTCCCAATCCCAGTATCCAGCAAGATTGTCTCATAAATCCTCTCACTTTGAAGTCAGAGAAAGAAAAGTAAACACTTAGGCCCTCATTACAACTCTTGCGGTTGGTGTTAAAGTGGCGGGAATACCGCCAACAGGCTGGGAGTAACTACTGCCACATTATGACCATGGCGGAAAGATCTCCGAAAGACAGCCAATGTACCACACCGACCGCCAGGGCGGAAATAACAGCCACCACAGCGGTAGCCGCTTACAGCCAGGCAGAAGTCAATGTTCCACCCACCATATTAAGACCCTGGAAACCGCCACCTTTTCCGTGGCGGTACCAACAACATCAAAAGCCTGGTGGAAACTGAGCTCAGAAGGGAAAGGACTTACCATTGGAGACACAGGGAACAACCACGCCGCCATGGAGCCTGAACTGCATGTCATCCCCATGATCTTTTACATTCTGCTCCACCACGAACACCAATGCCGGCGAAGACGATGACGGCGAGTACAGCCGCCAAGCACACAAGGGAGGGAGGGAGGAAAACGACACGCACAGGCACGACACACACACACACACACCCAACACCATACACACAATTAGCTGCATTACAAAAACAATTCTACCCCGTAACTCAGATGAATAATGCAAGGACAAAACGATTTTGCAAAAGTTAATGTAATGAGATCAGCAAGATAATAGACATACACATATGCACAGAAAAAGGGACACAGCCCCGTCCACAATGTTCATAGGCCACATGGCCACAGGCAAAAGTCCAAGGCTGCACATGTCACCTACTTCAACACGGGGAGAACACTGCAGGGGCATCAGTTGGTAAATAGGCAGGCACCTCAGGGGAACGGGGGCACCTCAGCCGGGAGATGTAACAAGGCCACTGGTTCTCGAGGGGGCAACATGCCCTGTGCTTGGTCCTGTGGAGTGGAGTGCAAGGTCACAGTCTCTCATGTGGGTGTCTCACCCATTGGTTCTGGAGGGGGCAACATGCCCTGTGCTCTTGATCCTTGGGAGTGTTGGGCATGTGGGTGTCTTACCCACTGGTTCTGGAGGGGGCATTGTGCCCTGTGCTCTTGATCCTGGGGAGTGTTGGGCATGTGGGTGTTTTACCCACTGGTTCTGGAGGGGCATTGTGCCCTATGCTCTTGATCCTGGGGAGTGCAAGGTCACCGTCTCTCAGGTGGGTGTCATACTGACTGGATTTGCAGAGGGCAGGCCGCAATGCAGCCCATGGAGGTAGGATTACATACCGTCCGTGGGCGTTGCTGGCTGCTCAGTGGTGGTGCTGCCTATCCCTTGCATCCTCAGAAGGCTGCACAACCATGGTTGGTGGTGGGGGCTCCGTCACAGTTCCTACCCCAGGTCCCTTGGTCTTCCTGCCTGCTGGTGCAGGCTCCTTGCTCTTCCTGGCAGCTGGAGCAGCCTCCTTTCCCTTCTTGGCTGCTGGTGGGGAAGGCTCCTGACCATCCCCTGCAACCTCGGACAGCTGCTCAGTGGAGGTGGTGGTGCTTCTGGGGGGGAGGCTCCTGCCGGTCCCCTGCAACCTCAGACAGCTGCACAACCACAGTTGGTGGTGGTGGCTCCGTCACAGTTCCTGCCCCAGGCCCCTTGGTCTTCCTGCCTGCTGGTGCAGGCTCCTTGTTCTTCCTGGCAGCTGGGACAGACTCCTTTCCCTTCTTTGCTGCTGGTGCAGGCTCCTTTGTCTTCCTGGCAGCTGGGGCTGGCTTCTTTTCCCTCTTGCCTGCTGGGGCAGGTTCCTTGGTCTTTCTGGCAGCTAGGGCAGGCTCCTTTCTCTTGAGGCTGCCTGGTGCAGGCTCCTTCACCTTCAGGACATGTGGCCTGGATCCTTTTCCACCACTAGTGGGTGTGGTGACGACTGGGCCCGTGGACTGGGTGGCTGAGGTGCTTGGCTGGGTTCTTCCAAACCTGCCCATAAGTGCAGGACGGGGAGGTGTAGGGAAGAGGTCAATGGTGGATAGGAACAGTTTTTTAGGGACATTGGGGTGGGAAGAGGGAGAAGGAATGGGAGTGGAGGAAGAGGGATTGGTTGTTGGAGGTGTCTGTCTGCAGCTTTTGGGTGCAGGTGCATGGCTTGTATGCTGTGGTGAGGTTGATGGCTGTTGGGTGTTTCAGTGCTTGCGTTTGTGTACCTTAGGAGGGGGGGGCGGACACAGTGGGAGAGGACTCAGGGGACGTGTGCATGGCTATTGTGGAGGTATGTGCCAGTGACGTGTGTGTTCTGCTTGGTGTGGTGATGATGCTGTTAGTAGGTGATGATGTAATGCATGCAGGTGTGAGTGTAGACGGAACTGGGGGGGAGGTGGAGGAGGAGGAGGAGGGGGAGACAGTGGTAATAGTGGATGTTGGAGTGTCTGCATCTGGATTGTGTTTGTGTGAGTGCCTGTGGAATGAATTGTGGTGCTTGTGTTTGCCTGTACTGCTCTTGTTTGTTACCTTGTGTGCATGCTCATCTCGTTGTGTGCTTAGGATGGGTTGGGGTTGAGGAGAATGGGACTGGGAAGAGGAAGTTGGAGGGGGAGGGTAGAAAAAGGGACAATGGCTGCCATCAGAGAGGAGGCCAGAGCCTGGATCTATCTCTGTTGGGCCACCAATCCATTGTGAATGCCCTCCAGGAATGCATTAGTCTGTTGCATCTGGGCTGCCAGGCCCTGGATGGCATTCACAGTGGTTGACTGCACTACAGAGATGGATCTCAGGAGGTCAATAGCCTCCTCACTCAGGGCCTGAGGTACCTGGGGCGAAGGAGATGCCCACCCTCCTGGGTGAGCGGGCACAGGCAACTCGATGAGGAGCTGCTGGGAGGGCGGTGCTGGTACAGGGGGTGGCGGATGTACCTGTAGCTGGGGTGGTCACAGAAGTGTCCACCACCACCAGGGAGCTTCCATCGGAGGAGGTATCTGTGTCCGAACTGTCCCCTCCAGTCCCGCTGTGGTGCTCCCCTCGCCCTCAGTCCTACTGGTGCCTTCAGCATTGGTGGACTCTGCCTCCTGGGTCCTGTCGCCGGTGCCTCTGCTCCTCCACCAGTTGATGCTAATGCACATAAGGACAGGATGACAAAACAAAAATGGATGGAAAGAGACAAAGGATACACTGGGTCAATGGCTGCACCAACACCACTGTTGGGGTACACAGCACCCTCACACACAGGTAACAGGCCTATAGCACTAGAAGAGAAATAGCTTGCCACCAAGGCTTGCGGAGGGGCACACACCACCAAATGCACACACCTGGGACCCAGGCAGCCCTGACCAGTAGTGGATGCCTACTGTCAGAGTCACCAGATCCTCGGGGTCCGTGCACGTTCCCAACACTTCCACCACAAGACAGGTCCAATACTCTGATTAGATTTATCACAGAGTCTAAGAGAGTCCAAGTGGGGAAAAGGGGATTAGGACGGGAACAGCTGGGAAGGAGACCTGTAGGAAGCAAAAGGTTAAAACACAACATCAAAATTACATCTCATGAAATCAGTACCATGCTACAACTCTAAGCTTCGTCTTTTCCAAAAAACATGAACAACCCTAGAATAATCCTAAAACTGACTAGGATTTAGATGACCTAATACCTGAGGAGGAAACAGAAAAAGTTAAATAGGACTTTCAGATTCAAGTACTTTCTTTAGCATGAGAATCAGGAAACACTCTGAGCAATTTCTAAACAACCATATGAATCTCCTTTTAGGAATACATATCAGGAACACACAGCATTACATCTAGAACTCTGGTATTGTTGTGTTCATCTCAGAAAAAACATTGGGAAGTAAATCGCGCACATTGCAGATTTTTATATGAGTATTAAACACGATAAAGGTTTGTGCACCATGAAATCACACAACGTAGATTCAAGAAATAAATCACGCGACGTGTCAACTTGAAATGCTACCAAGAAAATGTCTTAGAATGGTAGCGCACAGTAACTTACATTATTTATACACGAGGAAAGAATTGCGTGTCTTGCCGATTCAAATGCCACCATACAAAAGCCAAGAAACGGTAGCGCACAATGAATAACATGAAAAAACACTCAAGGAAAGAATCGCGCGTGTTGCCGATTCGAATGCCACCATTTAAATGCCAGAAAATGGTAGCGCACAATGAACAGCATGAATTACACACGAGAAGTGAATCGCGCGTTTCGTCAATTCGAATGCCACCATGTAAATGTCAAGAAAAGGTAGCGCGCAATGAACAACAAAGTTAAATGCTCATGAAACGAGTTGCACGTCTTGCCAACTCGTAAAACATCATGTAAATGTCAAGAAATATCAGCGCGCAATGAACAATAATGTAATAACGAAGTCAAATCTTTATGGAATAAATTGCGCGTCCTCCCTATTTGCAAACCACCATACAAATGTCAAAAAATGGCAGCGCGCAAGTAATCTGTTATTCATTTAAGAATTAAAATCAAGAATATGAAGATTCTCAATTACGGTGTTGGGAAATGTCCAAACACCGTCTTACCGCCTGGAAACAGTGATCACCAATGAGAGATGAATGCAGAAGACTGGAAAATCCAAATAGGCCGCCGGGACAGGAGCTCAGGAAGAAGCTGCTGCTCTGCACCGGGACGTCTGACTAGTGAGCACTGGAAGTTGGGCTTACTCTCTTTTATAGAGTCTTGGCCCAGCCTAGAACTACACCCAGGCATGTTGCAGGGAAAGTCTCCAGAAGGCCCTGGAAAGGGACCACACCCTAACACACTCTGAATGTCTGCAGCAATACATTGTAAATGTACAGTACTTATGACCACCTTAAAAATGAATCTTTTGGATGGAATTCTGCAATGCAAAAGGTTAAACAATAACATATCATCACAATGCATAAATTACTTTATCTTGTGAGTGTTGGGTTTTTGCATTCTAGATGCCCTTAGAGCGCGCACTGTCCTGGTGTTGACAGTACTCCCCTCTCACAGGCACGCTCTAGGGTATGGTTTATCTGGATTGAGACGATGAAAGCGTCTCACAAATATTGGAGCATGAACATCAGATGCGGAAACCCATGAATTACTTTCAGGGCCATAATCTTTCCATGAGATTAAGTACCATAGGTTACGCCCTCTCAGTTTAGAGTCCAACACTTTCTTGACTTCATATTCTTCTTCCCCCTGAACTAGAACAGGAGCTGGATGAGGGCGGACCTTTTGGACTGCCTTTTTGAAGAGGGAAGTATGGAACACTGGATGAATCCGTAATGATTTTGGCAATTGTAGTTTATAGGTAACAGGATTGATTTGCTGAAGAACAGTGTAAGGACCTATAAATTTGGGGTTGAACATGTGCTTCGTCTTGAAGTCTATATGTTTTGTGGAAAGCCACACTTTGTCACCAGGTTGATACTGCGGTCCCTCACAATGGCGGTGATTCTAACCGCGGCGGGCGGCGGTCGCCGTCCACAATGCGGTTACCGCCAAATGACCGCACCGCGGTCACAAGACCGCGGCGGCCATTCTGGCTTTCCCGCTGTGCAGGCGGGCGACCGCCAAAAGGCCGCCTGCCAGCACAGCGGGAAAGACCCAGCAACGATGAAGCCGGCTCCGAATGGAGCCGGCGGAGTTGCTGGAGTGCGACGGGTGCAGTAGCACCCGTCGCGAATTTCAGTGTCTGCTAGGCAGACACTGAAATTCTTTTTGGGGCCCTCTTACGGGGGCCCCTGCAGTGCCCATGCCATTGGCATGGGCACTGCAGGGGCCCCCAGGGGCCCGGCGGCACCCCCTACCGCCATCCTGTTCCTGGCGGGAGACCCGCCAGGAACAGGATGGCGGTAGGGGGTGTCAGAATCCCCATGGCGGCGGAGCGCGCTCCGCCGCCATGGAGGATTCTCAAAGGCAGCGGAAAGTCGGCGGTACACCGCCGACTTTCCGTTTCTGGCCGCGGCGGTTATGCCCAGTGGTGCAATGCCAGCCTGTTGGCGGTGCTACCGCGGTCATTCGTTAGAATGACCACCAATGTTTCTTGTCATAATGCTTTTTGTATTTTTGTTTGGCTTTTTCTAAATGTTGTTGAATCGATTTCTGAGTTTGATGCAAATGTTGAATGATTTCTGACACAGCTGGAGTGAGAGAGCTTTCTTGAGGAATTGTGATGGGCAAGGTGTCAGGATGATAGCCAAACAAACCAAAGAAGGGTGTAACGCCAGTAGAAGTGTGGAAGGAGTTGTTGTATGCTAACTCAGCTAACCAGAGCATTAATGTCCATGAATTAAGTGCTTTTTCAGCGTACGCACGTAGGTATTGCTTCAAAGTCTGATTTAGTCTCTCCGTTTGACCATCTGTTTGAGGATGGTGGCTAGTAGATAGGGTAGATGTCACTTGGAGTGTTTTACACCATGTCTTCCAGAAGTTGGAGGCAAATTGCGATCCCCGATCGGAGAGGATCACTTTTGGCAGTCCATGATAACGAACCACTCTATTCAGTAAGATAGTTGCCAGTTCACTAGAGGTGGGTAATTTCTTACAGGCAATGAAATGTCCATATTTTGTGAGACTATCTACTACCACCAGGATTACTGAATGCTGTTGAACCACTGGCAGACCTGTAATAAAGTCTAAAGAGATGTGTTCCCACGGACGACTTGGGGTTGGGAGTGGGTGTAACAACCCTTTCGGTTTTGAATGACTTGTTTTAGTGCGAGCACAGACTTCGCAGTTGTTTACCATTGTTTTTACATCCTTTGTTAAGGCAGGCCTCGAAAAATAGCGTTGGATTAATTCAAGAGTTTTAGGAGTACCAGGGTGACCTGCTGTAGGTATAACATGCAACCAATGAAACACTATCTTGCGAAGTTTGGTAGTGGGCACGAACAAACGAGCATCGTAAAAGGGTAATCCTTGCTTGATTGATCTTTTCGGATCTGCTTGGGCCCACGCCTGCCATTTTTCAACAGTGAATGAATTGCGGATGCCTTCAAAGAAATCTTCTGTTTTTATGATACATAGGACCTTGTCAGGAGCAATGATAGCTCTGGAGGTTTGAACTGCAGGCAATGTGGTAGACTCTTGGCGGGACAAGGTGTCAGCTTTGCGATTATCTTTACCAGGCCGGAAGGTTACCACAAAATCAAACTCGGCAAAAAACAGCATCCAGCGTAATTGCTGAGGAGTCAAAAGTCTAGCAGAACTCATGAATTGAAGATTGCGATGATCAGTATATACTGTGACAGTATATTTAGCTCCCAACAAATGATGTCTCCATTCTTTAAAGGCGTCACGAATCGCCAGAAGCTCTTTTTCAGCAATTACATAGTTTTGTTCGGCTTCGTTCAACTTCCGAGACATGTAAGCTACAGGATGAAGCTGACCAGTGTCTTTGTTTCGTTGTGACAAGACTGCTCCTATCGCCACATCTGAAGCATCAGCTTCCACTATGAAAGGTCGATCCGCATCTGGATGAGTCAAGACTGGGGCAGTGGAGAAAGCTTCTTTCAAAGTTGAAAAGGCTTGGTCTGCTTCTGGGGACCATACAAATTTTTCTTTCTTTCTTAATAACTTAGTAATTGGAGCCACTGTCTGGGAGAAATGATTGATGAACCTCTGGTAAAAATTTGCAAAGCCCAGGAAACACGTTTCACATCACGAACAGTCTTTGGGATGGGCCATTCAGATACGGCTTTTACTTTACTTTCTGCCATCACCATACCTTGAGGGGTAAGGATAACCCCTAAAAACTCAACTGTTGTAACATGAAACTCACACTTGGTTAGCTTGCAATATAAATGGTGTTTACGAAGGGTTGCCAAAATTTTCTTGACATGTTGAACATGTTCGTTCTCATTGTCTGAGTAGATCAAAATGTCATCAATGTAAACTATGGCAAAGATATCGAGGTACTCTCTAAGAACGTCATTTAAGAAAAATTGAAATGCTGCTGGATTATTGCACAGACCAAAAGGCATGACGGTGTATTCAAAAAGGCCATATCTTGTTTTGAATGCCGTTTTCCATTCGTCACCCTCTCTCATTCTGACCAAATGGTAAGCACCTCGAAGATCAAGCTTCGTGTAGATTTTTGCTTTCTTTACTTGTTCCAGTAAGACCGGAATTAGAGGCAAAGGATATTTGTTCTTGATGGTGATTTTATTGAAGCCCCTATAGTCGATACAAGTTCGAAGCTCTCCGTTCGCTTTTGGAACAAAAAACAAAGGAGAAGCTGTGGGAGACTTAGAGGGGCGGATGAAACCATTCTCTAAGAATTTATCCAAGTATTTTCGTAAATGTTGATTTTCATGTTCTGACAGGGCATACACACGACAGTTGGGAAGTATTCCCCCTGGGACTAGTTCAATTTGACAGTCATAAGATCTATGAGGAGGTAAGTTCTCTGCTTCCTCCTCATCAAATACATCTTCATAAGACGAATACTGTTTGGGCAACTGAACTTCTTTCTCTGCGGCGGTAGCTATGTAAGAATGGCGAACTTCCGATTCTTGAGTCCTTTGGAGACAATGTTCTTTACATAGCACTGATGAGAACACGATCTTTCGTTCAGCCCAATTAATCTCTGGATTGTGATGAGTTAACCATGGCAAGCCAAGGATGATCCCATACTGGGGAGCATGGATCACGTCAAGGATGAGTTCCTCTTTATGTTTCTTTCTTTGATTTTTACCTTCACAAATTATTGTCAAGGGGACAGTCTGAAGAGTTATCGGACCTCCAGTCAAGAGTTTTCCATCAACTGCCTGGATGGTTTCTGGAGTCTTCTTTTCAATACATGAGATCCCCCATGCACGAACCAATTGGGTGTCAACAAAGTTTCCGGTAGCCCCAGAGTCAACTAGAGCCTTCTTGAAATAGGTATTTTTCTTGACCTGAACTCTTATTCCCAATTTTAGATGTTTGGATTGTGAAGGATCCACGGTGACACCCAAGAGCAACACTTCTCTGCAACTTGGGTGCTTTAGATTTTCCGACTCGACTGATGCATTGGTTGAAACTTTCTGAACTGGGCCTCGCTTGCTCTTTGTTTTGATTGGACAATCTTTGGCCAAATGACCTTTCCGCCCACAATAGAGACATTGCCCATTTTTTCTGCGTAGGTCCTTTTCGTCTTTGGTCAAAGGTCTCCTGATGGTTCCAATTTACATCGGTTCCGTTGTTCTTTCTCTCGGAGTTCTTGAGTCTTTGTTATCATGAGCATGCCAAGAATGTTTTTCAGTCTTTTTACGCGTTCCTTTTCGTTCATTTAAACGATGATCAAGCCTCAAGACAAGGTTTATTAAATCTTGACAGTTTGCAGGTTGTGGGTCGATTTGCGCTAAGATGTCTTTTAGCTCCTCTTTGAGTCCCCTGTAAAACAAGGCCGCTTGTTTTTCTTCAGGCCAGGATGTCTCAGCGACCAGCCGATTACAGTTGGCTAAATATGACACTAGGTCCTGATTCCCTTGGCGTAAGTCTAATAATTCACGATCTGCTGACTGTGTTACAATTCTACGATCGAAAACTCTCTCAAATTCACGAACAAAATTTTTCCAGTTGTACAACAGGGGACTATTTTTACGCACAAGAGGAATAGCCCAGGTAGCTGCATCTCCAGACAGATATGACAACAAGAAAGCTACTTTAGACTGGGCATCGGGGAAAGTATGTGGTCTGCAGGTGAAGTGAAGTGAAGTTCCACTTGAACCAGAAAAGATTTTGCTTTTAAGGGATCACCTGAGAAGCGTTCTGGGGGAGCTAAAGGAATGGCTGAAGGAACATTGAGGGAAATGTTAGTCGGACTACCTCCAGAAGTCTGAGAAGAAGTACCTGGCCAAGACACACCTGTGGGACTTTGTTCTTTCTTCTCAACCTTATTCTGTAACTGACTCACCCTCTCAGCTAGACTATTTGTCTGATAGCCTTGACTAGCTCGTCCAGTGTGGCCATGCTGAGAACATACACAAACCAGGAGGATAATAATTTGTGGGCTCACTATTCTGTCAGAGTCACCAGATCCTCGGGGTCTGTGCACGTTCCCAACACTTCCACCACAAGACAGCTCCAATACTCTGATTAGATTTATCACAGAGTCTAAGAGAGTCCAAGTGGGGAAAAGGGGATTAGGACGGGAACAGCTGGGAAGGAGACCTGTAGGAAGCAAAAGGTTAAAACACAACATCAAAATTACATCTCATGAAATCAGTACCATGCTACAACTCTAAGCTTCGTCTTTTCCAAAAAACATGAACAACCCTAGAATAATCCTAAAACTGACTAGGCTTTAGATGACCTAATACCTGAGGAGGAAACAGAAAAAGTTAAATAGGACTTTCAGATTCAAGTACTTTCTTTAGCATGAGAATCAGGAAACACTCTGAGCAATTTCTAAACAACCATATGAATCTCCTTTTAGGAATACATATCAGGAACACACAGCATTACATCTAGAACTCTGGTATTGTTGTGTTCATCTCAGAAAAAACATTGGGAAGTAAATTGCGCACATTGCAGATTTTTATATGAGTATTAAACACCATAAAGGTTTGTGCACCATGAAATCACACAATGTAGATTCAAGAAATAAATCACGCGATGTGTCAACTTGAAATGCTACCAAGAAAATGTCTTAGAATGGTAGCGCACAGTAACATACATTATTTATACACGAGGAAAGAATTGCGCGTCTTGCCGATTCAAATGCCACCATACAAAAGCCAAGAAACTGTAGCGCACAATGAATAACATGAAAAAACACTCAAGGAAAGAATCGCGCGTGTTGCCGATCCGAATGCCACCATGTAAATGCCAGAAAATGGTAGCGCACAATGAACAGCATGAATTACACACGAGAAGTGAATCGCGCGTTTCGTCAATTCGAATGCCACCATGTAAATGTCAAGAAAAGGTAGCGCGCAATGAACAACAAAGTTAAATGCTCATGAAACGAGTTGCAATTCTTGCCAACTCGTAAAACATCATGTAAATGTCAAGAAATATCAGCGCGCAATGAACACTAATGTAATAACGAAGTCAAATCTTTATGGAATAAATTGCGCGTCCACCCTATTTGCAAACCCCCATACAAATGTCAAAAAATGGCAGCGCACAAGTAATCTGTTATTCATTTAAGAATTAAAATTAAGAATATGAAGATTCTCAATTACAGTGTTGGGAAATGTCCAAACACCGTCTTACCGCCTGGAAACAGTGATCACCAATGAGAGATGAATGCAGAAGACTGGAAAATCCAAATAGGCCGCCGGGACAGGAGCTCAGGAAGAAGCTGCTGCTCTGCACCAGGACCTCTGAATAGTGAGCACTGGAAGTTGGGCTGACTCTCTTTTATAGAGTCTTGGCCCAGCCTAGAACCACGCCCAGGCATGTTGCAGGGAAAGTCTCCAGAAGGCCCTGGAAAGGGACCACACCCTAACACACTCTGAATGTCTGCAGCAATACATTGTAAATGTACAGTATTTATGAGCACCTTAAAAATGAATCTTTTGGATGGAATTCTGCAATGCAAAAGGTTAAACAATAACATATCATCACAATGCATAAATTACTTTACCTTGCGAGCGTTGGGTTTTTGCATTCTAGATGCCCTTAGAGCGCGCACTGTCCTGGTGTTGACACCTACAAGCTAGGTAGCAGTATTATCCCTTCAGAACCCAAGCCACCAGGAGACCTACACTGCATTGTCAGGCCTGGCCTAGGGGCACCCACTGACACACATCCCCCACCCGGATATCACCCTACTATGTGTAAGTTGTAATGATGGGCACTGTACTGACCCCCTTGAGGCTGCTGTGAAGCCCTCAAGCACCCATCCAGCTCTGGATAGGCCACTGCCAGGATGCCGGCCATCAGGGGGGTCAGGGTTCGACGGGCACCCCTTCCTCATTGGGAGGCCATCCCCAGCTGGGCCTCCGCCGTCTTTCATGCCCAGCATTTCAGGTCCTCCCACTGTTTGCAACAGTGGGTGCTCAGCCTGCCATAGACCCCAAGGTCCGCACCTCCTTGGCGATGGCACGCCATATACCCTTCTTTTGATGGGCGCTGACCTGCAGAGGCAATACACAAAGGAAAATAGAATTAGACAAACAGTCCTGCCTGTTACACTTATAGCCCACCATACCCCTTCACATCACCATTTACACACACGTGGCCCAGCACACCCCCTAAATACCGCCCAGAGGACATCCAACCACCCCCCTTACATGAGGCCTTCACACACACCACTCCATGCATTCCTGCCACATGGATCGTGCCCACAGTGTACTCACCTGTTGGTCTGGAGGCCCATAAAGCAGTCCGTACTGGGGTAGAACCCCATCCACCAGTCTCTCCAGCTCCTCCGAAGTAAAGCCTGGGGCAGTTTCCCCTGTCACACGGGCCATGGTAGGTTCCAGACACAGGTCACAGCAGCACATGCAGTGTAGGTCCTCTCCTGTGGAAGATCAGGTAGCAAGTGAGTGATCAGATAGAAAATGGCGGTCACTTCCGTGGCGGTGCATAACGTCACTGCCGGCGTAGATCACCATTGTCCACTATAACCCATAGGTCCCGATGTTAACCAATGCGGAATTGCACAGCGGTTCCCGACCGCCTCCCGCAACGGCGCACAACATCAGCGAAATTATCTCACTTCAACCTGTCCCTCCACACAGGACATGCAGACGCCATTCCAGGGGGGGCAGGCCCTGGAAAATTGCTGCATCATTGGTGACATTAGGATATACTGCACAAATCACACTGTACCATTACAAGTTAACAGCATGCAAAGTTATGTTGTAGCTCCATTGTTCAGTTTGTGACTAGCTCCTCTCTCTTTTGCCCCATAGATTGCTACTACTACGGATGAATAGGAGATGGAGACATGCCCCCATGTACAGACCCCTGGTGGACTTGGCAACACTGGAGGACAGGCACATAATACTCACCTATAGACTTGACAGGGCCCCAACCACAGAGCTGTGTGCCCAATTGGAGCCTGATCTGATATCTGCTATCCGTCGCCCCACTGGGATCCCCCCTCTTGTGCAAGTTCTATCAGTGCTCCATTTCCTGGCAACTGGTTCTTTACAAGTGACAGTAGGCTTGGCAGCAGGAATGTCACAGTCAATGTTCTCAATAGTGCTGACAAGAGTGTCTGCCCTGATAAAACACAGGTGCAGCTACATTGTTTTTCCCCAGGTTGAATATTTGGCCACAGTGAAGGCCGAGTTCTATGCAATGGGACATATCCCCAACATAATTGGGGCGATTGATGGAACACATATTGCATTTGTCCCCCCCCATCAGAATGAACAGGTGTTCAGAAATCAGTAGAGTTTCCACTCTCTGAATGTACAGATAGTGTGCTTGGCGGAAGAGCACATCTACCATGTCAATGCTAAGTATCCTGGGTCAGTGCATGATGCCTTTGTCCTGAGGAATAGCAGTATCCCAAATGTGATGGGCCAACTACAGAGGCACAGGGTGTAGCTAATAGGTGAGCCCTGGTTCCCACCTAGTATATGTGGGTGTATGGGTATGGTGTGGGCCATATGAAACAGTGTGTGGCTAAATTTTGTCCCTCAATATTTCAGGTGACTCTGGTTACCCCCAACCTATCATGGCTGCTGACCCCTGTGAGGAATGCCAGAACAAGGGCAGAAGAATGTTATAATGGGGCCCATGGGCAAACCAGAAGGATAATTGAAAGGACCTTTGGCCTCCTGAAGGCCAGGTTCCAGTGCCTCCATCTGACAGGTGGATCTCTGTGCTACTAACCCAAGAAGGTTTGCCAGATACTGGTGGCATGCTGCATGTTGCATAACCTGTCCCTCAGACATCATGTCCCATTCCTGCAGAAGGAGGAGGCTGGAGATGCCCGTGTAGCAGCAGTGGACCCTGTGGAGAGTGAGGATGAGGAGGCAGAGGATGAGGATGAGGACAACAGAACATCAGTGATCGGACAATACGTCCAATGACACACAGGTAGGACAGTGTTACTTCACATTTCAAGGAAATTTGTTTGAATTTCTGTGGCAATGGCATGCTGATATTTCCCACTTCTATGCCCACTTACTGTTCCCTATGACAATTCATTTTGCAGATATTGGTGACCTCACATATACTCCTGTTGTGATTACTGCAGCCAGCTACAGGTCATTAATCTATGCTCAGTTTCTGTACAGTTGAATTGCAATGTTTGTACCTGTTTCAATGAATATATAATTGAAAAACATGACATACTCCAAACTTATTTCTTTCAAGGGTGTTTATTGAAGTTCTAAAATATTGAGGGGCAAGTGCAAGGGGACGGGGTGATGATGGAGGAAAGTGTATTGTTCCAGTCTGTTTGTAGCACAGGTGCATTGTCCAAGGGGAAATAGGAAGGGGAGCAATGGCAGTTCAAGGTGGACAGGGTGACTGAGTGGGACAAAAGGGTGACAATCAGGAGAGTCTCATTTCCTGGTAGGTGTCTTGGCAAGTGTCTCTGGCTTCTGTCTGGATCACAGGAAATGTTTGCGGGTGGTTCTCCTTCTGCAAGAGGGTGCTGGCCTCCTGTGAGTCCTGTGGGGGGGGCTCCTGGCCACTAGCGGCAGCAGAGGTGGAAGGCTGTTCAGATGTCTGGCTAGTGGCAGGGGCCCACTGTTGTGTGACTGCCTCCCTCATAATGTTGGCCATGTTTGCCAGCACCCCTGCTTTGGAGATCATGGTGTTGTTGATGGCCTGCAAGGCCTCCTTGATCCCCTGGTACTGTCCCTCCTAAAGCCGCCTGTTCTCCTGCACATTGCCCATCGTGTCCTAGGAATGTTGATAGGCTCCCAGGATCTCTGCAAGTGCCTCCTGGAGAGTCAGTTCCCTGGGCCTGTCCTCCACCTGGTGCACAGCAGTCCTCCCAGTGTCCCTGGTGGCCTATTCCTTTGTCCCCTGAACCATGTGCCCACTTCCACTGACTCCAGGTACCTGATTGTCTTGGGTATGAGGTGTGGCCTGGGGTCCCTGTAGAGGTGGACACACTGCTGATTGACATGTCCTAGGAACAGAGGTGTGGGTACGCTGGGAGGGTGCTGTGGTGGTGTTTCCTGATAGGGGAGGCTCTGTGGTGGTGTGTAACTAGGCCTGGGGAACCGGCTGTCCAGAGGTCCCTGATGGGCCAGGTTGGTCATCCAGATCCTGAAGACCAGAGTTGCTGTCATCACTGTGGGCCTCTTCAGTTGGGGGACTGGATATTGCTGTCACCTCCTCTCCGCTGACATTGGCTGGGATACCTGTGGGGATGTAACTGATGTGTTATGGTCCCTGTGTCTGGTATATTGTGCATCTGTGGCTCGCCCTCTTTGGTTGTATTTGCCCTGGCAGCTTTCACTTGTGTATGTTAGTGTATGGTGGGATTGTTAGTTCACTATGGTGTGCATGCTTTAGTGATGAGTGTCCATGGAGGGCTGTGAGCGGTGTCCATGCATTGGTAGAGCATGCAGGGCTTGGCATTGGGATGAATGAGGTGTGTGGGAAGGGGTGGAGTGATGGGAGTGAGGGTGGCGGTATGTGATGGCATCCAGGTAGGCGGGTGACAGAAGTAGAGAGTTGTCTTACCAGAGTCCAGTCCTCCTCCTACTCTGGCCAGGCCTTCAGGATGCAGGATTGCCAAGACTTGCTCCTCTCATGCTGTTAGTTGTGGGGGAGGAGGTGGGAGTCCACCGCCAGTCCTCTGGTGTCTTGCTGCAATGGAACGTACCTTCCCCCGTAGGTCATTCCAACTCTTCCTGATGTCATCCCTAGTTCTTGGGTGCTGTCCCACGGCATTGACCCTGTCCACAATTCTCCACCATAGTACCATCTTCCTAGCTATCGATATCTGCTGCATCTGTGCTCCAAATAGCTGTGGCTCTACCCTGATGATTTCCTCCACCATGACCCTTAGCTCCTCCTCTGTGAAACAGGGGTGTCTTTGTGGTGCCATGGGTATTATGTGAGGTGTGTAGGTGAGGGTGTGTTGGGGTAATGTGTTGGGGTGTGTGATATGGGGTGCGTGAGTGGTGTATAGGTGTGTATAGTGTGTGGCTCTGGTTGTGTTAGTGGTTTTGGTGCCAATCTCCTAGCAGTCATTGTTGTTTTAGAAGGGTTGTGGGTAATGTGGGTGTGTGTGTTATAGTGGTGTGGGTGTGTGGGTGTGGTGTGTGTATGGGTGTCAGGTGTGTGTTGTTTGAATTGGCCAATGTGGTGTTGTTTTGTCTGTGGGTGTCTATTTTGAGTGCAGCGGTATGTATCGCCAATGGTTTACCGCCACTGAATGTCCGCTGTGGTAATTTGTTGGTCATAATGTGATGGGTGTAGTTCTGTTGGCGTAATAGTGTGGGTTTTAATACTGCCAGTTTATCACTGACCTTTGATGTGGCGGATTTGTGTCTGTGGCTGAATACTGACGGAATGGTGTGTGTGTGTCATAATATGGTGAACGGATATCCGCGGCGGCAAGTTGGCGGCAGTCAGCATGGCGGTAAGTAGGATTTACTGCCAATGTCATAATAAGGGCCTAAGTTCCCACCGAGGACACAGTCTGACATTTGTCCTTGTTCTTTGAAATCCGGCAAAGTTGATGAGATAAGAACAAGATTTACAGGCCTGTTTACAGAAAGGCAACACTCCTAATGATACTGTAAATAAGGTTTGGGCAAGGGAAGGGATGAACTCAGGCTGCATAGCCTAAAACAAATAAAGCCAGCATATTGAAAGCAATGAAATGTGAGTTACAAACCACAAAGCCAATGACAAGCAACGGGCAGAATGCATTCCCAAGGAAGCTCTATGAATGTACTTAAAGTGACAGCTGTGGGATACTTTGTGGGGAAAGTCCAGTATTTTAGTCCAGTCCGTATCTTGCAAAGGTTTGGCCACACCAATCACCCAGGTAATATGACGAGAAGGCCTGGAGTGGTTTCAATGTTGCAGGAAAGGTCTGTAAATCCATTCTATCAGTTTGCCACCAGTCCCTAGGGTATAGAGCTATGGCACACATTATGTAGGGTTAGTGCTAAATGACAGACATGAAATAGAGTGATTGTTTAAGGTGGATGTAAGTGAGGAGTTGACTGGGGTGAAAATGGTAGTCTGCCACAAGGGTTTAGAAATTTAGTAGCTCGCTGTCCAGCAAAACATTCCCCAATTTTAAGATACCTACAGCATGCCACTGATGGAGTTGCCCAGAGCACAGCCATCCTGTAGTGAAGGATCACAGGGTTTTGTCGTGTCAGTGAGTTTACAGGTTCCAGCAAGGCAAGAGAAAGCTGTGCATGATAACCACGGATGATGATCTGTAGAATGGTCAGTAGGAAACAATGATCAGTGCAGCAAGCCCTCCTTAAAAGTCTTTACGGATGAACCCAATTTCATACAGGGGGGTGGGCAGAAAACCAGCGAGCCACCCATTGGACCTGTGCAGCTGAATAATAGTGTTCTAAGGCCAGAAGGCCTAATCTACCCTTAGTCACGGGTAGTTTAAGAGTGGAAAGAGCTACCCGACAGCGCCCCAGCGACCAAATCAGATGTGTGGCATCTCTGAAGAAGGAAAGCAGGATGAGCAGGGGAAGGTTTGCAAAATAATACTATGATTGGGATAGCGCAACATCTTCACTAGTGCCATGTGGCCCATTACAGAGAGCAGAAGAGAAGACCAAAAAGCTAACTGGGCTCGGAGGGACCTTGATGCTCTGCTGAGATTTCCATCCTGCAAATCAGTGGGAGAATGGTAGATATTAATCACTAGTTATCAAAAGGTAACTGGTTCCCAGTTCAATCTAAGGTCTAATTGTATGTAAAGGGGAGAACAGTGCCATATGTTAAAGAAACACTAATTACATTTTAACATTTTTACATTTTGTTTGTGCAATTTACATGCCAAATATTTTGAAGGTTCTATGTGTACTTGACACTTAGGGATAACCCAGATCACTAATTTGGCTTTTACTCAATTTCAAAACCATTTTAAAATGTGGACAAAGCAGGCAATTGCCTTGCACAACCTTGCAGGGGATCTGGCCCCTGATCACCCTTTACAAGCACGAACAGCAGACCATTGCACAAGAAGAGTTTGCCAAAGTGGATGCATGCAGCTTGTTCAACCACTTGACAGTGCCTCTTCTGTTTCTCTCCTGTCTGCAGAGACAATTCCTGAGGTACCCAATACCTTGGTGGACCCATCATGTCTGATTTTAGGATTTGTCCCACCTTGTTCTTCTCTTCCTTATTTATCCGGTTCTTAACAACAACCTCCCATTTGATCTCAGTTTCATCCTCCTCTTTTATTATCTCTGATTGGCAGTCCGGGCTCCCAGTTCTGAGATAAATGTAGAGTCCCAGACATTCACACTAGTGCTGTGAGACTACAGACAAGTTGTGGGTACCTCACATCAGGTGTGAGACTGTCACCCACACCATCTGCCCTGCCTCATTAAATTGTTTTTAGGTTGAAAGTCCATGGGCGGTTGGGGTTAGACAGATGTTTTTGTTCAATTTGTTTAAACTAGCATATTGGTAAATAACTAAATGTTTCCCAAACTGTTTGCCGGAGGTTTTAAAATGTTCAGAAATATAATCAACATTTTGTTGTTACTTTCTCTTTAAGAAAGATTGGGTACATTTGGGTAGGGGTGCTGAAGGGCATTAATTTACTACTGAACAGGAACATAATGTGACACCTGAATGTAGCATACCTGGAGGCAATCACAAAATGACAACACTGAATAAATAGTGCTATGTTAAAAAAGAGTAAATAAATGCACTAATAATGCATGGCCTGTCTTGGGTGTGTTACTGTAAAACTGACGTTTGTTCTTGAATTTTTGGTCAGAATTTTGACCCTTCATCCTGAATTTTTGTCCTGAATTTTGACCTTTTTTCCTGAACTTTTTTACAGTCCTGTCCAGAATTTGCCTCAATGCCAGGTGGTCACCCTAGTAGCACGGGCACCCTGGTATGTACTCTTTTACTTAGCAGGAGTGGTATGATCAAGCACCAATAATCCATGCACCCGAATGAGCACTCCTGAGCAGAAATGCAAAAGCAGCAACAGGAGGAAAGCGATTCACTTGTTGTACTGCAAGCAGTGGATGACCCGAGCTTACTGATTTTCTCCACATACTGCAATAAATACAAAAAAAACATTGTCCCAGTAAAATGAACAAAAACTGTCCTCTCACAAGCTGTGGACCATCAGCACCTAAAACTATACTACACAGCTTTTTTGTAAGCTTAAAGAAGTAAAGAAGACCACAAAAAAGTAAAAAATGACACGCATGTTCCCTGATCCATTTTTGTCTTGATTTCATCCATGACTGAGAGGATTACATTTTGACGTAGCAACAAAAAGCCGGTAAAAACAGTAAAGCTGATAACATGCACTTGTAACTTCACTTTTTCATTGCTAAGAGGCGAATGTCCTCTTCCTTATCCTGAGTGGTTGTTTTGATTATACTTCTTTTGTGCATTTTTCTCTTATTGGTTTCTACATCAATCTTAACATCTGCTAGTCACTTTTGCATGTTTCATAAAGCGCGCCCAAGCAAGCCAATTTCTGAACAGGGATGAATGACCAAAGGACCTTTCTCCATGTAAATCTATGGCCGTCATTTTAACCTCTGTGGTCTATTTGGAAGACCGCAGAGATACCGCCGTGCTGAAGACCACCAGTGCAGGCGGTGTTCCGCACAGTGTATTATGACTGCTGGCAGCCCTCCGTCCTCCACCGCCACGCCATCAGAACACCGCCCACCGAATCACGTCCCATGATTCGGTGTGGCGGTGTTCTGGTGACAGGGTGCTGGCGGTGGAACAGCCCCCATGGATCCCGTTCCCTCCCGGAGGATCACCGGTCCAGGTAAGGTGATCGTCCGTTAGGGGAGGGGTGTTGTGGGGTGTTGTGTGAGTGCATGAGGGTGTGCGTGTGAGTGTGCAGAGGAGGTGTGTGAGTGCGTGTATGCATGCGGGGGTGTTGTGTGTTTGAAAATGTGTGCGTGTCTGTCTGTTTGTATGTCTGTGAGAATGTGTGCGTGTATGTCTGTATGTATGTGTGCGTGTATGATTGTGTGTATCTGTTGGAATGAATATTAGCATGTTTTCAGGTATGTGTAGTTGTAGTGTCTGTGTGCGTGTGGGGGGTGTGTGACGATGTTGGGGGGTTGGGAGGGGGGTCCTGCCACCTTTGGGGGTGGTATGGGGGTCGGGGTGTGGGGGAGGACTCGGGGTGGGGGTGGGGGAGGGGGTGGAGGAGACCCCTATCAGTGCCAGGGAAGGAATTCCCTGGCACTGATAGTGCCTACCGCCATGGTTTTTTTGGGCAGTACAGAACCCCACGAAATCCATGGCGGTATGCGGGGTCGTGATACCGCCGGCGGTGTAGTGACAGCCGCTGGTCTGGAGACCGAAGTCTCCAGCCCAGCAGTTGTTACCACCCTGGTGGTCGGAGTGGAGAAGTGGCGGTTTAGCATGGCGGTCACCGCCATTCTTGTAATGCCACTTTTTTGCCCGCCGGCCTGTTGGCAGTATTACACCCATTTCTCCACCGACCGCCAGGGTTGTAATGAGGGCCTATATGTGTGTATGTTATGTGTAGGATGCAGTGCGTGTTGGGAGCAAAAGGTATCGAAATATAGCTAAAGATGTCAGTAGTGAGACCTAAAAAGTACACGTTCGTGGAATGCATAACTCCTACCACAGTTCATTTTGTTTTAGCTGTTTTTTATGACAGTCACCATGTCTTTTAAAGCTTTTTTTCTTACTGACATAAGGACGCATTGAAAAGCATAACGCTTCAGCCTAAACCTAAGGAGATGACTAGGAGTTATGAAGTGGTAGTTTGTGAATTGGGAGTAATTTCTCTGAAAAGGTCAGCGGTGATGGTTTTTAAGAAAACGTCGCCAGAATGTACACTTAGCCACTTGTGAGATGTACCTTTTGGCATACTCTGAGAAAATACTACATTTTTCCAGAGATTGTAAACGCTTTGGAACAGTTTGTCTGTGTCAGTACATTGCATATAACAGGTACACTTGTGCTCTGAATCTATTTTAATAAATAATTGCGAGGCTATGTCGTCTCTGGATTCACGCGGTGTGATTGAGCAAAAAGGTGACAAGCAAATGATTTTTGTTCGGACTTCTATAACGAACGGTCGACCCACGACTAGCACGTTTAATTATAATTTATTTAGATCTCGCTATGCATAGTAGCTTTATTGTTAAAAGAAAGGGCACGACTAAATATGAGAGGTGAAAATCACCTACTTAATCAAATGTGCAAATGCAGATTTGGAACAAAACCATCTTTGGCATCAGAAACACTCTCTAGAGACTGGGGAAAACAGCACCCATGACTCTATATTTTCTTTTTTTCTAAAATAATAGTCTCTTTTTCACGACTCTAACTTTTCTACTTTCCAAAATAATAGCCTCTTTTTTTACGTGCTGAAGGGGAGCGCACATCTGAGATAAGTGAAAGCAAATTTTAAACTATGTCCCCAGGCGGCAATTATGAGCAGGGGTGTAGCTTAGTCAGTGATTTTTTTTTTTTTTTTTTTTTGGGGGGTGCATTTTCAAATTTCCCAGTTAAAAGAGCAGTGGGTTGAAGGGTTTAGGGGTGAGATCGGCAAGATTCGAGGAGGACTGTTCCCATAAAGAATAAGGCCAGTACTGAAAAGTGAGGGGTTGGTATGGTATCCTTAGCGATTGCCACTCGCTAGACTATATGCAATATTTAATCCCATCACATTTTGAATGTTTGACTGTCAGTATTATGCCTGGAAATTCAAGACTGCTGCTGCCAATGTTTGAGAAATCAAAAAACTAGTATGTTTGTACTAATTCAAGGAGCCCGTTTGCGGGTGAGGTTTACAACTTTTTTGGTATTTCAGTCACTATATGTATTTAAGATCCCAGTCCAAAATAAGAACAAGTCATGACCTCCTAGTGAAATGAGAATGTTCAGAAAAACCGATACAGACATAGCAGACTTGACTCAGGACCCTCCGGATCCAATATCCAAACGAAAAATGTTTTTTTGGAGTATCGCACAACAAATGTCTCCTCTGAAGCTACACCCCATCGGAAGCAAGGCCCCTCCCTGACACAGCTTGGGTGCTAGGTCTCCCCAGGAACTCATGACTATAGTCACATACAAAACAATAGCAGGGAGTCGTTGCCCTGGCACTTATTTTTAATGTATTTTGACTGCACACACTTTTCTTTGTCTCTGCTGCAAGAAGGCTTGGTGATAAAGCTGTCAAATCAGTGCATGTAGGCAGGGCTCCATGTTTCTAGTCCTCACCATTTGCAAATCACTTTATAGACTGGCTGATGGACCCATGCATTAAGTGCAAGTTGCAAATAGAGGATGGCACATAGGCAATTCAATAGGGCAATGTTTGGCATGTATGTCGTGCAACAAACATATTGTAAAAATATGATCCAATCTCATCAGATTAAAAAAAAAGTTCATTTCTTTAATATGCGAAAACGTTCCACCTCAGTACATTAAATTTTATCATTGCATATTATTGAAAGTAATAGTTTTTAGAAACATTCATGGCTCACACCCCACAACAATGCCACTAGTGAACTAAGAGGCAGGTCAGTAGCAATGTAAACTGTAAACGTGGTCTTCATTCTTATTCTAGATTGCACAACTTTATAGGAAATGCTTGTAAAACACACATCCTGAACTCAAGTATTTAAAAGTAGGTTCAAATGTGATAATAAAGAAAAAAAGGAGGTTCTGTGAAATAAAATATTTCCCTACGATCACACAGTTTGGAATAGCAGGGAAGCTGGTATTGATTTCAGGTTGTCTGGATTCACATTTTGAAATTCAGGCACCAGGTGTATATCCCTCTCTGTCTCCTGTTTACATCAAAGATCACTGTTTTGTCTTTCATTCTTAGCTCATGATGAGAAAACTAACACAGAGATAGCAAACCTGATTCAGGGTCCCAAGGCCCATCTACCAAGTCAAGAATGCATTTAGTTGTGGGGTGTTATATCCCAACCACTCCCCTGAAGCTACACCTCTGATAAGTGAAGGGCCCAAAGTATTGCTTGGATGCCTGCGGCCAGCGGGCTGCCAAGTATGAAGGCTGTGTTATCTTGATTCATTTCGTGCCTCTTTAATGCACCTCTAGCCACTCCCTGCCCCTTCATCTCACTCTTGCATGTTCCACTTCATTCCTGTTTTCTCCTTTTGTCACAGTTTATACATCCTTTTTATTCTACTTCTTCCTTCCTCTTCCCCCCTTTTCTGTGATTCTCTCTCTCGCTCTGGATCAAAGTCTGATAAGTAAAAATATGTGCCATTCCTCAGCAAAACCGAGTGCTGGTGGGTATCATCTGCACCACTGGTTCAAATAAGTACTGTAGTCAATATAATGTGGCTCGTAATGCTGATGTTAACCCCCCTTCATTGTGCTAGTATGTGTTTCATGCTGGCTCAACGTACCTGCCCCTCCAGCCCCACCTACAGGTCATCTTACTGCAGTGCCCATTAAAATCCTTCTTGGCAATAGGAGTTTCAATGGTGAGTTTTTACTTCAAGCTAGCACTTATCACACCCTGACGATCTGCACTGCACTTCCTAGACTCCTACTGTGTATGTCCTATGTGATAAGGTGTGCACTAATACGGTAATCTCTGAGTTGGTTTGCACAAGCCTAAGCCAATCAGTTCTGGATCCAATAGACATGATCAACCCTTTCAGCAAGCGACTAACTGTGCAAGCTCTTTATAAGTTTATCTTCACTGGGGCCGGAAACCATCCCCATATTAATGACCCCTTAATGTGGGCATCTCCGATGGTGAGGCTCTTTTGAGTGGGGAAGGTGTATTGGCAGTCATTATTCCTCAGGTGATCCTACCACACTTGAGTCACTGGAGAACTGTGGCCATAAATCACAATCAGTCAAGTGGCTGTACTTGGAAGTGGTGGTTTTGACCCATCACAATGCCTCTCAAATTAGTCACGTGGGCATGGCTCGTCCCCGTTGCTTCATTCAGTCATTCCTTTGCCACCTTCAGGCTTCTTCTCTGTTTAAAAAATTTAGTTTTCAGGAGTTGCATGTGGAGATTCTTGAATTGGCAAGTCAGCCAAATTGTACAGCAGCTGTAAAGCCTCTACTCTATGAGTGGGGCACAGTGTGACACCCCTCTAGGAACTAGAAATCCGTTTTGCAATTCTATTGCCATTCAGTGGCTGTACAGAGTACTTTGTTGTACTGATTCATGCCTGGTTACTCACCCGTAAACTTCATTACTCTAAGTACAGGTCTTCCTCATATCAGTCCTGAATCCCAGCCTGTATTTTGGTTCTTGTTAGTTTGGATTTGTTCAGGATGTCATCAGATGTTTTAAATTGGCAATCACAGGTGCCTATGACTCGGTGGGACACCTATTGCCTTCCTCTGTGCACGGCAGGTCAACTGAGACTCCTCTTATACCTTTATGTCTCACTATCACCTGCAGGCTGGGGGTTCATCATCCACCTCTTTTGCTGATCATGCCTTATCTGTGGTATATGATGTTTAATTTTCTTCCGACATATTTTCTTTAGTAAACGCCTAATGTTGCAATCTGATTCCAAGTTGTTGTTTCTTCTTTCTTTGTCTTATGCTAGAACAGGAGATTGATCATACAGTAAGGACCGGATGGGGAAGGCGTACGAGGAGGCAATGGACCTTTAGCTTCTTATAGAGCAACACCGCAATGTGGTGTTGCTTCTGCGGGCGGTGATTCCCAGTATTGAGGAATCTTTATTTTTTCTTTGAAAGTGTGAGCTATTGTCAGATGAAGTTAAGCTCAGAAGACCATGGGTGGCATCTATCTTATCTAATTTCTGTAACACCATTCATCCTCTCAGCAACCAAATTAAAGAATTAAACTTTGCGTATTTGAAGTGTTGATTTACTGCTGTAGGTTGAAAGGAGGTTGGACTGGCCTATAGGGCACTCAGGCAGTGCCCAACAGGTTGATCTCACAGGTGAGTGTGTGGGACATTTCTTTGTCTGTTAGTGAGCCTGTTTTATGGGCTGCTGGCCAGGTTTTAAAGTTGATTTCCCAGATATTAAAATCAAAATTACCTACAGCACACTGAAATCCATGCAATATTCCCTACTTTGCAAAATGCTATCAAAGGTGTCTTTACAACTTCAAAACTGCCACAGATCTAATTCACTAATGGGGTTGTCTTTAACTTGTTGCCTGCGTCTGTTTTCTGTTTCAGACCAAACCTTTGCTAGTATTATCTATTTGGGAATTAATGGTTTGTAATGGGAACTTCAAACAGGAGAGCAAATAATGTCAGGTCTAGACACATACATCTAACAAACAGCTCATCCATCATCTCATGAGTGTCTGAACACCAACCTTTCTTTCTCAGCCTTGTCTTACTTTTGACAACCCCATTGGTGTTAATGTGCTACTTCATTACGGTGCGTCAAAACACTAACCTTGCGGCACACACCAGAAATCCGTCATCCGCCACTGTATGTATGTTTGACTAGGATTGTAGGTATGCTGTAACTTAATCTTTGCAATCTTACTTTGTTCTTGAAGGCATAGTAATTCTTTCCATTATGTGCTGCAATTGTGAGGTGAAGACATTGACCTTAACATTGCCTGTGGCAGCAATCATACTTGCACTTCAATTTTGGTGGACACCTTGTTATGATCTGCTTACTTGTCTCATTACCTGTAACTGGATTCTTACTTATGCCATTGTTGATTAGGTGATCAGAAAAAGTGTCTAGGTCATTGGTGACAGCACAAGTGGGCTCTTGGGTATGAATATTGTGTCAGTTACTGAATCTGCCTGTATGGATGGGTTGGTGGTCTTTAACCTATTGGAATAAACTCTTGGAAATGACACCAAAAAGTGTGTGATGACTTCATGGACTTAACACTGGCGACAAGCACATGCTGGGGACAGCCAAGAGACCACCAGCTTCCCTGTGAACCTATAAAACGACAAGCTGCAGCCAGAGACTGTGGGCCAGACGAACAAAGCTTTTTAGTGTTCGCAAATGGTCCGATTCACAGAATCCAGCCATTTCCGAATGCTAAAAAAGCTGTTTGACATGTTCTAATGCAAAATTGTGATTCAGTAACTTCTTACCAAATCATAATTTGGCATTGCGATTTGGTATTAAGAAGGGGCATGTTTAGGGCGTCCCTTCCTAAGTTTGAATCGCAGTGGGATGTTTGAATGTTTTGTGACTGAAATGTAGTTGCAAAACATTCACAGGTTACCACCAATTCCAAATTGGTGGTAACTCATTCGCAAGTGGGAACGGGACCCCAAGAGTCCCCTACCCCTTCATGAATGTCTGCAAAGCATTTCTTAAAAGCAGACAGTGATCCCACGGACCACTGCCTACTCTCAAAAAATGAAAAGACAACTTTTCACTTTCTTTTTTAAATGCAGCCCATTTTCCTTTCAGGACCTCAGCAGACCACCATCCCTTTGATTTTTTGTGATTCCCTGTGGGTCACAAAGCGAGACCTACCTCATGAATATTAATGGGGTAGGTCTATTTGCGACCCACTGGGAATCACAAATGATACTCAAACGAGTTTCGAACATTTGACATTTCAATTTCCGAAATTGTGATTCACATAGAATTGCAATTAGGAACTCGCAATTCAAAACGTACATACATCTGGCCCAGTGATCCTTCAACCATGTGCTGAACAATGTATCAAAAGAGGCCACTGTGTACTGTTGGAGGTGAATGTGAGTACGGGTACCGCTAATCTGGTGAAGAGGGGAGCTTTTCTGCAATTTAACAAGCACAGGTTTCTAATGCTCCAGCTCAGGAGGCACGCTCCAGCGTGGAGAGGCTTGTGGAGAACCAGAGGCAGCAGTTACCCACACTTCCGGATTTAAATGCACATCCTGCTGGACACCTGGACGATGTACAACAAAGGAGTCAAGGAGACGTGTACTTTAATTTTAAATATTCGGGGACAATAATAAAGAGGCGAATACAGTGGTGCATGTTTGAAGTTAGCGTGTTTTCACACAAGTGTACATCTTTTGAGCAGATGTGCGTGGAAGCCCGCAGCACAATAATAAAGAGACAAATATAGTGCTGCACGTTCAAAGTCAGCACGTTTTAACATAAATGTACATCTTTTGAGTAGAGGCACGTGGAAGCCTGCATGCCCACAGACAGAAATTAAGGAAAGTCAGAGAGCTTTCTCAAGCATCTTCGCCACAAGCAGTATTTAAAGAGAGTGACAATAACAGTGATGTGCGATTGAAGTATAGCACGCTACAAGAGAGCTGTTCTCACTTACTGATCATCTTTCTCTCCTCACCGAAGTCTGCTTCCTTTTGACTTCATCAGTCATGTGTGCATTAGAAGAAGGCTCATCGACACACAGGCTTTTTGCTTGGTGTGTTGTGGTTGGAGAAGGTGTGATTCCTAAAGGAAAGCTCCTCGTCACACAACTTTGAACACAATATTTTGTGTGTGGAGAAGGGGTGTTTAGAGCACCAAACTACTGAGCAGCTGGATGTACCCACAGTGGTTACTTTTGGACCATTACTGGCACACCAAGGATACATTTACTAATATTATGTGAAGTTAGTTAAACTTGTGAAAGATAGTATATGAGTTGCTTACCATTTTAGATAATTTATTGTAGGAATTGAAGTTAGGATAACCTGCAAAGTCACGTATTGTACAATTTTTTACGTTATTTTATTATATAAGCACAAATAGCAACAGCTAACTTGTCTCAGCCACCACAGTTTTTGTCTGATGCAGATTACCCAATTGTACCTTGGAAGAGGTGGAAACAACCTTTTGACACGCACTTACTTGCAATCGGTGGGGAAAAATGCTCTGCTGTGAGGAAACACGCCATTTTGTTATATAATTTGGGTATTGAAGGAAGGAATGTGTATGAGAGTCTGGATGAAATTACAAATTGGGCATGGAGAGGGAGAGCCTGATGACGTATATGATCTATTGGTTATGATGCTTGAAAATCATTTTGAATCCCAAATTAATGTTGTACTGGAACAGCACCAATTTTTCACACGGTCACAAAGCTGGCATGAAAATTGGGAGTTATATTGCATCATAAAAACATTAGCACGTACATTCAATTTTGGACAACTCACTGATTCCTTAGTAAGGGATCAAATTGTTAGGTGTACTAACAATATTAAGGTTCATAAAAAACGTCTAGCGAAGAATCCTGATCTGAAGGAGACAGCGGCCATACTGGGTAGCAAGGGGACTACTAGCATATGGGTGCATGAAATGAGAGGATGAAGGTAAAGAAGCTTCTGTTGAGGAGAGCACTGTGAATGAGATAAAAAGAGAACGTGATAAAAGTGGTGATGTGAAAAAATATACCAACTGAGAATTTTAAAAAAAGAATCGAATACTGAAAATGCAATCCTTAACAGACATACGAGCCTGAAATGTTTTAGATGTGTCAGTGAAGGACATCTCTCTAATAGTCCAGGATATTTTGCGAGATTTGACACATGCAAAAAATTTAGAAATAAGAGACACTATACATGTGTGTCTGAGAGGACTAAAGCACAAGGAGTACATTGTGTGGAGGAAGAGAAGACGTTTGTTTTGAGTGTAAGAAAAGATGAATTTGTGGACGGTGATGTTTTAGAGATGCCAGAAAGTGAGTTTACAGTTGGGGGAAAAAATTTCTATGTTAGCTGATTCAGGATCACCGTATACTATGGTGGGTGACAGAAAGTGGGAAATGGTATTTGGTGGAGACAAAATTGAGTTGTTACGTCTTGATATAAACCCCATGGGGAATGGAGGTGTTAAAATAGATGTTCTTGCATATGCTGTAATGAAAAGAAAAATGTCAAACTGTGTGACAATGGGCAAAGTATACATAGCAAAAAAGACTGATAAACTTTTAGGATGGAGATATGCAAGAGATATGGGAATTGCTTTGAATTCCAATGTACCTGAAAAAGCCTTCTTATTCTCAATAGAAGGATTGCCAGAGGATGTATGCTGAAAGTTCCCTAAAGTATTTGGTAGAAACCCAGGGTTGCTAAAAATATTTGAACACAGATTTATTTTGAAAAATGGGGCAGTGCCATTTGTAAGCAAGGTGAGGAAAGTACTACATTTAATGATGGAATCTCTTGAATGGGAGTTAAACAAGCTACTGCATGCTGGAGTGATTGAAGAGACTGAATGCTCAGAGTGGTTGGTTCTAGTGGTTTTGGTCCAGAAGGATGGTGGAAAGGAGATCAGAATGTGTGTGGATTTACGCAGGTTGAACACACATAGATGGGTAGACAGGCTACCATTACCAAATATTTCAGATACATTAGCCTTAATTAAGGATGCCAAGTTCTTCAGCGTTACGGATTTCCCCATTGCTTACCACCAGGTGTTGCTTCGCCCTGAGTCCAGGCACAGAATATCATTTGTGACTCCTTTGGGTGCCTACAGATTTATCAGCATGCATTTTGGGCTAGCCGAGGCAGCTGCTTGCTTTCAGAGAGTCATGAAAAAAGTACTAGAATGTTTACATAAGGTGCTGTTTTTTCAGGATGACATTTTAGTCTGTGGTAAGACTCAGCAAGAACATGATGAGCAGTTGTAGCAAGTACTAAGTAGCTTCAATCGGCTGGATTAGTGATGAAGAAAGGAAAATGCAAATTTCATGTAACCTCTGTGACTTATCTGGGACATACGATCTCTGGTGAGGGAATACATCCTAAGTTGGATTTAGTCAATAGTATTGTAGAGGCACCTACACCAGAGACCAAAGATCAAGTACACTCTTTTTGAGACTGTCTGAATTTTGTTCTAAATGTATTCAAAAACTTCCAGTTTTTCTCTGCTTTTAAGACTGTTGTTGAAAAAGAATTCCACATTTGAGCGGACGGATGAGTGTGTGAAGGGGTTTTGTGATATTAGGGGGAAAAATGGAAAAGTACCTACTTGAGGACATTTTGACACCTGTAAGAAAACTGTCCTGTCAACTGATGCCAGTATATAAGGTTTGGGGGCAGTGCTATCCCAGGTGATGAACGGTGTTAGACCTGGCATGCTTGGTGTTGTCTCACCTGTCTTTTTTGATCTCCTTCTCATGTTTGACTGTGTGCTGGACTCTGTTTTTGCTGTTTTTGGTACTCTGGGCACGTTACCACTGCTGACCAGTGCTAAGGTTCAAGTGCACCTGTGTAAATTGTATGTGTAATTGGCTCATTCCTGATTTGCATATTTGATTTAATAGTAAGTCCCTAGTAAAGTGCACTAGAGGTGCCTAGAGCCTGTAACTCAAATACTACTAGTGGGCCTGCAGCACTGCATGTGCCAGCCACATGAGTAGCCCTGTAAACATGGCTCAGACCTGACACTGCAGTGTCTGTGTGTGCAGTTGTAATCTGCCAATTCAAGCTGGAAAGTGTACCCACTTACTAGGCCTCAAACTTTTCCTACATGTAAGGACCCCCTGAGGTAGGCCCTAGGTAGCCCCATGTACTGATGTGTTTTACATGTCCTAACATTGAAACACTGCTAAACTCTGCTTTAACTGTTGCAAGGCCTATCTCTGTCATAGGTTAACATGGGGGCTGCCTTTAAATATCATTAAAGTGCAGATTTCCTTTGGGAGCAGATAGAAATCTGGAGTTTGGGGTCTCTGAACTCACAATTTAATAGTACATCTTTTAGTGAAGGTAGTTTTTAGATTGTTAGTTTGAAAATGCCACTTTTAGAAAGTGGGCATTTTCTTGCTTAAACCATTCTGTGACTCTGCCTGTTTGTGGATTCCTTGCCTGGGTCAGACTGACAGTTGGGATGGTGTGAATTCCTTCTAGACAGTAAGACAAAGGGAGCTACTCCCTGCATATCCTGATGGGCCATCTGTGCTAGAGTGGAGGGAGGAGTGGTTACTTACACCTGAATGGGCTGTGCCTGCCCTCTCACAGTGCAGTGTCCAACCCCCTAGTGTGAGTCTAGAGCCTGGCCTGGGCAAGGCAGGAACTTGTGAACAACAGAGACTTTCATTTGAAGTTTGCCAACTTCAAAGGCAGAAAGGGGTATAAGTATTGGACCCAAAACACCTGGATATCAAATATCTTCAGGGATTCAAGAGGAACCTCTGCCAAGGAGAAGAGCTGAAGAGTTGAGAAGAAGTGCCCCCCCTGTCTGCGACTGTTCTTTGTTGGGCTATCCTACAGTTGCTGCTTCTGCCTGTGAAAGGGGACAAAGACTGCATTTTTTTGTGCATTCCTGCTTGGGAAAAATCTCCAAGGGCTTGAGTTGAGCTTGCCTCCTGTGTTGAAGTCTCAGGGCCATCAAAGACTTCCTCTGCCAGCACATGGACTCTCAGGTGAGCCTCCTGCCCTGCCAAGTGGTGCCCCAGCCAAGGTGAAGCTGGTAGAAAAGGACTGAAATCCATGCAGAGACCGCCATGCGGGGACAATTTCAACAAACCATCCGCAACACGGCTGATAAACGGCGTGCCGCCGGTCTTGCGGCTGAAATCGATGCTCCACCTGCATCACGGCTACAAGCTCGATGCCTTGCAGCTGGAGAAACGACGTGCAACACCCGCTAGTGGTTGCTGATAATGATGCAAACCCCACGCATCTCGGTTTCCTGACACCGTGCGACCAGATTTGAACCCAACATCGCTGGGTGTGAAAAATCGAAACAAGGCCTGCCCGGACCTAAGGTGCCCATCCAGACATTAACACATTGCTCTCTTGCGAGGGAAAAAACAACACATAGTCGACCAGGCCAGAGAAGGAAATGACGCATGGCTTCACTTGCGAGTAAGGAAACAACACATTGCTGACTTTTCGCCCAAGCAGCTTTATTTTTCAAACAAACCAGGTACTTTGTGTAACAACAGCTTTCTCACTATTTTCTCTGAATTAAGATTGTTATTCTTTTGACAATTCCTATCTTGACTTGTGTATGTTGGCTTTTTGTCATTTTGGTCTTGTTTGATTTAGATAAATATAATCTATTTTTCTAAAGTGGCTGGTGTCCATTTTGTAGTGTTCTCACTGTATTACTGTGTGTGTTGGTACAAATACTTTACACATTGCACATTGCATATGGGGTAAAGCTTTTCTGCTTGTGGCAAGCTACCAAGGGGGTGAGCTGGGGTTAACCAGGTGTGTGTCTCCTTGACCCTCACTAGAGTGAGGGTCCCTGCTTGCACAGAGTGCAAACTGACTGCCAACCAGAGGCCCCATTTCTAACAGATGGTGAATCTAAGGTGGTGGCTTTTATTTCTTGTTCATTTAAAGACACAGAAGAAAGTTACTCAATAGTTGAGCGAGAAGCATTGGCTATGTTTTGGGCCATTCATCATTCTAAATTCTATCTCTGGGGCATACCATTTATAATAAGATTAGATCATGTCAAATCTTCACATGTTGGAAAGTGGAGAATTTATTTCCCAGAAGAAAAAGGTGGATGGAAGGCTTAACAGAGTTCAATTTTGTTGTTGAATATTTATCTGGACAAAATAATAAAGTTGCAGGCTGTTTATCAAGGTTACAAACTAATTAAGAGGAGAGTAATGGTGATTCCTCATTGGTTGGATGGGTATGTGAGACTGCAGTTGGTGACAAAGAATGATTTGAAGCCAACCTTAAAGATGCTGATTTGAGAGTTCTAAAATAGTATATTGTCAATGGATAGCCAGTCAATAAGGATCTGCCAAGCTCATTAAGGGGATTTTTAAATGTTAAGGATGAGCTTTCTATAGTTGAAGGGAAATGTCTAGGGGAGAGTAATACCACCCTGTGTCCTTAAAAACAAACATATGAATCTAGCACACAAGGGCCACCTTGGAAGGAATATGAGTAAAGCTAGATTGCAAGAATGGTATTGGTGGCCAGGGATGGATCGTCAAATGGAAGAAGTAGTTAAAGACTGCTGGCAATGTGCAAACAATAATAAGTGTGGGAAGACATGTACTGCCCATTGTCTCCTGTTGAAATTCCCATATAACCCTGGACCAAATTAGGACTAGACATTGAAGGGCCTATTGAACTTCTAGGTAATGATGAATGGTATGTTCTATTGTTAGTTGATTATACTTTACTTCTAAGTGGGTGATCTCCAAGTGTGTATCTTCTGTAAACACAAGAACAGTAATTGAATTTCTTACCAATGAATTCTCTCAAGAAAGTGTTCCAGAGTGTCTTATTACAGACAATGGAGTCCAATTTGTGTCACAGGAAATGTGTTCTTTTCTCAAAGAATTGTTTATTGTACATTACAAAATAGCTTTGTACTCTCCACAAGCTAATGGGTTGGCAGAGGGTACGAAAAAGCTGTGCCCAAAGAGCAATATACACTAAGCACTCCTTAAAGAGTGTGTTGAGAGAAACATGGTGAGCCCATTCAATACACCTAACTGTGTGACTTCTGTGTCTCTGTTTACTGTGTTGAAAGGCAAGAGACCACACAATAAACATAATCTAGCACAGCAGAAATTTAATGTTGGTAGGAAACAGATGGCTCAGTCTGATGAATATCTTAAATCCCACAGAATATCACACCAAAGTAGAAAGCTAGATTTGACGACAAACCTTCCATACACAGAAGTTTATGGAATGGTGGGGAGAAAAATGTGGACAAAAAACCTGGAGTGTTCAAAACAGGAATATCTAAGTTCACGGGTCCATTCATTATAAATGTAGTAGTGTTGGACTCTAGTGATGTGTGGAATATGTCAAGATTGACTAAATTGAATGATGGTAAATTATCTGGAATTAATAATGATTCTGTAGAAGGAGATCCTATTGCTCATCCAGATAGAGTCCATTGTAGTCCTACCAACAGTGTTGATACCAGTGTTGAATCAGACAGGAGGGTTAGGAACAAAACAGTCTGGCACAAAGACTATGTAATGACATAAACAATGGTACTTATGTTGTATGTCACTGTTTGATTTATCCTATTCTTCTTATGTAGCAGCTATTCAAGTTCATTTATGTAAATATTGTATGGGGAGGATGTGTTATGATCTGCTTACTTGTCTCATTACGTGTAACTGGAATGTTACCTATGTCATTGTTGCTTAGGTGATCAGAACAGTGTCCAGGGCATTGATGACAGCAGAAAGCATCTTGCACTGGGCATAGGGGTATGGTTTGAATATTGTGTCAGTTACTGAAGATGCCTGTATGGGTTGGTGGTTTTTAACCTACTGAAATTAACTCTTGGAAATTATACCAAAAAGTGTTTCTGGTGACTTCATGGACTTAACACCCCATTCTCATTGGAGGGCGTTGTTACCAACAGAATGCCTCTACAGAAAATCATCAGCATTGCCCACACCAGGCCTACGGACAACTTCAAACCTTGGAGCGGCAGGAATCACTTCTCAATAAGGGCTTGTAAAAGGATGTGCATAGTCATAAAAATTTCAACAGCCCTGCACAATTGTAATGTCATTGTCCCTCTCAATCAGCAAGTTGAGCTGGTTACACCACACAGTCAAATCGATGCTTTCCGCACATCACTAAGGCAAACCGGACTGGCATCTAGCTCAAACTCTGTTTTCCTGGACTGAACTATCTAGCATGTATTTTTTCTTCCATGTGGTATTCGCACTGGAGCTCAGAATAACATTCCAGGATCTCTTCCCAAGGTTTTGAGATTTTCCACAACTCAACTAAAGGGATGGTCAGGGTGACCAATGGGAAGGATGAATTGACCACAGAAATAAAGCATGTCTGTGGTGGCCTGTCAGGACACCTAATGACGTCATAGAATGCTATGGTGATGAGTACTCCTTGTCAGACAGACAGTGTCGCCGGGGCAGAGCTGGAAGTTGCATCTGCTCCTGGTGGGATCATTCACATATCTTTCTAACCTGGAATTAATTGTCTCCCAACAAAGGTAGGTGTCTTCACATTAGTACCACTCATCTTGCTTTACAACAGTGGCAAAGGCGCTTCTGAGCTTTGACGCTTTTAAATGAACAGTGGCAAATTCTGTGTGAGGTCTACAGAAATATCACCTGCTGCACAGAAGAAGAGACCCAAAAAAACTCCACAGTTAAAGTATACATACGTGGACATGAGTAATTCAAATCAGGAGGTTTCAAATATTTGGACATTACATTTATTGAATTTATTTAGCAAAAGAGTGCTTTATTTACTATAGCTTAACTTCGGTCAAAACATCTGTTTTCCTAAAACATGTGCTTTGCAACCTAAACAGTTTAAAAGAAAGGGCCAAATCACCAACTGTGTTACTTGTTTTGCTGCTTTTCTAGATGGGATACTATTGCCAATAATTTTCAGTCGCTCTATTCTGCAATTGTGTATTTCTTAAGGGGCCTTTGGAAAAAATATAACTTGTGTGCTACTAATTTCATCTGACCTGTTTTCATGTAAAAGTAAGGGAACTCTTTTGCAATAATTCGTTGCTATGTTTCAAGAATCTAGAAATATGAGTGGCTGCGTTCTACAAATTACGGTATGCAGTTGCTGATATCAGTAATTGTTGTTTCACCTATGTAGAGGTGACAGAAAGGTTTGCTACGATGCTGCTCTTACAGTTATTTTTACCTTGTTTGAGAGAAACAGATTGAACAATTATTGCAAGGCCACAAGAAGCAGGAAGAAACAGTGGAGTTACTGATGCTGACCAAAGAACAATTTCGACTGTGCATGAAGAAAATTCAGCAGTAGTCTCAAAGGAAAGAACACGAATTGAGAGAGTGCATCTAGGAGAGAAATGGCCTAAAGAAGCAAACAAAACTTGCAAGAGAATACGTTAGAAGAAGGTCAGACTCAATAAGAGAAGAACCAGAAATAACTGAAATCGATTCTGAAAACAGCGCCAGATGCCAAGAGATTAAAAAGAATCCTGAATAGAAAGCATGCATCACCTGAGTGAAGAAGAAGAGTAAGATGCAGAAGTCTACACTCCAATAAACTGTTGCCAATTCATCTTTGAATATGATTTAGAAGAAGAACCACCTTGAATGTTTGCAAATCCTGATGCTGTGACATTTTTTAAAATAATATTTTAAACTTTGCAAAAAATGTAGTTTTCTGTGTCGTACTAAAAAATCTAGGTGAAGGATTAGTCTTGAGTCAATGAACTGACCTAATGAACTGAAAAAAACAGTAAGAAAGCTTTTGTGCATTAATCAAAATTGTGCATTATTAACAATGTATAGAATAGTAATTTACGCTCAGATTAACATGTGTACACTAATATGAGTGTGTTTTCCTGGTTTATCCTAACTCAGTCTCAGTTAGGCCTTGAAATCATCTTGTCTAAAATGGATGTCACATTCACTATTGTTTCTGTTGCACGTAGTCAAGTAAGTCATGGTAGTTTGTTTCTGAATTACACTGTTCTCAAATAAGGCTCTCTAGCATGGGCTCAGTATTGTAAGGAAAAGGACCCTCCCACTTGTAATTGGTATAATGTTTATTCACAATGGTTCGCTGTTGTTTGTGTACCTAGTTTTTTTCTCACACCTCCAGATGACAATAGGTCAGAGGGTGCTGAATCAATATTCATGTAGTGCGTTAGTGCTTTGGCGATAAGGCGGTATGACCATTTTAAAGTCTGTATTCTAATTTGTTGGAAATGTATCTCTTTTGCTCACACCACAAAGTTTGTGGACTTTCTATATTGTTGTTTGGGGAAATTACCTATATAAGCACTCGACTCTGGGGGCGAGCCAAATGATTTTTGGACGCTAGTAGGGATGTTGCCTGTTTTCTTACAAACTTTGCTACACATTTGGGACTTCGCCTATTATTAATTTGGCCTATTATTCTGTATTGGCCTATTTCTGAGAGCCTTTATGGTAATGATGTCATGCATTTAAATGTAATCTGTTGCAGCTGTATTTTAACATTTCTGTATTATACCGTTACATGTTTGCAATAAATTTTAGAACTCACCTATTGAGTCAGTCCTTTCTTACTTGCTGCTGATTTTGTACCTTATCCTGCAACACAATGCCTCATGACATTGAGGTTTAACACTATCCCACTCCACACACCTCTGGCCTGCTATTGAGATGTCTTTTGAGGTGTAAGATTTTAATGGTTTAACTCTACCCACTGTAAGTAGTTTAAAGCATTTTGGAGCCTGAATGGCTTGGCTCTACAAATTATGGGGGGCGGTGAATCAGTGATTGCTGTTTTACTTGTGTAGAGGGGACAGCAAATGATGTTATGATGCTTCTCTTACAATAGTTTTTACCTTGTTTGACCCTTAGATTTCACTGTGGGTATGACCTGTTAAAAGTCCCCCTGTCGCTCAGATGCACAAAGTAAATGTTTTTGTATTTATTTGTGTGCATTCTTCATTTTCGTTTGCATGTCTGCCTGAAGTTAGCATTACCTCTGACCAGAACTGATGCTTCTGAAGGAAAGGAACACCAAACAGCCCTGATCTCTCAAAAGGCAATCTTGTGGGGCCAAAGGTGAGTGAACTAGTTTTCAATGGCAGTTCAGTTCACTGCACAGTTTTGTTGGTGGTCTAATGTTGCTTTCCGACTTTTTCTTCAAATTAAATTCACCTAGAAATTGTAGTCACTTAAAATCATTGGCACACATTGGGGGTCATTACAACCCTGGCGGAAGGCGGAGAACTGGCGGTAAGACAGCCAACAGGCTGGCGGTCTTTCCCCAGCGTATTATGACCATGGCGTTTACCGCCATGGTCATCCGCCGGTTCTCCGTTCCGCCCGCCGGGCTGGAGACCTGGGTCTCCAGCCCGGCGTCCGTCACTATACCGCCGGTGGTATTTTGACCCGGCTTACCACTGCGGTTTTCCAGCGGTCTGAACCGCCATGAAAACAATGGCGGTAAGCACTATCAGTGCCAGGGAATTCCTTCCCTGGCACTGATAGGGGTCTCAACCACCCCCACCCCCACCCGACTCCCTCACTTACCCCCCCACCGCAACCCCCCAAAAGTGGCAGGGCCTCCATCCCCACCCGGACCCCCAACATCACTTCACCCATACCCACACGACACGCACGCAGGCACCACCTACATACTTACATACTTACACGCACACACGCCGACATACATGCCTACATCCACACACACAGTCATACACGCACACCCACATTCAAACATACACGCACACATCCATACAGACATACCCACAGACATACACGCACTCACACACCCCCTCTACATACACACACGCTCACCCCCATGCACCCACACAACACACAACACCCCCCACCCCCCTCCTCTCACGGACGATCGACTTACCTGGTCTGACGATCCTCCGGGAGGGGACGGGAGCCATGGGGGCAGCTCCGCCGACACCACACCGCCAACAGAACACCGCCACGGTGAAGCACAGGACGTGATTCGCTGGGAGGTGTTCTGTTGGCGTGGCGGTGGAGGTGGAGCAACCTCCACTTCCCCGCCTCCCGCCAGTATGGCTGTTGGCGGCTCTCCGTCGGAACAAGGACGGCGGGCTGCCAATGGTCATAATACGCAGAGCGGAAGACCGCAACCACTGGCGGTCTTCAGCACGGCGGTACCTCGGCGGTCTAGCAAAAAGACCGCCGAGGACGTAATGACCCCCATTGTGTCTTATTGCTTCATAGTCAGATTCAATTTATTTATTTATTGAATAATTTTCTAACACACTAGCTTGCCATGGCAGTCACTTTGTGAGAAAAGCAAAACAAAAATGATTGATGAAATTAATATCAGCCGCTATTAATCATGCTGGGTCCCAACCCAATTCATTGTGTTCTTTGTAACTGCCTCTTCAGACAAGGAACATTTTTATGCAAATCAGCCTTGGTCCTTCTCTAGTAGAGTCAGGCATTGGCAAGCAACCCCAGAATGGCTCCAGCTTTGTTGGGCTGCAGTACAGACAATTTAAAAAATAGTCCCTTCTAATTGGCTGAGGGACCTTTTTTCTCCTGTCGGCCATTCGTACTGAGGGATCGGTCTGGGCCCTGTGCCACCGAGCAATCTAAGTAGCTGGCAAAACTCAGAGGAAAGTGTTGTGGCTGCCATCAAAGGACTCAGGGACTCAGTTTATGTGTTCTGAAAAAGTTTTGAATAAAGGCTGTAAGCTGGCATGGTATGGATACCCTAATGCCCATGAACCTGTGTGAAAGACCCAGAAGGACTCGCCAGAAGCCAAAATTAATAATGAAATAAACCAGGTTGAGGGGACCATATTACTCCTGTGGAATCAAGCGTGGCCCTCCTGCAAGGTACTGCAGTACTCCTGTGGAAGCTGCTTCACAATCTTCCATGTCAAGGTACTGCACTATTCATGCTTTCCCAGGGAAACTTGCATGTTACCACAATGCCATGGGGCGTAGCTTGAGCAGCAGGTACCACAGGAGTACTCCAATACCTGAAAGCAATGGGAAATAATAAAAAGAATGCTGGTGGGGCACTTGTGGGGGTTAGGCACAGGGCCTGGCCAGAACCTAGGCCCTACATCCTGCTGCATATTGTATTTTGCTATTTACAGTGGGAGGTTGGCCACCTTTAAGGGGGCTAGGGTATGCGATCTGGTCACATGCCAGGCCCTGTCTCAAACCCCCTGCTCTGCAAGGCATATGTCCATATTATGAAGAAGGTTAGCTGGCTGTGGCGGAGTTGAGCACGGGGCTTAGTTTGTCTTGGCCACAGGCAGTATTTGCAGCCGAATACCACAGCTCACAGCCTTCACCAACTGGTTGCCTCACCATGGATACTGAATTACTGGATTAGGGTCGTGACTATAGTAAATTGATCACTTGAGTGGAGCAGGGTATAGAGTGACCTTTACTGAGTTGCCATGTATGCAAACATCACATCACTATGCTATGTCTTCAATTCTTGTTCCTGCAGAGGCTACACAAATGAGTGGTTCTAAATGTCATATGGATTCAGGCACTACATGTCGACTTGAGTTTGGTTTTTATCCTAACCTGATTCTGGGACGATGATACAATAAAGAGCTCAAAACATTCACCTTCAGGAGACACACCCGACTATAAATGAACAGATAAAAATCAGTATGCTATGCTGAAGCCTGATTTTTTATTCTTGGTATACCTTTTCAACTAAAAGAGCATATATTCTGGTTGACAAGTATGTGTCCTTTATAGTCCTTGCACACAGAAGATTTCCAAATCAGGTGGGTATTGTTTGGGGCTTGTTCCACATTGGTACAGTACAAATGCTATATTAATATGGCCCAAACCAAAATAAACGTGAATTTTTTACTTCCTGGACTATGTCTTTGATTGACACTTGTGCAGCACATCTACTATGAGCATGGGATTTTAACTGTGTCTTGTATTCATAGCTAGACAAATCTGTACATATTTTCCAGCCTGTGCTGCATAGTATGTAGGCTGTATAATCCGCATGCTCAGACTATGGGCTGATACAAGCTCAGAGACTTAATAAAGTTGACAGCAGGATGTATTGCTTTTAATAGAGTTCATAAAACTTACATTAGGATTGGATAAATTACTATAATATTTGCGAGGGAGGGAGAGGCTAATGAGCATTCACTAAGATCAAGGGCTGACCGTTCCCCATTATGTTGGTCACTTCTAGACAGGACTTCTGGGCACCCCAGATCCTTGTGGTACTTCTGGCCAACTGGAGTTCATATTACAAGCTTCAGAAATATATTAAAAACACTTATCATATTTATTTTCTAACTTTTGCAACAAATTACATGTTTTCAATGGTATGGGTGTGTTTTAAATTGAACAATCTAAGTATATGTCTTGACTGAGGTGGGTTACTCGAAAGAGTCTTTTTTGCTCAGCCTGATCGTCCGCAGACTTCTAATGGGTTTTGGGATGTAGACAGGCCACCAGGAATGACTACAAGCTAATTGACCTCAGAAGAGAACACATTGCCATTGCTGAATTAATGTACCATTAGTGTGGGAAATACAAACTTAATTTGCATATGGAAGACTATAATTCAGAAAGAGTGCTGGTGTGGTTGAGCAACAAGAAGAGACACCCACATACACACAGGTAAATATTTCTTCTGAGGAGATGTTGTTATAGATGCTGTACGAATCAACAATTAATTTCAGTTATACTATCACTGTATGTTGTTAACCCATCTGAAGGTTTTGTAGCACATGAACAAGTTATTGGACATATGTGCTTGAGTGATGATAGCACTATGTGTGAAAGTTTGGAGGGAACATTCTTGGAGTGCTACTCCCAGCTCTTCTAACCGTCGCCAGCTTTAAGTGAAGTCATAGGGTTGTCCAAACTAGACAAAGACCTGAGGGTCTACTCTTTGTCGAATCACCTCTTCTTATTATATTGAAGTACCAAAATCCAAGCCTATATGATACTGAACTGGTAGCAGATTTCTGTTGGGTGGATATAGTACTCAGGCCCTCAAGTGGCTGAGCCTTCTTATGGTTCATAAGATTGGAAGTGACCATGAGGCAGCTACAGTTTTATTAACCATGGAGAAACCTTAGATGACATTGTTTCATAGGGTTTCACAAGCCATAAAATTTGAGCTGGTGTAGAGGGTCTGAAATAGTACTTTGTATGATCAGCAGGTTGCAAATGTGCATACAAATGGTCTTTTTTGCCCTTTTTCCTAATTTTCAAAGGTATGAGTAGGGTTGGATGCTCATTGTCTCCCACACTATGGGGGTTATTCTAACTTTGGAGGAGTGTTAATCCGTCCCAAAAGTGACGGTAAAGTGACGGATATACCACCAGCCGTATTACGAGTTCCATAGGATATAATGGACTCGTAATACGGCTGGTGGTAAATCCATCACTTTTCCGTCACTTTTGGGACGGATTAACACCTCCTCCAAAGTTAGAATAACCCCCTATATTTCCTGGTCATTGTGCCACTCTCAATCATATGTAGATAATGACTAGTTGGATTACAGGCCTTGTAGCAATGTATATTAATGATGGCCAGTGAGCCAGTCCCACTTTTCTGTCTCCACAATCCTGCAGATGATCGAGGAGCTCTTCATCACTGCAGGACTTAAAAGCAAACATAGATGTTACTTCGGAAGAGTACTTTCACAGTGGCAGATGTTGAATGCCAGCCTAAATTAAAATTAAACTGAGTTTGATGTGTGGGACGTATTATTGTGGATATTACAGACATGATGATAAGTAGGGACTAATTACCCCTCACCATCATGGGAATGATCGCTGTGCTGAAAATGATGATATTGCTTAAACAGCTCTACCTCTTTATTAATTTCCCATATTATGGCCTTCATTACAACCTTGGTGGTAAATTCCGCCTACCGCCGTGCTGATGGCCGCCAATATACCGTGACCACGGCGGTATTCTGCTACGGGTATTATGACCCACACTGATAAATCCGCCACTATACAGACACCCACAAAAGTCAGCCAGACCAAAGGTCAGTGATAAATTGGTGGTGGCAAAACCTACACCATTACGCCAACAGGAATACACCCACAGTATCAGGACCCACGAATCACAGCAGCGGTCTGTCAACTGCGGTAAACCATTGGCGGTACACACCGCCATACTCAAAATACACACACACTAACAAAACTATAGCACATTGGACAATTCAAACTACACACACCTGACACACATACACACACCACACTCACACACCCAATCAAATATAGAACACACACCCACATTACCCACAACCCTCTCTACAAAAAAAACATAGCAAACAGAGAGAGACAAGCCAGGAGCACCCACTCAATCAGAGCCACAAAACACTATCACACATACCACTCACACCACATTGATGGCACCCCAAAGACACCCCAGGTTTTCAGAGGAGGAGCTAAGGGACATGGTGGGGGACATCATCCGGGTACAGCCACACCTATTCGGATCACAGGTGCAGCTGATGTCCATTTCAAGGAAGATGGAGCTATGGCAGAGAATTATGTACAGGGTCAGTGCCGTGGGACAGCACCCCAGAAAGGGATGATATCAGGAAGAGGTGAAATGACCTACGGGGGAAGGTACGTTCCGTGGTTACAAGACACCAGGTAGCAGTACAGAGGACTCGTGGTGCACCCCCACCTCCTCCCCCACAACTAACAACTTGGGAGGAGCAAGTCTTGGCGATCATGCATCCTGAGGGCCTCGCAGTAGGAGGACTGGACTCTGGTAAGTCAAATCTTTACTACTATCACCCCCAACCTGCATGCCATCACATACCCCCACCCTCACACTCATTCTCATCACTCCACCACCTCAAACATACCCCACTATCACAACCCACCCATCCCAATACCAAGCCCTGCATGCCACAACAATCCATGGACACCCATCACAGACCTGTATGGAACCCCATCTCCACAGAATGCCCAGTAGAGAGAATCACTTAGCCCACAAAATCACCACGCACACAAGGCAAATCTGACAGGGAAATCACAACCATACAGGGCAAGACACCCATACACAAGATGGCATACGCAGATACAATAACACTGCATTTGCATCCCCACAGGACCCCTAATCAACGTCACCGGAGAGGACATGCTAGCAACATTAAGTCATCCCCCCCAAAGAGGCCCACAGTGATGACAGCAGCTTTGCACGCCTGGACCACGATGACCAACCTGGCCCATCAGGGACCTCTGGCCAATCGGTTACCCTGCCACAGTCCCAATCCTCCACAGAGCCTCCCCTTCAGGAAACACCAGAACCCCACCCCCTGCAGAAGGAGAACCACCCTGTAAACGGTCTCTGCGATCTAGGCAGAAGCCAGAGAACAGTGCCAAGACCCCATCCAGGAAATTAGACTCTTCTGATTGTCACCCTTCTGTCCCACTCTGTCACCCTGTCCACCTTGAACTACCATTGCCCCCTTCCTATGCCCCCTTGGACAATGCACCTGTGATACAAATAGACTGGACTCTAACTGGACATTACTCCACCATCACCCCAGCCCATTGCACATCCCCCTCTACTTATGAGCACTTAAATAAACACCATTGTAACAAATACAAATCTGGAGTCTGTCAAATGATTCAAATATGTATTAGTACAACATTATCAAAGCATTGCAAGTCATATGTACAGTTAAATTTACATTGGAATGAGCTTTAGTGGGCAGCAGTAAACATACCAGGAGCCAGAGTGGGCCACAGAGAACTGAAAATAGAGATGCCAAAGGGTACAGTAAGTGGCCATAGACATAGGGAAATCAGGCTGCCATGTACAATGTCCAACAGAAAACTGAAATGTAAAGTGATGTTACAGTGTCTTACCTGTGTGTCACTGGAAGTACTGCTGTAATATATTACTTCTATTGTGCACATCTTCTTCCTCTGCCTCCTCTCCCTCACTGTCCACAGGCTCCACCGCTGCCACAAGACCATCTCCAAGCTCATCCTCCTGCAGAAAAGGCACCTGGCGTCTCAATGCCAGGTTGTGCAACATGCAACGATGATCTGGCACACCTTCTTGGATGAGTAGTACAGGTATCCACCTGTCAGATATAGGCACCGGAACCTGGCCTTCAGGAGGCCAAATGTTCTTTCAATTATCCTCCTTGTTCACCCATGTGCCTCATTGTAACATTCCTCTGCCCTTGTCATTGCATTCCTCACTGGGGTCAGTAGCCATGAGAGGTTGGGGTAAACAGAGCCACCTGCAAATATCGAGGGATACCTGTTAGACAAACACTAACCCTTAGGGACAACCCCATACACAGACACCAACTTATACTGGGTGGGGACCTTGGGCTCACCTATTAGCCACACCCGGTGCATCTGGAGTTGGCCCATCACATATGGGATGCTGCTATTCCTCAAAATAAATGTGTCATGCACAGAGCCAGGATACTTGGCATTCACATGGGAGGTGTGCTGGTCCACCAAACACACCATCTGCACATTCATAGAGTGATAGCTTTTTCTATTCCTGAACACTTGTTCATTTCTCCGGGGGGGACAAATGCCACATGTGTCCCATCAATGGCACCAATGATGTTGGGGATATGTCCCAGGGCATAAAAGTCAGCTTTCACTGTGGCCAAATTCTCCACCTGGGGGAATATGATGTAGCTGCGCATGTGTTTCAGCAGGGCTGACAATACTCTGGTCAACACGTTGGAGAACATTGGCTGAGACATCCCTGATGCCATGGCCACTGTTGTTTGGAAGGAACCACTTGCCAGGAAATGGAGCACTGACAGGACCTGCACTAGAGGGGGATACCTGTGGGCTGGCGGATAGCTGACATCAGGTCTGGCTCCAATTGGGCACACAGTTCTTGGATTGTGGCGCGATCAAGTCTGTATGTAATGATAATGTGTCTGTCCTCCATTGTCGCAAGGTCCATCAGGGGTCTGTACACCAGAGGATGTCGCCATCTCATATTCATCCTCAGCGGTTGAAGCCTGTGGAGGGTCATATTCCCACATCAATTGAAATAATGATGCATCTTTTCCTTTACAGAACCTGTATGTGAATCCCAGAGTCAGTTGCTGTGCCAATGTCTGCTGTGACGCAGTTAGGTGCCATGCCCTGTGCCCCCCCTGAAATGGCGGCTGCCTGACCTCTGAGGAGGGACATGTGGAAATGAGGTAATTCCGCTGGCGTTGTGCGCCATTGCGGTAGGCAGTCAATGACCGCCACACAACTTCCCATTTGTTATCATTGGGCCCTATGGGTTCCAGGAGCCAATGGCGATGTACGCCGGCGGTGACGGTACGCACCGCCACGGACATGACCGCATTTTCTATCTATTCACTCACTTGCTACCTGACCTTCAACAGGAGAGGACCTACACTGCAAGTGCTGCTGTGACCTGTGTCTGGAAGTGACAGTGGCTCCTGTGTCTGGGGAAAGGGCCCCTGCCTTCACTGCGGAGGAGATGGAGAAACTGGTGGATGGGGTCTTACTCCAGTACTCGTTACTCTATTGTCCTCCAGACAAACAGGGCAGTACACTGTGAGCATGATGCGTGGGCCATGAATGTATGGATTGCTGTGCGTGTAAGCCACATGTGGGGGGGGGGGCTGAGGTGTCCTGGCCAGAGTGCTGTATGTATGGTGGTCAATGTAGGTGCATCAGGGGATAGGAGGGCTCTGGTGGGCCATGAGTGTGACGATCAGGACGGTTAACTAATTCCATTTTCTGCTGTTTTTTCCATACAGGTCAGCGCCCATCAGAAAAAGGGTATTTGGCGTGCCATCACCAAGGAGGTGTGGACCCTGGGGTCTTTGATAGGCGGAGCACCCACTGCCGCAAACGGTGAGAGGACCTGCGCCACTGGGCAAGGAAGATGGCGGAGGCCCAGCTGGGGTTGGCCTCCTAACGAGGAAGGGGGTGCCCATCGTACCCTGACCCCCCTGATGTTCCGCATCCTGGCTATGACCTATCCGTTGTTGGATGGGCGCTTGAAGGCATCACAGCAGCCACAAGGGGGTGAGTGCAGATTCAGAATCATGACTGTGCACGCGTTAAGGTTTACCTGGGTGGGGGATGTGGGCTGTGGCTGCCCCTAGGCCATGGCAGGGAAGGTCCCTTGTTGGGCAGGCTCTGAAACACTCCAACCCCAATAGTGTTAGTGGGCATCTACTACTGGGCACGGTCCTGTGGGTTTCAGGTGTGCAGCTAATGGCGTTAGGCATTGTACCCCACTGGCTGGTGACTATCTTAGTAACTGGTAATGCATGGCCTAGTGCATAGGGCTGCTCCCTGTGTGTTGTGTACGCCAATGGTAGTGGTGTTGCTGGCATTGACCAAGTGTATCCTCTGTGTCTCCCCCCCCTTTTTGTTTTTTCACCCTGTCCTTGTGTTCATTAGCATCATCTGGCAGAGGAGCAGAGGCACCGGCGACGGAGGTAGCTGCATCCCACATGGGCCTGGAGGCTGAATCTACCGATGGTGAAGGCACCAGTGGGACGGAGGGCGAGGGCTGCACCACGACTGGGACAGGAGGGGACACCACAGACAGCGACTCCTCCTCTGATGGAAGCTCCCTGGCGGTGGTGGACACCTCTGTGCTCACCCCAACAACAGGTACAGCTGCCACCCCCCCTACCAGCACCGCCCTCCCAGCAGCCCCTCAGCGTGTTTCATGTGCCCGCTTACCCAGGAAGGTGGGCATCTCCTTTGCCCCAGGCACCTCAGGCCCTGTCCCAGTCAGCCCTGCTGCCCTCATCAATTAGGTTATTGACCTCCTGAGATCCCTCATTGTTGGGCAGTCAACCATTTTGAATGCCATCCAGGGTGTCGAGAGGCATTAGCAACAAACAAATGCATACCTGGAGGTCATTCACTCTGGCGTGGCGGCCCAACAGAGAGCATTTCAGGCTCTGGCCTCCACACAGATGTCAGCCATTGTCCCTGCATCCAGCCTCCCCCCTCTAACTTCCTCTACCCAGTCCCAATCCCCTCAACCCCAGCCTATCCCAAGCACACCTTCAGACCAGCATTCACCCAAATCAACACACAAAAGTGGCTCAGGCAAACACAAGCACCGCACTTCGTCTCACAGGCAGTCACACAAGCACCATCCATCTACTGTGTCCCCCTCCTTCTCGTCATCCACCTCCCTCCCAGTAGCGTCTCCACTCACACCTGCATGCACCACATCCTCATCCACTACCTCCATCACCAGCACGCCCATCACAACACACCCCTCACTTACAGTCACCACCCCCACATCCATGCACACGTCCCTGTGTCCTCTCCCACTGTGTCTGTGACTCCTCCTTCCAAAGTACACAAACGCAAGCACCCACCCACCCAACAGCCATCCACCTCACAACAGCATCCAGCCCATGCACCTGCACCCTAAGAAGCTTTTCCTGGCAAACATTGACCTCTTCCCTACCCCTACCCCTCCGTCTTTCCCCTTGGGCCAGGGTGGCCAGAACCGAGGCCAGCACCTCAGCCACCAAGTCGACATCCGCTGTGGTTCCTGCAGCTATCAGAGGCTCAAAGGGGGCACCCATCAGCCCAGCCAGTGTGCCACCAACCCTTGCCAAGGCCAAAACCATTCTGCCACCTGGCAAGGTGAAGAGGGGGACAGCATCCAACAAGGGGAAGGAGGCACAACCACCCAGCAAGGCCACCTCAAAGACTCCAGCTGCCAGACCCAAGGTCACACCACCATCTGCAAAGGTGAGGAAGGGGCACCAAACACCAGCCAAGGCACTGCAGCTGTCCGAGGCTTCAGGTGAAGGCCTGCTGGCTACCAGCACAACTGCCAGCACCGCCACCTGCACCGCAGGGAGCACCGCCAGCAGCCCCGCCGCTAGCACCGCCGCAAGCACCGCCGCAAGCACCACTACTGGTGCCCCAGTGGGCAGCCGTCCGAGGCTGCAGGAGAAGGGCTGGAGCCTCCCTCCACCACTGGCAGCACCGGCACCTGCACCACGGCCAGCACCGCCACCTGCATTGCCGCTAGCACCACCGCAGGCACCGCTGCAAGCACTGCCACCTGCACCGCTGACAGTAGCACCACTACCAGCAGCAGCAGCCCCAGTGGGTAGCCGTCCGAGGCTGCAGGAGAAGGGCTGGAGCCTTCCTCCATCACTGGCAGCACCCCCACCAGCACCTGCACTACCACCAGTTTTCGGCTGTAGCCGCTGCCGGATAGAGTCTAGCCCTGCCTCCATGGACTATCATGCAACCTGGTCCCTCCAACTCTTGTGCCTCAGACACCCAGGTGAGGGACTGTGAACTGCCACACCCCAAGTGTTACATCACTGGGCACCAAGCCCCCTCCAGAACCAGTGGAGATATGCATCCACTCACCCTATCCTTGGCAGGATGAAGCACACTGGGCACAAAGCCCCCTCCAGAACCTGTGGAGATATGCATCCACTTGAGAGACTGTGGCCTTGCACTCCCCAGGACCAAGCAGTGGGCAAACCACCCACTAGAGAGACTGTGGCTTTGCACTCACCAGGACCAAACAGTGGGCAAACCACCCACTTGAGAGACTGTGGCCTTGCACTCCCTAGGACATCGCTGTGGGCATGGAGCCCCCTCCAGGAGCAGTGGCGTTATTCCATCTTCCGGCTGAGTTGCCCCTCTTTCTCTGTCCCCTTGAGATGCCTGTGTGTTTTCGACCTGATGCCCCTGCAGTGTACTCTCCGTATTGAGGCAGGAGTCAAGTGTGGGCTTGGCCTATGAGTTTTGGCTCAGTGGCCCATGGACATTTTGAGTGGACAATGTATCGCCTTATTTACATATTGTATATTTTTTTAAATACTGTTTTAAAAATTATTACGTATATCTGACTATTTCTAAAATATCACAGATTTGACTCTATTCCTTTTGTCCTTGTGTTCTTCCAGGGAGTTACAGGTTGTAAATTTAAATTTGATACATGTTTTTGTGTGTATGTTGTTGTGGGTGGGGGTGGGGGTGTTGCGTGTTGCATTTGTGTGTCTCTCTTTTTTTTCCTCCCTCCTCCCCTGTGTACTAGGTGCAGTACTCACCGTGGTCGTCGCTGCAGCCATTCGTACTCCTGGTAGATGAGGAGGTAGACCAGCATGGGCAGGACGTTCAGCTCGGGCTCCATGGCGTCCTGGTTCTTCATTGAGTGTCGAGAGGTGAGTGGTTCTGAGTACTTTTTCCCCTGTGCTTTTGATGGCATTGGTACCACCCCAGAAAAGCTGGCGGATGGGCAGGTTGTGATGGGGTGGGTGGTACATTGACTTCCGCCTGTCTTTTGGCGGTTACCGCCACGGTGTTTGTTGCTACCGCTGTGGCGGTCGGAGTGTTAAAGTGGCTGTATGTGCTGCCGGTTTCCGCCGTGGCTGCCATGGCTGCTTTAACACCGACCGCCAGGGTTCTAATGAGGGCCTATATCTTCTATATGCCTTGAAGGTTCTTTCTTCACACATGGGAAATACATTTGGGTCCGAAAGTACTATTGATTTATGTAGGTTATTCTGAAGCTCCCAAATAAGCAAGGTGCTTTCTCAGTATCTAGTATTCTACATTGTTTATGAACTTCCCAACTACAGCACATGGGGAGCTGGATGAAGAGAGTGGAGAATACCCTGATTTAAAAGTTGGAGAGGTGCAATGGAAGGAGTCAAGATGCAAGGAGCACCATTTTAGAGATGGAGTGATGTTGGACCACATCTGACCCTACTCATTGATAGTTCTAAAGATCTGGAAAAGAGAGTAGAAAATGATAGGTGACAAATCAACCTTATCATCCTTGGATAATTAAACCTACCGAATATGAGCACTTTTTTAGCTGTTTACCAGTCGCTTTCCCAGATTGACTTCTATATTTGATGACTAGACATGTAGGTTGCTGAGCTTCCCTCATGCTCAGTGGCTGAGTCTACGGTTAAGGGAGCAGCAGCAAGATGGCACCAGATGCACTGGACGTGCTAGAAATGGCCTGGCATCCCAGCGGCGGTGGAGCAGAAAGAGGACTGGCATAACCAGCTAACCATCCCAACGCACTATTTCGACTCGCGATCAAGAGCGACAATGAGTTTGTGCCTGTGCGGGGCTGACGGAGCACTTCACAGCTTTTTGTCAGAAAATGCGTTTGTTCAGGGGAGCAGGATTTGCGGCATCGTCGCCCCCGGATTTTCGGAGATGGTGACGCAGCCCGTCCAGAGCGTGGATGCAGCTTGCTTGCCGCATGGAACTTTCTTACAAGGCAGGAAGGCAGAAAGGACTCCAGCAACAACTTTGCAATAAGACTCTATGATAAAACCTGTAATTGGTATTGAAGGCTGATAACTGGTGCGCAACCTGGCGGCAAGTGGTAAGCAGTGGCATTACAGCGAGGGAGGCCGATGACGAGAGTAAAGGCTGTGCTCAGATGAAAAACAGATCATTTTTATCTCATCCTCATCAAGTACAAGTGTAAATAAAAATATAAACATTCAACTTTAATGTTTAATTTATTACGATTGGTGGTGCCAGATCACAGAGGGTGAAAGCAAAATAACTCAGTTCATATTTAGGAATATACCTACTACGCAAATAATAATTACAAAAATAATAGAGGGCAGGAGCCCAGCCATTAGATGCACTACTGGGCAAAGCACCATATTATCGGAGCTAAGCCCACTCTGGCCACAAAAGGGATCTTTGTCTTGGAACTGTGGGTTTAAGACACAACTTCAACAATTGAGCAACTGGGCAGAGGCCCTAATCATTAGCTGTTCCTCTTTATTTAGGGGGGAAGGACTTTAAGAGGTGCAAGAGCTCAATTAAGGCAAAAAAACTGTCAATAACAGGTCAACAGGTCAATAACATGTCCATAAACTACTCCCTGCCTCCCTCTTTTCATCTAGCAACACAACCCATCTATTATCTTTCAAAGCATAACGGGAGGAGCCGCGTATCACTACAAATCCTAAGTTCTGAAGCGCAAACTGTTAGACGCTGGACTGAAGTGAAGTGGTCAGGGGTTAAAGCACTCTAAAGGCAAGGCAAGGCATGAGGCTTCCCTGCAAGTTGAGAAGTCCCTGAGGTGCAGCAGAAGCAGCCTGTCTAGTGCACGTGTGGCTTGTGGCTCTCCGTCGGCTTGTCGAGCGTCCCCCAGTAAAAGAGGGTGAAGTCAAAAGAAACGCTCAGCACACAACGGAACCCCCAAACTGCATTACATAAGCAAAACTTCAAAAAACAGAAACCAGAAATTGTCCAGTGCCTCCCAAGGAGCAAAGACCACCGCAAGGATGAGTGCCCATTCAGAAGATTCTTGTGGTGACTTGAGCTATGCAGCAATGCTGGAGGTTCCTCCTATGGGCGAGCCTAGAGAACAGGACCCAGCTCAACCAGAGACAAGACCATCTCATCAATCTCATCAGTACATATCTCAATTAATATCTACTCCAGAGACACAGAAAGCCAGCTCTAAAAATACACGCCAAGGCAAGGTGACCTCTTCTTAGACTCTTAGAGCCTCATTACGAGTTTGGTGGTCTTTTGGTAAGACTGCTGCGGTGGTGGTTGCCAAAAGACCACCATGTCATCCAACTACTGTATTATGACCCACACCGTGAAGACCGTCAAAAAATAGCCAAAATTCCAAAACCGCTAGGACACTTGAGGGTGGGAAAGAGGCTGTTCCACCACCAGCACCACCAGCCCGACGCAAATCCACCCACCAGATTACGACCTACAAATCACCACATCAGTTCTTCCATGGCAGACAAACATTTGTGTTGCAAGCCGCCGCAGTCAGAAACCACAACTGACAGAACACAACACCACATTGGACAGTTTGAATACCCCACACCTGACTCACATCCATACACCCGACACACCTACACACACCACTGTATAACACCCCCCCACACACCACTGTATAACACACCCCCACACAACCCACAATCCTTTGCAACAAAACCGCAATGCTGAGAAACAGAGAGCAGGCACATACACAGAGAGAGCATCCTAACGTTATAGGCACACACACACATCACACACCAGCAAACAAACACAATACACACATAACGAGCACACACATTCCAAGACAACCGTCCATTTCTCACAGTGCACCACCCACACCCCATCAGTCACCCAACACTGCACCCTTTCAGACACAACATCCCCCCACATCGTTAACACAATCACAACCAGGTCCCCACAAAGCACCCACAATTCACCAAAGATGAGTTGAGGGTCATGGTGGATGAAATTGTCAGGGTAGAGCCACAACTGTTTGGGGCACAGGTCCAGCAAACCTCGATTGCCAGGAAAATGGAGTTATGGAAAAGAATAGTCAACAGGGTCAACTCAGTGGGCAGCCAGTCACGCACGAGGGACGACATCAGGAAGAGGTGGAACGACCTACGGGGGAAGGTGCGTTACATGGCATCAAGACACCAGATAGCTGTGCAGAACACTGACGGTGGGCCGCCACCTCCTCTCCCACAGTTCACATCTTGGGAGGAGAAGGCCTTGGATATACTGCATCCTAAGGGTCTGACTGGAATACCTGGGAGACTGGAGTCTGGGAAGTACCCACAACATCAATGTTACACAATTGTTGTGTCCTGCATGCTTTCTCACCACTCAAATACCCCCTAATTTACTGAATGCCCCACTGCACCTACCTGCCAACCACCCAATGCCCCTCTCCTGCATGCCACCACCCAACACAGCCCTACTGCCCACACAGCCCTTGGCAAGGGCACGGATAACACGGGCCAATCCTATCACTATGACTCCTACAATGCGCCAAACCATTAACGCGAAAACCTGCAATGTGCACATCACATTTCATGCATGTATGACTATTGTACTACCTACACTAACTAGAATGTACGACTGATGACCCTTGCGTTGCAATGACAGCAATGCAATGGCACAAGACAATGGCAAGCAAGGCAAAACACAGCTACAGCTCAGTGACAATTCCAAATGGGCAATGATCCATATCCCCAGCCTGCAATAGACTGACCATGATTTGGAAAGTAAGATGCCAGACTCCATGCACATTATCCAGAGACAGGGATATTACCCTTGCGTACCCACATACTGTGTTCCCAATGGGACATCATGGTGCAATATGCAGCCATATTGTGTGGGAACTATAATGGTCACCAGATGGAGGCTCCCTCAGCAGGACACACATGTCACTGGACAGATGTCAGAGAGTGAGGTTGAAATCCACAGTAAGACCAGGGTATAGTCCGTTGAGCCATCTGCAATTAGAGCAAGACAGAAAGTACCATCAGGTGAAAGGCATAATGACACAGTAAGCACATATACAGGTAATCAACTGTGTGCCTATTGTAGTATAACCGCAATTCATGGGCACTCAGATTGGACATATACAGCAACAGGCTCAGGCCCTTCACAAAATCCATTTAACAGGCTATTTGTCATGTTCACCTCTCAGAACTGTACTCTATCATCATTGACTACTGACAATGTATACTTCAAGCTTTAGGTAACACACCTAAAAATGAAATCCACATCCAGTGGGTGGGAGGAGATGGGAATGGGAGAATGCACGAAATCCAGCTCAAAACTGGTCAGTCCATGAGAGAAGTGAATGTTAGAATCAGTTCCTATAACACATGTTAGAGGTGAATCACTAATACTGTACACCTTACATTCTATCTGTCTGCTTCCTTCCAGAACTCACATATAGGCACTGGACATCATTACACCATCACATATGCTAAAGGTTAGGAGGTGTAATGTCAGCTATCCACTTTTGATTATGCACAGACAAGACTTGAAAAGGCCCACCTCACGTACCTGCATGTCACTGGAAGTATTGATTGATGAGCTCAGACCTACAGTCAGCTGCTCCTTCTTCCTCTGGCTCTTCATCCATTTCTATATTACCATGTGCAGCCACAGGTACAGCTGCCTCACCGTCATCAGCTAGCAATGGTATCCAATGCCTCAGGGCCAGATTGTGCAGCATGCAACAGGCAAATATGATTTGGCAAACCTTGTAGGGTGAGTAGAGGAGGGCACCTCCGGATAGGTCCAGGCATCTGAATCTTGCCTTCAGGAGGCCGAAGGTTCACTAGATTACATACCTTGTCCTCACATGGGCCTCATTGAAACAGAGTTCCTCTGGCATGGCTAGGTACCTTACAGGTCAACAGCCAAGGAAGGTTTGGATAGCCAGACACACCTGTGAACACAATGGTAGAACTATTTAAATTCAAGGTTTAGCGAGTGGGCAGATTATGATAACAGATCACATTACATACAAACACATTGCATACATACCAACCAGCCAGGCCTTCTCTGTGTGTAGGCGTGCCATCATGTGTGGGACATTGCTGTTCAACATAATGTAGGAGTCATGCACTGATCTGAGAAACTTGGTTGTCACTTGGGAGATGTACTGGTCTGCCAGACATACCATGTGCACGTTGATAGAGTGGTAGTTTTTCCTGTTCCTATACACCTGTTCATTGACACTGGGAGGGACCAGGATACATAGGTGCCATCAATGGCCCCTAACACATGAGGAATCTGTCCCATCTGATAAAAGTCAGCCTTCACATAGGCCATATCTGCTTTTTGGGGAAACCTGATGTAGCTGTCCAGGTGTTTCAAGAAAGCATCAAAAACAAAAAGGGGAGGGCTAGTACATCGGGAGTGTTTAAGAAGTAGTTGGTCCTGTGTACGGTACTCCCATCAGACTTCAAAAAGCCAAAGGGTACACAGTTCCAAACAGTGAATTACATATAGATGCAGTGAATAGAAAATAGATCCTGTGAGTCTGCTTTCTTTAGAATAAGAGCCCTCACTCACCAATTGGTGACATGCTTCATCATCGGGCTTTTGCTCCTCGTCAGGCCGGCACTGCAATGCCTGATGGGCCACTCACGGGGGCTCTTTGCCGGAGATCTTTTGGATATAGAAATGCCTGTTGTTGAGTGCTGGAATATGGGATTGGTATATGAGTGTGTGAGAGTAAAAACGGCTAGAGGTCTGCAAAACTCATTTTTAATCAAAATCAGACCCCTGTCATGATTAAAAACCATAATGTGGGGAAGGATTAGTAGCAATGTCTAATCCATCCTCAAAGGACAAAAATTAAAGTTAAGTCTACAGTCCCTAGATTAAGAGAATGTTAAGAGTGTCAGTACAGAAATCCCTATACTGCTACTAGAAAGGTCAACATGTTTCTCGCAAATAAAGTAATTCAAGATCAGTGCGATTCGTCAGGACCAAAACGTACCTAATCCACATGTTATAATCTAATTGGTAATCAAGTCATTTCACAGGAACCTATAGAAAGAAAAAAGAATTGCATAAACTGTCACAGATAAAATAATGTGCATAGTGAGCTCACACAGGTGACTATTCCGTTGTGTGAAGTGTATCACACGGTGAAATATACATTGACAAGACATACAACCCTCTAACTTAAGAGGATATATCCTTACCCTCCTTGTATTAAAGGATGGGCCCCATCGGGATGGCGGCGAGCATCAGTGGTCCGAACTGGTATAATTAACTAAGTGTAAATATAAATGGCATGTTATACGTAATAGTTGTTTATATAAACATGAAGAAAAAAGTATAATTAAGGAAGATATTATCCAAAAAGAACATCCTCAAAATAAAGATCTGGGGCAAACGTGTCCAAAAAATAACATATAAAATATATATACACAATTTGGGGAAAACATTGTATCCAACTGGTGGTCGTTGCAGTTTAAAACTACTGAATGGTACTGGCGTCAGATAGAGACTTATAAATTATGTGACAGAGGAAACTGTCCCATTATTGTTATGTGCTCAATTATCCACAACACAGAAAACGGTTCGAATAGGCGAGCGTCAGACTTCGATATGTAACTGTAATGTGTCATAGGTTATATGTATCCGTATATGGCTACAGTAATGACAGCTCCCACCAAGCGTCAGTATGTAAAATCAGCTAACGATACTGTGCCCACTCGCGTCAAACAGTGCGCAAGGGCAAAGAGTAAGGCTGCTACTCAACAATTGAGGTTTCTGGCCACCTTGAAGGTAATGTGGAGAAATAAAATATATAATATGAGAGATCCCCAAGAAGCTATGGCACTAATTGAACAGATAAAAGGGGAGAGCTAGCGGGCTGCAGAGCTGCAGGCTTAAGGGAAGGATGAACTACCCAGCATGGTTCAAAGGAGGGTTCCCTAGGGAGGGTCGAGGGAAGGGTAGTTTTGGGGTATCACGTAGTAATATGATTTGGTTAAGGTTTCACTGGGTGGGGAGCAGATGGGGAAAACAAACAAAAAAATGAGTCCTTACGCTTTAATATAATTTTTGGGCTGGACAGGAGACAGCTACCCGGATTAGAACAGAATGATGGGGCCCGACGTCACTTATAAACTTAAAATCCATACTTGGAATGTAAATAGTTTTAGAATAAGCAGTTGAAGAAGGAGAATTCTTGAATTCTTAAGATTATCTGATTGCCAGATCAGATCATCCTCCTGCAAGAGACCCACTTAAGATATGAGGAGTGGATGAATATCCTTAAGACGCAAAGATGGATCACTCAGTTTGCCTGCACTAATCAAATTGAAATATTCTGGGGAGAAGTAGGCAAGATGATTTTGTCTATCATAAATAGACGAGCTGAGATAACCCTACCAATGATTGTGTTTGGACTATATGAGGGAGCCGAAAGGAATATGCACGACAAATTGGAGAGACCTCGGGCGCACCTCTTTTTTTACTTAGTGCTGATAGCACAGCAGGAAATATGTACTAAGTGGATCTCAAGTCCCCACCCACCTATACTGATTGGCTATTGTCATTGAAGAGACTCTCTGACCTAGATTGTAGTAATGGCTCGGTTAAGTGTCAGAGAATGTGGGAACCTTTTCTGGCCTTCTACAGACCTAAATTTCTCCATCTATAGTCCAGGGAGACTTAACCTGAATTAACTTTTGGTACTTGATTATGGTAAGAGTCCAATGATTAGGCACCAAGACGCAACAGAGAGGTGGTGGGGGTGTGGATCTGTTCTGACCCTCCCCCCCTCATACCTCTTCTCCTTAGGTTGATGGGGGCTCCTTCCTTGGTGTCAATCTGTGGGTTAGGGATCTGACCAAAGTCGGGATGCCATATGTCTCCTCCTGCCTTTTGTTATAAATGAGGACTCTAAGAAAATAAAATGACGATTATGAGAGGAATTAGATGTGATTCATGTAATGCACATGGACTCAACAGCCGGGTTAAGTGCCAGGCCTTCCTGCAGTGTTTAAAGGCATCAAAGGTACAAGTAATCTTAATGCAAGAAGTACACCTTAAATTACATGCGAACCCACCTAAATTACTGACCTACATTTCCCAGCCCTCCTATGTCTCTGCAAGAGTGGCAGTACGAGGGTTAGCAGTTTTTATAGCTTGAGGTTTCCCATGTGAGGTAGGCCAGGTTTATAGAGACGCCCAAGCCAGATGGATCGCAGTCACCATCTTAGATCAGGCTAAAATACTTCAGGTAGTTAGCTTTTATGACCCCATAGAGGAGGATCCCACATCTCTGGAAGGTTTGTGCAGGCTTCTTACAACACTAGCAGGAGACCTGGTTATAGGGGGTGATTTTAACATTATTCTGGATATAAGGTTGGATACAACCCACAAGAATACATTCCAGAAAAAGCCTAGGTCCTTTTCTGCTTTAACCAGAATGATTCAGAACTTCGTATTAATTGATCTGTGGAGATCAGATCACCCTGCCAGTGCAGAATTTACATATTTTTCAAGCTAGTTTAATACCACATCCAGGACTGACTACTTTGTGATCTCTTATGCATGGTAAAGGGAGAACTCCTATATTCTAGCAAACTCTTTCTGCACACTAATTGGAATAGTAGATGGAGGAGGGCATTAGACAAATCCTTGCTCACCGACCTGGGCCGGGTAATCTCTTTCCAGGCGGGATTCTCAGAGGGTTTAGCTAGGAATAAGGTACCACAGCTGCCTTTTCCATCTGGGGGGCCTGTAAGCCATTTATAAGGGGAGAAGCCATTGCCTATCAGGCCTTGACTACAAAAATAAAGAAGAAAGAATACAACCTCTGTAGAAAGAATTAGACTCTGCAATGATGGCCCATGTAATGAAGGTCTCCCCTGTCTCCCAGGAGCGTCAGGAGGTAGCTAAAGCTAAGCTAAATGAGCTTTTTTACAACCAAGGAAATCTTGCACCAGAATTCATGCTTTCAAGAATACTATGAGGAGGGTGAACATGCCAGGCGGCTATTGACATGGTCTGTTAGGAAAAGGCGCAATAAAGCAGTGATCAAGTCAATCTTTGACGTAGCCAACAAGTGTGATTAATCTACCAGCCGATATCAATAACGTTTTCTGACTCACTTTAAGAACTTGCACACATCCACTTTAGGGGTAGGTCCCACCAGAATCGAGGCATATCTGAGATCAGTGCAGTTCCCCACCGTCACTAACGATAAAAAGGCACTGGCAGAGGGCCCAATTACATTGGTCGAAGTTATTAGTCAATGTGGCTTTCTTCCAGGCGGGCACATTTCCACAAATACAAATTTTCTAATACAAGCATTTGACTATTTCGAAAATAATGAGACCAAGGCAGCCATAATTATGCTAGATGCCAAGAAGGCATTTGATCTGTTCCAGTGGGAAGTTCAATTTGCAATACTTCAGCAATTAAGGTTCCCAGAGAAACGTATTAGTGTGTTACAGAAATTATATGTTAAGGCCCAAGCCAAAATCATAATCAATTTGGCTATGGTATGGAATATCATCATTAGTCGCGGAACTCATTAAGGCTGTTCCATCTCTCCGGTGTTATTCGTGATATTTGCAAAATCTCTGGCTGCAGCCTTACGCCAAGATCCCTATATTAAGTCACCCCTGCCCAACGCTCCCAAAATAAAACTCTTCGCAGATGATATGATTCCGTACTTAGAAGGGGAGGAGGAAAATATGACTAAAGCACAAAAAAAAATCAACATTTTTCTGATCTAGTTGGTTATAGGATCAACCAAGCAAAGTCTGAAGCTCTTTTATTCAATTGCTCACATAAGTTTATTTCAGCAGAGATGTGTCTTAATTATGAGAGCACTTGTTCAATTAGATATCTTGGAATCTATGTCTCCTCTAAATTTCGCAACTTATTTCAATTGAATTATTTGCCAGTCATAAATAAAGCCAAAGCATTGCTGCAGAACTGGGAAACAGCCCCACTCTAATCATAGGATGCGTTGCTCTGGTGAAAATTATGATTTTTCTTCTTTTTCTTTATGTGTTTTCATGTGTCATTATTAAGGTTCCCCAGAACTTTTTTAGGGAGGCCGATCAGATAATATTGCATTTTCTCTGGTCTGGCAAGAAACCCCATACAAGATTAATAACTGTGCAATTAACTGTCGAAGAAGGCGGCCTGGCTCTTCCCCATTAAAAAAAATATAGCCAGGCAGCCTACTGGGACTGGACCATTGGGGCATCTTTTCCCCTTAGGTTGTATAATAATTTATTTCAAGCTAATACTTCAGGAAGCAAGCATCAGGCTCCCCCACTTCCTGAAAATGTATGTGATAAATGCTAGATTCAAGGAGCTCCAGGAAACGTTTTATTTTTCTAGCTTTAATCCCACTATGTTATTGGATCAGTGTGAGATATTGGGTTTAGAAGGAAGTACAGGGAAGGTTAAGAGCTGGGTGAAGGTCGGAATTACACAATTCAGCAATTTTCTTCTCCTCAGGATGGTGAGATCATGGGAGCAGCTGTTAGAAATTAAACCAACGACCCGATCATGTGCTTTTACACCTGTTTTCAAATCTGTCACTTCCTGCTAACAGTTCCTCCACTCGAGGACAATTGCGCCACTGCCATGTCCCACACCATTTATGTAAGAAGATTATTAGGTATTGGTAATTGGTATTGCCTAGTTTTGCCGCAGCTACCATCAAAGTTAGTCCCTAGCATATTGACAAGGTTAGAAGAAGCTTTAAGAAGCAAGATGGAGCACACCCTCCGGAGGCACTATAATATATGGATATAAGGCAATGAGAGGAGCCAACTTCAAAAGAATGGCTTTCTTTTGCAAGTTGATGCTCTATTACACTCCAGCAAAATTGAATAAAATATTTCCCTCCGCCACTAACATTTGTTTCAGATGCAGGTGCTCCAAGGGAGATTGGTTACATGTAAATTTTACTTGTCCAGAGTTGGCTGGGTTCTGGGGGAAAAAGTTCTAGTGGTTAAGTGAGAAACTGCAGGTTCCATTGGCCCCGGATCCCCGTGGAGCTGTGCTTGGAATTAGTGCTCAAGGCAACTTAACAATACGGCAATGACAATGCTTTTTTAATTGAATCCTTAGTAGCAAAATCACAGATTCTTCAACTGTGGAAAACCACAGAGCTTTCTTCATATGAGTGCTGGCTACAAAACACACATGCCTGCTCATCTGAGACACCGGGACATTGAAGTGTACACAACATTGTCTTACACAACACCAACCACACACCAACATCACATCTATAAATACAACTCACACACTCACATTCCTCACATGCCATGGACTGTTGTCACATTCAACACATATGTTTGGATGTTGCATGGAACACAAACACCATTCCTAGTAAACAGCCCTGTAATGGACATTCATCACCCACATTGCAACACAATGTAAGGACAATGGGATGCACAATGGACAGAGAAAAAAATATACAAAGGTCACTATGCAAACAATGTCTGCACAATAGGGATGTGGGCATCAGGAAGACTCGTGGAAGTAGGCTGCACTGGGACACATATCACTTTGCACATGTTCCATAAACAACATTTGCACATGAACTTCCCCTACATGTACCTCAGTGGCAAGCAATACTACACCAAAATAGCATACCTATCTGCATAATGTGGAAGTGCAAGTCAAAAAAGCACATAGAACTCCAACTGTATGGGACATACATCTGCATGAAGTAGCTGCAAGGTACACAGTTAAATGGACACATGCACAGTCAAATGCAAACAAAGGCAGCACAACTGAACACACTCCATGTCTGCACAAACAAAACTCAAGCTGCCACACATTAGATGAATCCATAATCCATATAAGGGGTACAAGTCTAACACCATACATGCTCACATTGGACAACACAAGATGAAATAATTACCATACCAAACAGTACACAATGTCATGTCACCACCATTGCATTTACACCCACTTATCCATAGAGTCAACATATACCCTTGTCTTGGGGGACATCAATACTGCTCACAAATTCAGATACTGCAAACAGCAGCAAATGGATCAGCAAGCTGGCTGAATCACACACAAATGAAGGTAGACAAAACAAGTCACTCAGGAACAACATAAAGGTAGAAAAGGAATTGCAGGACAAATGTATACCAAATACACAACTGTTTGGGTTTATTAAATGTAAAGTTTTTAAAGTCCAAGGCCATTGGACAGTCCATGTGGTTCTGCACAGTCGCATAACTGTGCCCTCACTTGACTCCTATCTGCTAGGGAACCTCCACAGGAAGGGTCATCAAGTGGGCAGGCAGGCACCTCAGGGATTATCTTTGGGGGATGGGGTGGGTCAGATTTGAGATGGGTGTGTTTGGGCTTGGGTTTGGGAGGGGTGGACTGCTTCCTGGGAGGGGTGGGTTTCTTCTGTCGGGGAGGGGTCTGGGTGCTTGCAGGGGGGCAGGTGTGACAGGGGAGAACTTAGAGGTGGAAGGGAGGGTTTGGAAGGTGGGTTGGGGGCCTCTTGAGTTTGGAACGGGGTTGGGGGAACAGGGAGAAGCAGAGGTAACCGGGCTGGGGTGGAGGTGCCTGTAGTAATGAGTTGCCCACCCTCTTTGAGTGGGCACAGCCAACTGGGTGGGGAGCAACAGGGAGGGTGGTGATAGAATGGGGGTGGCGGACAAAGATTGTACAGGGGTATGCCCGATGGCTCCACCACCACTAGGGAGTGTCCACTGGAGAAAGATTCTGATGATGATGTTCCAGTCCCACCCATGGCACTCGCCTCATCATCCGGGCCATTGGATCCCTCTGTGTCCGTGGTGACTTGACTAGAGGTCTCACGGCCAAATGCATCCCCACTCAGCTGTGCCCTGTCTCCTTCGCTTCCCATGGCTGATGCTGCAAATACAAAGAGAAATAGGGTCATCACATGCCCATGATCACACTTGAACAACAGCTCTGATTAGTGAACATTATCATGATGTCAAGTAGGCCCAAACAACAAACCCCACCTAAGTGGCCTATACATGTGCCATACCATATGCATGCATGCCGCCTGAACTGTCAACGGTTGCCCACAGGAAAATCAGGATGTCAGACAACTAAAATTGCATGGATGAAGTTATGTAATCACTATAATCATTGGACTAGTGATAGGCCTCATCACCCTCAAAGCTTTGCCCTATGGAGCAGACCTAAGTTACTTGTTGTCATACAATAGTAGGCCAATGCCAAGTCCATTCCAACAGATCATACACAAGGTCATGCACACATCAATTTGTCACATGCATACTGACTGAACAATAAGAAATGATGCTCCCAAATTCTGCCATTTGCTGAAAAAAGTACAATAGCCTGGAGAAGGTGACATGGAAATACTCATGTATTGGAAGCAATTCCACAATGCACACTTCACCAATTGATATTTGTCCCAGTGGACTCATGGAGGTAGTACTAAGGTTGCTCAGATAGGACACACATGTGTCAGGGAAATGAACACTGTAGACATCCTGTGCAAGATGTTGAGAGATGTCCTCAAAATCCATAGCAGTATGATTCAGCAAGCCCCAGAGTAATCACCACTATTGTCTGGCACCCCTTACATTCCCATACTCTGAGTGCATCAGTAGACACCATTAATCCCTTGGATGTTGGAGAGATCCAGAGGTTTGCAAGGACTTGTTGAAAGCCTTCAACATGTTGTCCAATTGGAAGTTACATAATTGTCTCCATTATGGTCATGCAGACTTAGATGTACGTCTGTGGATGAATGCTTGTACCCAAACACGCATGATTTCAACATAACTGCAAGTCACTCTATGATGCATGCCAACAGTCAGGTTACAAACCTTACCAATTTCACATGCGCAGTGCACTTTGCTACATGCTGCCACACCAATGGCATAGAAATGCACATTGTGGCTCAAAACTCAGGCCTACCTGTCATGTCCCTCATGGCTGCTGCAGTTGTACATGCCAAATGACATGCCTTGACGCATGTGGGAATCTGTCAGCCAATAAACAATGGCAGCACACTCATGTATATGGCACATCATAAAATGTACCCCCATTGTAAATGGCTTATTCCACACACAGAGGGGGTCATTACAACATTGGCGGTAAAAGTCTCTTAATGCCATGCAGAAGACCACAAACACACCGCCGCGGCTGCGGAATTCCGCCACAGCTATTATGACCCACATCTCAGAACCCGCCAAAATTCAGACACCCACACAAGTCCGCCACACCAAAGGTCAGTGATAAACTGGCGAAAACAAAACCTCCACGTCACGCCAACAGAAATACGCCCACACTATCACGACACACGAATCCACGCAGTGGTCTTTCAACCGCGGTATTCCATTGGCGGTACACACCGCCGCGCTCAAAATACACACACATTTACAAAACACAACCACATTGGACAATTCTAAATACACTCACCTGAGACACATACACACACCACTCCCACACACCCAATACAATATAAAACACACACCCACATCACCCACAAACCCCTATGACAAAAATTGAGAACGAAGCACAGAGAGAGACACCACCAGCAAGTACAACTGCATCCACAGGCACATAACTTCCACGCACCTCACACAACACACCACTACATATCACCACACTTATCACCACACACACCACCCCACACATCACCTACACCACCCCATGGCACGGCAAGGACACCCCAGGTTCTTGGAGGAGGAGCTCAGGGTCATGGTGGAGGAAATCGTCCGGGTAGAGCCACAGCTGTTTGGATCACAGGTGCAGCACACCTCAATTGCAAGGAAGATGGAGCTATGGCGAAGAATAGTGGACAGGGTCAACGCAGTGGGACAGCACCCAAGAAATCGGTAGGACATCAGGAAAAGGTGGAACGACCTACGGGGGAAGGTGCGTTCTGTGGTCTCAAGACACCACCTGGCGGTTCAGCAGACTTGCGGCGGACCCCCACCTCCTCACCCACAACTAACAACATGGGAGGAGCAGGTCTTGGCGATTCTGCATTCTGAGGGCCTCGCAGGAGTAGGTGGAGGAATGGACTCTGGTAAGTCAAATCTTAACTATTACATCCCCCACCCTACCTGCATGCTATCACATACCCCCACCCTTGCCCTCACCCCTATCACTCCAACTCCTCAAAAATGTCCCAATATCACAAACCAGCCATCCCAACACCAAGCCCTGCATGCAACAACAAAGCATGGACACCCATCACCAAAGCATGCACACTGCACATAGCCATACACCTCCCTAAACCATCATCATACAAGGTCCCACACAGGAATGCCAGCACTGGGGTACACGGTCACCCACCCATTGCACACCATGCCACATACAGATGCAATAATCATGCCTTTCCACCCCTGCAGGACCCCTACCCAACGTCACCAGACAGGAGGGTTCAGACATGTCCACTCCACCCACAGAAGAGGCCCACAGTGATGACAGCACCTCTGTCCAACTGGATCTAGATGACCAGCCCGGCCCATCGGGAGCCTCAGGACAGTCGGTTCCCCTCACACAGGCACAGGCCACCACAGACCTTCCCCCCTCTGGAAACACCAGCACAGCACCCACCCAGCGGGCCCATACCTCCGTCCCCAGGACACGTCAATCAGCTGTGTGTCCACCACTACAGGGAACCCTGGATAACCCACCACCCCAACAACAACAGGGACCTGGGGGCAGTGGCAGTGGGCACACGGTCCAGGGGACGGAGGCCCAGGAACACAGGGGAACTGGGAGGGCTGCCGTGCGACAGGGGGCGGACAGGCCAAGGGAACCCACTCTCCACGAGGCCCTCTCCTCCATCATGGGAGCATACCACCACTCCCAGGAGACGATGGCAACGGTACTGGCCAAGTTTCAGGAGACCCAGCGCATGCAGGAGGAACAGTATATGGGCTTCAGGGAGGAACTCAGAACCATCAGCTCCACCCTGGGCACCATCGTAGGGGTGCTGAAGGAAGTATTCAACACCAGTAGGGACACTGTGGCACTCCAAGGGGCCCCTGACACTAGCATGGACGATGAACTGCCCACCACCTCTGCCGGTGCTAGTGGACAGGACGCCCCACCACAGGACCACCACACCAGCATCCCACCCCCTGCAGAGGGAGAACCACCCCGCAAACGGTCCCTGAGATCCAGGAACAAGACAGAGCACAATGCCAAAACCCCGCCAAGAAATGAGACCACCCTGATTGTCATCCCACTGTCCCACTTTGTCACCCTGTCCATAATTAAACTGCCCCAGCTCCACTCCCTATGCCCATATGGGCAATGCACCTGTGAGACTAATAGACTGGACTCTGCCATGGGCACTCCTCCGCCATCACCCCTCACCATTTAACTTCCCCCTCCAATAATTTGCATTTAAATAAACACACCTAAAGCACAAATTTATCTGGAGTCTGTCTGTGATTTCGAAATAGTGTATTTGCATTTACAGTGACAAAATGTTCTTGAAATAGTAATGTCAACATACCTATGTCACACAGCTCTAGTCCATGAGGAATGTAAGCAGATGACACACGTTGGGACCCACATCTGTGAAACTGTAAGGGAAAGTGACAACTCAGTGACCATACACTGGGTGAAAACGACAGACAAGATAGAGGAAGTAGTGTAAAAGTACATGTAGTAGGCAGGAATGTATTCTCACCTGTGTTTCACTGGAAATATTGCTGGATCACTGAGTCCCTGTTCTGCATGTCTTCTTCCTCTGCTTCATCCTCATCACTGTCCAAAGGCTCCACAGCTGCCACAACACTGGCATCTGGACCATCCTCCTACAGAAAAGGCACCTGTCGTCGCAAAGCCAAGTTGTGAAGCATACAGCAGGCCACGATGATCTGGCACACCTTCTTTGGTGAGTAGAATAGGGATCCACCTGTCATATGCAGGCACCTGAACCTGGCCTTCAGGAGGCCGAAGGTCCACTCGATCACCCTCCTAGTTCACCCATGGGCCTCATTGTAGCGTTCCTCTACCCTAGTCCTGGGATTCCTCACTGGGGTCAGTAGCCATGACAGGTTGGGGTACCCAGAGACACCTGCAAATGGCGAGGGACAACTGTTAGACACACACTAACCTGTAGGGATAACCCCAGACAACGATTCCCACTGTCTTGCTTCCAGGGGCTCACCTAATAGCCACACACGGTGCCTCTGGAGTTGACCCATCACATAAGGGATGCTGCTATTCAGCAGGATGTAGGCGTCATGCACTGAGCCAGGGAACATGGCATTCACATGGAAGATGTACTGATCTGCCAAACATACCATCTGTACATTCATCGAATGATAACCCTTCCGGTTTCTGTACACCTGTTCACTCCTGTGGGGGGGACCAAAGCCACATGGGTCCCATCAATGGCACCTATGATGTTGGGGATATGTCCCAGGGCATAGAAATCACCTTTCACTGTAGGCAAATCCTCCACCTGAGGGAAAACGATGTAGCTCCACATTTGATTCAGAAGGGCAGACAACACTCTGGACAATACGTTGAAAAACATAGGCTGGGACAACCTTGATGCCATGGCCACAGTTGTTTGAAAAGAGCCACTTGCAAGAAAATGGAGCACTGACAGCACCTGCACTTGAGGGGGGATTCCTGTGGGATGGCGGATTGCTGACATCAGGTCTGGCTCCAACTGGGTACACAGTTCCTGGATTGTGGCACGGTCAAGCCTGTAGGTGATTATCAAATGTCGCTCCTCCATTGTCGACAGGTCCACCAACGGTCGGTACACCGGAGGATGCCTGCATCTCCTCACATGTCCCAGCGGACGGTGCCTATGAAGGACAACAGCGAGCACAGAGTCAAACAACTCAGAGGTACGTACCCACAGTTTACACAGAACACCAATCATACACAAAAGGTGGCCTGTATGTGTGTTGAGACTAGGCCTAGGTATGTGTGACGCAGTATAAAATGAGGCCATGTGGGCCCCTGAAATGGCGGCTGTCTGACCTCTAAAGTGGGACAATGGGATGTGAGGTAACTGCGCTGGCGTTGTACACCGTCGCGGTAGGTGGTCGGAGACCGCGGCGCAATGCTACATTGGTTAACATTGGACCCCATGGGTCCCAGGAGCCAATGACGATGTACGCCGGCGGTGATGGTACGCACCGCCGTGGACGTGACTGCCATTTTCTATCTGTTCAATCACTCGATACCTGCTCTTCGACAGGAGAGGACCTACACTGCAAGTGCTGCTGTGACCTCGGTCTGGAAGAGACAATGGCTCGTGCGTCTGGGGAAAGGGCCCCTACCTTCACATCGGAGGAGTTGGAGAAGCTCGTTGATGGGGTCCTCCCCCAGTACACGCTACTTTACGGTCCTCCAGACAAACAGGTAAGTACACAGGGAGCATGTTGTATGGGCTATGCCTGTGTGGAGAGGGCTGGATGTAAGAAGGAAGGGGGCAGAGTGCTGCGTGCATGAAAGACGGTGGGTGCATGTGCCACATAGCAAGGGTAGGGATGGGGGGCACTCACTTTGACGGTGCAGTTGGTAATGACTTCTCTTCTTCCCCTGTACATTTCATGTAGGTCAGCGCCCACCAGAAGAAAGATATTTGGCGTGCCATCGCCAAGGACGTCCAGACCCTGGGGGTCTACCACAGACGGAGCACCCACTGCCGGAAAAGATGGGAGGACATTCACCGCTGGAGCAAGAAGACGGCGGAGGCTCAGCTGGGGATGGCCTCCCAACGTGGGAGGGGTGCCCGTCGAACCATGACCCCCCTGATGTTCAGGATCCTGGTGGTGGCCTACCCGGAGTTGGATGGGCACTTGACGGCATCACAGCAGACACAAGGGGGTGAGTACACTCTCATTCAGCTGTCTTTGCACACAGTGGAGTTGTCTGGGTGGGGGAGGAGGGCTGTGGGTTTCCCTAGGCCAGGGCGAGTTCCGTAGGCTAGGCCCCTCCGTAAGGCATAGCCCTGTGGCCCCCCATCCCACCTCTGTAGAGTGCCAAATACAGCTATTCATGCCCCTGTGTCATCTATGTGTGCAGATGTCGTCCATAGCCTTGTAAGCCATTTCCCAGGAATTGCACTGTAGAGCCCAAGAGCGCGGCGTAGTGCAGGGGGCTTCTGTGTCTGTCTTGTCCGCCAACGGTAGCGGTAATCCATGCACTCAACATGTCTTTATTCTGTCTCCCCCCCCTTTTTGTGGTCTACCTGTTCTTGTGTGCATTAGCATCATCAGGCGGAGGAGCAGTGGCACCGGAGCACGAGGGAGCTGCATCCCACATGGCCATGGAAGGCCACACTACGGACTCTGAATTCACCAGTGGGACGGAGGGCGAGGGGAGCTCCACGGCGGGGACAGGAGCTGAGACCAGCGACACAGACTCGTCCTCTGATGGGAGCTCCCTTGTGGTGGCAGCAACATCTGTGCCCCCGCATCTACAGGTACAGCCACCACCCCCCCTACCAGCACCACCCTCCCAGCAGCCCCTCAGCCTTCGCCACGTGCCCGCTCACCCAGGAGGGTGGGCATCACCTTCGCCTCAGGCCCTGCCCCAGTCACCCCTGCTGCCCTCAGTGAGGAGGCCATTGACCTACTCAGGTCACTCACTGTTGGGCAGTCTACCATTTTGAATGCCATCCAGGGTGTGGAAAGGCAGTTGCAACAAACTAATGCATTCCTGGAGGGCATTCATTCTGGTCAGGCGGCCCTTCACCGAGCTTTTCAAACTCTGGCCTCAGCACTGATGGCAGCCATTGCCCCTGTGTCTAGCCTCCCCCCTCCAACTTCCTCCACTCAGACCCAATCCCCTGTACCTCTGCCTATCCCAAGCACACCATCAGACCAGCCTGCACACACCTCACCACACAAGGGAAGCTCAGGCAAACATAAGCACCACACATCCCACAGGCACTCACGCAAGCATCACACACATGCAGACACACCAACATCCGCTGCCTCCGCTGTGTCCCCCTCCTCGTCATCTCCCTCCTCCCTCCCAGTCTCGTCTACACACACACCTCCATGCACTACCTCTACAGCCACTACGTCCCTCACCAGCACACCCACCACCACACCCCGCTCACGTGCAGTCACCACCCCACTACCATTCACATGTCCCCTGTGTCCTCTCCCAGTGTGTCTGTGACGCCCCCTCCGAAGATACACAAACGCAGGCACACACCCACCCAACAGCCATCCACCTCACGACAGCCTCCAGCGCATGCACCTGCACCCAAAGTCACCAAACGTACACCTCCTACTACCACCACCTCTTCCTCCACTCCCAAACCCCCTCCAGCTACCCATCCCAGTGTGTCCAAAAGAATTTTCCTGTCCAGCCTTGACCTTTTTCCCACACCTCCCCCACCCCGTCCATCTCATAGGTCCCGAAGTAGCACCTCAGACACAACATCTCCGGGACCAGTGGTGCCTGTAGTCACAGGTATGTGGAGTGCACCGGCCACCAGGACAGCCAGTGTGGCACGGAGCCACAGCATGTGAAGCATCAGAAGTTGGCCAGTGCCCGGCGGGAGAGGGGGAAGACTCCAGCCACCAAAGCCGCTCCCAGGGGTCCCGTTGGGAGTGTGGAGTCAGCTGTTACACCTCCCAAGGTGGGGAAGGGCCACAAGAAACCCGGCAAGTCTGGGAAGAGCAGCACAGCGGAGAAGACCGCCATCATCCCAGCTGCCCGGGAGGCCACCGCCAGCCCCATCCCAGCTGCCCAGGAGGCCACCGCCAGCCCCATCCCAGCTGCCCAGGATGCCACTGCCAGCCCCATCCCAGCTGCCCAGGAGGGCCCCGCCAGCCCCATCCCAGCTGCCCAGGAGGGCCCCACCAGCCCCAGCCCAGCTACCCAGGAGGGCCCTCCAGCCCCAGCCCAGCTGCCCAGGAGGGCCCCGCCAGCCCCAGCCCAGCTGCCCAGGAGGGCCCCGCCAGCACAAGCCCAGCTGCCCCGGAGGCCACTGCCAGTACAAGCCCCGCTGGGCCATGAAGGACCGCCAGCACAAGCCCCGCTGAACAGGGCACCGCCAACTCAAGCCCCGCTGGGCCATGAAGGACCGCCAGCACAAGCCCCGCTGGGCCATGAAGGACCGCCAGCACAAGCACCGCTGAACAGGGCACCGCCAGCACAAGCCCTGCTGGGCCATGAAGGACCACCAGCACAAGCCCCGCTGGGCCATGAAGGACCGCCAGCACAAGCACCGCTGAACAGGGCACCGCCAACTCAAGCACCGCTGAACAGGGCACCGCCAACTCAAGCACCGCTGAACAGGACACCGCCAACTCAAGCACCGCTGAACAGGGCACCACCAACTCAAGCACCGCTAGCCCAAGAGCGGCAGGGGCACTGACACAACTGGGTCCGCCATGGGGTTAGTGATGCACTCTGGGCACCAGTCCCCCTCCAGAACCGGTGGAGAGATCCATCCACTACCTCTCTCCTTCACAGGATGAAGCACTCTGGGCACCAGTCCCCCTCCAGAACCAGTGGAGACATCCATCCACTACCTCTGTCCTTCACAGGATAAAGCACTCTGGGCACCAGTCCCCCCTCCAGAACCAGTGGAGACTGTTATCCACTTGAGAGACTGTGGCTTTGCACTCCCCAGGATTGAACAGTGGGCAAACCACCCACTGGAGAGACTTGAGAGACTGTGGCTTTGCACTCCCTAGGATTGAACAGTGGGCAACCCACCCACTGTAGAGACTTGAGAGACTGTGGCTTTGCACTCCCCAGGATTGAACAGTGGGCAAACCACCCACTGTAGAGACTTGAGAGACTGTGGCTTTGCACTCCCCAGGATTGAACAGTGGGCAAACCACCCACTGTAGAGACTTGAGAGACTGTGGCTTTGCACTCCCCAGGATTGAACAGTGGGCATTGAGCCCCCTCGTGGATCTGGCGTCGTGCACTCATCCGGCTGAGGTGCCTCCCCTTCCATTCCCCCTGAGGTGCCTGTTGTATTTCTATCTGATGCCCCTGCAGTGTTCTCTCTGTTTTGATCTGGTATCGAGTGTGGGCCTCACCCATGCATTTTGGGCCCAGTGGTCTACGGACTATTAATGGTGCAATACCTGGAATTGTATTATTGGTGTATATATTTGTTTATAGTGTATATATATTTTGGAGTACTATATTTTTATAGATTACAATTGTTACAATAATTTCCTTTTGTTTTTGCATGCTTTGGGGGTGTAACTGTTATGTATCAACATGTATTAGTGTGTGTGTTGTAATGGGTGAGGGTGGGGGTGTTGCGTGTGTGTCCCAGTTTTTTCCCTCCCCCCTCCCCTGTGTCGTAGGTGCAGTACTCATCGTGGTCTTCGCCGCCGGCGTTCGTGCTCCTGGTACAGGAGCAGGAAGACTATTGCAGGTAGAATTTGGAGTTCCGGGTCCATGGTGTCCTCGTTCCTCGTGGAGTGTGATGAGGTGAACGTTTTCCCTTTGGAATTCCTGTTTCCGCCGTGTTTTTATCCGCGGTGAATCCGCCCCGGAAAAGGTGGCGGATTGGCCTGTCATAATAGTGTGGGCGGTACATTGTCTCCCGCCTGTCTGTTGGCGGTGACCGCCGCGTTGTTTGTTTGTATCGCTGTGGCGGTCTGAGTGTTAAAGTGGCTGTCTTTGTTGGCGGTTTCCGCCACGGTCGTAATTGCTAATTTTTTACCGCCGGCCTGTTGGCGGTCTTACCGCCGCTTTAACACCGTCCGCCAGGGTTGTAATGAGGGCCAGAATCTCATGCACATATATGTGAGGAAATACAGACATGATCCCATCAACATAGGGAGACCATGCATGAAATAACAGCTTACAAATGTTTTGCTAATAAGAAAGGGACACATGCTGACAGGTAGGCACAAGCGATGTTGGCAAACAGTGATGGCACATAAATCATGTCAATGGACATTCCCCACTTATCAAGGAAAAGTATTAATGTATAGCTACACCCAAAGTACAATGTATGCTCTGTTACATGTATGATGTCCATCTTCACATTACAGATTGTAGTAAGGAACCAGCACCCGTCATATACTGAAGACAACTAGCCTCTGGGTAGCAGATGCCAATATATTCATTTCACCAGACACATGGCTAAGGACACTGATCCATCATTACCTTACATTTGGTGTGTAACACTGAGGGGTAGTGGTCTGTTGCATAGAATTTACACCCACTACAAGAACAAACAGCTCTTGATTGATCAATGTACAAAGCCATGTGTTGTTCCTGGAGAGCAAAATGTTTCTGAATAGTACACAGTTGTGTCCTAGGTCCTTGGGCCAATAGGCAAGGCACATCAGTGTACAACACACAACATGTCTACACGAACAGTCACTCATCTACTGTGTCACACATGGCTCATCCTTAATTATCAGGGGGAGATGTCAGGGCCTAACACATTCACTTGTCAATGTGACAGGCAGGAATATGCCCTGTACTCACTACCTTGTGGCTGCTGTGCTGTCCTCAAATGCCCATCAAGGTCCGAGTAGGCCACCACCAGAAGGCCGGCCACTAGGGGGTTTATGGTTCAATGGGCACCCTGCCCACGTTGGGAGAACAGCCCCAGCTGGACCTCTTCGATTTGGGAGGCCCAGCGTCTCAGGTTCTCCCACCTTTTCCTGCAGTGGGTGCTCCACCGGCTCTGGATCCCCAGGGTCTGTACTTTATTGGTGATAGCTCACCATAGGTCTTTTTTTTATCTGCATTGATGCAAAAGAGAAATGATGAGATTATAATCACAAATTTCATCACAAATGGTTGAAGTACATACATGTCAGTAACATCAAGCTAGGACTTTTCTATTTCTCAATATTCCCCAAGTGTGAGGGGGAATTGTGCCCTGTGCTTTTGATCCTGGGGAGGCTGGGTTTGGTGGGTGTCTTACCCACTAGTTCTGGAGGGAGCATCGTGCCCTGTGCTTTTGATCCTGAGGAGTGCAAGATCACAGTCTCTCAGGTGGCTGTCATACCCACAGAATTTGCAGGGAGCAGCCCATGGAGGCAGGACCACATACCGTCCGCCGTCGGCTGCTCAGTGGTGGAAGTTGTGCTGCTGCAGCCACAGTTGGGGGGAAGCTCCAGCCCATCCCCTGTAGCCTCGGATAGCTGCCTACTGGTGGTGGTGATGCTGCTGCTGGTGGGAGGAAGCTCCAGCCCATCCCCTTCAGCCTCGGATGGCTGCCCACTGGTGGTGGTAGTGCTGCTGCTGCTGGGGAGAAGCTCCAGCCCATCCCCTGCAGCCTCGGATGCTTCACAACCATGGTTGGTGGTGAGGGCTCCGTCAGAGTTCCTGCCCCAGGCCCCTTGTCCTTCCTGCCTGCTGGTGCTGGCTCCTTGGTCCTCCTGGCAGCAGCCGGGGTAGGTTCCTTGGTCTACCTGGCAGCAGCTGGGGCAGGCTCCTTGCTCTTCCTGGCAGCAGCTGGGGCAGGCTCCTTACCCTTGAGGCTGCCTGGTGCAGGCTCCTTCACCCTCAGGACATGTACCCTGGATCCTTTCCCACCACAAGTGAGTGTGGTGACTACTGGGCCAGTGGACTGGGTGGCTGAGGTACTTGGCTGGGTTTTTGCCACCCTGGCCAGACGTGAAGGACAAGGGGAGGGATAGGGAAGAGCTCAATGGTGGATAGGAAAAGGTTTTTAGGGACATTGGGGTGGGAAGAGGGGGGAAGTTTGGAGAGGAGGAAGAAGGAGTGGTTGTAGGAGGTGTCTGTCTGCTGATTTTAGATACAGGTGCATGGGCTGGATGCTGTTGTCAGGTGGATGGCTGTTGGGTGTCTGAGCACTTGCGTTTGTGTAGTTTAGGAGGGGGGACAGTCACAGTGGAAGAGGACACAGGGGACGTGTGCATAGCTATTGAGGAGGTGTCTGCCAGTGAGGTGTGTGTTCTGCTAGGTGTGGTAGTGATGCTGGTAGTGGATGAGGATGGGAGGAAGATGGGGGAGGAGGAGGAGGAAGGGGAAACAGTGGAAATTGTGGATGTTGGTATGTCTGCACCTGGATGGTGTTTGTGTGAGTGCCTGTAGGATGATGTGTGGTGCTTGTGTGTGCCTGTGCCACTCTTGAGTGTTGTCTTATGTGCATGCTAGTCTGCCAGTGTGCTTGGGATAGGTTGTGGTTGAGGGGAATGGGATTGGGAAGAGGAAGTTGGAGGAGGGGTGGAAACAGGGACAATGGCTGACATCAGAGATGAGGTCAGAGCCTGGATTGATCTCTGTTGTGCTGCCAAGCCAGTGTGAATGCCCTTCAGGAATGCATTAGTCTGTTGCATCTGGGCTGCCAGCCCCTGGATGGCATTCACAATGGTTGACTTCCCTACAGAGATGGATCACAGGAGGTCAATAGCCTCCTCACTCAGAGCAGCAGGGCTCACTGTGGCAGGGCCTCAGGTAGCTGGGGCGAAGGTGGACTCTGCCCCCTGGGTCCTGTGGGATGCAGCTTCCTCTGTCGCCAGTGCCTCTGCTCCTCCGCCAGATGATGACATAAGGACAGGGTGACAAAACAAAAAGGTGGGGGGAAGAGACAAAAGATACACTTGGTCAATGGCTGGACCAACCCCACCATTGGTGTACACAGCACACACACACAGGGTACAGGCCTACGCACTATGCATTGCACTACCAGTGATATTGCTAGCCAACAAGTCACGGGGAGGGGCACACACCCGCAAATCCAGCACACCTGGGACCCACGCAGCCTTGACCAGTAGTGGATGCCTACGAACTAGGTAGCAGGATTATCCCTTCTGGAGCCTTGCCACCAGAGCACCTATGCTGCAATGTCAGGCCTGGCTTAGGGGCACCCACTGGCACACACACCCACCCCGAAACCACCTTGTCATGCGTGCGTTGTAATGGTGGGCACTGTAATCACCCCCTTGTGGCTGCTGTGATGCCTCCAAGTGCCCTTCCAGCTCAGGATAGGCCACCGCCAGTATGCGGGCCATCAGGGATGTCAGGGTTCGACGTGCACCCCTTCCTCTTTGGGAGGCCCTCCCCAGCTGGGCCTCTGCCATCTTCTGTGCCCAGCATTGCAGGTCCTCCCATTGTTTCCAACAGTGGGTGCTCCGCCTGCCATAGACCCAGAGGGTCCGCACGTCCTTGGCGATGGCACGCCATATACCCTTCTTTTGATGGGCACTAACCTGCAAGGGGGAATACACACAGGTAAATAGCATTAGTCAGACAGTCTTGCCTGTTAAACTTATGGCCCACCATACCCCTTCACATCACCATTTCACACATGGCCCAGCACACAACCTGTACGCCGCCCAGGGGATATCCGCCCACCCCCCTTTTTACGATGCCTTCATACCCCACTGCATGCATTCATGCCACTTGCATTGTGCCCACAGTGTACTCATCTGTTGGTCTGGAGGCCCATACAGCAGTCCGTACTGGGGTAGGACCCCATCCACCAGTCTCTCCAACTCCGCTGAAGTGAAGGCAGGGGCCCTTTCCCCAGTCACACTGGCCATGGTAGGTTCCAGGCACAGGTCACAGCAGCACATGCAGTGTAGGTCCTCTCCTGTTGAAGATCAGGTAGCAAGTGAGGGATGAGATAGAAAATGGCGGTCACGTCTGCGGTGGTGCATACCGTCACCGCTGGCATAGATCACCATTGGCCACTGTAACCCATAGGGCCCAATGTTAACCAATAAGGAGTTGCACTAGTGTTCCCGACCACCTCCTGCAACAGCGCACAACGTCAGCAGAATTACCTCTCTTCCACCTGTCCCTCCACACAGGACAGGTGGACGCCATTTCGGGGGGGGGGGCAGGCCCTGAAAACGTACTGCGTCACTGGTGAAATTAGGACATACTGGACAAATCACACTTACCATTACAAGTTAACAGCAAGCAAAGTTCTGTTGTATCTCCATTGTTCAGTCTGTGACTAGCTCCTCACTCTTTTGTCCCTTAGATTTCTACCACTGCAGATGAATAGGAGACAGAGACATACCCCCGTGTACAGACCCCTGGTGGACTTGGCAACAATGAAGGACAGGCACATCATCCTCACCTATAGACTTGACAGCGCCACAATCACAGAGCTGTGTGCCCAATTGGAGCCTGACCTGATATCTGCTATCCGTCACCCCACTGGGATCCCACCACTTGTGAAAGTTCTCTCAGTGCTCCATTTCCTGGCAACTGGTTCTTTCCAAGTGACAGTGGGCTTGGCAGCAGGAATGTCACAGCCAATGTTCTCAATAGTGCTAACAAGAATGTTGTCTGCCCTGATTAAACACATGTGCAGCTACATTGTATTTCCCCAGGTGAAAGATTTGGCCAAAGTGAAGGCTGACTTCTGTGCAATGGGACATATCCCCAACATAATTGGTACGATTGATGCAACACATGTTGCATTTGTCCCCCTGTCAAAATGAACAGGTGTACAGAAATCGTAAGAGTTTTCACTCAATTAATGTACAGATGGTGTGCTTGGCGGACCAGTAAATTTCCCATTTCAATGCTAAGTATCCTGGGTCTGTGCATGATGCCTTTGTCCTGAGGAATAGCAGTATCCCCAATGTGATGGTCCAACTACAGAGGCATGGGTTGTGGCTAATAGGTGAGCCCTGTTTCCCACCCAGTTGACGTTTGCGGGGTGGTTCTCCTTCTGCAGGGGGAGGGGTGCTGGTGTGGCCACTAGTGGCAGCAGAGGCGGAAGGCAGTTCAGATGTCTGGCTAGTGGCAGAGCCCACTGTTGTGAGACTGCTTCCCTCATAATATTGGCCATGTCCGCCAGCACCCCTGCTATGGAGACCAGGGTGGTGTTGATGGCCTGCAAGTCCTCCCTGATCCCCTGGTACTGTCCCTCCTGCAGCCGCCTGTTCTCCTGCACATTGTCCAGGATCTGGCACATTGTGTCCTGGAAATGTTGGTATGCTCCCATTCTCTCTGGGCTTGTCCTCCTCCTGGTGCACAGCACTCCTCCCAGTTTCCCTGTTGTCATGTGCCTCTGTCCCCTGAACCGTGTGCCCACTGCCACTGACCCCAGGTCCCTGATTGTGATGGGTTTGAGGTGTGCCCTGGGGTCCCTGTAGAGGCGGACACACTGCTAATTGACGTGTCTTGGAGACAGAGGGGTGGGTACGCAGGGTGGGTGCTGTGGTGGTGTTTCCAGATGGGGGAGGCTCTGTGGTTGTCTCTAACTGGGCTTGGGTAACTGACTGTACAGAGGTCCCTGATGGGCCAGGTTGGTCATCCAGATGCAGGCGACCAGAGTTGCTGTCACTGTGGGCCTCTTCAGTTGGGGGACTGGATATTGCTGGCACCTCCTCTCCGCTGACATTGGCTCGGATACCTGTGGGGATGTAAATGCTGTGTTATTGTTTCTGTTTCTGACATATTGTGCATGAGTGGCTTGCCCTCTTTGGTTTGATTTGCCCTGGCAGCTTTCACTTGTGTAAGTTGGTATGTGGTGGGCTAGCTGATTCTCTCTAGTGTGCATGCTTTAGTGATAGGTGTCCATGCAGGGCTGTGAGTGGTGTCCATGCATTGGTATGGCATGCAGGGCTTGGCATTGGGATGAGTGAGATGTGATGGTAGGGTGTGTGGGAAGCGGTGGACTGATGGGAGTGAGGGTGGGGGTATGTGATGGAATGCAGGTAGGGGGGTAGTACTATTAGAAAGTTGACTTACCAGAGTCCAGTCCTTCTCCTACTCCGGCCAGGCCCTCAGGATGCAGGATTGCCAAGAGTTGCTCCTCCCATGTTGTTAGTTGTGGGGGTCCACCGCCAGTCCTCTGTACAGCGAGTTGGTGTCTTGCTGCAATGGAACGTACCTTCCCCTGTAAGTCGTTCCACCTCTTCCTGATGTCATCCCCGGTTCTTGGTTGCTGTCCCACAGCGTTGACCCTGTCCATGATCCTCCGCCATAGCTCCATCTTCCTAGCTATCGATATCTGCTGCACCTGTGCTCCAAATAGCCATGACCCTTAGCTCCACCTCTGTGAAGCAGGGGTGTCTTTGTGGTGCCATGGGTGTTGTGTGAGTTGTGTAGGTGAGGGTGTGTAAGGTGATGTGTTGGGGTGTGTGATATGGGGTGCATGGGTGGTATATAGGTGTAAGTAGTAAGTGGCTCTGGTTTTGTCTGTGTTCGTGGTGTCTGTCTCATGCCAATGGTTTGTAGTCGTAAAGGGTTGTGGGTAGTGTGGGTGTGTGTTTTATAGTGGTGTGGGTGTGGTGTGTGTATGGGTGTCAGGTGTGTGTTGTTTGAATTGTCCAATGTGGTGTTGTTTTGTTTGAGTGTGTGTATTTTGAGTGCAGCGGTATGTACAGCCAATGGTTTACCGCCATTGAATGTCCGCCGTGGTGATTCGTGGGTCATAATGTGGTGGGCGTTTGTAATGACTACTCTTCCAAGTCTTCTTCTTTTAACGTGTATTTTTATTAAACTTCCATAGTAACGTGACACCCTCAGCACAGCTCCTCCATCCACTCTTCACTGTTCCTCCCCTTCCAAGAATTCCGCCCTCCAGCCTCCCTTTCCATTCCATTTGACCTCACAGCTTACCTCATGACATTCCACACTCCCAAGCACTGCATAATAGGAAATCTCCACTCATCTCCCCCTTACAATATATATATAACAATACAAACAGTGGAACCATAAACAAAAAGTTATTTTTTTTCTTACATACAGAGATCAAGCAAGTATCTTAAAGGTTGACAGCGGGAAAAACAATAAAGGAAACTATAACAATAGCAAAGGAGCTTAATACATAGCCTAACGATTAACCTTGCAGATACTACCCTTACTCCACGTAGAACCATTCTCTAGGATTACAACACTTGTTTTAACTTCCCTTCATGAGTTGGGGGCTGGAGTATTTGCTGTCCCCTTTCAGGATAATTCAATTTTTCCTTGTCACCACCCAATCACCCCTTTGTATGTCACAACGCTTCACACCCATTCTTTTATTATAGTGTTGAATGTTTTTTTTCTACATCTTCTCAACATTTCCTCTTACAAACTCTCTATCCACTCTCACATTTCTTTTGGTCCTTAACCACACCGGACATTCCTTCACACCTGGCTCCCTCCCTTTTAAGGACACAAACAGTGACACTCCTGTTACAGAATGCGGAGTTGTACGATACGTTCACATCATCCTGTTCAACTCCCTCCTCCAAGGAAGATGATTGGCCAATGATAATTGAATATTTTCCATTACCATACGATTTATTTTTTCTACCAAACCATTGGCCTGGGGACGGAAGAGAGCTACTCTTTCATTAATTATTCCCATCCTTCATAAGTAATCAGTCATTTCCAACGATACAAATTGTACGCTATTATCTGACACAATGGTCTTAGGAATTCGCTCCTCCATGAAGACATCTTCAAAAAACTCAATAACCTTTGAGGTGTTTATATGATCAACCATTCTTGCTACAAACCACTTAGGGGGTGATTCTAACTTTGGCGGACGGCGGAGGCCGCCCGCCAAAGTTCCCCCAACAGAATACCGCTACGCGGTCAGAAGACCACCGCGGTTATTCTGTGTTTCCCGCTGGGCTGGCGGACGACAGCCAGAAGGCCGCCCGCCAGCCCAGCGGGAAACCCCTTCCCACGAGGAAGCCGGCTCCGAATGGAGCCGGCGGAGTGGGAAGGGTGCAACGGGTGCAGTAGCACCCGTCGCGATTTTCAGTGTCTGCATGGCAGACACTGAAAATCTTTTAGGGGCCCTCTTACGGGGGCCCCATGACACCCCTCACCGCCATCCTGTTCCTGGCGGTCAAAACCGCCAGGAACAGGATGGCGGTGAGGGGGTCGGAATCCCCATGGAGGATTCCTCAGGGCAGCGGAAAACCGGCGGGAGACCGCCGGTTTTCCGATTCTGACCGCGGCCATACCGCCGCGGTCAGAATGCCCTTGGGAGCACCACCAGCCTGTTGGCGGTGCTCCCGCGGTCGTTGACCCTGGCGGTCAATGACCGCCAGGGTCAGAATGACCCCCTTAGTGTGATAATCCACCATTAATATTATGTACTTATATCTCACGCCCAACCTGGAAATTGGTCCTATGAAATCTACTGCCAACTTCTCCCAGGGTCCATCTGGAAACTCCATAGGTGCCAAAGGTGCTTGCCTTAACACTTTAGTTTTATCACTATTCGCACATGCAGCACAATTTTTCACTGTTTCTTCCACCTGCTTGTCCATCTCTGGCCACCAAAATGATTGCCTTATCTTCCTCTTCATCATTCCCCGGCCTAGATGTCCCTGATGAGTGACATCAATGATGTGTTTCCGTATACCCACAGGAGGAACAATTTGGTCTCTTTTCAATAATCTTCCATTCTGCATGCTCAACTGATCCCTGACCCTGAAATATCCAGCCAGCTCGACATTTTGTTCATCTTCATTTCTCCATCCATTAACCACCTTATCCTTCACATTCTGCATGACAAAATCATTCACTTCCGCATTTTCCCATTCTTGTGTCGTTATAGCTAGCTCACCCAAAATTGTTCCAATTACATTTTCTATTCCTTCCTCCACAATTTCATCCACATTTACTAGCATCCTTGAAAGATAATCAGCCACTACATGTTTTTCCCTCTGACAAATTCTATATCAAAATTGTAGTCCATCACAGACAACAACCATCTAGAGATACGTGGTGTGACATTACCTTCTAACCCATGCCCACCTTTAAAAACATATGTTAATGGTTTGTGGTCTGTTCTTAATTTGAAAGGTAATCCCCACAAGAAAAATCTAAAATGGTTAATTCCCCAACAACAAGCTAGGGCTTCTCTTTCTACTACAGAGTATGAGATCTCCGCACCCTGCAACCTTCTTGAAGCAAAACCAATTATGTGTTCCTCCCCACCTTTAACTTGCATCAATATTGCTCCAATGCCTATGTTACTGGCATCAGTAGTTACATAAGTCTTTGCAGTTACATCAAATATTCCTAAGGTAGGGGCCTTCAAAATACACCTCTTTATCTCCTCAAATGAGTACTTACAATCTTCATACCAATTATATGCCACACCCTTCTTCATAAGCTACTTCAGAGGTTCAACAATCTCCGTAAAATTCCTTATAAATTTCGAACAGTATTCTGCAAGACCTAAAAATGACCTTAACTCTTCCTTAGAACTAGGTTCAGGTGCCTGTTTAATTGCAGCCACTATGCTTTTCTTGGGTCTGATACCATTGCTATTTATAGTATGTCCTAAATATGTCACTTCTGGTTTTCGAATTTGACATTTTTCCTCCTTCATAGTTAAACCTTTTCTTTTTAGTCTACACATTAATTCTTCAAATAAAAGATCATGATCAGATTCATTTCTTCCCACAATCAATATATCATCTTGGAAGCACAATACTCTAGCCATGTCCCCAAAGATTTCTCCCATTATTCTCTAGAAGACAGCTGAAGCAGAGGCTAGACCAAAAGGCATCCTTTTGTGACAAAATGCCCCTAAAGGCATCACAAAGGATGTCAGATGTCCTTAATCTTCGTGCAGGTTTACTTGGTGATAAGCAGATGACATATCCAACATACTAAACACATTCCCTTTCCCTTTTATGGATAACATTTCTGAGATGTTTGGCAATGGTTGCCTCTCAGCCCATATGTTTCTATTTAGATCTCTAAGGTCAATGCACAAACTGATTTTTCCACCCTCCTTCGATGCCACCACAACCGGAGCAAGCCACTCTGAAGATTCAATTGGCTCAATAATGTCATCTCGCAGTAACTTTTCCAGTCGTTGTCCCAAAGGTTCTCTCATTAAGTTTGGAACATTTCTCACTTTCTGAACTACCGGTCTTGCATTTTTCTTCAACACAATTTTGTGAGAAAAACCTTTCAAGAGACCCAATTTCGATAAAAAGACTTCAGGATGTTTCGCAATCAAACTATGCTGTAGTTTCATTATCACTTCTCCAACTTCTTTTTAATCAGTAAGCATCACTGGCCCTCTGGCATTGGGATATTATGCCCAGGTCCTTTTGGTGACGCCATCCTAACAGATCCGTACCATAGTCTGTGATGTACACCTTCCCTTGAACAGCTCTTCCCTTAAAGAAAATTGCCATCCATTGCATCCCAATTATTTCAATTCTTTTCCCAGCATAACCTACGGCCTTTATGACAGACTCTATCAAGTTTTTATTGGTAGAGCTTGTCCACTCAGATTCATACACCTTCTTCGAGACGAGAGTGAACAGACTCCAGAATCCACCAACAGTTTGACTGGTACATTGTCTAGTAACACTAGGGCATGTGATTTTTCTAACATGCCAGTGCTCTCCATTTTTCCAGGTTCAGATCTCTCATTAACAATTTTTCTCTTATTCTCTTGTCATATGTGCATCTTACAATTTGGTCTCTTATTAAGGAATCCGATAGCTGGTCAAAACGGCAAGACAATGCAAACCCTCTTAAAATTGCAACATAGTATGCAATGTCTTCTTCTGCTCTTTGCACCCTTGAAAATAACTTGTGGTGCTCCAAAACCAGATTAGTTTTCAGTGTGAATTGTATGTCTAACATTTGCATTGACATGTCAAACACATTTGTAGGTTGACCATCTCCCATTCCCAAAGATACTTCGGGTAGATCCTCATAGATTCTTCTAACTTCAACACTAAGATGATGTAATAGAATGGCTTGTCTCCTAAGAGGCCATAACGATCACTGCCAATTGCCAGCATGTAAGTGTCAAATATTTTTTTCCATTGTTTCCATGGGATAGGTGGTTCGCCAGGTGTTGCCAAAAATGGTGGCGGTGCAGACATACTCTGGTTCCCCATTATATATATATTATATATATATTTTCTTTCTTTTTCCTCTTCAATCTTCTCTCTTTTTTTTTCTTTTTTTCCCACATACACAATTTACAGTGTTATACTCATACATTTATTTCATATTTATGTGGTTTTTTTCCTCATTGGTCCTATGTACTGAAGTCTTTCTTTCCTTTCTATCCAGGAAGTGTTAATCAGGAAGTGTTAATCGAGGAACAAAAGCAGTAATGAACCGTCGAGGAGCCCTTAATAATAATTTAAGTTATCTTTTTTAAATTTAATTTTCCTTCTTTAATTCCTCCTGCCGTGCTATCAGAGTCCTTAATGAAAAGGAGTAGATTTTGTTGAGGCACGCGTGCCGAGTGTTTACTTTTAAGTAGATCGCGCAACTGTGCGCTTCGTGTTTGTGCACTTGAGCGCGTGAGCTCTAAAGTAACGGGCAAAACGTTGCAAGTGAAATGTGAATTCCGCAATGAGGAAATTCAAGTAAATTTTTCCGCCCGGTGTTAGCGCATTGTCAAACGTATATCGGATCTTTAAATGCGCTACACTCGAGTGAACACCGGCATCTTTAGAATTAGACGTTAGTGACAGCTGACTCACTCGGTTGGTTGACTCAGTTATTTATGGTTAAATATACATGAATTAGCAATAATAAGTCCAGCATTAATATCCATGCGCTGTATTATAATAAACATGCACTTTCCACTCTATATATATTGTTTTCTCCTTCCTCTTTCTATTTAAAATGCAGTTTTCAATGTCTTTACACTGTATATTTGATGCTTGACTGAATTTTAAGATATCAATTCTTGATATGTAGATACATTTTTACCTCAATAAGGATCTGAGATTTTAAGATTTTATGATGTCCTCAAGCCAATGAAGCTGTTAGTAGTTCCAGGAGTGAAGGTGTCCTTTCAGAATCCGTCTCCTGCACGAATGTCCTCGTCACCAATGTAATGACTACTCTTCCAAGTCTTCTTCTTTTAACGTGTATCTTTATTAAACTTCCATAGTAACGTAACACCCTCAGCACAGCTCCTCCAGCCACTCTTCACCGTTCCTCCCCTTCCAAGAATTCCACCCTCCAGCCTCCCTTCTCCATTCCATTTGACCTCACAGCTTACTTCATGACATTCCACACTCACAAGCACTGCATAATAGGAAATCTCCACAGCGTTGTTCTGTTGGCGTAACGGTGTGGGTTTTGATACCCCCACTTTATCACTGACCTTTGGTGTGGCAGATTTGTGTCTGTGGCTGAATAGTGATGGATTGGTGTGTGTGTGTCATAAAATGGTGAACGGATATCCACCGTGGCGGCAGTATGTTGGCATCAGTGAGCGTGGAGGTAAGTGGGATTTACCGCCAATGTCATAATGAGGGCCTTAATCCTTAGAAAACTGTGAGAATGCTGTTATTTCACAAAAGTACCTGGGTAGCATCAAAATAAAGCTGCCCGGGTGAGTGTGCATCGAAAAAGGCCAGCGATGTGTCGATTTCTCACTCACAAGCGAGACCGGGTGGCGCTCCTCCTCCAGTCAGCATGTGCCGAATCTTCTCTCCTGCAAGAGAGCGATGCGTCGATATGGACAGGCACCCCGTGTCCAGGCAGGCTTTGCGTTGATTTTCCAATCCGGTCTCACGGTATCACAAAACCGCGCTGCGTGGGAGGTGCATCATTAACAGCCTCCATTAGCGGGTGTTGCACGTCGTTTCTCAAGCCGCATTGCATCGATCTTCCAGCCACGATGCAGGTTGAGCGTTGATTTCAGCCCCGAAGCCCACGGGGTGTCGTTTATCAGCCGCGTCGCAGAAGATGCATCGAAAATTTACCCGCACGGCGGTCTGTGAGTAGATGTTCTTGTCTGCCAACTTCACCTTTCAAAGGCCCAGGAACTGGATAGGACACCACTTGGCAGGGCAAGAGTCTCAGCAAAGAGTCCAGGTGCTGGCAGCAGAAGTCTTTGATGGCCCTGAGACTTCAACAACATAAGGCAAGCTCCGTTCAAGCCCTTGGAGATTCTTCTCAAGCAGGAATGCACAACAAAGTCCAGTCTTTGTCCCCTTTCACAGGTAGAAGCATCAACTGCAGGATAGCAAAACAAAGCACAGTCACAGGCAGGGGCAGCACTTCTCCTCCGCTCTTCAGCTCTTCCCCTTGGCAGAGGTTCCTCGTGAATCCAGAAGTGATCTAATTTTTGGGGGTTTTGGGGGGCTCTTCTTATACCCAATTTCTCCTTTGAGGTAGGCCTACTTCAAAGCAAATTTTCTCTTGAATGTGAAATCCTGCCTTGCCCAGACCAGGCCCCAGACACCCACCGGGGGTTGTAGACTGCATTGTGTGAGGGCAGGCACAGCCCTTTCAGGTGTTAGTGACCACTCCTCCCCTCCCTCCTAGCACAGATGGAGCATCAGGGAATGCAGGCTACAGCCCAGCTCACTTTGTGTCACTGTCTAGAAACAATCCAACTGTCAAACTGACCCAGACAGGGAATCCACAAACAAGCAGAGTCACAGAATGGTTTAAGCAAGAAAATGCCTACTTTCTAAAAGTGGCATTTTCAAACACAGTCTAAAAACCAATTTCACTAAAAGATGTATTTTTAAATTGTGAGTTCAGAGACCCCAAACTCCACATATCTATCTGCTCCCAAAGGAAAGCTATGCTTTAATAATATTTAAAGGCAGCCCCCATGTTAACCTATTAGAGAGATAGGCCTTGCAACAGTGAAAACCAAATTTGGCAGTATTTCACTAAGGGACATGTAAACCACATAAGTACATGTCCCGCCTTTTACATACATTGCACTCTTCCCATGGGGCTACCTAGGGCTTACCTTAGGGGTGCCTTAAATGTATAAAAAGGGAAGGTTTAGGCCTGGCAAGTGGGTACACATACCAAGTCGAATTGACAGTTTAAAACTGCACACACAGACACTGCAATGGCAGGTCTGAGCCATGTTTACAGGGCTACTTGGGTGGCACAACCAGTGCTGCAGGCCCAGTAGTAGCATTTGATTTACAGGCCCTTGGAACCTCTAGTGCACTGTATTAGGGAATTACTAGTAAATCTAATATGCCAATCATGGAAAGTCAATTACACATATATTTTACATAGGAGCACTGGAGAGCAGTGGTGAAGTGCACAGAGTAACAAAAACAGCAAAAACAGAGTCCAGCACACATCAACAACCTGGGAAACAGAGGCAAAACATTAGGGGAGACCACGCCAAGGATGCCAAGTCTAACATCTCCAAAGGCTAACTAAACAAGCAACTCGAACCACATATTCCTATAAGGATATCATGACAGAAATACATGTAAAATGTCATTGCTGAAAGCAGTGCAGCTAACGTTTAAAAAATGAAATAAGAAATGAACTAAAAATAGGACAACCAACACGGGTCAAAAAGGTCCTTACGACAACAAGGACATTATGGTTAGGTTCAAAATTTACAAACACAAATCCACAGAAATTCAGCTGTTATACTTAGAGTTATCTCATGTAGTTATACCTTGTGCCCTAATGTAACTTTAACTCAGCCCTCACCATGCACTGCTATTTACCTGGCATATCACAACACTCATAACATCTTATATAAAATCATTAATAATATCAATGAAAGAACTGGGCATGAGTGGGGCACAAGTTATAGTTACCTCAGTGCACGAGTTATACTTACTTGAGATAACTCTAACCATAGCAGTTGAATTTCTATGCTATTGTATGTGAAAATTCTGAACCTTACTTTAATGTCCGTGTAATCTTTGTTTTTTTTACTGAATTTCTAAGGTTTTTAAGCTGTATTTACTAACTATAACATGCATGTAAACTTGTATTTTTCAGTGAATATTTCTACCTATATATATAATTCACTGAAAAAAATCAACAGTTACAGGGACGTTAAAGTTAGCAAATAGAATTCAAAAACATAGAAATTCAATTTAAAAACCAAAGGTTACAGGGTTATTATAGTTCATATTTCAAACTTACAAAACCATAGAAATTCACCTGTTATAGTTAGAGTTATTCAAGTAACTATACCTCATGGCCTTAGGAGACTTTAACTCACGCCCCGGTCATACACTGTTTTTTTCCTCAATAATTTGACTTCTAATGTTTCATTGTAATTTTTATTGAAGTTATAAAGGTTGTCATGAATGCTGCAATATCTGGGGTAATTAGCAGTGCATGGTCAGGGCGTGAGTTACAGCTACCTTAGACAAGGAGCTAAAGTTACTTGAATTAACTCCAACAATAACAGGAAAATGTCCATGCTTTTGCATGTTTGAAATGTGAGCCTCTCTATAATGTCCCTGTAACCTTTGTTTTTTACTTGAATTGATGTTTTTTTAAATTCTATTTCCTAACAATAACGTCCCTGTAAACTTTGTTTTTTTCAGTGACTTTTCTTTTGTAACATAAGGTAATTTTTAGTACTATACATTATTTCAACCACCAGTGCGCATGACCTTTAGCCGTGCACGGCGGCAGTTGGAGGCAGGGCCTGGACTGCGGCAAGGCCCTGCAACCAATCCCTATAACCAGCCAATCCCTATAACCACTCAACCCCATGCTGCACACAGACCTCGGCCATGTGCAGCACAGGTTTGGCCACAGGGTCTGGCCTGTGGCCTGTCCATGCGGCCAACACCCCTAGCCACTCAACCTCACCCTGCACACAGCCTTTGGCCATGCACAATGGAAAAATCAGCAGATCCGGATCCAGAGATTTTTCCAAGTTATTTTTACAAAAATGCTTTTCAGCCTTGGCTGGCTCCCATTGGGATCCCAGCATCAGAGCTAAGGGGTCAGGGTGACTGTACCCTGGCCTCTTTTTGTATTTTTTTACTTTTATTCTGGGACTCGGCTGAAGCTGAGTCCCAAGATGGCTGCCAATACTTCATTGTTGAGATGTTGGCAGCTAATCAGATGTCAGTGCGGGGACAGTTGGATCCGTGGAGGAATCATGTCCCTGTATTTCTATATTTTTTTACCTTAAACATCTCCAAAGCTACTGTGCGGATTTGCACCAAATCACAAAAAGTGTGCTTTTGGGATCAAGATCTAGCTTTCTGCTAATTTTGGTGGAATTCAATTCAGCAGTTAGGCTTGAGTCGTGTTCAAAATTTTGAAAAATCCTATTGACATACAATGGAGAAGAAGTGTTTTGAGACTCCCCCTTTTTCTCATTCTCCGCTTGACAGATATCCCCAAAACTTTCAAGACAGTAACTGAACTGACCAAAGTATACGTTCTGAAAATTCAGTGAAGATTCATCAAAAGGTGCCAAAGTTATTGGCAAAACAAAAATTTTTCTGTCTATAGAAAAAAAGGGCCTAACTACCGCCACTAGGTAATCAGTATATATATTTACACACACTCCTGGCAGTAATGATAGTAGTGAAAGTTTATTGGCAATGCACTCAACACAATTTGACATGCAAGAGTGCCTTGATCACAAGTGAATAATGAACACAAAGGTCAGACATTAAATCAAGTGAATATGGCAAACAACACAAATGAAGGACTACGGAGATGTATAAAATAAGGCGCCATCTTGAAACTTTGAAGAAAACCCTATTCACAAACAGCCTTTCATGCGTTCATATGAAACAATAAATGGCCAATGTATCAATATATTTAAAACAGAAACCCAGTGAATAAAAACGGTTAGTCCCGATTCATTGGTGCCTATACACTAAATGAAATTTTCTAAAAAAATGATGCCAACTTAATAAGCTAGCAAGAACAGCTTACTGTGGCCCCAAAATACTGTAAATAACAAGTAACTGTATCCCACTGGGACTACCTCATATCACAGGGTGATGAACCCTCAAAATAAACAGAAAGAAAGCCCCAGTGGGCAAGTGGCATCACACAACCATGAAACAAAAGAAATGAAAAATACAAATAAAATTACACGCATCATAAATTAAAGGCAACCTGGGTCTCCAAATATGCATATGGTCACCTAGGTGGATAAAGCCCCCATGGGCTCAAAACATGTTACAGATATAATACCTCATATACTAGCCCTGGAGAGAGTACGCATGCACTTAACAACTTTATACCACTCCAAACTTTTAACGCATTCACAATTTAAACAAGAAGCACAACGACAGGCAATGAATATGAAAAAACATTCTTAGCTCAAACAGTCTGGCAACATCTTCACAGTAATCCCAATACCATCTGTGTGAGAGATAAAAAAGCAAAGTTAAAATCTAAACAGCATGAAGGGAAGGTTAGCAGAAAAACATACAATATTATAATTGCAGTTTAGCCCAAACATTCAGTCAATTCCTCATCCATATTCAGTCTTGCTGGTGAAGTGTATTGTGCATGATAACATATTTAGATTCCAACCTCCACAGTGGGAAGAATATGTCACCACCACAGGTATTGGCGTGGACCACAAAACTAGGAGATTGCTGACACTGGAATGATACTCTTTAAAGTACCTAGCCACTGGATATTGCTTAATCTGGTGGTTGGTGACACACATATGTTCCAGGATCCATTTTGTAGCCCTGTGTATAGTACTGCTAATGTATAACAAATTGCATGGGCATCGTAGTGCATATACAGAAATCCCTTACCTTGTTAGCTTGGCTGTTGTAGGTGGTGATAAACCTAACTTTATCCCCTACTTTTAACACTTTCCTAGGGCCTAAAAGTATGCTGTCTCTCTTGATCGTATCTACCTTCCTGACTGCCGCTGATAATGTGTTATGTCATACCCCCACTGACAAAATCTGTTGAGCATCACCTCTTTTTCTTGCTCAAATGCAGAATGATTGCTGCAATTGCATCTTGCTCTTATAAGCTCCCCATATGGATACTCCGGATCAAATTCTTGGGATGGCCGCTGGCTGCATGCAAAATCCTCCTGCCTGCAGTCTCCTTGCCAAATAACTTGGTCTCGATCTTGGAGTTGCGTACCTCCAATGTGAAATCTAGGAACTCCAAGGACTGTTTGAGAATATGAATACTAAAGCTAAGGCTCAATTCACTGAAATTGAGTTCCCTCACAAAATTTAGAGCCAGTTGTTCTTACCCTCCCAAATGACTAATATAACCGCAATATAGTATGCCTAGAGCACCACATGGTTGTCATAAAGATGGATGTTAGACACTAATTGTTCCTCCCACCAGCCCATGTAAAGACATGCATGAGTGGGGGTGAAACAAGATCCCATTGCAGTGCCCTGGGTTTGGTGGTAATGTTGATCATCAAAAATAAAGAAGCTGTTCTTTAAACAATATTCAATCATATCAAGTATCATTTCATTATGGAGCAAGTAAGATAATTACTTTTCTTGATCCCCACATGATGGGGAATACATATATAAAGACTGCACACATTCAATCACATTAACAAGTAATCCTCTTCCCATGTAATTCCCTCAATGATGTGAAGAAAATCCCTACTATCACAGACATAAGAAGGCAAAGCCTCGACAAGGGGTTGTAAGAAGTAATCAACAAACCTAGAAGTATTTTTCAAAAAAACAATTAATGGAAGAAACAATGGGTCACCATTGTGGATTCATGGGGTTTTTATGTATTTTTGGAAGAAAGAACAAAACTGGGATTTTGAGATGTTTGTTGAGGAGGAATTGATATTCCTCCCAATCCAAAAGCCTCTGGTCCCTTCAATCCATTAGCTTGTCCCAATATGTTCTGTTGGCAATGTCAATGTCAGACTCAAGACAGGGTATGTAGCATGTAGTGTCTGCTAGTTGCCTCTGACCATCAGCAAGGGACTGTTCTTTGGACATAGCGATAATATTACCTCTCTCATCAGAGTTGTAGATCACGTTATCATTTCTACTCTGTAACTCTGAAAGTGCATACTTCCTGTGCTGTTGACAAATTAAAGAATTTGTTTCTGCAGCTGAATATGAGTTTCCTGAAATCCCACAATACCCCTTTCTCGAATATGTCAATGCTGTCAAATGGCATTGAAATGGCATTGCTTGAAAACCTCTAGGACAACATAAATCTAATGGGAACACCATGCTTCCCAAATTTATAATAGCATCCGCATGACATAGAGTAAATTCTTCTAAATCAAACAACATATGCAATTGATAAATATCACCAATACACAGTTTGGAAGGTAAATCCGCAGATGCACTCCTTTGATGTCGCTCGTTTTGTTTTAACTCAAAACATTGTTTTCAGTTTCAGATGTCTGGTGAAGTTTAATAGATCCACACAGCTTTCAGTGTAATTAGATGAGTAGGTGGGGGAGAAAGAAAGGTCCAAGTAAAGCACCTCTATAGGAGTTTTAGATAGCAGAACATTGGACAAATTTACCACATTGGCACTGGGCCCCATTATTTCGCTGTGGTTTTGGCCCTTGTTGCCATTCCCATTGAGCTGTCTTCTTTTCCTGTTTACTTGACATCTTTTCTGTTTCCCTGTCTTCCTCCTTGACCTCATTCTCTTGTTCTGCCACAATGTAGCTGTAGCTGCACACAACTCATAGTCGTAGTTGGAACTCCTTTAAAAGCATTTTTTTTGTGCTGATATGCCTGAACCTCCTGATGTGTCATGATCTGTGGCACTCGTTCCTTCTGTCAATTCCTCTTTCCTGCCTTCAGGGCCAGTTCCTGTGTTGATATTTGTATACAGTTGGGATAATGAGAGTTTCTTTTGAACATTGCCCTCACTGAGTGCATCATATTTCTAAGCCAAAGTGAGTACACTTCTAGTTTGATAATCTTTATAGTCCCGGTAGAATTTCCTTTCTATTTACTTTTGATTTCTGCCTCCAGTTTCTTCATTCTTTCTGTAATTATCTCCATGCCTTCATCACATTCCCTCTGATCTATGATTTTCTTCAGTTCCGTGGTGAGCCAATTGATTTCTGCTAGTAGTCTCTCCCTATCCTTCCATGCGTATTTAATTACAATACATAGCATTGTCATTGAGCAGTCATGGGAGTTAGTGACCCATTCCTTTAATATTACAAGGTCTGGGGTTTCATACGTCTGAACTGTTAAGTTTCGGATGCAAAATGGAACCCTACTGCAGAATATATAGTTCTGTAACAACATAGCTTCCCACCAGTTTGAAAGTTCTTTCATAGATGCTCTTTCTAGCTTGTCCCAAATGTGTTTTTTCAAAAAGGTTTTCTCTCCTCCTGGTCGTATTGCAGTGTTCTCAAGATCAGGCTCAAAGGTTTTTAAGTCAAATAATGTGTCCGCTGCCTCCCTCCTTCTGTTTTATCCGTCAAGGTTGCCATGTTTAATCAATTTGCTTGTATTTTTTAGCACCGCCGGGCTGCCCAATACTGAATGTAAACCAAAACATAGGCTCATATAATGCAGGCTCGAAGCCCTGCTCAATGTATCCCTGGTATTTATCTCTTGTTAGGTTCAAGAATTCAATAACGGTTGGTCAAGCCACAACCTCCATGCCTGTGCTGCCAGCACCAGGGGATTAATATATACAGCATAAACATTATGGCCCTCATTAAAACCCTGGCAGTTGGTGTTAAAGTGGTGGTAATACCGCCAACAGGCTGGCGGCAACTACAGCCAAATTATGACCATGGCAGAAAGATCTCCGATAGACAGCCAATATACCACACCAACCGCCAGGTTGAAAACAACAGCCACCACAGCAGTAGCCGCCTATAGCCAGGCAGAAGTCAATGTTCCATCTACCATATTAAGACACTGCAATCCGCCACCTTTTCCAGGGCGGTACCAACGACATCAAAAGCCTGGCAGAAACTGAGCTCAGAAAAGAAAGGACTCACCTTTGGAGACACAGGGAGCAACCACGCTTTCATGGAGCCCGAACTGCATGTCTTCCCCATGATCTTCTACGTTCTGCTCCACCACAAACACCAACGCCCGCAAAGACGACGATGGTGAGTACAGACGCCTAGCACACAAGGGAGGGAGGAAAAAGAGAGTGACACACACACACACGCACCACACACACACACCCCCAACACAATACAAACAAGCAGCTGCATTACTAAAACATTTTTACCCCTTAACTAGGATGAGTAATGCAAGGACAAAACAACTGCGAAAAAGTGAATGTAATGAGAGCAACACATCAAGAAAAAGAAGTTAGGCAAGATAACAGATATATATATACGTATGTACAGAAAAAGGGACACCAGCCCAGTCCACAATGTTCGTAGGCCGCGTGTCCACCGGCCAAAGTCCAAGGACACACTTGTCACCTGCATCAACACGGAAAGAACACTGCAGGGACATCAGTTGGTAAATAGGCAGGCACCTCAGGGGGACGGGGTATGGGGGGGCACCTCAGCTGGGAGATGGAACAAGACCACTGGTTCTGGAGGGGGCAACATGCCCTGTGCTTGGTCCTGGGGAGTGCAAGGCCACAGTCTCTCGAGTGGGTGACTTGCCTGCTTGCTCTGGAGGGAGCAACATGCCCTGTGCTTGGTCCTGGGGAGTGCAAGGCCACAGTCTCTCGAGTGGGCAACTTGCCCACTTGCTCTGCAGGGGGCAACATTCCCTGTGCTTGGTCCTGGGTAGTGCAAGGCCACAGTCTCTCAGGTGGGTGACTTGCCCACTGGTTCTGGAGGGGGCATTGTGCCCTGTGCTCTTTGTCCTGGGGAGTCTTGGGTATGTGGATGTCTTACCCACTGGTTCTGGAGGGGGATCGTGCCCTGTGCTCTTGATCCTGGGGAGTCTTGGGTATGTGGGTGTCTTACTCACTGGTTCTAGAGGAGACCTCGTGCCCTGGGCTCTTGATCCTGGGCAGTCTTGTGTATGTGGGTGTCTTACCCACTGGTTCTGGAGGGGGCATCGTGCCCTGGGCTCTTGATCCTGGGGAGTGCAAGGTCACAGTGTCTCAGGTGGGTGTTATACCCACTGGATTTGCAGGGGGAAGGCCGCACAGCAGCCCATGGAGGCAGGATTACATACCGTCCGCCGGTGGTGACGGCTGCTCACTGGAGGTGGTGGTGCAACCTTGGATGGCTTCTCACTGGAGGTGGCGGTGCTGCTGGTGGGGGGAGGCTCCTGCCCATCCCCTGCAGCCTCGGATAGCTGCTCACTGGAGGTGGTGGTGCTGCTGGAGGGGAGGCTCCTGCCCATCCCCTGTAACCTCAGATTGCTGTTCACTGAGGTGGTGGTATTGCTGGTGGGGGTGGCTTCTGCCCATCCCCTGAAACCTTGGATGGCTGTACAACCATGGTTGGTGGTGGGGGCTCTGTCACAGTTCCTGCCACAGGCCCCTTGCTCTTCCTGCCTGCTGGTGCAGGCTCCTTGCTCTTCCTGGCAGCTGGGGCAGGCTCTTTTCCCTTCTTAGCAGCTGCTGCAGGCTCCTTTGTCTTCCTGGCAGCTCGGGCAGGCTCCTTTCCCTTCTTAGCAGCTGCTGCATGCTCCTTTCTCTTCATGGCAGCTGGGGCAGGCTCCTTTCCCTTCTTGCCTGCTGGGGCAAGCTCCTTGCTCTTTCTGGCACCTGGGGCAGGCTCCTTTCCCTTGAGGCTGCCTGGTGCAGGCTTAGTCATCTTCAGGACATGAGACCTGGATCCTTTTCCACCACGAGTGGGTGTGGTGATGACTGGGCCCATCGACTGGGTGACTGAGGTTCTTCGGCTGGGTTCTTCCTACCCTGCCCATACGTGCAGGATGGGGGGAGGGATAGGGAAGGGAAGAGAGGGGTAGGGAAGAGGTCGATGGTGGATAGGAACAGTTTTTTAGGGAAATTGGGGTGGGAAGAGGGAGAAGGAATGGGAGTCGAGGAAGAGGGAGTGGTTGTTGGAGGTGTCTGTCTGCTGATTTAGGGTGCAGGTGCATGGGCTGCCTGCTGTTGTGAGGTGGATGGCTGTTGGGTGTCTGAGTGCTTGCGTTTGTCTACCTTAGGAGGTGGAGGACAGGCACAGTGGGAGAGGACACAGGGGGCGTGTGCATGGCTGTTGTGCAGGTGTCTGCCAGTGAGGTGTATGTTCTGCTTGGTGTTGTGATGATGCTGGTAGTGGATGATGATGTAGTGCATGCAGGTGTAGACGGAACTGGGAGGGAGGTGAAGGAAGAAGAGGAGGAGGGGGAGACAGTGGAAATAGTTGATGTCGGTGTGTCTGCATCTGGATGGTGTTTGTGTGAGTGCCTGTGGAATGAAGTGTGGTGGTTGTGTTTGCCTGTACCACTCTTGTGTGTTGTCTTGTGTGCATGCCTGTGTGCTTGGGATGGGTTTGGGTTGAGGAGAATGGGACTGGGAAGAGGACGTTGTAGGGTGGAAACAGGGACAACGGCTGCCATCAGAGAGGAGGCCAGAGCCTGGATCAATCTCTGTTGGGCCGCCAAGCCAGTGTGAATGCCCTCCAGGAATGCATTAGTCTGTTGCATCTGGGCTGCCAGCCCCTTGATGGCATTCACAGTGGTTGACTGCCCTACAGAGATGGATCTCAGGAGGTCAATAACTTCCTCACTCAGGGCAGCAGGGCTCCCTGGGACAGGGCCTGAGGTGCCTGGGGCGAAGGAGATGCCCACCCTCCTGGGTAAGCAGGCACAGGCAACTCGATGAGGAGCTGCTGGGAGGGCGATGCTGGTACGGGGGTGTCTGCTATACCTATAGCTGGGGTGGTCACAGAGGTGTCCGCCACCACCAGGGAGCTTCCATCGGAGGAGGTATCTGTGTCAGAACTGTCCCCTCCAGTCTCCACCATGGTGCACCCCTCGCCCTCCGTCCCACTGGTGCCTTCACCATCGGTGGACTCTGCCTCCTGGGTCCTGTGGAATGCAGCTCCCTCCGTTGCCGGTGCCTCTGCTCCTCTGTCATATGATGCTAATGCACATAAGGACAGGGTGAAAAAACAAAAAGGGGGGGAAGAGACAAAGGATACACTTGGTCAATTGCTGAACGAACACCACTGTTTGCATACACAGCACCCTCACACAGAGGGAACAGCCCTACTCAATATGCCATAGCACTACCAGAGAAATAATTAGCAGCCAAGGCATGGGGATGGGCACACAGCGCCAAATGCAGCACACCTGGGACCCACACAGCCCTGACCAGTAGTGGATGCCTATGAGCTAGGTTGCAAGATTTTCCCTTCTGAACCCTAGCCACCAGGGGACCTATGCTGTAATGTCAGGCCTGGCCTAGGGGCACCCACTGACACACATCCCCCACCCTGATACCACCCTACCATGCATAAGTTGTAATGATGGGCACCGTACTCACACCCTTGTGGCTGCTTTGATGACCTCAAACGCCCATCCAGCTCAGGATAGGCCACCGCCAATATGCGGGCCATCAGGGGGGTCAGGGTTCGAAGGGCACCTCTTCCTCGTTGGGAGGCCATCCCCAGTTGGGCCTCCGCCGTCTTTCGCGCCCAGCATCTCAGGTCCTCCCACTGTTTCCGACAGTGGGTGCTCCACCTGCTGTAGACCCCAGGGTCCGCACGTGCTTGGCGATGGCACGCCATATACCCTTCTTTTGATGGGTGCTGACCTGTAGAGGCAATACACACAGGAAAATGGAATTAGTCAAACAGTCCTGCATGTTACACTTGTTGCCCACCATACCCCTTCACATCACCATTTACACACACATGGCCCTGCACACAACCAATACGCCCCCCCAAAGGACATCCACTTACCCCACTTACACGAGGCCTTCACACACACCACTCCATGCATTCATGTACTCACCTGTTGGTGTGGAGGCCCATACCGCAGTCCGTACTGGGGTAGGACCCCATCCACCAGTCTCTCCAACTCCTCAGAAGTGAAGGCTGGGCCCTTTACCCAGTCACAAGGGCCATTGAAGGTTCCAGACACAGGTCACAGCAGCACATGCAGTGTAGGTCCTCTCCTGTTGAAGATCAGGTAGCAGTGAGGGATGAGATAGAAAATGGCGGTGACGTCCGCGGTGGTGCATACCGTCACCGCCGGCGTAGATCACCATTGGCCACTGTTCCCCATAGGACCCAATGTTAACCAATGAGGAGTTGCACTGCGGTTCCCGACCACCTCCTGCAACAGCGCACAACGTCAGCAGAATTACCTCACTTCCACCTGTCCCTCCACACAGGACAGGCGGATGCCATATCGGGGGGGGGGGGACAGGCCCTGAAAACTTGCTGCGTCACTGGTGAAATTAGGACATACTGCCCTGAAAACTTGCTGCGTCACTGGTGAAATTAAGACATACTGGACAAATCACACTTACCCATTACAAGTTAACAGCATGCAAAGTTCTGTTGTATCTCCATTGTTCAGTTTGTGACCGGTTCCTCACTCTTTTCCCCCATAGATTGCTACCGCTGCAGATGAATAGGAGATGGAGACATACCCCGTGTACAGACCCCTGGTGGACTTGGCAACAATGAAGGACAGGCACATTATCCTCACCTATAGACTTGACAGGGCCACAATCACAGAGCTGTGTTCCCATTTGGAGCCTGGCCTGATATCTGCTATCCGTCACCCCACTGGGAAACCTCCTCTTGTGCAAGTTCTATCAGTGCTCCATTTCCTGGCAACTGATTCTTTCTAAATGACAGTGCACTTGTCAGCAGGAATGTCACAGCCAATGTTCTCAATAGTAATAACAAGAATGTGGTCTGCCCTGATTAAACACATGTGCAGCTACATTGTATTTCCCCAAGCTGAAGATTTGACCACAGTGAAGGCCGACTTCTATGCAATGGGACATAGCCCCAACATAATTGGGACGATTGATGGAACACATATTGCATTTGTCCCCCCCCGTCAGAATGAACAGGTGTTCAGAAATCGGAAGCACTTCTACTCTATGAATGTACAGATGGTGTGCTTGGCGGACCAGAACATCTCCCACGTCAATGCTAAGTATCCTGGCTCAGTGCATGATGCCTTTGTCCTGAGGAATAGCAGTATCCCAAATGTGATGGCCCAACTACAGAGGCACAGGGTGTGGCTAATAGGTGAACCCTGGTTCCCACCCATTATATGTTGGTGTATGGGTATGGTGTGGGCCATATGGGATAGTGTGTGGCTAAATGTTGTCCCTCAAAATTTGCAGGTGACTCTGGTTACCCAAACCTATCATGGCTCCTGACCCCTGTGAGGAATGCCAGGACAAGGGCAGAAGAACGTTATAATGAGACCCATGGGCGAACCAGAAGGATAATAGAAAGGACCTTTGGCCTCCTGAAGGCCAGGTTCTGGTGCCGCCATCTAACAGGTGGATCCCTGTGCTACTCACCCAAGAAGGTCTGCCAGATAGCAGTGGCATGCTGCATGTTGCACAACCTTGCCCTGAGATGCCATGTACCTTTTCTGCAGGAGGAATAGGTTGGAGATGCCCATGTGCCAACAGTGGATCCTGTGGACAGTGAGGATGAGGAGGCAGAGGATGAGGATGAGGACAACAGAACATCAGTTATCAGGCAATACTTCTAATGACACACAGGTAAGACAGTGTTACTCCACATTTCATTTACATTTGTTTGAATTTCTGTGGCACTAGCATGCTGTTATTTCCCACTTCTATGCACACTAACTGTACCCTCTGACAATTCATTTAGCAGATGTTGGTGACCTGTCATACACTCATGGTGTGATCACTGCAGCCAGCTCCAGGTCATTAATCTATGCCCAGTTTCTGTACAGTTGAATTGCAATGTTTGTACCTGTTTCAATGAATACATAATTGAAACTATGACATACTCCAGATTTCTTTTTTTTCCAAGGGTGATAATTGAAGTGCTAAAAAATAGAGGGATGATCGACGAAATCCAGGGTATTGTTCCAGTCTATTTGTAGCACAGATGCATTATCCTAGTGGACATAGGAAGGGGAGCAATGGCAGTTCAAGGTGGACAGGATGACTGAGTGGGACCCAAGGGTGACAATCAGGAGAGTCTCAGTTCCTGGCGGGGGTCTTGGCAAGTGTCTCTGGCTTCTGTCTGGATCGCAGGGAACGTTTGCGGGTGGTTCTCCTTCTGCAGGGGGAGGGGTGCTGGTGGCCTGTGAGTCCTGTGGCCTGGCCTCCTGGCCACTAGCGGCAGCGGAGGTGGAAGGCTGTTCAGATGTCTGGCTAGTGGCAGGGGCCCGCTGTTGTGTGACTGCCTCCCTCATTATATTGGCCATGTCTGCCAGCACCACTGCTATGGAGATAAGGTTCTTGTTGATGGCCTGGAAGTCCTCCCTGGTCCCCTGGTACAGTCCCTCTTGCAGCCGCCTGTTCTCCTGAAGGTTGTCCAGGATCTGACCCATCGTATCCTTGGAATGTTGATATGCTCCTAAGATCTCTGCAAGTGCCTCCTGGAGAGTCAGTTCCCTGGGCCTGTCCTCCCTGTGGCGCACAGCAGTCCTCCCAGTGTACCTGTTGGCCTGTGCCTCTCTTCCCTGAACTGTGTGCCCACTGCCACTGACCCCAGGTCCCTGATTGTCTTGAGGGCGAGATGTGCCCTGGAGTCCCTGTAAAGGTGGACACACTGCTGATTGACGTGTCCTGGGGACAGAGGTATGGGTACGCTGGGTGGGTGCTGTGGTGATGTTTCCTGATGGGGAGGCTCTGTGGTGGTGTGTGACTGGGCCTGGGTAACCAGCTTTCCAGAGGTCCCTGATGGCCAGGTTGGTCATCCAGATCCTAAAGCCCTGAGTTGCTGTCATCACTGTGGGCCCTTTCAGTTGAGGGACTGGATATTGCTGGCACCTTCTCTCCACTGACATTGGCTGGGGCACCTGTGGGGATGTAAATGATGTGTTATGGTTTCTGTGTCTGACTTTTTGTGCATCCGTGGCTTGGCCTCTTTGGTGGTATTTGCCATGGCAGCTTTCACTTGTGTATGTTAGTGTATGGTGGGATTGTTAGTTCTCTATGGTGTGCATGATTTAGTGATGAGTGTCCATGCAGGGCTCTGAGTGGTGTCTATGCATTGGTAGAGCATGCAGGGCTTGGCATTGGGATGGGTGAGATGTGATGGGGGGTGTGTGGGAAGTGGTAGAGTGATGAAAGTGTGGGTGAGGGTGGGGGTATGTGATGGCATGCAGGTAGGGGGTAGTAGTAGTAGAGTTGACTTACCAGAGTCCAGTCTCCTCCTACTCTGGATAGGCCCTCAGGATGCAGGATTGTCAAGACTTGCTCCTCCCATGCTGTTAGTTGTGGGGGAGGAGGTGGGGGTTCACCGCCAGTCCTCTGTACAGTGAACTGGTGTCTTGCTGCAATGGAACGTACCTTCCCCCGTAGGTCATTACACCTCTTCATGATGTCATCCCTAGTTCTTGGGTGCTGTCCCATGGCGTTGACCCTCTCCACGATTCTCCACCATAGCTCTATCTTCCTAGCTATCAATATCTGCTGCACCTGTGCTCCAAATAGCTTTGGCTCTACCCTGATGATTTCCTCCACCATGACCCTTAGCTCCCCCTCTGTGAAGTGGGGGTACCTTTGTGGTGCCATGGTTGTTGTGTGAGGTGTGTAGGTGAGGGTGTGTTGGGTAAAGTGTTAGGGTGTGTGATGTGGGGTGCGTGAGTGGTGTATAGGTGTGTATAGTGTGTGGCTCTGGTTGTGTCGGTGGTCTTGATGCCTCTCTGGTGGCAATGAATTGTAATCGTAAAGGGTTGTGGGTAATGTGGGTGTGTGTTTTATAGTGGTGTGGGTGTGTGGGTGTGGTGTGTGTATGGGTGTCAGGTGTGTGTTGTTTGAATTGGCCAATGTGGTATTGTTTTGTTTGTGTGTGTCCATTTTGAGCGCAGCTTTATGTACCCCCAATGGTTTACCGCTGCTGAATGTCCGCCGTGGTGATTCGTGGGTCATAATGTGATGGGTGTAGTTCTGTTGGCGTAACGGTGTGGGCTTTGATACTGCCAGTTTATCACTGACCTTTGGTGTGGCGGATTTGTGTATGTGGCTGAATACTGACGGATTGGTGTATGTGTGTCATAATATGGTGAACGGATATCCTCCGCGGAGGTGGTAAGTTGGCGGCAGTCAGCATGGCGGTAAGTGGGATGTACTGCCAATGTCATAATGAGGGCCTATATATGTACATATAAAAAATAAAAAATACATCTATATCTATATATCTATATATATATATATATATATATATGGAAAACTTCTCCTTCAAAGCTGTAGGATGTGGGTTTTGATAACTGTGTCAGAGAGGATATCAAGCACGTGCTTTTCTTTTGTTCTGCATAGCTAAGGCCGAGGCAGTATTGTATAAAACCCAGGGGGTAAAACATAGGGGAAAGACATTTCAAGGAAGCATATAGAATTCTGGAGTTAGTCATTATCTCCACTCTGTATGGTTAATCAGGAAAAAGGGGGGTATGATGTTTCAGTACATGTAAAATCTTACCAACTGATTTGATGAATGGTAATCAGGGTTGTTAGAGGATTTTAATAATTAATTTGTAGTTTTAATTTTCTTATATTATGATTAGTTCGACTGTGGATATTTATGTATTTTGTGTTACTTTGCATATAGTTTTCATATGTATATATGGAATTTTAATTCATGCATTACTTGATGTTTTTTATGGGCTGATCCCCCCCCAAACTATATTTTATATATATATATATATATATGTATTTATCCATTTAATTTCAATAAAAAAGAATACAGACAAGAAACATGATAAAATGTATATAAACATTTAAAAGAATATATCACAAAAAGAGCTACATATTTTTGTAATTACAGTATCTCAGTATCTCACTTTCTACGCTATATAATAGTGCCATAGAGGGGTTCTGGTAACATTATAAACCACGAGGCTGAAGCGGAGTGGTTTGTAAATGTCACCAACACCCTGATTATGCATTTTTTATAATACATGTTTACTTTGGTATTTTTGGAATACTCATTGAATTAAGAATATTTTAATTACTTTTTTGCATAAATTGTTAATGAAACAATAGGCAATGCTGAGGGTCAGTGGATTCATGTATTTCTTTGGCTGTAGCGTTTACAGGATAATTATAGATTTACGGAATTTGGTGCTTATTTTGCTACATAAATTGCAAAATTGCAGATTTCAACAGAAATGTTTTTTCTATCTCAAATGGATAAAATTAATACTGACAGGGAATATGGTTCGTAATTTGAATGTATTATTGCATAATTTAGATAGCCTTGCTGCATAATGTGGTCCTCTATGCTGCAAATTTTTAGTACCCCTGATGATGTTGAAGCTCTGGAGAATGGTTTGGAGGTTTGTGTTAGGATGATGAAATCTATATTTCACAAGCAATTGTGAAATATTTCCCTTATTTCATGCTTCACTGTGAAATGTGGTATTTGTCTGTGAAAATCATTAAAAGAGTGACAGAAGTTACTAAACATTTGGTGATGAGCACTTATTGTGGTCAGGTGGAAATCATTCAATTTAACCTCATTGACTCACATTAGTTTCTTTTTGTTCTGGGTAAATATGTTTGCAACCTGTGGTATTATTGCTCAATATTGGTGCAAAGTTTTTGCTTAGATTAATCGACTTCTAAAGAATAATGTTAGATTTGACTCTAAAATGATTCTACTTGGTTATGTAGCTTGTCTCCCCTCAACGTTGTTGGTACTATTTTTTTGCTATTACATCTGCAAGACTAGTGATTGCTCGTACATGGCTACAGAAGAAGATTTCAGATCCTGGTGACAGTATTTCTTTGTGAGTTGCAACTGGGGGTAGTAGAGAATTATCCTAGTGGCATTAAGCTAAGAAAAATGTGGGAACCAGTCAGGTTTGGCCTTTCGGATCTTACACCTGGATGCAATTTGGAAATTTAAAGGAATGTGGACATTCAGGCCCTCATCATTACATTGGCAGTAAATTCCGCTTACCGCCACATGACGGCCACCAACATACCGCCGTGGAGACAAACATCAGTTCGCCAAATTATGACACACACACACCAATCCGACAGAATACTGCCACATACACAAATCCCCCAGCCCGAAGGTCAGTGCTAAAGTGGCGGTACGAACACCCATACCGTTACGCCAACAATAAAAATGCCCACCACATCATGATCCACAAATCACCACAGCAAACATTCAATGGTGGTAAACCACTGGCGGTACACACCGGAGTCCTCAGAATGGACACCCAAATACTAAACTACACATCATTGGCCTATACCAAAAACACACAACTGACACTAATACACACACCACACCCACACCACTATAAAACACACATCCACATTACCGGCAACCCTTTACGAATACAAATTATTGTCACAAGACTGACACCAAGACCACTGCGATAACTAGACACACCCAGCACATACACCCATACATCCCTCACGCACCCCACATCACACACCCAACCAGAGTACCCAACACCCACACACCTACACACACCACACAATACCCATGTCCCCTCAAAGGCACCCCTGTTTCACAGATGAGGAGTTGCGGGTCATGGTGGGGTAAATAGTCAGTGTAGAGCCCCAGCTCTTTGGAGCACAGGTACAGCAAATATCCATTGCAAGGAAGATGGAGCTATGGCGGAGAATCATGGACAGGGTAAATGCCGTGGGACAGCATCCAAGAACACTGGACGACATCAGGAAGAGGTGGAATGATGTACGGGGAAAGTACGTTCCGTGGCAGCAAGGCACCAGCTCACCATCCAGAGGACTGGCGGTGGACCCCCACCTCCTCCCCAACAGCGTACAACATGGGAGGAGCAAGACTTGGCAATACTGCATCCTGAGGGACTCACTGGATTAGCCGGAGGACTGGACACTGGTGAGTCAATATTTACTACTTATCACCCCCATACCTGCATCCCAACTCACCCCCTCACCCTCACTCCCATCACTCCACTCCATCCCACACACTGTACCTATACATATGTCTAACCCCAATGCCAAGCACCGCATGCTATACCAATGCATGGATACCCATCACAAAAGCATGCACAGCATAGGGGAACTAACAATCCCACAATACATCACCATACGCAAACGAAGGTGACAGGGCAACAGCAACGATAGATGGGAGGCTAGGGATCTACAATATGTCCGATGTTCTATTGTCCAATAGTCAGAGTAATGGTCAGTTCCACTGTCTCACCTGTGTGTCATTGGAAGTAATGATGTATAACTGATGTTCTATTGTCCACATCCTCAGCCTCTACCTCCTCATCCTCACTGTCCTCGGGATCCACTGCTGCCACAGGGTCATCTCCAGTCTCCTCCTCCTGCAGAAAAGGCACATGTCATCTTAGGGCCAGGTTGTGCAACATGCAGCATGCCACTACTGCCTGGCAGACCTTCTTGGGTAAGTAGCACAGGGATCTACCTGTCAGATGCAGGCATCTGAACCTGTCCTTCAGTAGGCAAAAGCTCCTTTCGATTATTCTCCTGGTTCGCTCATGTGCATCATTATAATGGTTCTCAGCCCCTGTCTTGGCATTCCTCACAGAGGTCAATATTGTCCAATAGTCAGAGTAATGGTCAGTTCCACTGTCTCACTGTGTGTCATTGGAAGTAATGATGTATAACTGATTTTCTATTGTCCACATCCTTAGCCTCTACCTCCTCATCCTAACTGTCCTCAGGGTCCACTGATACCACAGGGTCATCTCCAGTCTCCTCCTCCTGCAGAAAAGGCACATGTCATCTGAGAGCCAGGTTGTGCAACATGCAGCATGCCACTACTACCTGGCAGACCTTCTCGGGTGAGTAGCACAGGGATCTATCTGTCAGATGCAGGGATCTGAACCTTGCCTTCAGGAGGCCAAAGGTCTTTTCGATTATTCTCCTGGTTCGCCCATGTGCATCATTATAATTGTTCTCAGCCCCTGTCTTGGCATTCCTCACAGAGGTCAGAAGCTACGATAGATTTGGGTAGCCAGAGTCAACTGCAAGTATTGAGGGACAAACATTGGCCTTACACAATGCTATGGGGATAACACCTGAAGGCATACACTGACATACAGTAGATGGGGATGCTGGCTCACCTATTAGCCACACCCTGTGCCTCTGTAGTTGGGCTATCCCATTTGGGATGCTGCTATTCCTCAGAATGAAGGTGTTACGCACTGACCCTGGATACTTGGCACTGACGTGGGAGATGTACTGGTCCGCCAGGCACACCATTTGCACATTCAGTGAATGTAAACTCTTCTGATTCCTGAACACCTGTTCATTCTGGCGGGGGGGGAACAAACGCAATATGTGTACCGTCAATTTCCCCAATAATATTGGGTATATGTCCCATTGCATAGAATTCTGCCTTCACAGTGGCCAAATCTTCCACCTGGGGGAAAGCAATGTAGCTGCAGTGTTTCACCAAGGCAGACAATACCCTTGCCAGCATGATTGAGAACATTGTCTGCAACATTCCTGCTGCTAAGCCCACTGTCACTTGGAAAGAACCAGTTGCCAGGAAAAGGAGCACTAATAGAACCTGAACAAAAGGGGGGATCCCAGTGGGATGACGGATAGCTGATATCAGGTCAGGCTCCAATTGGGCACACAGCTCTGTGATTGTGGCCCTGTCCAGTCTATAGGTGAATAAGATGTGCCTGTCCTCCAGTGTAGCCAAGTCCACAAGGGGTCTGTACACAGGGATTTGTCTCCTCCTCCTATTCCTCCGCAGTGGTTGGTATCTAAGGGACACAAGAGTGAGCAGGCTGTCACAATTTGAACAATGGGACACCCACATCATTGTGCATACAGCATTAATGTGATGGGACAGTGGAAATAGCAATGTATGTGCAATTTTCTGCAATGACGCAGTTATGGAAGATCTGAATGTAGTCAACCACCATGAAATGGTGACCACCTGTTCTGTATCTAGGGACAGGTGGAAGTGAGGTAACTCTGCTGACATTGGGCGTCATAGCGGAAGGTGGTCTTGCACAGCTGTGCAATTCCTCATTGGCTAATATGGGGCTCTATGGAGTACAGTGGTCAATGGGGATCAGTGGCGGTGGTGAGGGTGTACACCGCTGCGGACGTGACCGCCATTTTCTGTCTATAACCTCACTTGATTCCTGACTTTCCACAGGACAACACCTACACTGCGTGTGCTGCTGTAACGTGTGTCTGGAACCAACCATGGCCCGTGTGACTGGGGGCCCCGGCCTTCACTTCAATGGAGTTGGAGCGCTGGTGGATGGGGTCCTTCCCAAGTATGGACAGCTGTATGGGCCTACACAACAACACCTGAGTACGCCTTGGGCATGATGCATGTGGGAAGGTTGCATGGAGATGTGTGTGCAGGCATCATGTCATTTGTGGGGGGGGATGTCTGGTGGTAGTGTACATGGTGTGCGCCAGCCGATGTGTGTGCCAATGGAGGTTGAAATGGGATTTGTGGGCCATATGTGTGACTGTATTGACTGGATTGTATGTGTCATGCTGTCCTCCTGTTTGTATTACCTCTGCAGGTCAGCACCCATCAAAAGAAGGGATTGTAGCATGCCATCGCCAAGGACGTGCGGACCCTGGGGGTCTACAGCAGGCTGAGCACCCACTGCAGAAAACAGTGGGAGGACCTGAGACGCTGGGCATGGAAGACTGCGGGGACGCAGCTGGGGATGGCCTCCCAATGAGGAAGGGGTGCGCGTCGGAACCTGACCCCCTGATGGCCCGCATACTGGCAGTGGCCTACCCAGAGGTGGATGGGCGCTTGAGGGCATCACAGCAGCCACAAGGGGGTGAGTACAGTGGTCATTACTACAATAATTGGTGGGTGGCATGGGATCCGGGTGGTGGGTGTGAGTTAGTGGGTGCCCCTTAATGCCAGGACAGACATTGCAGCATGATCCAGCTCAAGGGTAATGGGTGCATGGCAAATGCAGATAACCTAGCTCAGTGTATTGGCTCCCCAATACCATATGTGGAATGGGGGGACAATCCCATGATCTTAGACATGTTACATGGCCATATTCGGAGTTACCATTGTGAAGCTACATATAGGTATTGACCTATTTGTAGTGCAGGCGTGTAATGGCGTCCCCGTACTCACAAAGTCCTGGGAAATGGCCCTGAACTATTTGTGGGCACCTTTGCTAGTGCAAGGGTGCCCTCACACTTAGCAACTTTGCACCTAACCTTCAGCAAGTGAAGGTTAGACATATAGGTGACTTATAAGTTACTTAAGTGCAGTGAAAATGGCTCTGAAATAGTGTGTGCACCATTTCCACTAGGCTGCAGTGGCAGTCCTGTGTAAGGGTTTGTCTGAACTCCCTATGGGTGGCAAAAGAAATGCTGCAGCCCATATGGATCTCCTGGAACCCCACTGCCCTGGGTACCTGGGTACCATATTCTAGGGACTTATAAGGGGGGTCCAGAAGGCCAATTGAAATTGGTAAATGTAGTCACTGGCCTACAGTGACAAATTTAAAAGCAGAGAGAGCATAAGCACTGAGTTTCTTGTTAGCAGAGCCTCAGTGACACAGTTAGGCACTACACAGGCATACACATTAGGCCACAAACTATGAGCACTGGGGTCCTGGCTAGCAGGATCCCAGTGAGACAGGCAAAACCCACTGACATATAGGTTTTTATGTATGAGCACTGGGGTCCTGGCTATCAGGATCCCAGTGACACAGTAAGAACACACTGACACACACTCACAAACAGGCCAAAAGTGGGGGTAACTATGCTAGAAAGAGGCAACTTTCCTAGAGTACCCCACCCCAGAGCCCAGGAAAGCAGGATTAAAGTACAGCAAGTTTCCTCAGGACACACTACAAATCATGAGAAAGGATTTTGCAAGAACCAAGCAACAAATGATGGGTTCCTGGACTTGAAGACCTGTGGAGAGAGGAGACCAAGTCCAGAAGTCGAAGAAGAGTCCAGGAAGGACAGGAGCCCCTGCCAACCTAAAAGAAGGTGCTAAAGTGGATTCTCCGGTCAGAAGAAAAGTACAGAAGTGCAATAAAGAAGATGGCTGCAGGTTCCTGCTTGGTGCAGGAGATGTCCCACATCGAGTTGTTAGATGCAGGCTCTTTGCATCACTGGATTACGCCAACAAGCCTTGGTACATCAAAAAGGAGATGCCTGGACCCAAGAGGGATCTGGGGTTTCAAATCGGATTGAGGAGACAGAGGGGGCTCTCACCACAACAGAGAGCCCTCAGAAGACCAGGCAGCTCCCAAGGGAGTCCCAGAACATAGGGACAAAAAAGATGCAAAGTGCGGGCATCGCAGCACTACAGTGGAAGGTCCCACACCGCCGGAAAACAACTCAGGGGGCTGTGTGTTGCAGGATGGAGTGCTGGGGACCTGGGCTATGCTGTGCACAAAGAACTCTTGGAAGAAGTGCACAGAGGCCCAAGGAGCTGCAGAAGATGCACTGCACATGGGTACGTCGCAGCACGGGGAGGCAAGCTCTTACCTCCACCAAATTTGGACAGTCTGGATAACTTTGGTCCACCACCTGTGTTCCAGGGAGCACACTCGTTGTCAGGAAAGGAGACCCAGAGTACCAGTTTACGTCACAGAAGGGTGCCTCCAGAAGCAGGGAAGTGACTCTGTCACTCCACAGGAGATTCTTTTGATTATTCTGGTGCAGGGTGGAGACAGGCAATCCTCAGAGCATGCACACCTTGGAAACTGTTGCAAATGCTGGCTGGAGCTGAAGTTTCAGGTCACAGGAGTCATCCTGGATACTTTGTTGCAGTTACAGCAGTTCCTGGAGCAGTCTGCGGTTGATCCGACGGTCAGAAGCTGAAGCAGAGGATGCAGTAGAGTCCCGGAAGAATCTTGCAAACCAAATCTGAGGAAACACCCAGAGAAGAGACCCTAAATAGCCCTGAGAAGGGGATTGGCTACCTACCCAGGTATGGACCGATCAGGGGGGGTCTCTGACATCACCTGCTGGCACTGGCCACTCAGAGGTTTCCAGAGGGTCACCACACCTTGGAATCCAAGATGGCTAACGCCAGGGACACTCTGGAGGAGCTCTGGGCACCGCCCCTGGGGTGGTGATGGACAGGGCTTTCCTTTGTCCAGTTTTGTGCCAGAGCAGGGACTGTGGGACCCTGAACCGGTGTAGACTGGATTATGCAAGGAGGGCACTGTCTGTGCCCTTCAAAGATACTAGTTTGGTATCTCTGGACCGTTGGTTCCACAGGAGTCATGAGATACTGAAAATGTACAAAATAGGGGCTTTTTTGTCTCATTGGCCATTTCGGGGTACAGTACCTATGCTGGTATTGTGGAATCCGATTGGCTGCAACTAGAAAAAAAGTTGCAACCACCATTATAGGATTCTTCTTTGTGAACAAGGGAATATTGGGGTCAAGTAAGGACACCCTGACCCCCCTGTACCTTGAGGGATCCTCGACGAAGTTTAAATAATATTTTCCAGGATACAGATACCACAGTATTCCTGCAGGACCCAGCATGGTCTTCCTGTGAGGCACCGCAGTATTACAGCATGAGCTGTTGGAAATGTTTTCTACACATGGTACCTTCTTATTGTTCAAGCTCCCCTAAGGATGTTTGCACAGTACAGCAGCTCCATTGAGAGGAAGCCTGTGTGAGGGATAGCTCAGAGAAACATTGTTACCGCCCCCCCCCAAAAAAAGAAGAAAACAGAAAGAAAAGAAAAGGCTGGTTGGGCACATGTAGGGGACCAATAGTGGGATGAGGCCCTGAAGTCAACTCCTCCGCCGTGTGTGACCGACAATGCACAGCTGGACTGTTGGCAGCCTGCGAGGGAATGGGCACTGGGCCATATCAGGGGGGTGTGCGCCATCAGGAAGTCAACTTAACTAAACTATAACTTCAAATTTCAGTGTTTTTTCATTTTTGCAGTGTTAGTTCTTATCTAATTTTAACGCCTGTTGGAAATGGGATCTGTGGTTGGCAGTCATATCCCTGTCCAAGCAAGGACCCTCACTCTGGTTAGGGTAAAAGAGAATCACCCTCAGTTAACCCCTGCTTACCCTCTTGGTAGCTTGGCACAAGCAGTAGGCTTAACTTCAGAGGGCAAGGTGTAAAGTATTTATACCAACACACACAGTAACTTAATTGAAACACTACAAAATGACACAACAGAGGTTTAGAAAAATAGAGAATATTTGTCTAAACAAAACAAGACCAAAATGACAAAAATCCACAATACATAAGTCAAGTTATAAATTAAAAAGGAAAAAGAGTCTTCATGTAGTTTTAAACACACACTAATGCTGTTAGCGTGAAAATTTACCTTGGGTGCGTAAAAAGTAACCCCGCACGGGTGAGTGTACATCAAAAAGGGCTTGCGATGCGTCGATTTCACTTACAAGTGAGACCTTGCATCGTTTCTCCTTACTTTGGGTCGGGCGCGTTGTTTCTTTTCTCCGCAGGAGAGTGATGCATCGATCCGGTCAGCACTCTCGGGTCCAGGCAGGCCTTGCTTTTACACGCCCAGCGTTGCTTGCGTCGGAAATCCAGCCGCACGATAATCTGAAAACCACGCAGCACGGGTTGCGATCTCACCAGCCTCCGTCAGCGATGCTGCACGTCGTTTCTTCAGCTCTGTGCGTCGATTCTTCAGTCGTGTTACAGGCGAGCGTCGATTTTCAGCCACGAAGCTGGTAGCACGTCGATTTCCCAGCAACAGATCAGAGTTGTGTCGATCTTTTCCCGGCACAGCATTCTGTGCATGGATTTCTTCCTCTTAGGCTGCCAGCTTCTCCTTTCAGGGTCCCAGGAACTGGATGGGTGCCACCGGGCAGAGTAGGAGTCTCTCCAGAGACTCCAGGTGCTGGCAGATAGAAGCCTTTGCTGTCCCTGAGACTTCAAACAACAGGAGGCAAGCTCTAAATCAAGCCCTTGGAGATCTTCATAAGATGGAAGGCACACAAAGTCCAGACTTTGCCCTCTTAATCTGGCAGAAGCAGCAACTGCAGGATAGCTCCACAAAGCAGAGTCACAGGCAGGGCAGCTCTTTTTCCTCAGCTCTTCAGCTCTTCTCCCGGCAGAGGTTCCTCTTGGTTTCCAGAAGTGTTCCAAAGTCTGTGGTTTTGGGTGCCCTTCTGATACCCAATTTCTCCTTTGAAGTAGGCCTACTTCAAAGCAAAGTCACTCTTGAATGTGAAATCCTGCCTTGCCCAGGCCAGGCCCTAGACACTCACCAGGGGGTTGGAGACTGCATTGTGTGAGGGCAGGCACAGCCCTTTCATGTATGAGTGACCACTCCTCCCCTCCCCTCCTAGCACAGATGGCTCATCAGGATATGCAGGCTACACCCGAGCTCCCTTTGTGTCACTGTCTAGTGTGAGGTGCAACCAGCCCAACTGTCAAACTGACCCAGACAGGGAATCCACAAACAGGCAGAGTCACAGAAATGGTATAAGAAAGAACATTTCTAAAAGTGGCATTTTCAAACACACAATCTTAAAATCAACTTCACTAAAAGATATATTTTTAAATTGTGAGCTCAGAGACCCCAAACTCTACATGTCCATCCTCTCCCAAACGGAATCTGCACTTTAATCAGATTTAAAGGTAGACCCCATTTAAACCTAAGAAAGGGACAGGCCTTGCAACAGTGAAAAACAAATTTAGCAATATTTCAAAGTCAAGACATATAAAACACAGTACTATGGCCCTCATTACAACCCTGGCGGTCGGTGATAAAGCGTTGGTAATACCGCCAACAGGCCGGGGGTAAAAGAAAATTGAATTTTGAGCACGGCGGAAACCGCCAACACAGACAGCCCCTTTCACACATCGACCCCCACGGCTGTAGCAACAAGCACCGCAATGGTAACTGCCAACAGCCAGGCGGAAGACAATGTACCGCCCACAGTATTACAACTGGCCTATCCGCCACCTTTTCCGGGGCGGTACTAATGACATCAAAAGCACAGCGGAAACAGTACACCGAAGGCAAAGGACTCACCTCTGGACACTCAGGGAACAACCACAACGCCATGGAGCCCGAACTGCAGGTGCTCCCCATGTTGGTCTACCTACTTCTACGCAAAGAATACCAACACCTGCAACGATGACCACGGTGAGTACTGACGCCTTGCACACAGGGGAGGGGAGAGGAAAAACACCCCCACCCCAACACCATACACAAAACCCACAAACAGATGCAGTAACATTACACAGACACCCCATACCCCTCAAGAATAAAGCAAGGACAAAAGGAAGTGATTAAAGTGAGTGTAATAAGATAAAAAAGTAGAAATACATCCTCAAAAATCTAAACAGTCTTCTCATATATACAAATGGAGGGACACTGCCCAGTCCAGAATGTCCATGGGCCACAGTGCCACATCACATAGGCCAAGGCCCCACCTTACTCCTGCATCAACATGGAGAGAACACTGCTGGGACATCAGGTCGAAAATACACTGGTACCTCAGGGGGATGGGGAATGGGGGGGCACCTCCGCCGGAAATGGTACAACACCACTGGTCCTGGAGGGGGCTACATGCCCTGTGCGATGTCCTGGGGAGTGAAAAGCCACAGACTCTCTAGTGCGTGGTTTGCCCACTGCTTGGTCCTGGGGAGTGCAAAGCCACAGTCTCTCTAGTGGGTGGTTTGCCCACTTGCTCCGGAGGGGGCCTTATGCCCAGTGTGCTTCATCCCGGCAAGGAGGAGATGAGTGAATGGCTTCTTCCACTGGTTCTGGAGGAGGCCTTGTGCCCAGTGTGCTTCATCCTGGAAAGGAAGGGGTGAGTGGATGGTTTCTTCCACTGGTTCTGGAGGGGGCCTTGTGCCTAGTGTGCTTCATCCTGGCAAGGAGGGGGTGAGTGGATGGCTTCTTCCACTGGTTCTGGAGGTGGCCTTGTGCCATGTGTTGCAGATCTTGGGGAGTACAAGGTCACAGTCACTCAGCTGGGTGTCACACCTACAGGATTTGCAGGCTCCAGGACGCACTACAGCCCATGGAGGCACAACTACACACTGCTCACTGGACTGGAGGTTATGGCTGCTCAGTGGTGGCAGTGGCGGTGCTGGTGTCGGGGCTGGCAGTGGTGGGGAAGGCTCCATCCCATCCCATGCAGCCTCGGACAGCCGCCCACTGGGGCTACTGCTTCTGGCAGTGGTACTGGCGGCGCTGCTGGTGGTGGTGCTGGTGGCAGTGCAGGCAGTGGTGGGGGGGAGGCTCCAGCCCTTCCCCTGCAGCCTCAGACAGCTGCCCACCAGGGCTGCTGCTGCTGGCAGTGGTGCTGGTGGCGGTGCTGGCAGTGGTGGGGGGAGGCTCTAGCCCTTCCCCTGCAGCATTGGACGGCTGAAGCACCATGGTTGGTGTCGTGGGCTCAGATTCAGTCCCAGCACCAGGCCTGCTATCCTTCCTGCCTGCAGTGGCAGGCCCTTTGCCCTTGCCATGTGCTTGTGCCTCCTTGCCCTTGCCACGTGGTGGTGCATCATAGTTTGTGCCCTAATGTATGTGTTGTCAGTAGTGCTTGACTGTGTCACTGAGGCTCTGCTAATCAGAATCTCAGTGCTTATGCTCTCTCTGCTTTTAAATTTGTCACTGTAGGCTAGTGACTTCATTTACCAATTTCAATTGGCACACTGGACCCCCCTTATAAGTCCCTAGTATATGGTACCTAGGTACCCAGGGCATTGGGGTTCCACAAGATCCATATGGGCTGCAGCATTTATTCAGCCACCCATAAGGAGCTCAGACAAACCCTTGCACAAGCCTGCATTGCAGCCTGCATGAAATAACTCACATGTTATTTCTCAGCCATCTTCACTGCACTTAAGTAATTTATCAGTCACCTATAAGTCTAACCTTCACTTGCTGAAGGTTAGGTGCAAAGTTACTAAGTGTGAGGGCACCCTTGCACTAGCAAGGGTGCCCCCACATAGTTCAGGGCCATTTTCCCGGACTTTGTGAGTGCGGGGATACCATTACACGCGTGCACTACATATAGGTCAATATCTTTATGTAGCTTCACAATGGTAACTCCGAAGATGGCCATGTAACATGTCTAAGATCATGGAATTGTCCCCCCATTCCAAATCTGGTATTGGGGAGCCAATTCCATGCATCCTGGGGGCTCCACCATGGACCCCCAGTACTGCCAAACCAACTCTCTGAGGCTTGCACTGCAGCTACAGCTGCTGCCACCTCACAGACAGGGTTCTGCCCTCCTAGGTCTGGGCAGCCCAGTCCCAGGGAGGCAGAACAAAGCATTTCCTCTGAGAGCGGGGTGTTACACCCTCTCCCTTTAGAAATAGGTGTTACAGGCTGGGGAAGGGTAGCCTCCCCCAGCCTCCGGAAATGCTTTGAAGGGCACAGATGGTGCCCTCCTTGCATAAACCAGTCTGCATCGGTTCAGAGACCCCGTCTCCTCTGCTCTGGCACGAAACTGGAGAAAGGAAAGGGGAGTGACCACTCCCCTATCCATTACCACCCAGGAGTGGTGCCCAGAGCTCCTCCAGTGTTTCCCAGAGTTCAGCCATCTTGCTTTGCAAGGTGTGGGGGCACTATGGAGGTCTCTGAGTGGCCAGTGCCAGCAGGAAACATCAGAGACCCCTCCTGATAGGTCCTTAACTGATAAGGTAGCCAATCCCCCTCTCAGGGCTATTTAGGGTCTCTCCTGTGGGTTCTCTTCAGATTCTGCTTGCACATTTCCTTCAGGAATCCTCTGCAACAACTTCAGACTCTTCTGACCTCAGATCAACCGCAGCCTGCTGCAAGAAATGCTGTAACTGCAACAAAGTATCTACAAGAGACACTTTTCTTCAGCAACCTCAGCTTCAAGTCAGCACCTGCAAGAGTTTACATGGTGTGCATGCTCTGAGGACTCCCTGTCTTCATCCTGCATCAGAAGGACCGAAGAAATCTCCCGTGGAGTGACAGAGTCACTCCCCTGCTCCAAGCAGGCACCTTCCAAGACGATGACTGGTACTCTTGGACTCCTCTCACAGCGAGGAGCATGCTCCTAAGGACATGGAGGGCAGACATCATCGACATAGACTGTCCGGAGGTCCTGCTAACGCAATTTGGAGGAGGTAAGACCTTGCCTTCCCTGAATGCGATGGTACCCCTATGTACTGTGTCTTCTTCGCCTCCTGAGGCCTCTGTGCACTCTGCAAAATTCCTTCATGCACATCCTGACCCAAGTCCCCAGCACTTCATCCTGGAATGCTCAACTCACGGAGTTGTTCTCCCGCGGCGTGGGACCGTGTTTTGTTGTGCTGCATTAACTGCGTTTTGCACCTCCTTTGTACCCAGATCCTGCAACTCCTGGGGGTGATGACTGGCATCCTGAGGGCTCTCTAAAGTGCTGAGAGCCCCCTCTTCCTCCTCACTCAGAGTTGAGGCCCACAGGTGCCTCCTGGGTCCATCCAGTGCCATTTTAACACAAACATACTTTTGTCGTAGCCAAGGCTTGTTGGCGACTTCCATCAAACCTCATCTGCAACGATCTTCACACTGTGGGACAACTTTTGCATCATGCAGGAACCCACTGGCATTTTCCTAGGGTGCATTCCTGCAGTCTTCGACTAACCAGGGACTCTTCTTTTGTACCCTCTTCTGGGTTGGCAGGGGCTCCTGTCCTTCCTGGAACTTCTTTCGACTTCTGGACTTGGTCCCCTTCCTTTGCAGGTCTTCAGGTCCAGGAATCCAGCAGTTGTTCTTCGCAGACTTGGTTGGCTGCTGCAAAATCCCAATCACAAGGTGTAGTGTGTCCTAAGGAAACTTGTAGTACACTACTCCTGCTTTTCTGGGCTCCGGGGTGGGGTAATTTCCTTTCCTTCACTGTATTCTTACTCTCCCAGCAATTCTGCACACACTACACTTGTCTAGGGGGGAATTTGTGATTCACATTCCACTTTCTTAGTGTATGGTTTGTGTTGCCCCTAGACCCATTTTCTCCCATTCCATTCTATAACATTTCCTATTGTTTGCATTGTTCTATGACTAATTACTTGTCTCATTTTGGTGTCTAGTGTATATATTGTGTATAATACTTACCTCCAGAAGGAGTATTGTCTCTAAGATATTTTTGGCACTGTGTCACCCAAATAAATACCTTTATTTTTGGTAACACAGAGAATTGTCTTTACTTGTGTATAAGTACTGTGTAACTATAAATGTTATTGCATGAGCTTTGCATGTCTCCTAGTTAAGCTGCTCTGCTATAGCCACCTCTACCAGCCTAAGCTGCTAAAACACTACTACATTTCATTAATAAGGGATAACTGGACTCGGTATAAGGTGTGAGTACCCAAGGTACCCACTACAAACCAGGCCAGCCTCCTACGGACACAGTGGAGGCAGTGGATGTTGGTGTGACTGCATCTGGATGGTGTTTGAGTGAGTGCCTGTGGGATGATGTGCAGTGCTTGTGTTTGCCTGAGCCACTCCTGTGTGTTGGCTTGGGTGCATGCTGGTCTGCCTGTGTGTTTGGGAGAGGTTGGGGTTCAGGGGAATGGGACTGGGCAGAGGAAGTTGGAGGGGGGAGGCTAGAGCCAGGGACAATGGCTGCCATCAGGGAGGAGGCCAGAGCCTGGAATGATCTCTGTTGGGCCACCATGCCAGAGTGAATGCCCTCCAGGAATGCATTTGTTTGTTGCAAATGCCCTGCCAGACCCTCGATGGCATTCACTATGGTTGACTGCTTAACAGAGATGGATCGCAGGAGGTCAATATCCTCCTTGCACAGGGCAGCAGGGCTTACTGGGGCAGGGCCCGAGGTGCCTGGGGCAAAGGAGATGCCCACACTCCTCGGTGAGCGGGCACAGGAAACTCGCTGAGGGGCTGCTGGTAGGGTGGTGCTAGTACGGGAGTGGCGGATGTACCTGTAGTTGAGATGGCCACAGAGCTGTCCGCCACCACCAGGGAGCTTCCATCGGAGGAGGTATCACTTTCTGAACTGTCCTCTCCTGTCTTCACCGTGGTGCTCCCTTTGCCCTCCGTCCCACTGGTGCCCTCACCGTCGGTGGATTAAGCCTCCTAGGCCCTGTGGGATGCAGCTCCCTCTGTCGCCGGTGCCTCTGCTCCTCCGCCAGATGATGCTAATGCACATAGGAACAGGATGACAAAACAAAAAGGGGGGGAAGAGACAAAGGATACATTTGGTCAATGGCAGCAACAACACCACTGTTTGCGTACACAACATACTCACACACAGGGAACAGCCCTATGCACTAGGCAAAGCTCTACCAGTCACAATGCTAGTCACCAGCCCATAGACAGGAATACCTAACCCCAATTGCAGCATACCTGAGACCCACAGAGCCCTGCTTGCTAGCTTGGTTAGAGGTGGAGTTTATCAGCCCCTGCCCCACATGGAACCTACCCTGCAATGTCCGGCCTGGCCTTGGGCACCAACAGGCCCACATCCCCACCTGGATAGTACCCCACTATGCGTAAGTAGTATATTGTGGCACTGTACTCACCCCCTTGTGGCTGCTGTGATGCCCTCACGTGCCCATCCTGCTCTGGATAGTCCACCACCAGTATGCAGAAAATCAGGGGGGGTCAGGTTTCGCCGGGCACCCCTTCCTCGTTGGGAGGCCATTCCTAGCTGGGCCTCCGCCGTCTTCCTTGTCCAGCATCTCAGGTCCTCCCACCGTTTGCAACAGTGGGTGCTCCACCTGCTGTGGACCCCAAGGGTCCGCACATCCTTGGCGAAGGCACACTATATACCCTTTTTCTGATGGGCGCTGACCTGCAGAGGAAATACACATAGAAAAAGGGTATCAGTCATACTGTCCGGCCTGTTACACTAATGGCCCATCATATCCCTCCCATCCCCATACGGACATATATTTCCCACCATACATGCAGCACGCTGCCCAGGACCCCTCAACCATCCCCCCCTTAAAGAGGCCCTCACATACAGCACTCCATGCATTTATGCCCAATGCATCGTGCTCACAGTGTACTCACCTTTTGGTCTGGAGGCCCATACAGCATTCGGTACTGGGGTAGTACCCCATCCACCAGTCAATCCATCTCTGCAGTGGTGAAGGCAGGGGCCCTTTCCCCAGTGACTCGAGCCATGGTCGCTTCCAGGCACAGGTCACAGCAGCACTTACAGTGTAGGTCCTCTCCTGTTGAACGTCAGGTAGCAAGTGAGAGAACAGATAGGAAATGGTGATCACGCCACCACCGGCGTACATCACCATTGGCTACTGTAACCCATAGTGCCCAATGACAACCAATGAGGAGTTGCACGGCGGTACTCGACCGCCTCCGCAACAGCACACAACGTCAGTGGCATTACCTCATTTCCACATGTCCCTCCCAACAGGTCAGGTGGGTGCCATTTCAGGGGGGGGCAGGCCATGGCACCTAACTGCGTCACAGCACACATAGGTACCATTTTGCCCTATAGAACAACATACTGTTTCTGTCACAACTAGCATTGCACTGTACATTTAGGAAATGTTAAATACTGACCAGATGCTCATCATTTTGCCCCCTAGATTACAACCGCGGCGGGTGAATAGGAGATGGAGACATCTCCCCGTGTAGAGGCCCCTGGTGAACTTGGCAACAATGGAGGACAGGCTCATTATCCTCACCTACATACTTGACAGGGCCACAATCACAGAGCTGCGTGCCTATCTGGAGCTAGACCTGATCTCTGCTATCCGCCACCCCGCTGGGATCCCCCCTCTTGTGCAAGTCCTATCAGTACTCCATTTCCTAGCAACTGGCTCCTTCCAAGTGACAGTGGGCTTGGCAGCAGGAATGTCTCAGCCAATGTTCTCAATAGTGCTGACAAAGTGTTGTCTGCACTGATGAAACACATGCACAGCCACATTGTTTTCCCCCAGGTGAAGGATTTGGCCACAGTGTAAGCTAACTTCTATGCAATGGGACACATCCCCAACATCATTGGGGCAATAGATGGAACACATATTGCATTTGCTCATCACCGGAGAAATGAACAGGTGTTCAGAAATCGAAAGAGCTTTCACACCATGAATATGCAGATAGTTTTGCCTGGTGGACCAGTACATCTCCCATGTCAATGCAAAGTATCCTGGGTCAGTGCGTGACAGATCATCGTGGCATGTTGCATGTTGCACAACCTTGCCTTACATTGCGAGGTGCCTTTTCTGCAGGAGGATGAGGCTGGAGATTGCCGTGTGGCAGCGGTGGAGCCTTTGGACAGTGACGAAGATGAGGCAGAGGATGAGGATGTGGACAATAGAACATCAATCATTCAACAGTGCTTCCAGTGACACACAGGTAAGACACTGTAACTTCACCTTCCATTGCAGTTTTAAATTGTAATTTTTCACTAGCTGGCTGATATTCCCAATACTATGGCCACTTACTCTACCCTTTGGCATGCCTATTTACAGATATCTGTGTCCCACTCTGGCTGCTGGTGTATTGACTGCAGCAAACTACAGGTCATACCTATGTATACATCACTGTACAGTTGAATTGCAATGTCTACATATTGTTAAGAGAATACATAGTTCAATCATTTGACCTACTTGTGTTTTTTACAAGAATGTTTATTTTTGTGCTAATAAGTGGATGGGGTATTGCAATGGGCTCGGGCGGGGGGGGGAGGAGAGTCCAGGTAAGAGTTCCAGTCTATTTGTCTCACAGGTGCACTGTCCAAGGGGGCATAGGAAGTGGAGCAATGGCAGTCAAAGGTGGACAGGGTGACAGTGGGACACAAGGGTGACATTTAGGAGAGTGTTATTTCCTGGCGGGGTATTGGCAATGTTCTCTGGCTTCTGCCTGGATAGCAGGGACTGTTTGCGTGGTGGTTCTCCTTCTGCAGGGGATGGGGTGCTGGTGGCCTATTGTTCCTGTGGTGGGGCCTCCTGTCCACTAGCATCTCGGAGGTGGAGGGCTGTTCATCGGTTTGGCTAGTGTCAGGGGCCCAATGGTGTGCCACTGCCTCCCTCATGGTGATGGCCATGCCTGCCAGCACCCCTGCAATGGTGACCTGGGTGGCGTGGATGTCCCACAGGTCCTCCCTGATCCCCAGGTACTGTCCCTCCTGCAGCCGCTGGGTCTCCTGCAACTTGTCCAGTATCTGGCCCATCGTCTCCTGGGAATGGTGGTATGCTCCCAGGATGTTGGTGAGTGCCTCGTGGAGAGTCGGTTCCCTGGGCCTGGCCTCCCCCTGTCACACAGCAGTCCTCCCAGCTTCCCTGTTGTCCTGTGCCTCTGTCCCTTGAACTGTGTGCCCACTGCCACTGACCCCAGGTCCCTGATCGTCCTGTGTTTGTGGGGTGTCCTGGAGTCCCTGTAGTGGTGGACACACTGCTGATTGATGTGTCCTGGGGACAGAGGTATGGGTCCGCTGGGTTGTACTGTGCTGGTGTTTCCTGCGAGGAGAGGCTCTGTAGTGGTATGGGACTGTGTCTGGGTAACCGACTGTCCAGAGATCCCTGATGGCGCAGGTTAGTCATTCTGATCTAGGTGTGCAGAGCTGCTGTCATCACTGTGGGCCTCTTCTGTGGGGGGAACTGGATGTTGCTGGCTCCTCCTCTCCGGTGACGTTGTGTGGTTGACCTGTGGGGATGTGAATGCAGTGATAATTTCTGCAAGTGACATCTTGTGCATGGGTGTGTTGCCCTGTATGATTGTGATTGCCTTGGCAGCTTAGGCTTCTGTGTGTGGTGATTTGGTTGGCTAGGTGATTGCCTCAAGTGTGCATGCTTTGGTGATTGGTGTCCATGCAGGTCTGTGATGGGTATCCATGCATTGGTGGTGCATGCAGTGCTTTGTATTGGGATGAGTGGGTTGTGATGGTGGGGTGTATGTGAGGTGGTGGAGTGATGGGGTGAGGGTAGGGGTGGGGGTATGTGATGGCATGCAGGTAGGGGGGTGAAAGTAGTAAAGAGTTGACTTACCAGACTCCAGTCCTCCTGCTACTCCTGCCAGGCCCTCAGGATGCAGTATTGCCAAGACTTGCTCCTCTCATGTTGTTAGTTGTGGGGGAGGAGGTGGGGGTCTACCGCCAGTCCTCTGTACTACTATCTGGTGTCTTGCAACCACGGAATGCACCTTCCCCCGTAGGTCATTCCACCTCTTCCTGATGTCGTCCCTTGTTCTAGGGTGCTGTCCCATGGCGTTGACCCTGTCCACGATCCTCCGCCAACGCTCCATCTTCCTAGCAATGGATCTGAATAGCTGTGGTTCTTCCCGGATGATTTCCTCCTCCATGACCCTTAGATCCTCCTCTGAGAACCTGGGGTGTCTTTGTGGTGCCATGGGTATAGTGTGTGTGGTGTGTGTGAGGGTGTGTGGGGTGATGTGTTGGGGTGTATGCTGTGAAGTGCGTGGATGGTGTATGGGTGATGGTGTTCTGTTGCTCTGGTTGTGTGGGTGCTCTTGCTGTATCTCTCTTTAATGTCAATTTTTTTGAGTCGTAAAGGGTTGTGGGTATTGTGTGTGTGTGTTTTATAGTGGTGTGGGTGTGGTGTGTGTGGGTGTCAGGTGTGTGTTTTTCAAAATGTCCAATGTGGTGTTGTTTTGTTAGTGTGTGTGTATTTTGAGCGCGGCGGTATGTACCGCCAATGGTTTACCATCGTTGAGTGTCCGCTGCGGTGATTCGTGAGTCATATGCTGTGGGTGTAGTTCTGTTGGTGTAACGGTGTGGGTTTTGGTACCGGCACGCCATTTTATCACTGACCTTTGGGCTGCCGGACTTATATGTGTGGCTGTATAGTGACAGTTTGCTATATGTGTGTCATAATATGGGTAGCGGTAAACCGCCGCAGCAGCCGTATGTTGGCGGGACTTACCGCCAATGTCATAATGAGGGCCTATATGTCCTACCTTAACCATACACTGCACCCTGCCCTTGGGGCTACCTAGGGCCTAGCCTACCTTATCGGTGCCTTACATGTAAGAAAAGGGAAGGTTTAGTGGGTACACTTGCCAAGTCGAATTTACAGTTTCAAAACTGCACACAAAGACACTGCAGTGGCAGGTCTGAGACATGATCACAGGGCTACTTGTGTTGTTGGCACAACCAGTGCTGCAGCCCCACTAGTAGCATTTGATTTACAGGCCCTGGGCACCTCTAGTGCACTGTGCTAGGGGCTTACTAATAAATCAAATATGCCAATCATGGATAAACCAATTACATACACATTTTGTAAAGGCGCACTTGCACTTTAGCACTGGTTAGCAGTGGTAAAGTGCCCAGAGTAACAAAAACAGCAAAATCAGAGTCCAGCACACATCAACAACCTGGGAAATGGGGGCAAAAAGATAAGGGAGACCAAGCCAAGGATAAAAAGTCTAACTCGTGTCCCCCCCAGCTGAAAGTGGGGAGCAACTACCCAACCTCATGGTAGTTCTCATCACTAAGGCGGAAGAACCTGGACAGACCATCAGCATTGGCGTGTTCTGTACCAGGACGGAGTTCCACCGTAAAGTCCGTCCCCTGTAGGGAAATGGACCACTTCAACAGTTTTGGATTCTCACCCCTCATCTGCATTAACCATCTAAGGTGCAAGAGGTTGGTCTGAACTCGGAAGTGAGTCCCAAACAAGTAGGGTCTTAGCTTCTTCAGTGCCCAGACCACAGCAAATGCATTACGTTTTATGGCACACCACCTACGTTCCCTGGGTAGTATCCTCCTGCTAATGAAGGCTACGGGTTGATCTAGGCCCTCTTCATTAAGCTGTGAGAGTACTGCTCCAATACCATGCTTTGAGGTGTCTGTTTGCACAACAAGCTCCTTGGAGTAGTCTGGTGCCTTCAGCATAGGTGCTGTGCACATGGCAGCCTTCAGGGCATCAAAAGCGTTCTGGCAAGCCTCAGTCCAGATCACCTACCTGGGTTGCTTCTTCGAAGTCAACTCAGTCAAGGGGGTAACAATGGTACCACATCCCTTGACAAACCTCCTGTAGTATCCTGTGGGACCTAAGAAGGCTCTCACTTCAGTCTGGGTCTTGGGAGGCTCCCAAGCCAGAATTGTAGCAGTTTTTGGCTGTAGGGGTGCCATGTGGCGACTCCCTACCTGGTGTCCTAAGTACACCACAGAACCCTGTCCTATTTGGCACTTGCTCGCTATAAAAGTGAGGCCTGCCTTCTGCAGGGCCTCTAACACTCTCCAGAGGTGTTGCAGGTGTTCCTTCCATGTGGAACTAAACACAGCAATGTCATACAGGTAGGTGGCACTGAACTCATGCAGTCCAGCCAACACCTGTTTGATCAACCTCTGAAAGGTGGCAGGGGCATTCTATATCCCAAATGGTATGACTTCAAATTGAAAGTGTCCATCTGGGGTAGAGAATGCTGACCTCTCCTTGCCCCCCTATGTTAAGGCAATCTGCCATTACCCAGATGTTAAGTCAAACGTACTGAGGGTCTTGGCAGCTCCTAACCAATCAATGAGCTCATCAGCTCGGGGGATGCGGTGTGCGTCAGTCTTGCTGACCGCACTGAGTTCCCGGTAGTCCACACAGAACCTGAGTTCTGGAGTGGCACCAGGTGCAGCTGTCACAACCTACTCGTAGTCTGTGTCTGTGGCCCATGGGAAGTGTGATGAGGTTCTTGTTCTTGTAGGTTCTGCCTTGGGCCAAATAGGGGAGACCCTTTCTGGTAGTCACGGTGCTGCTGACGGAGGGAACGCCAAAGGCAGTCCTTGGCCTCCAGAAGGAGTCCGTGAGGGAAAAAACCCAAAAGGGGAAAAAAAACTCAAAAAAGGAACTCCTGAAACAAAAACAAAGGTAAAAGAAAATCAGAACAAAAAGGCAAAAATGACCAGGAAAAAGCTGGAACAAGATCAGAAAATCCATATCTGATGCAGAAGAACAGGAGTGAAGATCACCACCCAAAGGAAGTGTTGCAGCGCAAAGAGAAAAGGAATCACACACCTTATATACCCAAAGAACAGGAAGTGACCATCAGGAAGTAAAAGTCGCCATATTGAATTGGGATCAAGTCACAGAATCCTATAGGAAAAGCACCATAGTAAATAGGGATCAAGTGCATGCAGGGAAAAAGGAAGGCATGCTGGGAAAGAGAAAAGAAACATGGGTAGGAATGGAAAGCATAAGTTAAGAAGAAAACGAGGACGACAGAAAAGAAGGAAAAAGAAAATAGAAGATGAGTGGGGGGTGCAGGAACTAACGGGGCATGCCGCGCCAATGTAGAAGCGAGGCCCCATGCCCCATTTGGGGCCTCGATAAAGATAAGAAAGGCTAGGAGCGCAGTGCGTCCTACTGCTGCTCGCCGCATCCCGAGCCGAACATTCGGCTCACGTAGCGTGCTGCTGCGCAACAGCAGCAGCCTTTGGGACCAATACCACTGGGCTGGCCCAAGGACTGCTGGAGTGCTCAATAAACCCTAGGGTAAGCTTTTTGGAAACTTCATCCTTAATGCATGCCCTGACCCTGTCAGTCACCCTGTAAACTTTTTGTTTATTATGTGTATTGTCCCCAGTGTCCACATCATGTGTGCACAAGTGTGTGACTCCTGGAATCAGGGAAAACAGTGAGGCAAACTGTCCCAACACGTGGCAATAGTCATCTTGCTGCTCCTCAGTCAGGGAGAAGATCACTCCCTCCACTGACCCATCTTTTTCTCCTGCAGAAAGGAGGTCAGGAAGAGGCTCACTCTCTTCCCCCACCCTGTCATCTGTCGCAAGGAGCATGGACAGTTCAGTCCGCTCAAAGTGAGGTTTGAGGCGGTTGACATGCAGGACCATTAAAGGGTTCCTTGGAGATTGCAAGCCCACCAGGTAGGTGACTTCACTCTTGCGCTCCACCACCTCAAATGGCCCAGTCCACTTATCCTGGAGCGCCCTAGGCTCCACTGGTGCCATCACCCACACTTTCTGACCAGGTTGAAACTCGACCACAGTGGCATTCCAGTCATACCACCGTTTCATATCCTCCTGGCTTGCTTCCAGGTTCTCCTGAGCGAGACTCCTGAAGCGGGCAGTCTGGTTTCTCAAAGCCAGCATGTAGCTAAATACATCCTGAGGGGGTTTTACTAGGAGCTTTCTCCAAAACTTCCTTCACCAGACTCAAAGGTCCCCTCACAGGGTGGCCATAGATGAGCTCAAAGGGACTAAACCCTGGTCCCTTTTGAGGCACCTCCCTGTAAGCGAACAGAAGGCATGGCAAGAGGACATCCCACTTCCGCCTCAAGGGCTCTGACAGGCCCTGAATCATGCCTTTCAATGTGTGGTTGAATCTCTCAACCAGACCATTACTTTGGGAGTGGTAAGGGATGGTGAACTTGTAGATCACCCCACACAACTTCCACAGAGACTTCATACACATGGATATGAAGTTGGTACCCCTATCAGTTACCATTTCCTTGGGGAACCCCATGCGGGTAAAACCCCCCATCAGTGCACGACCCACCACAGGGGAAGTGAATGACCTCAGAGGAATGGCTTCTGGGTACCGGGTGGCATGGTTCACTAAGAACAGGATAAACCTGTTGCCCAAGGCTGTCTTGGGGTCCAGAGGCCCCCACAATGCCAATACCTACCCTCTCAAAGGGAGTACTAACCACAGGTAAAGGTTGGAGGGGAGCCTTACATTTCCCCCCACTCTTGCCACTTGCCTGGCAAGTTGGGCAAGACCTACAGTGTGCAGCAGAATGCTTGCTCATCTGGGGCCAATAGAAGTTTCTTGTAGGTCTTGTCTTGCCCTAGAGGTCCTGCCAAAGACACATCATGAGCCAACCCCAGTAGGAAGGCCCTGAAGCACTGGGGTACCACCAGCATACGGGCTGACAAAGGTTCAGGAACCTTAGGCTCACTATACAGGAGGCCATACTCCCAATAGATCAGGTGAGTACTGGGCTCCTCGCCAGCCACCTGGGCTGCAGCCTGTTGCGGCAGTCCCTCTAGAGTAGGGCAACTTTTCTGTGCCTCACAGAATGCCTCCCTGGTGGGACCCCCTTCCTGCTGCCACTGCGACAGCTCAGGGACCTCCCCCAGTTCAGCCACATGTTCCCCTGTAGGCTCCGGGGTGTCACCCTCAGGCTCTGCCTCCTCCCGGACAGTGGGAACTTCTGGGGCCGGTTTCCTGCGCCCCCTGCCTTTCCTCTTCTTGGCGGTCCCCTGGGCCACTGTTTCAGGCTCCAGGGGATCTTGACTACCCTTACGGGCTGCCATTGACCGGGTGGATACGCATACCCACCCAGGTAGACCCAACATCTGCAAGTGAGACCTGTGTTCCACCTCCTTCCAAGGGGAATCCTCCATGCCATTGCCTAGCAAACAATCAACAGGCATGGTTGGACTCACAGCTACCTTCCAGGAACCTGAGACCACCCCCCCCATTCAAAGGGAATCTGTGCCACTCTGTGCAGCCACTCTGAGTTGTCCACTGCAACTACTTGGTGAAGTACCTGGGGATCAATCTGCTCTTCAGACACAAGGTGACTCCTCACTGTAGTCACACTCACTACTGTGTCTCTCAGAGCCCCCACCCTCTGTTCATTGATGGTCACCCACTGCCTGTACTTCTTAGTGTTCTCAGGCACAAGGGTTCTCTGGACCATCTCACTGTCCCCTAGTGAGACAAGGGTCATCTCAGCTGGCTCCCACCCACCTGGAACCAACTCCTCCCCAAGTGCTACACTGGCCAAACCCTGGGACGGCACACCAGTGGGTGCCGGTGTACTTTTGGGGTATTTGGGGTCCCCCCTCACATGACACACCTGGTCACATGCCTAGCACTTACATGGGGGACCATCCGCCACTGGCTTCCCTTTGGAGAACCATGGCTTCTTCTCACTGGGGAGTTGGGAATCCTTACCTAGGGAATCAGTTTGGGGCCCTTTAGAGAACTCCCCCTGTTTACCCTTAACCCCCTTTCTTCTGAGAGGGACCTTGCCCACCCTTGGCGTGGTGTCCCCCATACCTCTTCTGGACCCTGGTGCTCTCCCAGTGGTCCACTTCCTGTGCAAGCTTCCTGGTATCAGTCAGCTTGCTGTCAATCAGGTGGTGGCGCAGCTCTGGAAAACATAAACTGTACAAGTGCTCCCAAGCAATCAGATTGTAAAGCCCCTCATACGTAGTTACCTTACTGCCCTTATATGAACTTGCAATAAGAATCAACACATTCCAACCATGTTTGGGATTCCTTCTTCTTAGAGGACCTGAACTTGTCCTTATACTGCTCAGAGATGAGACCATATCTTGTGAGTAGGGCATCTTTCATGATAGTGTAGGTGAGACTCTGAGCATCCCCTAAGGCTGTCAGTGTATCCCTCCCCGCTACGTCAAAATGCTTCCACAGAGCTGCCCCCCAATGAGCTTCAGGGACCAGATTGATGTGGAAAGCAGACTTATACCCCTTAACCCACAAGTGTATGTCATCCTCCCTCTTATAATCCTTCACTAGGTCTTTTGGGATGTGTACCCTTCTTTCAGGCTGCACTGTACTATTTCTGCCACCATCTCCACTAGACTGGCTCCTATGATCTAACTCCTTTAAGCTAAGTTCATGAGCCAGCAGTATCTTCCTTTCCTCAATGGCCAACCTCCTGTCCTCCCTTTCCCTCTCCAACTTGAGCTTGAGCCTTTCCAGCTCCAATTGGTACTCTCTCTCTGCCTGTCTGTCCTGTAACTCTTCAGGGGTCAGACCCTTGGAGGAAACACTGCTATCTGCCTTAGAGGCTCTCTCCCTAGGTAGATCAGGCCCACCCACTACGTCATTGTGAATGACTTGCACTTCCTCCTCCCCTTCATGCTCAACATCTGTGTGCCCCTCAGCTTGTTTGGCTGTCACCCAGGCCCTCAGCGCCTTTTGCAGCTCCTCCTTCTTGGATGAGCTCTTAATGGGACAGGCCAAATCCTTGCAGAATTGCTTCAATTGAGCTACTGTGTAGATCTCCACTTTCTCTATGTCAAAGGCAATTCCAGCTGATGTATCTCCAGATTGATACATGATGAAGATTCCAAAACAAGTGCAAAGTTCCAAAGGCAGAAAAACAAGTTCCCAAGGAAGTGTCAAAAAAGTCAGTCAAGGGATCAGCGAGAAATAGAACAAAAAGAAGTCCCAAAGAGAAAAGCAAAAATCACAAGACAAGTAATATGTGGTCACATAGTGGTCTGAACTCAAAACAGCGGTGTACACTTAATTACTGTATGTCAAGTACAAATACAAGTCCAATCCCATCCGCTGATCACCAATGTTAGAAATTGGGTCTTTGGTTGGCAGTCAGGTTCCCCCCTGACCAAGCAAGGATACTCACTCTAGTTAGGGTAAAAGAGGATCACCCTCAGGTAACCCCTGCTTACCCCTTTGGTAGCTTGGTATGAGCAGTAGGCTTAACTTCAGAGTGCTAGGTGTAAAGTATTTGTACCAACACACACAGTAACTTAATGAAAACACTACAAAATGACACAACAGAGGTTTAGAAAAATAGAGAATATTTATTTAAACAAAACAAGACCAAAATGACAAAAATCCACAATACACAAGTCAAGTTATCAATTGAAAAGCAAAAAGAGTCTTCATGTAGTTTTAAACACACACTAACACTTTTAGCATGAAAATGTACCTTGGGTGCATCAAAAATAATCCCGCACGGGCAAGTGTGCATCAAAAAGGGCTTGTGATGCGTCGATTTCACTCACAAGCGAGACTTTGCGATGTTTCTCTTTTGTCGGGGCGCGTTGTTTCTTCTCTCCGCAGGAGAGTGATGCATCGATCCGGTCAGCACTCTCGGGGGTGGGCAGGCCTTGCGTTGTTTTTACACGCCCAGCGGTGCTTGCGTTGGAAATCCAGCCACACTATGATCCGAAAACCATTCAGCGCGGGTTGTGATCTCACCAGCCTCCGTCAGCGATGCTGTGCGTTGTTTCTCCAGCTCCATGCGTCGATTCTTCAGTCGCGTTTTCAGGTGAGCCTCAATTTTCAGCTGTGAAGCCAGTGGTGCGTCGATTTCCCAGCTGCAGAACGGAGTCGCGTCGATCTTTTCCCTGCACAGCATTCTATGCGTGGATTTCTTCCTCTTAGGCTGCCATCTTCTCCTTTCAGGGTCCCAGGAACTGGATGGGCACCACAGGGCAGAGTAGGAGTCTCTCCAGAGACTCCAGCTGCTGGCAGAGAGAAGTCTTTGCTGTCCCTGAGACTTCAAACAACAAGCTCTAAATCAATCCCTTGGAGATCTTCACAAAATGGAAGGCACACAAAGTCCTGTCTTTGCCCTCTTACTCAGGCAGAAGCAGCAACTGCAGGATAGCTCCACAAAGCACAGTCACAGGCAGGGCAGCTCTTCTTCATCAGCTCTTCAGCTCTTCTCCAGGCAGAGTTTCCTCTTGGTTTCCAGAAGTATTCCAAAGTATGTGGTTTTGGGTGCCCTTCTGATACCCAATTTCTCCTTTGAAGTAGGCCTACTTCAAAGCAAAGTCTTTCTTGAATGTGAAATCCTGCCTTGCCCAGGCCAGGCCCCAGACACTCACCAGGGGGTTGGAGACTGCATTGTGTGAGGGCAGGCACAGCCCTTTCAGGTGTGAGTGACCACTCCTCCCCTCCCTCCTAGCACAGATGGCTCATCAGGATATGCAGGCTACACTCCACCTCCCTTTATGTGACTGTCTAGTGTGAGGTGCAACCAGCCCAACTGTCAAACTGACCATGACAGGGAATCCACAAACAGGCAGAGTCACAACAATGGTATAAGCATAAAAGTGGCATTTTCAAACACAGAATCTTAAAATCAACATCACTAAAAGATGTATTTTTAAATTGTGAGCTCAGGGACCCCAATCTCCACATGTCCATCCACTCCCAAAGGGAATCTACACTTTAATCATATTTAAAGGTAGCCTCCATGTTAACATATGAGAGGGACAGGCCTTGCAACAGTGAAAAACAAATTTAGCAATATTTCACTGTCAGGACATATAAAACACATTACTATGGGGGTCATTACAACATCAGCGGTAAAAGCCGCTTACTGCCGTGCAGAAGACTGCCAACACACCGCTGTGGCCGCGGAATTCCGCCACAGCTATTATGACCCACATCTCGGAATCTGCCGAAATTCAGACACCCACACAACTCCGCCACACCAAAGGTCAGTGATAAACTGGCGAAAACAAAACCTCCACCGTCACACCAACAGAAACACGCCCATGCTATCACAACCCATGAATCCACGTGGCGGTCTTTCAACCGTGGTATTCCATTGGTGGTACACACCGCCGTGCTCAAAATACACACTCATCTCCAAAACACCGCCACATTGGACAATTCAAAATACACACACCTGATACACATACAAACAACACTCCCACACACCCAATACACTATAAAACACACACCCACATCACCCACAAACCCCTACTGCCAAAAATTTGAAAGAAGGCCAGAGAGAGACAACATCAATAGACAACCACACCACACAGAGGCACACAACACCATCACCCATACAACATCAACGCTCAAAACACCCCACACCACCACACATCACCACACTCATCAACACATACACCACCCCACACATCACCTACACCACCCCATGTCACGCCAAAGACACCCCAGGTTTTCCGAGGAGGAGCTCAGGGTTATGGTGGAGGAAATCCTACAGGTAGAAACACAGCTTTTTGGAGCTCAGGTGCAGCACACCTCCATAGCCAGGAAGATGGAGCTATGGCGAAGAATCGTCGACAGGGTCAACGCTGTGGGACAGCATCCAAGAAATCGGGAGGACATCCGGAAGAGGTGGAACGACCTACGGGGGAAGGTGCGTTCCGTGATATCCAGGCACAACATCGCAATTCAGCGGACTGGCGGCGGACCCCCACCTCCTCCCCCACAACTAACAACATGGGAGGAGCAAGTCTTGACCATCATGCATCCTGAGGGCCTCGGAGGAGTCGGTGGAGGAATGGACACTGGTAAGTCAAATCTTAACTATCATATCCCCCACCCTACCTGCATGCTATCACCCCCCCCACCCTCACCCCCTCCCCTATCATGGCAAATCCTCACTAATGTACTCATAACACAAACCACACATCCCAACACCAAGCCCTGCATGGAACACCAAAGCATGGTCACCCCTCACTAAAGCATGCCCAAAGCACATACCCTTAACACCCCCCCAACCATCATCACACAAGCCCCCACACTGGAATGCTAGCACTGGGGTACACGCTCACCCACCCATTGCAGACCAAGACACACACACATGCAATAATCATGCTTTTATACCCCTGCAGGACCACTACCCAACGTCACCAGACAGGTGGGTCCAGACATCTCCACCCCACCCATAGAAGAGGCCCACAGTGATGACAGCAGCTCTGGCCAACTGGATCCAGATGACCAGCCCGGACCATCGTGGGCCTCGGGACAGTCGGTTCCCCTTGCACAGGCACAGCCCAACACTGACCTTCCACCCTCTGGTAACACCAGCACAGCACCCACCCAGCGGGCCCATACCTCCGTACCCAGGACACGTCAATCAGCTGTGTGTCCACCACTATAGGGAACCCAGGATAACCCACCACCCCAACAACAACAGGGACCTGGGGGCAGTGGTAGTGGGCACACGGTCCAGGGGACAAAGGCACAGGAACACAGGGGAACTGGGAGGGCTGCTGTGCGACAGGGGGCGGACAGGCCAAGGGAACCCACTCTCCACGAGGCCCTCTCCTCCATCATGGGAGCATACCACCACTCCCAGGAGACGATGGCGATGGTCCTGGCCAACTTTCAGGAGACGCAGCGCATGCAGGAATAACAGTATTTGGGGTTCAGGGAGGAGCTTAGAACCATCAGCTCCACCCTGGGCACCATCGTAGGGGTGCTGAAGGACATACAAAACACCATGAGGGACACCGTGGCACTCCAAGGGGCCCCTGACACTAGCATGGACTATGAACTGCCCACCACCTCCGCCGGCGCTAGTGGATAGGAGGCACCGCCACAGGACCACCACACCAGCACCCCACCCCCTGCAGACAGACAACCACCCCGCAAGCGGTCCCTGAGATCTAGGAACAGGACAGAGCAAGATGGCAAGACCCCCGCCAGGAAATGAGACCCCCCTGATTGTCCTCCCACTGTCCCACTTTGTTACCTTGTCCACATTGGAACTGCCCCAGCTCCACTTCCTATGCCCATATGGGCAATGCACCTGTGTGACTAACAGACTGGACTCTGCCATGAACATTCCTCCACCATCACCCATCACCATATTCCCGCCCCCTCCAATAATTAGCACTTCAATAAACACCCTTGAACCACAAAACAATCTGGAGTCAGTCTGTGATTTTAAAAATGTGTATTAACTATGACAATGGCCAAATCCGTTCGAAAATGTAATGTCAACATACCTATGTCACACATCACAAGCCCATGAAGGATGCAAGCAGATGACACACATTGGTAACCACACCTGTGAAACCGTAATGGAAATGTGCAACTCAGTTACCATATACTGCTACTAATTGACACATGGATAGAGGTAGAAGTGTGAAAGTGAATGTGATAGTAAAAGAATTGTTCTCACCTGTGTGTCACTGGAAATATTGCTGTATGACTGACTCCCTGTTGTCTATGTCTTCTTCCTCAGCTTCATCCTCATCACTGTCCACAGGCTCCACAGCTGCCACAACACCGTTATCTGGACCATCCTCCTGCAGAAAAGGCACCTGGCGTCGCAAAGCAAGATTGTGAAGCATCGAGCAGGCGATGATGATCTGGCACACCTTCCTTGGTGAGTAGAATAGGGAACCACCTGTCATATGGAGGCACCTGAACCTGGCCTTCAGGAGGCCGAAGGTGCGTTCGATCACCCTCCTAGTCCGCCCATGGGCCTCATTGTAGCGTTCCTCTGCCCTGGTCCTGGGATTCCTCACTGGGGTCAATAGCCAGGACAGGTTGGGGTAACCAGAGTCCCCTAATAGCCACACACGGTGCCTCTGGAGTTGACCCATCACATACGGGATGCTGCTATTCCGCAGGATGTAGGCGTCATGCACTGAGCCAGGGAACATAGCATTTACCTGGGAGATGTACTGGTCTGCCAAACATACCATCTGTACATTCATGGAATGATAACTCTTCTGGTTCCTGTACACCTGTTCACTCCTGTGTGGGGGGACCAGAGCTACATGGGTGCCATCAATAGCACCTATGATGTTGGGGATATGTCCCAGGGCATAGAAGTCACCCTTCACTGTAGCCAAATCCTCCACCTGAGGGAAAACGATGTAGCTCCTTACGTGTTTCAGCAGGGCAGACAACACTCTGGACAGCACTTTGGAAAACATACGCTGGGACATCCCTGATGCCATGGCCACTGTTGTTTGAAATGATCCACTTGCAAGGAAATGGAGCACTGATAGCACCTGCACGTCAGGGGGGATTCCTGTGGGATGGCGGATTGGTGAGATCAGGTCTGGCTCCAACTGGGTACACAGTTCCTGGATTGTGGCACGGTCAAACCTGTAGGTGATGATCAAATTTCGCTCCTCCATTGTTCTCCTCCATTGTTAACAGGTCCACCAGCGGTCGGTACATGCCCCTGTGTCATCTATGTGTGCAGATGTCCACCATAGCCATGTAGGCCATATCCCAGGAATTGCATCTGTAGAGGCCAAGAGCACGGCGTAGTGGAGGGGGCTGCTGTGTCTGTATTGTCCGCCAACGGTAGCGGTAAGCTCTGCACTCAACCAGTCTTTCTTCTGTCGTCCCCGCCCCTTTTTCTGCTCTCCCTGTTCTTTTGTGCATCAGCATCATCAGGCGGAGGTACAGTGGCACAGGAGCACGAGGGAGCTGCATCCCACATGGCCATGGAGGGCCACACCACAGACTCTGAATACACCAGTGGGACGGAAGGCGAGGGGAGCGAGGGGAGCCCCGGATCACCAAACAGCGACACGGACTTGTCCGCCGATGGGAGCTCCCTTGTGGTGGCAGCACCATCTGTGCCCCCCACTTCTACATTTACAGCCGCCACCCCCCCTACCAGCACCGCCCTCCCAGCAGCCCCTCAGCCTTCGCTCCGTGCCCGCTCACCCAGGAGGGTGGGCATCACCTTTGCCCCAGGCACCTCAGGCCCTGCCCCAGTCACTTCTGCTGCCCTCAGTGAGGAGGCCATTGACCTCCTCAGGTCACTCACTGTTGGGCAGTCTACCATTGTGAATGCCATCCAGGGTGTAGAAAGGGAGTTGCAACACGGTAATGCATTACTGGAGGGCATTCATTCTGGTCAGGCTGCCCTTCATCGAACCCTGCAATCTCTGGCCTCAGCACGGATGGCAGCCATTGACCCTGTGTCTAGCCTCCCCCCTCCAACTTCCTCCACCCAGGCCCAATCCCTTGTACCCCAGCCTATCCCAACCACACCATCAGACAAGCATGCACACACCCCAACACACAAAAGTAGCTCAGGCAAACATAAGCACCACACATCCCACAGGCACTCACGCAAGCATCACCCACATACAGACACAGCAACATCCACTGCCTCCACTGTGTCCCCCTCCTCGTCATCTCCCTCCTCCCTCCCAGTGTCATCTACACTCTCACCTGCATGCACTACATCTACAGGCACTAGGACTCGCACCAGAACACCCAGCACCACACCCCGCTCACCTGCACTCACCACCCCCACTACCATTTACACGTCCCCTGTGTCCACTCCCAGTGTGTCTGTGATACCCCCTCCCAAAGTACACAAACGCGAGCACCCACACACCCAACATCCATCCACCTCACGACAGCCTCCAGTACCTGCACCTGCACCCAAATCACCTAAAGTGACACCTCCTACAACCACCTCCTCTTCCTCCACTCCCAGACTCCCTCCACCTACCCATCCCAGTGTTTGTCAGAAACTCTTCCTCAGCGACGTTGAGCTCTTTCCCACCACCCCCACCCCTCCAATTCATAGGTCCCGTAGTAGCACCTCAGCCAAAAAAAGTCCGGTACCAGTGGTGCGTGTTAAAGGTGTGTGGAGTGCACTGGCCACCAGGGCAGCCAGTGTGACATGGAGCCAAAGCACTGCCAGTCCACCCCCTGTAAAGCACCTTAAGTTGGAAAGTGGCCGACAGGAGAGGGTGAAGACTCTTGGCGGAAAAACAGCTCACAAGGGTCCCGGGGGGAGTGCTGAGTCTGCTGTGACTCCTCCCAAGGTGTTGAAGGGGCAGAAGAAGTCTCCAAAGTCTGGGAAGAGCAGCACGGCGGAGAAGGCCGCCATCCTCCCCGCCGGCGGGACACCAGCACCAGGAGTACCGTCACAGGTCAGGAGACCATCGCTGGAGTCAGTGCCCTGGAGGGCACCAGTATCGTCACAGGTCAGGAGACCACAGTCGAAGTAAGTGCCCTGGAGGGCACCAGTATCGTCACAGGTCAGGAGACCACCGCAGGAGTCAGTGCCCTGGAGGGCACCAGTATCGTCACAGGTCAGGAGACCACCACCAGCGTCAGTGACCTGGAGGGCCCCGGCAGCCACAGCCCCGCTGGGCACTGACGGACCGTAATGCCATACACCGCTGTACAGGTCAGAGACAGCAAAGGCAAGCACCGCTGAACAGGGCAAAGCACCGCCATGGCAAAGCACTACTGAACAGGCCAAAGAGCGACATGGCAAAGCACCGATGAACAGGGCAAAGGCCGCCATGGTGAAGACCGCTGAACAGGGCAAAGCACCGCCATGGCAAAGCACCGCTGAACAGGGCAAAGACCGCCATGGTGAAGACCGCTGAACAGGGCAAAGACCGCCATGGCAAAGCACCGCTGAACAGGGCAAAGACCGCCTTGGTGGAGACCGCTGAACAGGGCAAAGACCGCCATGGCAAAACACTGCTGAACAGGCCAAAGAGCGACATGGCAAAGCACCGCTGAACAGGCCAAAGAGCGACACAGTGAAGACTGCTGAAGAGGGCAAAGCACCACCATGGTGAAGACCGCTGAACAGGGCAAAGCACCGCCAAGGCAAAGCACCGCTGAACAGGCCAAAGAGCGACATGGTGAAGACCGCCGAACAGGGCAAAGACTGCCAATGCAAAGCACCATTGAACAGGTCAAAGACCGCCATGGTGAAGACCGCTGAACAGGGCAAAGACCGCCATGGCAAAGCACCGCTGAACAGGCCAAAGAGCGACATGGTGAAAACCGCTGAACAGGGCAAAGCACTGCCATGGCAAAGCACCGCTGAACAGGGCAAAGACCGCCATGGTGAAAACCACTGAACAGGGCAAAGCACCGCCACATCAAGCATCGTTAGCCCATGTGCAGCTGGGACAGTGACGGAACAGGGACCGTCACGGGGAGCGTGATGCACTCCGGGCACCAGTCCCCCTCCAGAACCAGTGGAGACCTGCATCCACTCTGTCTGTCCTTCACAGGATGAAGCACTCTGGGCACCAGTTCCCCTCCAGAACCAGTGGAGACATGCATCCACTACCTCTGTCCTGCACAGGATGAAGCACTCTGGGCCTCTGTCCTGCACAGGATGAAGCACTCTGGGCACCAGTCCCCCTCCAGAACCAGGGGAGACATGCATCCACTACCTCTGTCCTGCACAGGATGAAGCACTCTGGGCACCAGTCCCCCTCCAGAACCAGTGGAGACATGCATCCACTACCTCTGTCCTGCACAGGATGAAGCACTCTGGGCACCAGTCCTCCTCCAGAACCAGTGGAGACATGCATCCACTACCTCTGTCCTGCACAGGATGAAGCACTCTGGGCACCAGTCCCCCTCCAGAACCAGTGGAGACTGTTATCCACTTGAGAGACTGTGGCTTTGCACTCCCCAGGATGGTACAGTGGGCAAACCACCCACTGTAGGGACTTGAGAGACTGTGGCTTTGCACTCCCCAGGAAGGTACAGTGGGCAAACCACCCACTGTAGGGACTTGAGAGACTGTGGCTTTGCACTCCCCAGGATGGTACAGTGGGCAAACCACCCGCCGTAGGGACTTGAGAGACTGTGGCTTTGCACTCCCCAGATGGTACAGTGGGCAAACCACCCGCTGTAGGGACTTGAGAGACTGTGGCTTTGCACTCCCCAGGATGGTACAGTGGGCAAACCACCCACTGTAGAGACTTGTGAGACTGTGGCTTTGCACTCCCCAGGATGATACAGTGGGCAATCCACCCACTGTAGAGACTTGTGAGACTGTGGCTTTGCACTCCCCAGGATGGTACAGTGGGCAATCCACCCACTGTAGAGACTTGTGAGACTGTGGCTTTGCACTCCCCAGGATGGTACATTGGGCAACCCACCCACTGTAGGGACTTGAGAGACTGTGGCTTTGCACTCCCCAGGATACATCAATGGGCATGGAGCCCCGTCGTGGATCTGGCTTTGCACTCATCCGGCTGAGGTGTCCCCCCTTCCCTTCCCCCTGAGGTGCCTGTTGTATTTCTATCTGATGCCCCTGCAGTGTTCTCTCCGTTTGTGGACTGGTATCTAGTGTGGGCCTTGCCCATGCATTTTGGGCCCAGTGGTCCACGGACATTGAAATGTGCATACCTGCACTACTAATCGTGATGTATATATTTGGAAAGTGTATATCTATCTGTATATATTTGGTTACTGTATTTTGATACATTACAATGTTTGCACTGATTTCCTTTTGTCTTAGCATTCTTCCGGGTGGGTTGGGGGTTGTTACTGTGCTGTTTGGAACTGCATTGGTGCGTGTGTTGTAGTGTGCGAGGGTCGGGTTGGGGGTGGGGGTGTTGCGTGTCCCCCCCCCTGACTTTTGCCTCCCCCCCCCTATGTCGTAGGTGCAGTACTCACCGTTGTCTTCGGCGCCTACGTTGCTGGTGATCGTAGATGAGCAGGAAGACAAGCGCAGGGAGGATTTGTAGTTCGGGCTCCATGGTAGCCTCCTTCCTCGTGGAGTGTGTTAAGGTGAGCGTTTTCCCATTTCAAAAGCTGTTTCCGCCGTGTTTTTATCCACGGTGAATCCGCCCCGGAAAAGGTGGCGGATTGGTGGGTTGTGATACTGTGGGCGGTACTTTGTCTTCCGCCAGTCTGTTGGCGGTGACCGCCGCTCTGCTTGTCTGTACCGCCGTGGCGGTCGGAGTGTTAAAGTGGCTGTCTATGTTGGCGGTTTCCACCACGGTCATAATTCACTTTTTTTGTCCACCGGCCTGTTTGCGGTATTACCGCAGCTTTAACACCGTCCGCCAGGGTTGTAAGGACCACCTATATGTCCTACCTTAACCATACACTGCACCCTGCCCTTGGGGCTACCTAGGGCCTACCTTAGGGGTGCTTTACATATAAGAAAAGGGAAGGTTTAGGCCTGGCAAGTGGGTACACTTGCTAAGTCGAATTTACAGTTTAAAAACTGCACACACAGACACTACATATGATCACAGGGCTACTTGTGTGGGTGACACAATCAGTGCTGCAGGCCCACTAGTAGCATTTGATTTACAGGGCCTGGGCACATCTGATGCACTGCACTAGGGACTTACTAATAAATCAAGTATGCCAATCATGGATAAACCAACTACATGCACATTTTGAAAATGAACACTTGTACTTTAGCACTGGTTAGCAGTGGTCAAGTGCCCAGAGTAACAAAAACAGCTAAATCAGAGTCCAGCACACATCAACACCCTGGGAAACAGGGCAAAAAGTTAAGGGAGACCACGCCAAGGATGAAAAGTCTAACAACCCCTAAATATAGGGTCACTTCAGCCCTTGTGTTTTTTCAGTGATTTTCAGTTTTTTTTAATGTAACCAAACATAATACATCCGTAAGATATATATCGAATCTTACTAGCATACTCACCTACAATTTCACTTTATTCTATGGTATTTTGAAGAATAATTCATAGTTAAGGACAGAAGAGAGGAAGATTTCTGGGAATACAAAAGAAAGCAAATTGAAACCCTTCTGTACAATCTGAAGTTCATGTTTGATATTAGCTCACCACAGATGGTCTTTCTTGATACTGTAGTTAACTATTGAAGGATACAACTGCAACGACGTTGCACCAGAAAAAAACACTGCAAGTGGTGTGTTTCATGACACAAGCTACCTTCCAATGAATTTAAAATGGAGTGGTCTTTGTCAAATTTCTTCAGAGGAAAAGAAAATCGCTCGAAGGAGGTTTAATTTGAGAATCAGGCATGGGATTGAAAGAAAAGATTTGAACAACAGGGGGCACAAAAAGGAGTTAATTAAAAAGAGTTTCTGATTACAAAAAAGGGATAGAGAAGGAATGTAACTAAAACAGCGATGAGAAAACAGATGGAAATGACATATATAAAAGATTCACTGAAAATGTGCAATATAATTCAAAGACATTGAACGTTAAAGGTGACACGTATATCAGTGATGTTTTAAGGTATGAGCAAAGTGTGCTCTGGTCCAGGTCCCCATCCTTTCAGGAGGGCCTCTGATGGAGTCAGCTCGGTTCTGCAAAGATTCTTATCCTTATGACCTTGAATAATTCTTAAACAGATTGTTTTAAGCACAGTTTTCCTTTGTTTTTAATGTGGGTGATGAGAGTCTATTACAGACATTTTGCAGAGGAAACATCCATGAAAACATTTCTTTTAGATCAAAGTTGACCTGGCCAACGAGGGTATACAGGAGCTGAAAGTGGATCATAAATTCAAAGCAGGGCTCCCCAAAATATGTTTGACCCAAAGACCCCAAAGTCCTTAAGATGTCCCTGATGGACACATGTACACAAATAGAAGTGTGAGCCGCATTAACCTATGAGAACATAGGGGGTCATTCCGACCCCGGCGGGCGGCGGAAGCCGCCCGCCTGGCGGGAACCGCCAGAAGACCGTACCGCGGTCAAATGACCGCGGCGGTCACTCTGACTTTCCCGCTGGGCCGGCGGGCGACCGCCAGAAGGCCGCCCGCCGCCCCAGCGGGAAAGCACCTTCAACAATGAAGCCGGATCCGAATGGAGCCGGCGGAGTTGAAGGGGTGCGACGGGTGCAGTGGCACCCGTTGCGATTTTCAGTGTCTGCAAAGCAGACACTGAAAATCTTTATGGTGCCCTGTTAGGGGGCCCCTGCACTGCCCATGCCAGTGGCATGGGCAGTGCAGGGGCCCCCAGGGGCCCCACGACACCCGTTCCCGCCATCCTGTTCCTGGAGGTAAGAACCGCCAGGAACAGGATGGCAGGAAGGGGGTCGGAATCCCCATGGCGGCGCTGCTTGCAGCGCCGCCATGGAGGATTCCTATGGCCAGGGGAAAACCGGCGGGAAACCACAGGTTTCCCTTTTCTGACCGCGGCTTTACCGCCGCGGTCAGAATTGGCCAGGAAGCACCGCCAGCCTGTTGGCGGTGCTTCCGCGGTCAGGGTCAGAATGACCCCAATAATCTTTTAAATAAATCTTGGTGAAAAGTCCTTTTACAAGGACTCAGAAGGAAGAAAGGCGTAGCAAGGAAAATAATCTGTGTACTCCCATTGCAGGACATGCAAAAACTGAAAAATGGAAAATGTTAAAACCCTCAGTAGCGAAATCGAAAGATACAGTAAATCACATGATTGATCAAGTATAATAGCACAAATGTGTCAAGGTTTGTGGAGTAATTAGCAGTGCATGGCAAGAGCGTGAGTTATAGTTACTTTAGGGCACGAGTTATAGTTATAAACCAACCCCCTATAACCACCTAACCTTGCTTTGCACAGCAGGAGTAGGCCGCAAGTCTAAATTTTTTTGTGAGAGTGGATCCACGTGGCTCCCTTCCCCCGTTGGATTTTGGAGTATTAATATGTTTACTTTTTGGGCGGATGGGGGTGTATTACCTTACCCGGCTGATTTCAGCCCTGAGGACCACATCTGCCCTAGTCTGATGATAGTATATTTATTTTTTTGGGCAGGAGGGCTACTTGCCCTCCATCCCCGGGCCCGTCTTAGCCCTGGGGACCCCAGGGCCTGGACTTCTAATTTTTTTTGGGGGGGAAGAGTTCCATGCGACTTCCCATCCCTAGGCTGACTTCGGTCCGGGGGACCCCATCCCCCGGGGCCTGGACTAAACATTTAATCTTTTTGGGGGGAGGTGGCCCTTGTGGTCCATCTCCCCAAGGGCAATCTGAGCCCTGGGAACCCCATCCACCGGGACCTGATCATGTCACCTGGGTGCCCCCAGTGCACCCAGTAAAAATAGTAAAAATGGTGGGGGATCATGGGGGGAGCCTGAAGGTCCCCAAAGTCTCAGCTGGCTTCCCACCTGCTGCAGGAACCGGCATTGCTGTCACAGAGAGGGAGCTGCTGAAGATGCAGCTCACTCTCTGTGAGAGCAATAGTTTCCTCTGTTTCGCTGCCTGCATCTCTGCAGGCAGGCAAACTGAGGAAACTTCTGCTTCCAGAAAGTGAGAGATGTTTGACAGCTCTCACTTGCTGGAACTGGAGTGTTTGCTCTGACTAGGAAAGAGCTGTCAAAGCTCCAGCCAAGTCAGAGCAAACAGCTATGTACGGGGGTGGGCATAGGAGGAGCCAGCCCTTGGGGGTGGTGGTCCCCAGGGCCATCTATGGCTCCTCGAGGTGTGCTGTGGGGGCACCCCTCCAACTTTAACAACCCCAGGGAGGTGGTGATCCCCGGGGCTAGGGGTCCTTGACAGACCCCCTTCATTATTTAAACTCAGCCCCGGGAAGGTGACAGTCCCCGGGGTTGCGTGGGGGGCTTTCCCATCCATCTGCATACACAATGGAGCAGATTAAAGGAAAGTTACACTGCACCCAGTGCAGCACCATTTTCCATGCACCCCTAAAAAAAAACTTACAGCCACCATGTGTGCGCCATCCTTAAAATACAGCGCAGGGTAAAAGTGTCATTTTTGTAATGCTATTGATGTACTCTGCAGGAGTAGCGCCAACATTTAGCAGCGTACATATGGGCCCATTGAAAACAATGGCATGCCGCCTTTTAGTGCCTGCTCTGAGCAGGCATTAAAAGTGCCAAAAAAATGGCACTAGAAAATCTCTTAGATTTCCTTGCACCATTTTTTCAGCACCCCTAATGGGGAAACATCCCCCTTGCATACATATTGCCTGGCGCAGGCATAATGTGGCGCAAGGGTTTACAAAGTGGTGCAATGCATGCATTGCGCCACTTTGTAAATACGGCGTGGCGTTTCTGGCTTTCTAGCGCCACATTAGCATAAAAAATGATGCTAATGTGGCATTGGAATGCCACTAGGTGCTCTTAAATATGCCCCAATGTCTTTAGCCCTGGGGAGGTGGCAGTCTCTGTGGCTGCAGGTGGGTGCGTGGCCCCCACATTCACAGTGTATTCAGCCCAAGGGAGGTGGTGGTCCCACTGGCTGCGGGGGGCTGGATGACCTCACTCCCCATACACAATGTCTTTAGCTTCGGGAAGGTGGCGGTCCCGGTGCCCTGCCCTAATTATATTATAAAATAAGAAAGTCCTGGGGAGGTTGTGGTCCCCAGGGTATAAAAATGCCCTAGGAGGGGGACCCCTTGTGCCCTCCTCTTCATTTTAACATGCCCCCTGGACATGGCCCACCTGGAGGCTGCATTAAAACAAGCGCGGGCTCATGCTTGTTTTGGTTTTAATTTTTGCTGCAAATTCACAACATTGGCATGAATTTGTGATAAGAAAAATTCAGAAAGTGTTTTTTAGCCCTGGCGGGACCCTCTGAAAGTCCAGCACCAGAACTTAGGAGTTGGAGTGTCCCTAGGCTGGCCCCTTTTAATTTTTGTAATCTTTTTTTGGGACTCAGCTGAAGCTGAGTCCCAAGATGGCTGCCAACACTTCCTGGTTGAATTGTTGGCAGCCAATCAGAGCTGTGCACATCTCTGCACGAGCTCATTATTATTCGTGAAGTATATGCAGCCACAGATATACAAATTTGGATTTCCTTAAATTTCTTAACAACTACTGAATGGATTTACACCAAACAACAAAAAGTGTAATCTGTGTACTGAAAGCTACCTTTCTAACAAATTTGGTGTAAAAGTCCAGCGGTTCGGGCTATAATTGTGTTCAAAACTCCTATGGGAATTAACACAAGGAATGCACCTTTTTTGACCCCCCATTTTCTCGGCCCTTGCTTGACGGATCACCCTGAAACTTTCCGTGTGCGACAAGAATCACTGGCACACTTAAAAAAAAAAAAAAGCAGGCTTAACCATTCCCTGGGGCCTGCCACTTCCCCAGGGCTAAATACATTGTGAATGTGGGGCCCTGCACCCCCAGGGACCACTACCTCCTTGGGACTAAGGACATTCTGTATGCAGGGGGCCATGCGGACTCCCTGAAGCCCCGGGGACCACCACCTACCCGGGGCCAAAAAAGTAGTTGTGCAGTGGAGCCCCACTACCCCCCATGCATGCTTGGGGACTGCCACTTCACCAGGACTAAACAAATTATGAGTGCCGGGTGGCCACGCAGCCCCCCTCAGCCCTGGGGACGAACACCTGCCTGGGGCTATTCATTTTAATTAAGAGGGGCACGCAGCTCCCCCACTGCCCCGTGGACTGCCACCTCCGTGGGGCTGAATTTAAATATTGAAGGGGACCATGACAGACCCTGGCCCTGGGGACCACCAAATCCCCGAGGGCTGTTTAAGTTGGAGAGGCGCAGCACGCTCCCCCTGCAGGAGCCATAAATGGCCCTGGGGAAAATCCCCAGGGCTGGTTTCTGCTATGTCCCAGGGTGCCTACCCCCGGGACATAGCTGTGTGCTCTGACTTGGCTGGAGCTTTGACTGTCCAGTTCCAGCACATGAGAGCTATCGATCTGTTCTCACTTGCTGGAAGTGGAGGTTTCCTCTGTTTCCCTTCCTACCAAGATGTGGCCAGAGAAACAAGGGAAATCCTTGCTCTAACAGAGAGGGAGCTGCATCTTTTGCAGCTCCCTCTCAGTGACAGCAATGTTGGCTCCCGCAAGAGGCGAGGAGCTTGCTGGGACCATGGGGGCCTTCAGGCTCCCCCACTGTCCTCAGCCATTTTGGCACCCTGGTGACCTGGCTGGGCCCTGGGGGATCGAGTCCCTGGGGCAGAAATCAGCCATGAAAAACATTTTTTATTAGGCCAGACCCCAGGGGATGGGGGGGCATGTGAACCTGCAGCCAACTCCCCCTGGGTATGGCCAAAGGCTGTGTGCAGCATGGGGTTGGGTGGTTAGGGGGGTTTGCCTTTGGACATGCGAAGCACAAGGTTGGGTGATTATATGGGGTTGGCCACAACTTTAGGTTAAAAAAAGCATAGAAATGCACTGAAAAAAACAAAGGTTACAGGGATGTTATAGTTAGGAAATGGAATTTTTAAAAAAGTCAAAATTCACTTAAAAAACCAAAGGTTACTTGGGCATTATTGTTAGGCTCACATTTTAAATGTACAAAACCATAGAAATTGACCTTTTATAGTTAGAGTTATCTCAAGTAACTATAACTATAACTAAGGTAGCTATAACGTGCGCCCTCTCCATGCACTCCTAATTACCCCACAAATTACAGCACTCATTACATCTTTGATAACATCATTGATAACATCAATGTGATAGTTGCAGAAAATGTTTTGACGAAAAAACTGTGCAAGGCGGGGGCGCAAGTTATAGTTACTGTTTTGACGAAAAAACTGTGCAAGGCGGGGCGCAAGTTACCTTTGGACACAAATTATCTAGGGGTCCTGGGGGCATAAATCGGCCCGGGTAGGTGGGCCTTGTTGCCAACTCCTCCATTTAATAGAGGTGGTCTCTGGGGCCAAAACCACCCTCCTCTAGAGTCAGTGGGTCTCCCTTTAAATTGCTAAGAGTATGCACATATGCAAATCACCTGGAAGCTGCGCCTGCTTGGTCACGCTCTGTCCACCTTAGTAGCATGTATGTCTTCCTTCCTTGTGCCAGGATGATGGACAGCTTCCCAAAGTGCCCCCCAGTGCGTTTCTGGCTGATTTCGATGGCACGTTGTTGATGCCAAGGAATATGAGGACATCTCTACAAAACAAAGAAGCACTTACTTCATATAGATAAGAGGAAGGACCCTGGTTTGGTGGAGATGTATGTCTTTGTGGTGTTGTTGGCTTCTCTTCAGGAGGATTCATCTTATTACAGAATTCTAGAGAAACAGGCATGTTGCATGTTGCCAAAACGCACACATGGTCACTGATCACATTTCCTTGGGCTCCATTACACAGCTGTAGTGTAGAATACATTCTGGACATTTACCCAAGGAGGCAGAAGGCACTCTACTTTGGAAGATAGTTCATGCAAAGCTGTGGACTCTTGTTGGATAAAAGGGCAGGTGAGATGCCTTTGTGGCAAAGTCACTCACACAGCTACTGACACACCCACACAGACACTCACATACCCACTCACAGATGTGTGCACTCAGACAGTCATGCACCCACTCACAGACACACTCAGACACTCAGGCACCCTCTCACAGACCCACTTACACTCTTGCACCCACTCACAGATCCACTTAGAGACTCACACACCCACTCACAGACCCAGTCATAGACTCACATACCCACTCACAGACCCACTCAGACAAGCACCCATTCACAGACATACTTAGAGACTCATGCATCCACTCACAGACCCAGTCAGACACTCATGCACCAACTCACAGACCCACTAAGACTCACGCACTCACTCACAGACCCACTTAGACACTCATGCACCCACTCACCAACTCACTCAGACATACACACACCCACTCACAGACCCACTAAGACTCTCACACATACACTCAGAGACCCATACACTCACACACCCAATCACAGACACTCTGACACCCACTGTCACACCAAGAGACACCTTCTTACACCTACTCTGACACCCAGACAGACACTCTCACTTCCACATAGACCCTCTCACACCCACTCTCATAAATCCTCTCACATAGTGCCGTTTACCGTATTTGTGACTGTATTCCGTATTTTGTGATTGCCTTGTGCCTTTTTTCACTTTTGTGCCTTTTCCGCTTGTTTTCGCCCCTTGGGCGCTCCCCCCCTTGCCGCTTTCCCCTGCCGCTGCCTCCCTGCGGCCCGCCCCCCTCGCGCCCCCATTCGCGGCTCTCTCCCGCCTCCCAGCTGCTCCTCCCTCCCCCCTCCCTTCTTAATGGCCGGCGCTGCGCGTCGAGGGTGAGCGACGTCTGACTTGTTTTTGGTCAAGAGCTCGCCCCCCACGTCCGCAGCACCACCTTGCTGTCTCGTGTCCCTGATCCCCGCCCACGCTGCTGCTAGCGTGTTCGAGGCCCTCCTCCACCCGCAGGCATCCTCCTGTGCCTCATCCCTGGTGTCTAGTGGGCTTCTGGTAAGCTTCGCTAGACCCGTGTGCACTGTCCCGCTTTCGCCGTATCTGTGAGTGTTTTTTGCTTTTCAGCGCCTTGCCTCCTTGCACTCTTGCCCCCATTTGTGCCCCTTTCTGATTGCTGTATTCCGATTGTGCTTTGTGCCGTTTACCGTATTTGTAAGTGCATTTTTGTTTTCTGCGACTGCCTCCTTGCGCTCTTGCCCCATTTGTGCCTTTCTCTGACTGCTGTATTCCGCTTGTGCTTGTGCCGTTTACCGTATTTGTGACTGTATTCTGTATTTTGTGATTGCCATGTGCCTTTTTTCACTTTTGTGCCTTTTCTGCTTGTTTTCGCCCCTTGGGCGCTCCCCCCTTGCCGCTTTCCCCTACCGCTGCCTCCCTGCGGCCCCCGCCCACCTCGCGCCCCCATTCGCCGCTCCCTCCCGCCTCCCGCCTCCCAGCTGGTCCCCCCTCCCTTCTTAATGGCTGGCGCTGCGCGTCGAGGGTGAGCGACCTCTGACCTGTTTTTGGTCAAGAGCTCGCCCCCCACGTCCGCAGCACCACCTTGCTGTCTCGTGTCCCTGATCCCCGCCCACGCTGCTGCTAGCGTGTTCGAGGCCCTCCTCCACCCACAGGCATCCTCCTGCGCCTCATCCCTGGTGTCTAGTGGGCTTCTGGTAAGCATCGCTAGACCCGTGTGCACTGTGCCGCTTTCGCCGTATCTGTGAGTGTTTTTTGCTTTTCAGCGCCTTGCCTCCTTGCGCTCTTGCCCCCATTTGTGCCCCTTTCTGATTGCTGTATTCCGATTGTGCTTTGTGCCATTCACCGTATTTGTGAGTGCATTTTTGTTTTCTGCGCCTGCCTCCTTGCGCTCTTGCCCCCATTTGTGCCTTTCTCTGACTGCTGTATTCCGCTTGTGCTTGTGCCGTTTACCGTATTTGTGACTGTATTCCGTATTTTGTGATTGCCTTGTGCCTTTTTTCACTTTTGTGCCTTTTCCGCTTGTTTTCACCCCTTGGGCGCTCCCCCCTTGCCTCTTTCCCCTGCCGCTGCCTCCCTGCGGCCCCGCCCCCCTCGCGCCCCCCATTCGCCGCTCCCTCCCGCCCCCCAGCTGCTCCTCCCTTCCCCCTCCCTTCTTAATCGCTGGCACTGCGCGTCGAGGGTGAGCGACCTCCGACCTGTTTTTGGTCAAAAGCTCGCCCCCCACGTCCGCAGCACCACCTTGCTGTCTCGTGTCCCTGATCACCGCCCACGCTGCTGCTAGCGTGTTCGAGGCCCTCCTCCACCCGCAGGCATCCTCCTGCGCCTCATCCCTGGTGTCTAGTGGGCTTCTGGTAAGCATCGCTAGACCCGTGTGCACTGTGCCGCTTTCTCCGTATCTGTGAGTGTTTTTTGCTTTTCAGCGCCTTGCCTCCTTGCGCTCTTGCCCCCATTTGTGCCCCTTTCTGATTGCTGTATTCCGATTGTGCTTTGTGCCGTTTACCGTATTTGTAAGTGCATTTTTGTTTTCTGCGCCTGCCTCCTTGCGCTCTTGCCCCCATTTGTGCCTTTCTCTGACTGCTGTATTCCGCTTGTGCCTGTGCTGTTTGTATTCCGTATTTTGTGATTGCCTTGTGCCTTTTTTCACTTTTGTGCCTTTTCCGCTTGTTTTTGCCCCTTGGGCGCTCCCCCCTTGCCGCTTTCCCCTGCCGCTGCCTCCCTGCGGCCCGCCCCCCTCGCGCCCCCATTCGCCTCTCCCTCCCGCCTCCCGCCTCCCAGCTGCTCCTCCCTCCCCCTCCCTTCTTAATGGCTGGCGCTGCGCGTCGAAGGTGAGCGACCTCTGACCTGTTTTTGGTCAAGAGCTCGCCCCCTACGTCCGCAGCACCACCTTGCTGTCTCGTGTCCCTGATCCCCGCCCACGCTGCTGCTAGCGAGTTCGAGGCCCTCCTCCACCCGCAGGCATCCTCCTGCGCCTCATTCCTGGTGCTAGTGGGCTTCTGGTAAGCATCGCTAGACCCGTGTGCACTGTGCCGCTTTCGCCGTATCTGTGAGTGTTTTTTGCTTTTCAGCGCCTTGCCTCCTTGCGCTCTTGCCCCCATTTGTGCCCCTTTCTGATTGCTGTATTCCGATTGTGCTTTGTGCCGTTCACCGTATTTGTAAGTGCATTTTTGTTTTCTGCGCCTGCCTCCTTGTGCTCTTGCCCCCATTTGTGCCATTCTCTGACTGCTGTATTCCGCTTGTGCTTGTGCCGTTTACCGTATTTGTGACTGTATTCCGTATTTTGTGATTGCCTTGTGCCTTTTTTCACTTTTGTGCCTTTTCCGCTTGTTTTCGCCCCTTGGGCGCTCCCCCCTTGCCGCTTTCCCCTGCCGCTGCCTCCCTGCGGCCCTGCCCCCCTCGCGCCCCCATTCGCCGCTCCCTCCCGCCTCCCCGCCCCCCAGCTGCTCCTCCCTCCCCCCTCCCTTCTTAATGGGTGGCGCTGCGCGTCGAGGGTGAGCGACCTCCGACCTGTTTTTGGTCAAAAGCTCGCCCCCCACGTCCGCAGCACCACCTTGCTGTCTTGTGTCCCTGATCACCGCCGATGCTGCTGCTAGCGTGTTCGAGGCCCTCCTCCACCCGCAGGCATCCTCCTACGCCTCATCCCTGGTGTCTAGTGGGCTTCTGGTAAGCATCGCTAGACCCGTGTGCACTGTGCCGCTTTCACCGTATCTGTGAGTGTTTTTTGCTTTTCAGCGCCTTGCCTCCTTGCGCTCTTGCCCCCATTTGTGCCCCTTTCTGATTGCTGTATTCCGATTGTGCTTTGTGCCGTTTACCGTATTTGTAAGTGCATTTTTGTTTTCTGCGCCTGCCTCCTTGCGCTCTTGCCCCCATTTGTGCCTTTCTCTGACTGCTGTATTCCGCTTGTGCCTGTGCCGTTTGTATTCCGTATTTTGTGATTGCCTTGTGCCTTTTTTCACTTTTGTGCCTTTTCCGCTTGTTTTTGCCCCTTGGGCGCTCCCCCCTTGCCGTTTTCCCCTGCCGCTGCCTCCCTGCGTCCCCGCCCCCCTCGCGCCCCCATTCGCCGCTCCCTCCCGCCTCCCGCCTCCCGCCTCCCAGCTGCTCCTCCCTCCCCCTCCCTTCTTAATGGCTGGCGCTGCGCGTCGAGGGTGAGCGACCTCCGACCTGTTTTTGGTCAAGAGCTCGCCCCCTACGTCCGCAGCACCACCTTGCTGTCTCGTGTCCCTGATCCCCGCCCACGCTGCTGCTAGCGTGTTCGAGGCCCTCCTCCACCCACAGGCATCCTCCTGCGCCTCATCCCTGGTGCTAGTGGGCTTCTGGTAAGCATCGCTAGACCCGTGTGCACTGTGCCGCTTTCACCGTATCTGTGAGTGTTTTTTGCTTTTCAGCGCCTTGCCTCCTTGCGCTCTTGCCCCCATTTGTGCCCCTTTCTGATTGCTGTATTCCGATTGTGCTTTGTGCAGTTTAACGTATTTGTAAGTGCATTTTTGGTTTTCTGCGCCTGCCTCCTTGCGCTCTTGCCCCCATTTGTGCCTTTCTCTGACTGCTGTATTCTGCTTGTGCTTGTGCCGTTTACCGTATTTGTGACTGTATTCCGTATTATGTGATTGCCTTGTGCCTTTTTTCACTTTTGTGCCTTTTCCGCTTGTTTTCGCCCCTTGGGCGCTCCCCCCCTTGCCGCTTTCCCCTGCCGCTGCCTCCCTGCGGCCCCGCCCCCCTCGAACCCCCATTCGCCGCTCCCTCCCGCCTCCCAGCTGGTCCTCCCTCCCCCCTCACTTCTTAATGGCTGGCGCTGCGCGTCGAGGGTGAGCGACCTCTGACCTGTTTTTGGTCAAGAGCTCGCCCCCCACGTCCGCAGCACCACCTTGCTGTCTCGTGTCCCTGATCCCCGCCCACGCTGCTGCTAGCGTGTTCGAGGCCCTCCTCCACCCGCAGGCATCCTCCTGCGCCTCATCCCTGGTGTCTAGTGGGCTTCTGGTAAGCATCGCTAGACCCGTGTGCACTGTGCCGCTTTCGCCGTATCTGTGAGTGTTTTTTGCTTTTCAGCGCCTTGCCTCCTTGCGCTCTTGCCCCCATTTGTGCCCCTTTCTGATTGCTGTATTCCGATTGTGCTTTGTGCCGTTCACCGTATTTGTAAGTGCATTTTTGTTTCCTGCGCCTGCCTCCTTGCGCTCTTGCCCCTATTTGTGCCTTTCTCTGACTGCTGTATTCTGCTTGTGCTTGTGCCGTTTACCGTATTTGTGACTGTATTCCGTATTATGTGATTGCCTTGTGCCTTTTTTCACTTTTGTGCCTTTTCCGCTTGTTTTCGCCCCTTGGGCGCTCCCCCCTTGCCGCTTTCCCCCTGCCGCTGCCTCCCTGCGGCCCCGCCCCCCTCGCGCCCCCATTCGCCGCTCCCTCCCGCCTCCCAGCTGGTCCTCCCTCCCCCTCCCTTCTTAATGGCTGGCGCTGCGTGTCGAGGGTGAGCGACCTCTGACCTGTTTTTGGTCAAGAGCTCGCCCCCCACGTCCGCAGCACCACCTTGCTGTCTCGTGTCCCTGATCCCCGCCCACGCTGCTGCTAGCGTGTTCAAGGCCCTCCTCCACCCGCAGGCATCCTCCTGCGCCTCATCCCTGGTGTCTAGTGGGCTTCTGGTAAGCATCGCTAGACCCGTGTGCACTGTGCCGCTTTCGCCGTATCTGTGAGTGTTTTTTGCTTTTCAGCGCCTTGCCTCCTTGCACTCTTGCCCCCATTTGTGCCCCTTTCTGATTGCTGTATTCCGATTGTGCTTTGTGCCATTCACCGTATTTGTAAGTGCATTTTTGTTTTCTGCGCCTGCCTCCTTGCGCTCTTGCCCCCATTTGTGCCTTTCTCTGACTGCTGTATTCTGCTTGTGCTTGTGCCGTTTACCGTATTTGTGACTGTATTCCGTATTTTGTGATTGCCTTGTGCCTTTTTTCACTTTTGTGCCTTTTCTGCTTGTTTTCGCCCCTTGGGCGCTCCCCCCTTGCCGCTTTCCCCTGCCGCTGCCTCCCTGCGGCCCGCCCCCCTCGCGCCCCCTTTCGCCGCTCCCTCCCGCCTCCCGCCCCCCAGCTGCTCCTCCCTCCCCCCTCCCTTCTTAATGGCTGGCGCTGCGCGTCCGCGCAGTGGGCGCGCCGCTGGCGCGCCAGAGGCAAGCCCGTCTGCGCCCGTCCACGCCTGGATCGCGCCCAGCGCCACCCCCCATGGTCCGCACGCCCCCGCACCACCAGGCATCGATACTCGACCAGCGAACTCATCGCCCTCAACCCTGGCCCTTCCGCGGCTTGCTACCAGGCCACACCGAAGCACACTAAAGGTCCCTTCTCCTGCCGCGCCTGCAACTTCACCTGCAACAGAACAAGGAAGCCTGCAACCATCAACACCAACCACCTCCACTGCATACTCCTCAACACACGCTCCGCACGAAAGCACGCCATCGAGCTCTGGGACCTGCTCGACACCACCGCCCCAGACATAGCCTTCCTGACCGAAACCTGGTGGAACGACTCCTCAGCCCCAGACATCGCCATAGCCATCCCTGACGGCTACAAGATCACCAGAAGAGATCGCCCCAACGGAATCGGAGGAGGAATAGCCATCGCCCACAAATCCACCTTCCAAATCCACACCCACACGGACGACACCCTGAAGACAGCTGAACACCTGCACTTCCGGATCCACACTGACCTCAACACCACCCTCAGGGGAACGCTCATCTACCGACCCCCAGGACCACGAGTCCCCTTCAGCGACACCATCGCCGACCTCACGAGCACCCACGCCCTCGCCTCTACGGACTACATCCTCCTTGGAGACCTCAACTTCCACCTGGAGAACAACAACGACGCCAACACCGCATCACTGACCGACAACTTCTCCAACCTCGGACTCAGTCAACTGGTCAACACACCCACCCACATCGCCTGCCACACGCTCGATCCTATCTTCTCCGCAAGCAACCACGTCACCTTCAGCCACACCACCGAACTCCACTGGACCGACCACCACTGCGTCCACTTCATATTCAAGAAACACACCGAACACCTCCGCCCCCCACTACCTCCTCACCGCCGCTGGAGCAAAGTCACCGAAGACCAACTGACCAGCACCCTCGCCCAGAACCCGCCTACCGACCCCACCGACCCGGACACCGTCGCCATCAACCTTCGACGGTGGATCCACGACTGCGCCAACATCCTTGCACCACTCAAGAGACCCACCGTCAACCAAGAAAAGAAAAAAGCCGCCTGGTTCACAGACAAACTCATCACCTCCAAACGCACCTGCCAGAAACTAAAGAAGAAATGGCTCCTCGAGCGCACACCTACCAGCCTGACAACCCACAAGGAAGCCACCCGCAAGCACCACCAACTAATCCGACTCGCCAAACGCTCCCACTTCACAGAACACCTAAACAACAACGCACACGACAGCAAAGAACTCTTCTGCATCGTGAAAGAGATCTCCAACCCCAGCGCCAACGTCAACGACATCCCACCATCCCAAAGACTCTGCGACGCCCTGTCCACCTTTTTCCATCAGATGATCGCCGACATCCACAACAGCCTCAACACCACGCCTCCGCCAAACCCCACCCCCGACAACTCCGCCTGAACCAACCACCTTACTGCCTGGACCCACGTAGACGACGCCGAAACTTGCAAGATCATGAACTCCATCCACTCAGGATCCCCTTCAGACCCATGCCCACACCACGTATACAACAAAGCCGACTCTACCATCGCACCCCAACTTCGAAAGGTCATCAACTTATCCTTCGATACTGCGACCTTCCCGGACAGCTGGAAGCATGCCGAAATCCACACCCTCCTCAAGAAACCCAAGGCAGACCCCAACGACCTCAAAAACTTCCGCCCGATCTCCCTCCTCCCCTTCCCGGCGAGGGTCATCGAGAAGATCGTCAACACGCAGCTCACCCACCACCTCGAGGACAACTCCATCCTGGACCCCTCCCAGTCCGGCTTCAGACGCAACCACAGCACCGAGACTGCTCTCCTCGCCGCCACAGATGACATCAGACAACAAATGGACAACGGCGAAACATCGGCCCTCATCCTCCTAGACCTTTCCGCAGCCTTCGACACAGTTTGCCACCGCACCCTACTTACACGCCTCCACAAAGCTGGAATACAAGAAAAAACCCTCAACTGGATCTCCTCTTTTCTCTCCGGCAGAACCCAGAGAGTCCGACTCTCACCCTTCCGCTCCGAAGCCACCAACATCATCTGCGGCATACCCCAAGGCTCCTCTCTAAGCCCGACGCTGTTCAATGTCTACATGGCCCCCCTCGCACAACTGGCCCGTCAGCACAACCTCAACATTCTCTCCTACGCCGACGACACCCAGCTCATCCTCTCCCTCACTAAAGACCCACTCACCGCCAAAGCCAACCTCCACGAAGGACTGAATTCCATTGCTGAATGGATGAGAAACAGCCGCCTGAAGTTGAACTCCGACAAGACGGAAGTCCTCATCCTCGGACGCACCCCCTCGGCCTGGGACGACTCCTGGTGGCCCACCGCACTGGGACCCCCTCCAACGCCAGCCAACCACGCACGCAACCTTGGCTTCGTCCTCGACTCCACCCTCACCATGTCCAAGCAGGTCAACGCAGTTTCCTCCTCCTGCTACAACACTCTCCGCATGCTCCGTAGAGTCTACAAATGGATCCCGACAGAAACCAGAAAAACGGTGACCCATGCCCTCGTCAGCAGTAGACTAGACTACGGCAACTCACTCTACACAGGCATCCCAGCAAAGGACATCCGACGACTTCAACGCATCCAAAACGCCTCCACCCGACTGGTCCTCTCCCACCACCTGAAAGACCTCCACTGGCTCCCAGTGGACAAGAGGATCACCTTCAAGCTCCTCACCCACGCTCACAAGGCACTCTACAACGCCGGACCTGCCTACCTGAACAACAGACTCAACTTCTACGTCCCCTCCCGCCAACTCCGCTCTGCCAACCTCTCCCTCGCCATCGTTCCCCGCTTTCAACGCAAGACCTCCAGCGGCAGATCCTTCTCCTACCTCGCCGCCAAGACCTGGAACACCCTCCCGAACCCCCTGCGGCAGACCCAGGACCTTCTCACCTTCAGGAGACTCCTCAAGACCTGGCTCTTCGACCAATAGCAGCTCCCCCCCCCCCAGCGCCTTGAAACCCTAACGGGTACGTAGCGCGCTTTATAAATGTCATGATTGATTGATTGATTGATAGACCATCTCACACCCACTCTCACCCAGACAGACACTCTCGCACCCACTCTCACACCTATTCTCACACCCAGAGAGACAGGCCACAGTCTTTGTGGCCAATCCCCACCACACACTGCCGAAAGCAGTGCATGGCGGTGGTGGAATTAATGTATAGTAATTTTATGTTAAAAAAACCATAAAAGTTCACTGAAAAAAAAAAGGTTACAGGGAGGTCAAGGTTAGGAAATAGAATTAAAAAACATAGGTTACAGGTACGCTGGTTAGGTTCTGCATTTACTTGCACAAAACCAGAGAAATGCAGCAATTAGAGTTAGAGTTAAGTCACGGCCTAAGGTAACTATAACTCACGCCCTCGGCATGCACTGCTAATTACCCCAGATATTACAGCACTCATGACAACTGTTAGACCTGACAGCCTTAGTGTGGTCACCCTCAACGTTTTGCCTGCCTCCCTCCACTTTTTGACACTGCTTTTGCTGGTTTTAGGACTCTGCACACTTTACCACTGCTAACCAGTGCTAAAGTGCATATGCTCTCTCCCTTAAAACATGGTGATTTTTGGCTCAAACCAATTTGGCTTATTTAATGTACTTATAAGTCCCTAGTTAAAGTGCACTACATGTGCCCAGGGCCTGTATATTAAATGCTACTTGTTGAGCCTGCAGTACTGATTTTGCCACTCACATAAATAGCCCCCTAACCATCTCTCAGGTCTGCCATTGTAAGGCCTGTGTGTGCAGTTTCACTGCCAATTTGACTTGGCATTTAAAGGTACTTGCCAAGCCTTAAACTCCCCTTTTTCTACATATAAGTCAACGTAAGGTAGGCCCTAGGTAACCGATAGGGCAGGGTGCTATGTAGGGAAAAGGCAGGACATGTTCCTGTGTCGTTTATATGTCCTGGTAGTGTAAAACATTAGGGCTACCCTCATATACTGTCTGAGTGGTAGATTCCAACCTGAAAGGAGTAACAAGGTCATATTTAGTATGGCCAGAATGGTAATACATAAGCCTGCTGGCTGGTGAAGATAGATTTAATATTACTATTTTAGAAATGCCACTTTTAGAAAGTGAGCATTTCTCTGCACTTAAATCCTTCTGTGCCTTACAATCCAGGTCTGGCTGGGTTAGTTGACAGCTCCCTTGTGCATCTCACTCAAACAACCCCAAACACAGGATGCTCAGTTACACCTGCACACATCTGCATACGGAATGGGTCTTCCTGGGCTGGGAGGGTGGAGGGCCTGACACTTACATGTCAAAGGACAGTGGCCTGCCCTCACACAATAGACTGCCAAACCTCCTACTAGGACCCTGGCAGACAGGATAGAACTGAAAGGGGACCTTGTGCACTTCTAAGACACTTTTTGAAGTCTCCCCCACTTCAAAGGCACATTTGGGTATTTAAACAGGGCCTCTGACCCTACCGACTCAGACACTTCTGGACAAGATACCACTGGGGAAGAAACTCTGAACCAGAACCTGCAACCTGCCAAGAGAAGCTGCCTGGCTACTCAAAGAACTCACCTGACTGCTTTGCTGAAAAAGACTGCTGCGTTTCTCTTGCCCTGCTGCCTTGCTGCCCTCTGGCTCTGCTGAAGAGTGCTCTTCAAGGGCTTGGATTGAGCTTGCCTCCAATTTTCTGAAGTCTCATGGCCAAAACAACTTAATCTCTGCAAAGAACGCATTGTGCGGTGAAAAATCGATGCACAGCCTGCTGGAATCAACGTACAGCCTGCATCGCGGTGAGAAAATCACTGCACGCCGAACCGGTACGACACAGCTTTGCTCCTCGAGTAGAGATTGATGCAGCGCCGGCATTGTGACTGCACTGCCCACTGAATTGAATCATAGCCAAGATAGAATGACCCAGCTCAACTTCCTGCTAAAAGCATTGACGCAGCACCTGCCGTGCAACAGAAATTTCCTTCCATCACCACCGGATCGACGCAGCTCCTGTGACTTCGTTCTGCACGCACAGGATTTCTCTGAATTGTCCCCGGGTTGTCCAAATACCCCACAACCCAAAGAGGATCCAAGTAATTGCGCTGATAATCGATGCAAGGCACTTGCTGCGTGGAAAATATTGATGCATCATCTGTGTGCGCCCAGAGAAACCGACCTACACCTCCCAGTTTTCTACGCATCTCCTCCTCTGTGGTCTCTTGCAGACAATTTAGATGAAACCAGGTACTTTCTGCTTGCAAGAGACACTTATTGCTTTTAAAAACTATTCCAATGTGTACTTGATCATTTTGACCTTATTCTACTCATATAAATATTCTATAGTTTTCAAAGACTGTGTGGTGTATTTTTGAGGTGTTTATACTGTGTTATTGCATGATATATTGCACAAATACTTTACACATTGCCTTCCACGTTAAGCCTGACTGCTCAGTGCCAAGCTACCAGAATATGGACACAGGATAATTTGGATTGTGTGTGACTTACCCTGACTAGAGTGAGGGTCCTTGCTTGGACAGGGAGTAACCTGACTGCGAACCAAAGACCCCATTTCTAACAACAACTTTTATATCATCATTAAAAATATCAATTAAACATTAGAAGTCAAAATATTGAAGAAAACCTGTGCTTGGTGTGGGCGGGAGCTATCGTTACTTGAAATAAATGGAATCACCTAATGAAATAGGTTCTAGTTAGCTTATGAAAAGGATTAGCACAGAATGCACAAGATCTCAGAAATGACTAAGGGTGTCATTGGCACAGATAGATACCACATGATTCCTACCACCAATTTCTGTACCCCAGTCACAAAGACCATTTCGCAAGTAGCAACCATGTGGCTCCAATACCAAAGTACATAGGAGAAGTGAGAGGGTACATGTCTCTTCCTTGTTCCCCAAACAAAGGGGCAGCTCTCAGAGACCACCTGCTCCGTCTTCAGTCTGGCAGTATAACAATTTTACGTAATTTAGAACCCTTTGTCCCATGCCCTTGAGCTCCAGCATGTTCCACATATACTTCTGCTAATAGTAAATGTTTTTTCATTGTGATGTACCGCTTGGATGTAGTGGTATAACTTTATGGACAAACTATGTTGAAAATAACTATTAGAACCATTATAAAATGTTGTAGATATTTTGAAAACAAGTTTCTAGATTTTAGCAATATAAGTAGCATGCATAGAGAGAAGGGACTTACTGCGACTGTGAAAAAGACCAGAGTGGTGAAACACAGTCGGTATATCTGTGTCGCCTGAAACTTTATTGGTGACAAAATACAAATTGCTTGGCCTGCTCCCATGAGTCCTGGCCCTTCTACTACGTGGAAGGTTGTTTCTAAAATGTAATGGGTTGGTATGCCAGGTGCATGCATCAACCAAAGAATTGAGCACTGTGAACTGTTATTGGAACCACATAGGAGCCAAATGTAAATATGGGTGCCTTTTTTTTAACACAATGAGATGGTATAGTGAGTTTTGAGAAATATGGAAACTATTCCATGCTCCCTGTAAAATATGGGTTTCATCATCATAATGACAGTCCCAAAGCACATTGTAAAGCTTACTGTTATCCAATGCTTAATCAAGATTCTTTTCAGAAGATATTAGGGAAGCTATAATCACATGCCAGTCGTTGTTCATTGTTGGCTGCACTTTGCAGAGAACACCTTACAAAATCTCTCCACCCTACAGATAAAATATGTGTTCCAAGCAAAGTTGATCTTTTTTAAACTACAGAAATATCTTTCTCGTCTGTTTTTTATCTGTTTCCTTACAATTGAAAATGAAAAACATGCATACAGGGCAACAACTTGCAGGGATAATTTAAGCCTCTGGAAATGCTTTGAAGGGCACAGATGGTGCCCTCCTTGCATAAGCCAGTCTACACCGGTTCAGGGACCCCTTGTCCCCTGCTCTGGCACGAAACTGGACAAAGGAAACGGGAGTGACCACTCCCCTGTCCATCAACACCCTAGTGGTGGTGCCCAGAGCTCCTCCAGTTTGTCCCAGACTTCAGCCATCTTGCTTTGCAAGGTGTGGGGGCACTCTGGAGAGCTCTAAGTGGCCAGTGCCAGCAGGTGACATCAGAGACCCCTCCTGATAGGTCCTTGCCTGATACTGTAGCCAATCCCCCTCTCAGGGCTATTCCTGTTGGTTCTCTTCAGATTCTGCTTACAAGTTTCCTTCAGGAATCATCTGCAACTACTACTTCATCCTCGGATCAACCGCAGCATGCTCCAGGAACCACTGTAACAGCAACAAAGTATCCACAAGGGATACTTTTCTTCTGCAATTTCAGCTCCAGCCAGCAACTGCAACAGTTTCCACAGAGTGCATGCTCCAGGGACTCCCTGTCTTCATCCTGCACCAGAAGGACCGAAGAAATCTCCCATGGGGTGACGGAGTCACTCCCCTGCTCACTCTGGCACCTTCCAAGTCGACGACCGGTACTCCTGGAGTCCCCTCACAGTGACAAGCGTGCTCCTAGAATCACAGAGGGTGGACTACTTTGGCATAGACTATCCTGAGGTCCTGCTGACGCAATTTGAAGGAGGTAAGACCTTGCCTTCCCTGAGAGCGACAGTACCCATGTGCACCACGTCTTCTTCACCTCCTGAGGCTCCTGTGCACTATTTGCAAAATGTCTTTGTGCACAGCCTGGCCCAGGTCCCCAGCACTCCATCCCGTGACGCTCAACTCACTGAGTTGTTCTCTGGTGGCGTGGGACCTTCCTTTGTTGTGCTGCACCAACAGCATTTTGCACCTCATTTGTCCCCATGTCCTGGGACTCCCATGGGTGCTGTCTGTTATCCTAAGGGCTCTCTAAAGTGCTGAGAGACCCCTCTTCCTCCTCACACAGAGTTGAGGCCCCAGGTCCCTCCTGGGTCCAGCCAGCGCCATTTTGATGCAAAACGCATATTTGTCATAACCAAGGCTTGTTGGCGACTTCCAACACGAAATCACATCTGTATCCATCTTCACATCATGGGAGATCTTCTGCATTATGCAGGATCCCGCTGGCATCTTCCTAGGGTGCATTCCTGCAGTTCAACCCGGGGACTCTTCTTTTGTACCCTCTTCTGGGTTGTCAGGGGCTCCTGTCCTTCCTGGAACGTCTTTCGACTTCTGGACTTGGTCCTCTTCCTTTGCTGGTCTTCAGGTCCACGAATCCAGCAGTTGTTCTTTGCAGACTTGGTTGGTTACTGCAATAATCCATATCAGGAGGTGTAGCGTGTCCTAAGGAAACTTGCAGTACTTTAATCCTGCTTTTCTGGGCTATGGGGTGGGGTAATTTACTTACCTTTACTGTATTCTTACTCTCTCTGCAATTCTGCACACCCTACACTTGTCTAGGAAGGAATTTGTGATTCGCATTCCACTTTCTTGGTATATGGTTTGTGTTGCCCCTAGACCTATTTTCTCCTTTTGCATTCTATAGCATTTCCTATTGTTTGCTCTATCCTACGTCTAATTACTTACCTTATTTGGTGTCTAGTGTATATATTGTGTATAATACTTACCTCCAGAAGGAGTATTGCCTCTGAGATATTTTGGTACTGTGTCACCCAAATAAACTACCTTTATTTTTGGTAACACTAAGTGAAGTTACCCTACGACCCCAGAACAACTGACTGCAAAGTACTGAAGATGGATTCCTGGACCTGAGGACCTGTAAAGGAAGGGGACCAAGTCCAAGAGTCACGTAAGAGTCCAGGGGGGGCAAGAGACCTCTAAACCCTGGATGAAAGTGCAAAAGGGCTGCCTTGGGTGGCAGAAGCTGAAGATTCTGCAACAACGGACGGTGGCAGGAACTTCTCCTTTGCACAGAAGATGTCTCATGATGTGCTGGAGGATGCAGAGTTGTTTGCATGCAGAAAGACCGCAAACAAGCCTTGCTAGCTGCAAGAGTTACGGTTGAAGAAAATGGGTGCTGCCTGGGCCCAGGAAGGACCAGGAGGTCGCCGCTTGGAGGAGGAGACAGAGGGGGCACTCAGAAGTACAGAGAGCCCATGCAGAAGCAGGCAGCACCTGCAGAAGCACAGGCATTCAAGAAATCTGAGCCTGGTGGTCATCTCAACACTACAAAAGAGGGTCCCACGAAGCCGGTGGTCAACTCAGCAAGTTCAGCAATGCAGGACGGAGTGCTGGGGACGTGGGCTGTGCTTTGCACAAAGGATTCCTTGCAAAAGGGCACAGAAGCCCTAGCAGCTGCTGTTCACACCGTACACAGGATTACTGTCTGGCGTGGGGAGGCAAGGACTTACCTCCACCAAATTTGGACAAAAGAACCTCTGGACTGTTGGGCTCACTTGGATCCAGCTCCTGTGTTCCAGGGACCACACTCGTCAAGATGCGAGGGGACCCAGAGGACCGGTGATGCAGACGTTTGGTGCCTGCGTTAGCAGGGGAAAGATTCTATCGACCCACAGGAGATTTCTTCTTGGCTTCCAGTGCAGGGTGAAGGCAGACAGCCCTCAGAGCATGCATCACCAGGAAACAGTTGAGAAAGCCGGCAGGATTAGGGGCTACAATGTTGCTGGTAGTCTTCTTGCTCCTTTGTTGAGGTTTTGCAGGCGTCCTGGAGCAGTCAGCGGTCGATCCTTGGCAGCAGTTGAAGAGAGAGATGCAGAGAAACTCTGGTGAGCTCTTGCATTCATTATCTGAAGGGAAACACACAGGAGAGGCCCTAAATAGCCCTCAGAGGAGGATTGGCTACCTAGCCAGGTAAGAGCCTATCAGGAGGGGTCGCTGACGTCACCTGCTGGCACTGGCTACTCAGAGGTCTCCATTGTGCCCTCACACCTCTGCATTCAAGATGGCAGAGGTCTGGGACACACTGGAGGAGCTCTGGGCACCACCCATGGGGTGGTGATGGACAGGGGAGTGGTCACTCCCCTTTCCTTTGTCCAGTTTCACACCAGAGCAGGGGCTGGGGGATCCCTGAACTGGTGTAGACTGGTTTATGCACATAGGGCACCATCTGTGCCCTTCAAAGCATTCCCAGAGGCCAGGAGAGGCTACTCCTCTCAGGCCCTTAACACCTATTTCCAAAGGGAGAGGGTGTAACACCGTCTCTCAGGGGAAATCTTTTGTTCTGCCTTCCTGGGACTGGGCTGCCCAGACCCCAGGAGGGCAGAAACCTGTCTGAGAGTTGGAAGCAGCGGTAGCTGCACTGAAAACCCCTAGAGCTAGTTTGGCGGTACCCGGTGTCCATGCTGGAGCCCCAGGGATGCATGGGATTGGCACCCCAATACCAGATTTGGCATGGGGGGATAATTCCATGATTTTAGACATGTTACATGGCAATATTCGGAGTTACCATTGGGAAGCTACATATAGGTATTGGCATATATGTAGTGCACACGTGTAATGGTGTCCCTGCAGTCACAAAGTCCAGGGAAATTGCCCTGAACAATGTGGGGGCACTTTGGCTAGTGCCAGGGTGCCCTCACACTTAGTAACTTTGCACCTAACCTTCACCAAGTGAGGGTTAGACATATAGGTGACTTATAAGTTACTTAAGTGCAGTGTAAAATGGCTGTGAAATAACATGGACGTTATTTCACTCAGGCTGCAGTGGCAGTCCTGTGTAATAATTGTCTGAGCTCCCTAGGGGTAGCAAAAGAAATGTGCAGCCCATAGGGATTCCCTGAAACCCCAATACCCTGGGTACCTAGGTACCATATACTAGGGAATTAGAAGGGTGTTCCAGTGTGCCAATCAGAATTGGTAAAAATGGTCACTAGCCTGCAGTGACAATTTAAAAGACAGAGAGAGCATAAGCACTGAGGTTCTAGTTAGCAGAGCCTCAGTGAGACAGTTGGGCACCACACAGGGAACACATATAGGCCACAAACTATGAGCACTGGGGTCCTGGCTAGCAGGATCCCAGTGACACAGACAAACCCAAACTGACACACAAGTAAAAATGGAGGTATCATGAGAGGCAAGATGGTACTTTCCTACACCCTAGAGGTCAGGTCACTAGCGTGGCCCCTGTGAGAGATAAATCTACCTCTGCACATTCACATGTTATCTCTGTTTCAGAGGAATCTCTCACATCTAAACCTGAGGACCAGTCCCTAGATAGGAAACTCAGAAAGCTGAGGTTAGAGGAGGCCAGACTGAGGCCAATGCAGCAACAGTTGGCCTTAGGCAGGGAATCCCTAGCTGTGGAGAAAGAAAAGCAGAGGTTGGGGTTAGTTCCCCATGGTGGCAGCAGCAGTTTTAGAAATTCAAATGTTAGGGAACCTTCATTTGACTCTAGAAATCTGCACAAAGTTGTCCCTCCTTACAATGATGGTGATGACATCTACAAGTGGTTTGCTGCACTTGGGAGGGCCTGTAAAGTTCAGAGGGCCCCTCATGTACAGTGGGCTGCTATAGTTTGGTTATTCTTCCCTGGCAAGGGGAGAGACAGACTTCTTATTGTAAGAGAGGATGATGCAGAAAATTATCAAATTCTGAAAAATGCACTCTTGGATGGTCTGGGCTTAACCAATGAACAGTACAGACTTAAGTTCAGACAGACCAGAAAGGAGTCATCACAAGACTGGACAGACTTTGCAGACTGTTCTGTGAAGGCCCTAGAAGGTTTGTTGAATGGCAGTAAGGTGACTGACTATAAAAGCCTATATAACTTGATTCTGAAAGAGCATATTTTGAATAATTGTGTGTCTGACTTGTTACATCAATATCTTGTGGACTCAGATCTGACCTCTCCGAAAGAATTGGGAAAGAAGGCAGACAAATGGGTCAGAACAAGGGTGAACAGAAACGTTCATACAGGGGGTGACAAGGATGGCAAGAAGAAGGATGGTAAGTCACATGACAAGGGTGGGAACAAAGATAAAACATAATCAGAGTCTTCATCAGCTCCACAAAAATCCTCTGGGGGTGGTGCGTCCAAATCCTATTCTCACAAAGATAAGAAACATTGGTGTTATATGTGTAAAGCCAAAGGTCATTGAACAACTGACAGTCAATGTCCAAAAAGAAACACCAAACCTCCCACCACCACAACCCCAGCTTCAACCTCTAGTGCCCCTAGTAATAGAAGTGGTGGTGGGAAAATCACTACTAATAACCAAAGGGTGTATCTGGGCTCACCATTGGTAACGTAGTTGGGGTTGGTCTAGTTATAGAGATCACTGAGGCTGTTTTAGTCTCTGATGGTGGCATTGACCTAGCCACTTTAGTTGCTTGTCCACTTAATATGGATAAGTACAACCAGCTACCGCTGATTAATGGTGTTCCGGTTGAGGCCTACAGGGACACAGGTGCCAGTGTCACCATGGTGATGGAAAAACTGGTTGCCCCTGAGGAGCACCTACTTTGTAACCAGTACCAAGTAACAGATGCCCATGGCAACACTGTAAGCCACCCCATGGCTGTTGTGAATCTCAACTGGGGGGGTGGTTACTGGTCCAAAGAAAGTTTTGGTAGCCACTGATTTACCTTTAGAATGTCTGCTGGGGAATGATTTGGAGACTTCAGCTTGGGCTGAAGCGGGGTTGGAGGCCCATGCAGCAATGCTGGGCTTTCCTGGGCATATCTTTGCTCTTACCAGGAATCAGGCCAAGAAGCAAAGAGGACAGGGAAACTTGGATCCTGGAATAATAGACCAAGTGCTCCCAAAAACTAGGGGTAAGAAGGGCAAACCCTTGTCCACTATCCCTCCCTCCACAGATGATTCCCCTTTTGAGGAAGATGAATTCTCTCCCTGTGCAGAACCTACACCAGTGGAGATAGACGCTGATACAATTGAGCTTTTGGGTGCAGGGGGGCCTGCCAGGGAAGAGCTCAGTGTGGCACAGCAAACCTGTCCCACATTGGAGGGCTTCAGAGAGCAAGCTGTCAAGCAGCAAAATGGTGATGTCACTGACACACACAGAGTTTATTGGGTTATAATCTCCTTTATACGGAAGTGAGAAAATGTACATAAAGTTAATCATACACCATAGCTGCTAGGCATCTGTTTATCTTTATTATGTTGCCATGTGCTCGACAAACCTCCTGAACTTTGATGATTGACCTTGTGCTCGCAGCCTTGGGCTGCAATCTGCTTATCGCTGCCATATTACTTTTTCCAATTACATTTCCGAGAATTGTCGTGCTTAATCAGTAACTGCCAGAACAGGTTTGTACAGGTCGTTGCCACCTCCTGCCAGCTGTATCTGTACCTTCTCCCACCACACGTGTATCCCTGAAATATTCTGAAGACCGCAAAGGACCTTGAATACGCTAGGGGTGGAGTTGTCCTCTGACTAAGCAGTTTTGTGTGTATTTAAGGTTGGGTGCCCCAGAGTGAAGGGGCAGCCTCCGTAGGATAGTCACTTGACTGTCCTCGGACTCTGTATTAGCTCGAGCTATAATCCATGTAATAAACTTCTCTTTATTCCTCCAGTTGGTGACTCCGCTTGATTTGTGAACTCTCTGCTAAACTGACCCTGAGGACAAGGGTGTCCCTCCACTGCTGGGAAGGAGACCCCGGGTGGGGGGTCTAATCTTTCCTGGTTCCTCAGTTGGCGCCCGAACAGGGATCCGAGTCAGGCATCCAGGGGACCGACCAGGTGATGGAGGACTCACGATTGGATTTCCAAGGGAGGCGCCCCACACCAGATTCTGACCTTCGTTCTCTGTCGTGGACCTGCGGATCTCCACTGTGTGTCTTCCAGCCGGCTCGACTTCTCCTGGCGCTGTCTGAATTCGGGTCTTTGTTTTCTGTGAACTACTGGAGTCCCCAACTGTTGGACTATAACAGAAGTGTCAGGTAAGGACGGGAGTTGAAAGATTCCTTTCTAAAAATAGGTCTGTGAGTATTGTACGGTTTCTATCGCTCTTTGCAAAGATCGACGTCAGTGGTAAGACTGACCTCAGTTGTCATTTAAGTATATAGGAAGCAAAAGGCATATTTGCCACTCATTTGGTGTATTCAAACCACTGGTGTAAGAATTTCTTTTTTAAAATACTGGAAGAATGCCAGCGTTCAGTTGTTGCAGGAAATTGTGTTGTTGTCTTTGCAGTAGGGACTCCCGCCTGGAGGAAACGTGCCCCGCTCCTCCGGCCGGGACTCCGAATCATGATATATATGTTAAATATGGCATAGGTCCGATTATTTGGTCTGATATATGGAGAAAAAGAACCAAAGGTAGTTCTGATTTGCAATGGCCTATTCACAGGACATTTGATAAAGATAAATTAGACTATTTAAAGGAACGTTTGTTTGTGACAAAAAGTAGACCAGTGATGTTTGATTCACTAAGGACTTGGCAGAAAGAAGAAGACCAAAGACGTAGGAAGGCAGAGAAAGAATTACAGAGACATAAGACCAGGACGGTGACTGAAAAGGTATACGACTCTGACGTAGCTGAACATCAACAGAAAATTTTAGGACATGACCGAAGGCTTCACTTACAAACTGATAAGTGTTACCCTTCCAGGACAGTAGTGGATAAGCCACAAGAGGAAGACCCCCTTTTAAACGATATGTTAGATAAACCCCCGTTATATACTCCACCAGTATATCCTACACTACATCCTCAACCTGCTCCAGGTGACCCTATTGTGCCACCCCCGGTTGGATCTCAGGCGAGTGCTCCGCCACCCACCACCACCCCTCCTGTCACCAGACCTATAGAGGATACACCCCGCCCGACTGTACCCACCTCTCGACTGGCCCCCGTTTGGCCCACCCCTGACTCCTGTTTAGACACCTCACATACCCCCCGTCCCATTACCCCGCGAAAGCGCACCCTGCGCGGACACTTGTTCTCTAATTCACAAGAGGAAGATGTCATTGAAGAAATGACACGAAGGTGGATGACTAATTGGAATGACTATGGGGTCAGGGACATTGTCCACACTATGAAACAATGGGATAGTTTAGTTCAGTTACATGCAGCCACCCTTATGTGCAACATTACAATACAAGAATATGAGGATGAGGGTTCCTCAGCTCCTGCGGGACTGGTGGACCTCCGAAAACGCGCCTCTACTGGGCTGCCGTTTGGTTCTGGTCTACATGATTATGTTGTTACTCTTCTCGTATATAGGGACCGCCTGTGGACATGTAGCCCTTCTATAAGGGCATCCATGTTTCCCATGAGAGAGGTTCCGCCGGTTTGGCGAGAACGGGTGACGGATGACGCTGGCCAAGTTATTAAAGCAGGGCATTTTCAACAAATGTGGGTACACACCCCATGGAAAAGATCTGAAACATATACCCTAAAAGCCGCCTTACCTGACCCCCGTAAGAACCCTGTACTATGACGTTGTCCGATATTGACATGTTAATGGCAGCAGTAGTCCCGCAGGAAGTATGGTCAAAAGTACGGAGGCACGACCATGCTGAACTAGGGGGCACGTGGGACCAATTGCAAGCAGCAGAAAGGGACAGGGTTGGGGGAGCGAAACCAGACTCACTTATATTGGCCCTCCCACTGCGTATTTTGGATTTAATGAAGACCATACTTGCACCACACAGGATAAATTGGCCGCCTGTCCACAGAAAAAGGACGAGGGTGTTTCAGACTTTTATACAAGGTTTGAGGGTGTCTTTTCTGTTTACAGCGGCCAAGACATGACTACTGAAGGGGGGATAAGACTCTTTGTTGACAACTTTGTGGACAATTTATTACCAGACATAAAGGGAAAATTGAAATTGTGTGAAAGTACGTGGCCAGTCTCTACTGCCACTGGAATACTGACAATGGCCCAATATTATGAGAACAGGGAGATAGAAGAACAAGAAAAGAACGAGAAAAAAACGAAGTAGTTGAAAACAAAGGTGTTATTTGAGCAGGCCTACCCTCAGCCCCGTCAATAGCAGTCCAGATCAAGGTCACAAGGACCTCCCAATGACAGAAGGCAGTCCCAACGCCCTCTTCGTTCTTCCCTCTCCTACAATCAGTGCGTCTATTGCAAGCAGGAGGGCCACTGGAAGAATGACTGCCCCAATAAGGACAACTCCACAGGCCGCCCCAAGCCCCCACTGCAACAGGACTACAGACCACGCGGTAGGTCTGGTCTTGCTGACAGACCCCGCCATCAGGCCCCTTCACGGTCCCACAGTACCCCCCGCCCGAATTATTTTGATGCTTCATCCCAGCGTCAATATTTTAATGACAACTATGATGCGTATGAAGGTCAGGGGTTCTCCTTTGACTAGGACAGCCTTCGACAGAGGGGGGTGGGACCAGTTTCTATTCCTGTTAGGCAGAATGGCCCTCACGTTGAGGTACAATTAGACTGTACTCCACATGATTTTTTGGTAGATACTGGGGCCACCAAAAGTTCTGTTAAACAGAAAGAGGTCCAAGGAGTCCCTCTGTCTGGCAATATTAACGTCTCTATGGGCTTTTCTGGTGTTCCGGTGGCTAACCCCGTCTCCCAGCCGCTGCATGTTGCTATAGGTCCTTACACCATTAGCTCCCCTCTCATTCTTACTTCGGCCTGTAGTGAGAATTTATTGGGTTTGGACTTATTAAAGAAATTGTACGCCACCATTTATTGCTCTCCGGATGGAGTTCATGTCACTCTAGGTCCAAATATTTCCCCGTCACAATTTTTGTCAAAACCACTTCCACCCGAACTTTGAGATTTGCCAGACATTTTATGGGCCACACATAAGGACGATGTTGGATGTCTGGACATACCACCGTATGTCATACGCTTGAAAGCCAATGCCAAATTGCCTCGTCTTCCCCAATACAAATTATCCCAACACATTGAACAACAACTCAAAAATATTGTGACCCAGTTGATTGATTTGGGTGTCATTGAAGAAACGCGTGGTAATGATTGTACCAGTCCTGTCCTTCCTGTTCATAAAAAATTATCTGATGGCACCGCATTTCCAGGACTCCGATTTGTTATTGATTTATGGGCGGTCAATAAGATTGTAATACCCCAGTTCCCTGTTGTTCCTGACATTACGACATTATTAACAATGATACCTGCCTCTGCTGCTTGGTTCTCTATTATCGATCTTAAGAATGCATTCTTTAGCATTCCCATTGATCCAGATAGTAGACACATCTTTGGGTTTTCACTGGGTGGTCGCAGTTTCCGGTTCTGTCGCGCTCCACAAGGCTATACTGAATCACCGAGCATTTTTAGCCAGGCTCTCAAGGGTCAATTAGATGCCCTTGTTTTCCTTGCTCCTCGACGCTGGTTCAATATGTGGATGACCTTTTAATAGCATCCACTTCAGAACAAAATTGTAAAACAGATACTGTAGCCTTATTGAAACATCTAGCACACCATCACCATAAGGTCTCCCTCTCCAAATTGCAATATTGTAGACAGGAGGTTATATACCTAGGACACCTCCTGTCTAAGGAAGGACTTACGTTAACCGCTGAGAGAATACAAGCTATACAAGACATACCGGTTCCAAGGACACAGAGAGAGGTTAGGGCCTTTATAGGTATTACCTCCTTCTGTCGTCAATGGATTCCTAATTATTCTCTTTTGATAAAACCGTTTTTGTATCTCACCCACAAAGATTGTCCTGAAAAAATTGAATGGAATGATGATTTTCAGTCTGGTTTTGATGAATTGAAAAATACACTCTGCACAGCACCTTTACTGGGTACGCCTGATTATCGTAAAGATTTTCAGTTATATGTGAGCGAGAGAAATGGATGTTCACTATCAGTGTTAACCCAAGAGCCTGGTGGCAAACAATGCCCCTGTGCTTTTTTTTCGGCCCTACTGGATCCAGTGGCCCGTGCACTCCCGAGCTGTCTACGGGCAGTAGCCGCTGCAGCGGTCGCAGTGCGCCAGTCGGCCGGGATAGTCATGGATTCACCCCTCGCCCTGTTGGTCCCACACACTGTTGACGCACTATTAAACAAAACAAAACACAGCATCTTACTAACGCACGATTAACTACTTATGACTGACACTTTTAGCTAGTCATATAACATTAAAAAGGTGCAACACGCTCAACCCTGCCACTTTATTGCCAATTCCTGAAAAAACAGAAGATTCTTATGATGACATACATGACTGCATTTTCCGGACGGAGGATGAAACAAAAGGGAGAGTGGACTTACAGGACACTCCACTGAGAGACCCTGATGGCATATTATACGTAGATGTCTCATGCATCAAGCTACCCGATGGCACTACCTCTGCAGCCTATGCAGTTACAACAGCTACCCCTGTAGTTGAAACAGCTAGAATACCACATAACTCTGCTCAGGCCGCAGAATTAATAGCTCTAACACGAGCCTGTGAGTTAAGTAAAGGACTTAATGTGAATGTTTACACGGACAGTCAGTATGCATTTGGCGTAGCACACAATTCTGGTTGCTTGTGGGCAGAACGAGGATTCCTCACTTCACATGGGACACGTATCCAACATGGGACCCTTATAACTAACTTACTTTCTGCCCTGGCGTTGCCCAAAACAATGGCTATCATGAAGAGTAGTGCACACAAAAAGGTGACAGATGAAACTGGACAGGGCAACGCCCTAGCCGATCAGACAGCAAAAGATACAGCGTATGCAAAGACAGGACACATGTATGTGGTAGATAGTACAGAGAAGGTTCGTCCCCATGAAATATTTGGGAACACGGTAGAAAGTGTCAGGAAGATACAGGATGAGGCAACTGAACAGGAGAGAAAGGAATGGGAAGAAGGGAAGGCCAAGCTAGATGAAAATACGCTGTGCTGGACAGATCTGTCACAGAGGGAAAGATGGATGTTACCCGATGCATTCGTTCTGCCAGTAGTGACTATGGCCCATGGTCCTGCACACGTCAGTGTGAAAAGCATCTGTGTTTTGCTTGATCCGGTTTGGTCTAATAAAAATATCAGAAGAGTAGCTGACCAACTGGTTCAATCCTGCATGATTTGTTTACAACATAACATAGGGAAGGGTGCCTCAGTCCCCGCTGGGCATTTTTCCCCACCAACGTATCCCTTTGAAGTACTACAAATGGATTATATTGAGATGGAAAGGTGTAACAACTTGAAATATGTCCTAGTTGTGGTCTGTATGTTTAGTAAGTGGGTAGAAGCTTACCCTACTAAAGATAATACTGCCCTTACCACAGCAAAGGTACTTCTGAAGGAGTTCTTCCCACGGTTTGGGGTCCCAAGGTGTGTCTGGTCAGATAATGGGAGTCATTTTGTAGGGCAGGTGATGAAAAGGGTGTGTGAAGGGTTGGGCCTCTGCCAGAAGTTTCATGCAGCTAACCACCCCCAGTCAGCAGGACTAGTTGAAAAATATAATGGCACACTTAAATTGAAGATGTCAAAAATATGCGCAGAACGCAGTATACGGTGGCCGGACGCGTTGCCCCTGGCTTTAATGTCTGTCAGGATGACGCCTCACTCTAGATCAGGGTTGTCACCCCATGAGATAGTGATGGGAAGGCCAGCAAATGTCTGGGGGGTCCCTCGACCTCACAAGTACTCAGAACTAGAACATCCTGTTTTGATGGACTATTTAAATGAACTCACTAATTCTTTGCGTTCTATTCACCAACAGGTGCGTGAAGCACTCCCATCTGTATCCACTGATCCAGGCCACAAGATACTACCTGGAGACTGGGTCCTCACAAAGAATTTCCAGCGGAAAAAGAGTCTCGAACCTCGATGGAAAGGTCCGCGACAGGTCCTTCTTGCTACTCGAACAGCAGTTAAAGTCGAGGGAGCTAAGAATTGGATACATGCATCCCACTGTAAGAAAGTACCCCTACTCGTACCCTTTGATGAAATAAAAATTGGTGACCACCCGACGACTGAGGACCATTTCAGCAACACTACTGCGAGTGATAAAGAACAGAACAACAGTGTGCTGCAAGAGGTTCCCTCAGATTTTGGTCACACTGAACAATTGTTTCCTGACCATACCATACCACAGTCCACAAGATACGATTTCCGCCCACGAAAATAAGAAAATGAACAATGAACTGATTGCTTGTCCCCTGTATTAAGTCTGACGATAGCTGCAGAGCTGTGATTTTGTCTGTCGAGGCGGATCAGAGTGTGTCAATAGGACTGCTGGAATCAACCCACAGTGAAGCAACCACCAGTTACTGGCAGCACCTAGGTTGGACTGAACTGCTAGTGGGACAAGCAATAAAGAAATGGATGTTATACAAGAAGACAAGAGGAAAAAGAAGAAAATAAGTAATTTAAAAAGACTATTAGGCCCACGTATCGCTTGTCTCACCATAACAATACTATTTTTGGTACTTCTGTCTTGCATTGGGTGGGTAATACATGATTCTGACTCAGAGGTCTCACCAACTACGCCACTGCCTCCAGAACACAGCCATGTTTCCTTACCACCCCATGAAGAAGGACGACGTAAGGAATATGAAAACAATACCTTCATATCTATGTTACATCAACATCAGCTGGCTGTAAACAAATTGTTGGATATGTGGCTTGCTACCGAGTTCCGTGCAAAGAAGGTTGCCATATATTGCATTCCCTTTTTCTTTTGATGGCTCCTGCAGCGCCTGGTATGAACTATCAGCCATTTGGGCTACCTCAATGGATGCTACTAATTCCGGATTATTGGTCACCCACCTATACCGGTTATGCTGGCCCACTGGAACGAGAGTTTATGGAACAAAGGAAGAAAAGTCAGAATATGCTGACCGACGAAATAGGTCTACTGACATATACTTTTTATCCTTTAATACCACACCCTGGATTGGCCGAAGATTTTTTGTAACACAGGTGAAGGCTCCACTTTGTTTTCAGAAAAGTGGTAATAGAAGTGTAGGTGCCAGTAACTGTAATGCTACAGTAATATTGAATGGAACTAATTGGCCTACCATGATACCATCACGAAACTCGTATTTTGTTTGTGGTAATAATGCCTACACCTCCTTGGTACCCACCTGGACCGGCACGTGTTACCTTGCTTGGTTACTACCACCAACTTACACAGCTGGCCCTCAACACCACAGGACTTGGAGAGGGGTAATATCTGCCGAAGATACCTCAGCACAAGAAGCATTGGATTACTTTAAAGGAGTCCTTCCATTTTGGGTCCCTATGATGAACAGTAGGGATATCAGACATCTCACACGAGTCGTGGATGCAACAATAAATGAAACAGCAGGAGCTCTGAGTAAGATCACTGCAGAGCTCGCTGCTGACCGCCTTGTTACTCTTCGCAACAGAATGGTTCTTGACATTATCTTGGCAGACCGTGGTGGAGTGTGTACTTTGATCGGATCGTGCTGCTGCATTTATATACCAGACAATGCCCCTTCAGTGTATAAAGCTATTCAGAGGTTGCATATGATAGCTTCCACCAAGACGAAGGAACATGGTCCTTGACCGACTGGTTTTGGGGCTTGATTTCCCAATGGGGCTGGAAGATACTAATATTCCTTTTTGTGCTTGCTGCTGTATTCCTCACCTGTTGTCTTTGTGTATAGTGCCTACCTGCTTTGTGCGGTTGCTGTATGGCATCCCTTGCACCCTGGCCTGTTCGCCCTCCTCAACACATGGCTATGCTGTCCCTTGAGCAGGAGATAAAAGACCTTATGTCCATTAACATAGACACTGAATGACGTTCAAACTTGCCTCACAATGGCAAAAGGAGGGATTGAGAAAATGTTCTTAAAGTTAATCATACATCATAGCTGCTAGGCATCTGTTTATCTTTATTATGTTGCCATGTGCTCGACAAACCTCCTGAACTTTGATGATTGACCTTGTGCTCACAGCCTTGGGCTGCAATCTGCTTATCGCTGCCATATTACTTTTTCCAATTACAGTTCTGAGAATTGCTGTGCTTAATCAGTAACTGCCAGAACAGGTTTGTACAGGTTGTTGCCACCTCTTGCCAGCTGCATCTATACCTTCTCCCACCACACGTGTATCCCTGAAATATTCTGAAGACCGCAAAGGACCTTGAATACGCTAGGGGTGGAGTTGTCCTCTGACTAAGCAGTTTTGTGTGTATATAAGGTTGGGTGCCCCAGAGTGAAGGGGCAGCCTCCGTAGGATAGTCACTTGACTGTCCTGGGACTCTGTATTAGCTCGAGCTATAATCCATGTAATAAACTTCTCTTTATTCCTCCAGTTGGTGACTCCGCTTGATTTGTGAACTCTCTGCTAAACTGACCCTGAGGACAAGGGTGTCCCTCCACCACTGAGAAGGAGACCCCGGGTGGGGGTCTAATCTTTCTTGGTTCCTCAGAAGCAAGGGACCCTAAACATGGTGCCACCAGGAGATTTAGTCATCCCCTTCAATACAGGGAATTCCTCCTAACACTGGCTCATGACATCCCTTTAGCGGGGCATTTAGGCCAGACTTGTTGCACATTTTCACTGGCCCCATATGTCAGAAGACACAAAGGAGTTTTGTCGCTCCTGTGTCACCTGCCAACCCAGTGACAAGACTGGTGGCACCCCAAAGGCCCCCTTGATCCCACTGCCAGTGGTTGGGATGCCCTTTGAAAGGGTAGGGATTGATATTGTTGGCCCCCTTGACCCTGCAACAGCTTCTGGCAATAGATTTATCCTTGTGGTGGTGGCCCATGCCACAAGATAGCCAGAAGCTATCCCCTTAAGGACCACTACAGCTCCTGCAGTGGCAAAGGCCCTCCTGTGAATCTTTTCCAGGGTGGGTTTCCCTAAGGAAGTGGTCTCAGCCAAAGGTAGTAACTTCATGTCTGCATACCTAACAGCAATTTGAAGGAGTGTGGCGTTACCTACAAGTTCACCACCCCTTATCATCCAAAAACTAATGGATTGGTTGAGCGGTTTAATAAAACTCTCAAATGCATGATTCTGGGACTCTCTGAAAAATTCAGAAGGAATTGGGATGTCCTATTGCCATGCCTCCTTTTCGCCTAAGGGAGGTACCCCAAAAAGGAGTGGGCTACAACCCCTTTAACTCCTATTTGGTCACCCTGTTAGGAGTCCCCTTGCTCGTGTTAAGTAGGGTTGGGAACAACCTTTAGAAGCTCAAAAACAAGACATTGTGGACTATGTACTTGGCCTGAGAAGTAGAATTGCTGAGTACATGAAAAAGGCTACTAAAAACCTTCAGGCCAACCAAGCGCTCCAAAAGCAATGGTTTGACCAGAAGACTGTCTTGACAGAGTACCACCCAGAACAGAAAGTGTGGGTATTGGAGCCTGTGGCCCCAAGAGCACTCCAGGACAAATGGAGTGGACCCCATCTGATTGTAGAAAAGAAAGGTGAGGTCACCTACTTGGTGGATCTGGGCACTGCCAGAAGCCCTCTTAGGGTGCTTCATGTCAATCGCCTAAAGCCTTACTATGACAGGGCTGACTTAACCCTGCTCATGGCTACAGATGAGGGAAAGGAAGAAGAGAGTGACTCTCTCCCTGATCTCTTCACCAACACTGAAACTGATGTCTTAGTGGAAGGAGTGTGTCTGGAAGACTGCCTTACTGCTGAGCAGAAGGAAGACTGTAAAAATCCCCTTGATCAGATTTTCTGAAGTCTTCTCACTGACACCTGGTACAACTACTTGGTGTGAACATACAATTGACACTGGAGACAGTTTACCTGTCAAAAGTAAAATTTAAAGGCATCCTGACCATGTCAGAGATTGCATAAAAGCTGAAGTTCAGAAAATGTTAGACCTTGGAGTTATTGAGCCTTCAGATAGCCCCTGGCCCAGCCCAGTGGTGCTTGTCCTCAAACAGCATAGCAAAGAAGGAAAGAGAGAAATGTGGTTTTGTGTGGACTATAGGGTCTCAATCCAGTAACCAAAACAGATGCTCACCCTATACCCAGGGCAGATGAGCTAATAGATACACTGAACCTGCCAAGTATCTAAGCACTTTTGACTTGACTGCAGGGTATTGGCACATCAAAATGCCAGAAGATACTAAAGCAAGAACTGTGTTTTCTATCATAGGAGGGCATTATCAATTCACAGTTATGCCCTTTGGTTTGAAAAATGCATCTGCCACTTTTCAGAGGCTGGTGAATACAGTCCTCCGAGGTTTGGAAGCTTTTAGTGCAGCATATTTGGATGATATTACTGTCTTTAGCTCCACCTGGGATGATCACCTGGTCCACCTCTGGAAAGTTTTGGAGGCCCTGCAAAGGCAGGCCTAACTATCAAGGCTTCGTACCGCCAGATAGGGCAGGGGAAAGTGGTTTATCTGGGCCACCTGGTAGGTGGAGAACAGATTGCACCACTACAGAGGAAGATTCAGACCATTATGGACTGGGCTCCCCCTACTACTCAGACCCAGGCCAGAGCCTTCTTAGGTCTCACTTGGTATTACAGGAGGTTAATTGAGAACTATGGCTCCATTGCAGCACCTCTTAATGACCTCACCAGTAAGAAATTGCCTAAAAGGGTATTGTGGACAGCTAGCTGTCAGAAAGCTTTTGAGGAGCTTAAGCAGGCAATGTGCTCTGCACCTGTCTTAAAGAGCCCAAACTGCTCCCAAAAATTCATTGTTCAAACAGATGCTTCTGAATTAGGGGTATGGGCTGTACTATCACAACTGAACTTAGAGGGTCAGGATCAACCTGTTGCTTTCATTAGCAGCTGGTTGACCCCTAGAGAAAAGCGTTGGTCTGCCATATAGAGGGAGGCCTTTGCTGTGGTCTAGGCACTGAAGAAGCTGAGACCCTACTTGTTTGGGACTCACTTCATTGTTCAGCCAGACCACAAACCTCTATTATGGATTAAACAAATGAAAGGTGAAAACCCTAAATTGTTGAGGTGGTTCATTTCCCTACAGGGGATGTGCTATACAGATATTTCAACTTAGACAATGAAGACGCATCTGGGCAAGGTTAGCCTTATTCTCCCTCGTTCTGTGTAGGAAAGTACCATCTTCCTTGGCATGTTACCCCCATGTTTACCTGTATGTCAGTATGTTTTTCCTGTCTCACTGGGATCCTGCTGGTCAGGACCCCAGTGCTCATAGTTTATGGCCTAATGCGTGCGTCTGTATAGTGCTTGTCTGTGTCACTGAGGCTCTGCTAATCAGAACCTCAGTGCTTATGCTCCCTCTGCTTTTAAATTTGTCATTGTAGGCTAGTGACTTCATTTACCGATTTCAATTGGCACACTTGACCCCCAGTTATGAGTCCCTAGTATATGGTACCTAGGTACCCAGAGTATTGGGGTTCCAGGAGATCCATATGGGCTGCAGCATTTCTTTTGCTACCCATTGAGAGCTCAGACAAACACACCCACAGGCCTGCCATTGCAGCCTGCGTGAAATAGCGCACACGTTATTTCAGAGCCATTTTCACTTCACTTGAGTAACTTTTATGTCACCTACATGTCTAACCTTCACTTGCTGAAGGTTAAGTACAAAGTTACTAAGTGTGAGGCCACCCTTGCACTAGAAAGTTGCCCCCACATAGTTCAGGGCAATTCCCTGGACTTTGTGAGTGCGGGGACGCCATTACACGCATGCATTACATATAGGTCAATACCTATATGTAGCTTCAAAATGGTAACTCCGAATATGGCCATGTAACATGTCTAAGATCATGGAATTATCCCCCCATTCCAAATATGGTATTGGGGAGCCAATTCCATGCATCCTGGGGGCTCCAGTATGGACCCCCAGTACTGCTAAACCAGCTCCCTGAAGCTTGCACTGCCGCTACAGCTGCTGCCACCTCGCAGACAGGGTTCTACCCTCCTGGGGTCTGAGCAGCTCAGTCCCAGGAAGGCAGAAAAAAGCATTTCCTCTGAGAGTAGGGTGTTACACCCTCTCCCTTTGGAAAAAGGTGTTACAGGCATGGGAGGGGTAGCCTCCCCCAGCCTCTGGAAATGCTTTGAAGGACACAGATGGTGGCCTCCTTGCATAAGCCAGTCTACACTGGTTCAGGGACCCCTTGTCCCCTGCTCTGGAGCGATACTGGACAAAGGAAAGAGGAGTGACCACTCCCATGTCCATCACCACCCTAGGGGTGGTGCCCAGAGCTCCTCCAGTGTGTCCCAGACTTCAGCCATCTTGCTTTGCATGGTGTGGGGTCACTCTGGAAGGCTCTGAGTGGCTAGTGCCAGCAGGTGACATCAGAGGCCCCTCCTGATAGGTCTTTACCTGATAAGGTAGCCAATCCCCCTCTCAGGGCTATTTAGGGTCTCACCTGTGGGTTCTCTTCAGATTCTGCTTGTAAGTTTCCTTCAGCAATCCTCTGCAACTACTACTTCATTCTCTCACCTTTGATAAACTGCAGCCTGCTCCAGGAACCGCTGTAACAGCAACAAAGTTTCCACAAGGGATACTTTTCTTCTGCAACTTCAGCTCCAGCCAGCAACTGCAACAGTTTCCACAGTGTAGACGCTCTGGGGACTCCCCCTCTTTTTCCTGCACCAGAAGTACCGGAGAAATCTCATGTGGGGTGACAGAGTCACTCCCCTGCTCACACAGGCACCTTCCAAGTCGATGACTGGTACTCGTTGACTCCTCTCACAGAGACAATCATGCTCCTAGAAACACAGAGGCTGGACTTCATCGACATAGACTGTCCTGAGGTCCTGCTGACACAATTTGGTTGGAGGTAAGACCTGGCCTTCCCTGAAAGCGACAGTACCCTTGTGCACTACATCTTCTTCACCTCCTGAGGACTCTGTGCACTATTTGCAAAATTCCTTCATACACAGCCTGGCCCAGTTCCCCAGCACTCCATCCTGCGATGCTCAACTCACTGAGTTGTTCTCTGGCGGCATGGGACCTTCCTTTGTTGTGCTGCACCAACCTCATTTTGCACCTCCTTTGTCCCCATGTCCTGGGACTCCCATGGGTGCTGTCTGGTCACCTGAGGGATCTCTAAAGTGCCGAGATACCCCCCCTCCTCCTCACACAGAGTTGAGGCCCCCAGGTCCCTCCTGGGTCCTGCCAGCGCCATTTTGACATAAAAGCCATATTTGTTATAACCAAGGCTTGTTGGCAACTTCCAACACAAAATCACATCTGCAGCCATCTTCACGTCATGGGACATCTACTACATCATGCAGGAACCTGCTGGTATCTTCCTAGGGTACATTCCTGCAGTCTTCATCCAACTGGGGACTCTTCTTTTGTACCCTCTTCTGCGTTGGCAGGTGCTCCTGTCCTTCCTGGAACTTCTTTCGACTTCTGGACTTGGTTCCCTTCTTTTGTAGGTCTTCAGGTCCAGGAATCCAGCAGTTGTTGTTTGCAGACTTGTTTGGTTACTGCATTAATCCATATCATGAGGTGTAGTATGTCCTAAGGAAACTTGCAGTACTTTACTCCTGCTTTTCTGGGCTCTGGGGTGGGGTAATTTACTTACCTTTGCTGTATTCTTACTCTCCCAGCGATTCTGCACACAGTACACTTGTCTAGGGGGGAATCCGTGATTCGCATTCCACTTTCTTAGTATATGGTTTGTGTTGCCCCTAGACCTATTTTCTCCCATTGAATTCTATAGCATTCACTATTGTTTGCACTATCCTATGTCTAATTACTTACCTTATTTTGGTGTCTAGTGTATATATTGCGTATAATACTTACCTCCAGAAGGAGTATTGCCTCTATGATATTTTTGATACTGTGTCACCCAAATAAACTACCTTTATTTTTGGCAACACTGAGGCCCTCATTATGATATTGGCTGTAAGTCCCACTTACCGCCATGCCGACTGCAGCCAACATACTGCCGTTTACAGCTACCCATATTATGACCCACACATAGCAATTCGTCACTATACAGACACACTCACAAGTCCACCAGCCCAAATGTCAGTGACAAAGTGGCCGTAGCAAAACCCACACCGTTACGCCAACAGAACTACGCCCACAGCATTATGACCCATGAATTACCGCGGACATTCAACCTCGGTAAACCATTGGTGGTACATACCGCCGCGCTCAAAATACACACAACCTAACATAACAACCCTACATTGGACAATTCAAACTACACACACCTGACACACATACACACCCCACATACACACACACCACTATAAAACACACACCCACACTACCCACAACCCTTTATGACTTAAATAAATTGACAACAGAGAGAGAGAGAGAGACACCAAGAGCACCCACAGAACCAGAGCCACATAACACCCATACACCATCCAAGCACCTTACAGCACACACCCCAACACATCACCCCACACACCCCCACACACACCACACACACTACACCCATGGCACCACAAAGACACCTCAGGTTCTCAGCGGAGGAGCTGAGAGTCATGGTGGAAGAAATCATCCGCGTAGAGCCACAGCTATTCGGATCACAGGTGCAGCAGACATCCATTGCAAGGAAGATGGAGCTATGGCGGAGAATCGTGGACAGGGTCAACGCCAAGGGACAGCACACCAGAACAAGGGATGACATCAGGAAGAGGTAGAACAACCTACGGGGGAAGGTACGTTCCGTGCTTGCAAGACACCAGCTCGCTGTACAGAGGACTGGCGGTGGACCACCACCTCCTCCCACACAACTAACAACATGGGAGGAGCAAGTCTTGGCAATACTGCATGCTGAGGGTCTTGCAGGAGTAGCAGGAGGACTGGACTCTGGTAAGTCAAATCTTGATTACTACCACCACCCCTACCTGCATGCCATCACATGCCCCCACCCCTACCCTCACCCCCATCACCCCACCACCTCACATACACCCCACCATCACAACCCACCCATCCCAATACCAAGCCCTGCGTGCACCACCAATGCATGGACATCATTCACAGCCCTGCATGGACACCCATCACTAAAGCATGCACATTAGAGACAACCACCTAGCCCACAAAATCACTACTCTAACAAGGCAAAGCTGACAGGTCAGTCACAGCCATACAGGGCAACACACCCATGCATAAGATGTCACACGCAGAAACAATAACACTGCATTTACATCCCCACAGGTCCCCCACACAACGTCACCGGACAGGAGGTGGCAGGAACACCCAGTCCCCCCAGAAGAGGCCCACAGTGATGACAGCAGCTCTGGATGCCTGGATCTGGATGACCAACATGGCTTATCAGGGATCTCCGGACAGTCGGTTACCCAAGTACAGTCCCATACCACTACAGAGCCTCCCCCCTCAGGAAACACTAGCACAGCACCTACCCAGCGGGCCCATACCTCTGTCCCCAGGAAATGTCAATCAGCAGTGTGTTCACCACTACAGGGACCCCAGGCAACCCCACAAACACAGGACAACCAGGGACCTGGGGGCAGTGGCAGTGGGCACACGGTTCAGGGGACAGAGGCACAGGACAACAGGGAAGCTGGGAGGACTGCAGTGCGACAGGGGGAGGACAGGCCCAGGGAACCAACTCTCCAGGAGGCACTTACCAAAATCCTGGGGGCATACCACCATTCCCAGGAGACGATGGGCCAGATACTGGACAAGTTGCAGAAGACCCAGCGACTGTAGGAGGGACAGTACCTGGGGATCAGGGAGGACCTGAAGGACACCCACACCACCCTGGTCACCATTGCAGGGGTGTTGGCAGACATGGCCAACACCATGAAGGAGGCTGTGGCACACCACTGGGCCCCTGACACTAGCCACACCGATGAACAGCCCTCCACCTCTGCTGCCGCTAGTGGACAAGAGGCCCCGCCACAGGAACAACAGGCCACCAGCACCCCTCCCCCTGCAGAAGGAGAACCGCCACTCAAACGGTCCATGCGATCCTAGCAGAAGCCATAGGACATTGCCAAGACCACCACCAGCAAATAAGACTCTCCTGATTGTCACCCTTGTGTTCCACTCTGTCACCTTGTCCACCTTGAACTGCCATTGGTCCACATCCTATGCCCTCTTGGGCAATGTACCTGTGATACAAATAGACTGGACTCTATCCTTGACTTTCCTCCACCATCACCCCAGCCCATTCCACATACCCCTCTACTTATTAGCACTTAAATAAACACCCTTTGAAAAAATACAAGTATGGAATATGTCAAATGATCTAAGTATGTATCCATTTAACAAGGTTTAAACACTGCAATCCAACTGTACAGTAATGTATACATAGGAATGACCTGTAGTTTGATGCAGTCAACACACCAGGTGCCAGAGTGGGGCACAGATATCTGAAAATAGAGATGCCAAAGGGTACAGGAAGTGGTCATAGAACTGGGAGAATCCGCCTGACATGTACAATGTCAAATACAAAACTGTCAATGCAAAGTGAAGTTACAGTGTCTTACCTGTGTGTCACTGGAAGTACTGTCATATAATAGCTGTTCTGTTGTCCCCATCCTCATCCTCTGCCTCCTCATCTTCACTGTCCACAGGGTCCACTATTGCCACACGCCCATCTCCAGCCTCATCCTCCTGCAGAAAAGGCACCTGCCGTCTTAAGGAAAGGTTATGCAACATGCAGCAAGCCACGATGATCTGGCACACCTTCTTGGGTGAGTGGTACAGGGATCCATGTGTTAGATGGAGGCAACGAAACCTGGCCTTCAGGAGACCGAATGTCCTCTCTGTTATTCTTCTTGTTCGCCCATGTGCCCCATTGTAACGTTCCTCTGCCCTTGTCCTGGGATCCCTCACATGGGTCAGTAGCCATGAAAGGTTGGGGTAACCAGTCACCTGCAAATATCGAGGGATACCTGTTGGCCAAACACTATCCCTTATGGCCAACACCATACACCAACATATACTGGGTGGGAACCATGGGCTCACATATTAGCCACACCCGGTGCCTCTGGAGTTGAGCCATCACATATGGGATGCTGCTATTCCTCAGGATATAGGCATCATGCACAGACCCAGGATACTTTGCATTGACATGGGAGATGTACGGCCAGGCATACTATCTGCACATTCATCGAGTGAAAGCTCTTTCCATTTCTGAACACCTGTTCATTTCTCCAGGGGCGGGGACAAATGCAATATGTGTACCATCAAGAGCTCGAATATTGTTGGGGATATGTCCCATTGCATAGAAGTCAGCTTTCACTGTGGCCAAATCCTCCACCTGGGGGACAACAATGTAGCTGTGCATGTGATAAATCAGGGCAGACAACACTCTGGTCAGCACTATTGAGAACATTGGCTGAGACGTTCCTGCTGCCAAGCCCACTGTCACTTGGAAGGAGCCAGTTGCCAAGAAATGGAGCACAGATAGGAGTTGCACAAGAAGGGGGATCCCAGTGGGCTGACGGATAGCAGATATCAGCTCTGGCTCCAATTGGGCACACAGCTCTGTGATTGTGGCCCTGTCCAGTCTATAGGTCAAGATGATGTGCCTGTCCTCCATTGTTGCCAAGTCCACCAGGGGTCTGTACACGGTGGGATGTCTCCATCTCCTATTCATATCCAGCGGTTGTAATCTAGGCGGCAAAACGGTGAGCAGCTGGTCAGTATTCCACATTTCCAAACACTGCACTGCATTGCATGTGGTGACTGTAACAGTATGTTGTTGGATAGGCCCAAATGGTGCCTATGTGTACTGTAACACAGTTAGGTGCCATGGCATGCCCCCCCCCCGAAATGGCATCCACCTGTCCTGAGTGGATGGACATGTGGAAATGAGGTAATGCTGCTGACGTTGTGACGCCGTTGCGGGAGGTGGTAAAGTACCGCCGTGCAACTCCTGATTGGTTGTCATTGGGCCCTATGCTTTACAGTGGCCAATGGTGATGTACGCCAGCAGTGACGGTAGGCACCACCGTGGACGTGACCGCCATTTTCTATCTGTTCACTCACTTGCTACCTGACCTTCAACAGGAGACGACATACACTGCAAGTGCTGCTGTGACCTGTGTCTGGAACCTACAATGGCTTGTGTCACTGGGGAAAGGACCCCTGCCTTCACCGCTGCGGAGTTGGAGAGACTGGTGGATGGGGTCCTACCCCAGTACTGAATGCTGTATGGGCCTCCAGACCAACATGTGAGTAAACTGTGAGCATGATGCAAGGGGCATGGATGCATAGAGTGCTGTGTGTGAGGGCCTCATGTAGGGGGGGTCGGTGGAAGGGTTCTGGGCAGCCTGCTGCATGTATGGTGGGCAATGTCTGTGCTAAGGGGATGTGAGGGCTATGGTGGGCCATGAGTGTGACAGACCAGAGGGTATGACTGATACCTTTTACCTGTTTATTTTTCTGCAGGTCAGAGCCCATCAGAAAAAGGGTATATGGCGTGCCATCACCAAGGATGTGCGGACCCAGGGGGTCTACGGTAGACGGAGCATCACCTGTTGCAAACAGTGGGAGGACCTGAGATGCTGGGCAAGGAAGACGGCAGAGGCCCAGCTGGGGATGGCCTCTAAATGAGGAAGGGGTGCCCGTCGAACCCTGACCCCACTGATGGCCCGCATTCTGGCGGTGGCCTATCCGGAGCTAGATGGGCGCTTGGGGCATCACAGCAGCCATAAGGGGGCGAGTACAGTTTCCCAATATGCTACTTGCGTGTGGTGGGGTGGTCTCCGGTTGGGGGATGTGGGCCTGTGGGTGCCCCTAGGCCAGGCTGGACATTGCAGGGTAGGTCCCATGTTGAGCAGGGGCTGATGAACACCACCTCCTACCAAGCTAGTAGGCATCCACTACTGGGCAGGTGTCTGTGGGTGTCAGGTATGCTTCTATTGGTTTTAGGTATTCCTGTCCATGGGCTGGTGAATAGCATTGTGACTAGTAGTGCTTTGCCTAGTGTGTAGGGCTGTTCCCTGTGTGTGTGAGTCGTGTACGCCATCAGGGGTGTTGTTGCTGCCATTGACCAAGTGTATCCTTTGTCTCTTCACCCCTTTTTGTTTTGTCACCCTGTTCTTATGTGCATTAGCATCATCTGGCGGAGGAGCAGAGGCACCGGCAAGGCAGAATCCACCGACGGTGAGGGCACCAGTGGGACGGAGGGCGAGGGGAGCACCACAGCGGAGACAGGAGGGAACAGTTCGGACAGTGATACCTCCTCCGATGGAAGCTCCCTGGTGGTGGCGGACACCTCTGTGCCCACCCCAACTACAGGTACAGCCACCACCCCCGTACCAGCACCACCCTCCCAGCAGCTCCTCAGTGAGTTTTGCGTGCCCTCTCACCCAGGAGGGTGGGTAATTCCTTTGCCCCAGGCACCTCAGGCCCTGCACCAGTTAGTCCTGCTGCCCTGAGTGAGGAGGCTATTGTCCTCCTGTGATCCATCTCTGTTGGGCAGTCAACCATAGTGAATGCCATTCAGCGGCTGGCAGCCTATTTGCAACAAACAAATGCATTCCTGGAGGGCACTGACTCTGGCATGGTGGCCCAATAGAGATCAATCCAGGCTCTGGACTCCTCCCTGATGGCAGCCATTGTCCCTGTCTCTAGCCTCCCCCTCCAACTTCCTGTACAGAGTCCCCTCAAGCCCAACCTATCTGAAGCACACATTCAGACCAGCATGTACCCAAGGCAACACACAGGAGTGGCTGAGGCAAACACAAGCACCACACATCATCCCACAGGTACTCACACAATCACCATCCAGATGCAGACATACCAACATCCACTGCCTCCACTGTGTCCCCCTCCTCCTACTCGTCCACCAATCTCCCAGTAGCGTCTACACTCACACCTGCATGCACTACATCCTCATTCACTACCCCCATCACCATCACGCCTATCACTACACACCCCTCACTGGCAGTCACCACCCCCACATCCATGCACACGTCCCCTGTGTCCTCTCCCACTGTGTCTGTGCCCACTCATCCCAAAGTACACAAACGCAAGCACTCAGACACCCAAAAGCCATCCACCTCACAACAGCATCCAGCCCATGCACCTGTACCCAAACACAGCAGACGGACACCTCCTACAACCACTCTCTCTTCCTCTACTCCCAAACCATCACCCTCTTCCTGTCCCAGTGTCCCTAAGAAGCTTTTCCTCTCTGCTGTTGACCTCTTCCCTACCCCTCCCCCCATCCTTCCCGTCAGGCCAAGGTGATCAGAACCCAGGAGAGCACCTCAGCCACCAGTCCACGGCCACAGTAGTGTCGGCAGCTACTGCAGGTGGGAGAGGCTCCAGAGAGCCAGCCATCAGCACTGACAGTGTACCTGCACCAGCTGCCAAGGAGAAGGGCATGGAGGCACCACCAGCTGCAAAGGGGAAGGGCAAGGAGGCACCAAAAGCTGTGAAAGGGAAGGGCAAGGGCCCTGCACCTGCAGGCAGGACGGACAGGAGGCCTGGTGCTGGGACTGATTCTGGGCCACCACCAACCATGGTGGTTGAGCTGTCCGAGGCTGCAGGGGAAGGGCTGGAGCCTCCCCCCACCACTGGCATCCCTGACACCAGCACCGCCACCACGACCACTGGCAGCAGCCCCAGTGGGCAGCCATCTGAGGCTGCAGGGGAAGGGCTGGAGCCTCCCCCCACCACTGCCTGCACCACTACTAGCACCACTGCCCGCAGCAGCAGCCCCCGTGGGCAGCCGTCCGAGGCTGCAGGGGAACGGCTGGAGCCTCCCCCTGCCACTTTCATCCCAGCCACCAACACCGCCACCAGCACCACTGCCAGCAGCACCAGTCCCAGTGGGCAGCCATCCAAGGCTACAGGGGAAGGACTGGGGCCTCCCCCCACCACTGCCTGCACTGCCACCAGCACCACTGGCAGCAGCCCCAGTAGGCAACTGTCCGAAGCTGCAGGGGAAGGGCTGGAGCCTCCCTCCACCACTGGCATCACCGCCACTAGCACCGCCACCAGCACCACTGCCAGCAGCAGCAGCCCCAGTGGGCAGCTGTCCGAGGTTGCAGGGGAAGGGCTGGAGAATCCCCCCACCACTGGCATCCCCGAAACCAGCACCGCCACTGCCACTACTGAGCAGCCATCAACGCCAGCGGGCCGTGTGTAGTCCTGCCTCCATGGGCTGTAGTGTGCCCGGGACCCTGCAAATCCTGTAGGTGTGACACCCAGGTGAGAGACTGTGATCTTGCACTCCCCAAGTGCTGCATCACAGGGCACAAGGCCCCCTCCAGAACCAGTGGAAGAAGCCATCCACTCACCCCCGCCTTGCCAGAATGAAGCACACTGGGCACCATGCCCCCTCCAGAACCAGTGGAAGACGCCATCCACTCACCCCCTCCTTGCCAGGATGAAGCACACTGGGCACACGGCCCCCTCCAAAACCAGTGGAAGACGCCATCCACTCACCCCCTCCTTGCCAGGATGAAACACACTGGGCACCATGCCCCCTCCAGAACCAGTGGAAGAAGCCATCCACTCACCCCCTCCTTGCCAGGGTGTGTCGCGTAGGCTCTCATTATTCTAATAAGACTACTGGATTTTGAGCGGCAAAATCACCTCCGGTGTGGGAGACTAAGGGGGTCATTCCGACCCTGGCGTTCCAAGACCGCCAGGGCCGGGGACCACGGAAGCACCGCCAACAGGCTGGCGGTGCTTCCCAGCCCATTCTGACCACGGCGGTAAAGCTGTGGTCAGAAAAGGGAATCCGGCGGTTTCCCGCCGGATTTCCCCTGCATGGGTTGAATCTCCATGGCGGCGCTGCAAGCAGCGGCGCCATGGAGATTCCGACCCCCTTCCCGCCACCCTGTTTCTGGCGGTTTTTACCGCCAGAAACAGGATGGCGGGAACGGGTGTCGTGGGGCCCCTGGGGGCCCCTGCACTGCCCATGCCACTGGCATGGGCAGTGCAGGGGCCCCCTAACAGGGCCCCATAAAGATTTTCACTGTCTGCATTGCAGACAGTGAAAATCGCAACGGGTGCAACTGCACCCGTCGCACCCCTGCAACTCCGCCGGCTCCATTCGGAGTCGGCTTCATTGTTGCAGGGCCTTTCCCGCTGGGCCGGCGGGCGCTCCTTTGGCGGGCACCCGCCTGCCCAGCGGGAAAGCCAGAATGTCCGCCGCGGTCTTTTGACCGCGGAGCGGTCTTTCGGCGGCCTGATTGGTCTCATCCGTTTCTCTCAGTTACATTTAGTCTCATATATAAATGACAAACAGAGGCAGTATATGTTTTAGTAATGAGTTTAATAAAACAACTGCATCTTAGATAGCAAAGCGTGAGCTGCAATAGCCAGGACGACACAACATGACAGTATTAAAATTGTGACGAGAAGAGTGAAGCATAAGAATAACGCTATCATATTGTCACGATTGCCATAGACTATCTCCTACCTAAGCTATGATAGAGCACAGCATGTTAAGCTCTAATTCTTCCCTTCAGGTTCCCCTGGGAAGACATCATCCCCCATACCTGAGCAAAGGCCTGCGGTCTGCATTAGCATCTGTAGCGAAGCATTCAGCAATCAGCATAAAGTTGTGGTTCTCTGTCTGGAATCTTCCTCTAACGTGTAAGGGACAAGGAAGTGTTTTTATAACAACACAGCTGATGTTCTGCGAAAATGTCCCTATGTAAGGATATGCGTTTTCTACAAATGTTGGAGACTAAACTTCTACCATGTTCACCGGCAATGTACCGTGCTGTAACCTTGGAAGAAGCACAGAGTGATCAAGAATGTCTTGTTTGAGAACAGAGTGCTGGCCTAGGCAAAAACAGTTAGATAAACAGAAAATAAAACAAGACCGTAAAAGTGGCTATTGTAACAATAATAAAATGAAGCCAAATAAAATATACCTAGGTTAAGGTGCAGAGCGGCCTGGCCTAGTGTGTTAAAATAACGTGCATGGAGCTATGGCTAAAATGGCCACACAACACCCTCCCCTTGTTGGTTGAAGGTGGTTCAAAGCCTAAACATATGAAATTGCTACTAAAACTCAACCTAAGAAATATATGTAAAAGCAGTGTCAATTATGACAAGTCAATGGGACACGTGAGCATGTAGAAGGACAATTTAAGAAATTAACATGTGACATAAAACCGAATTTCAAAAGGCAAAGTTTTTTTTTTAAAGTTCCAATCGATTCCGGGACCATAGAGGACAGGAAATCTTCCACTTCGGCCGATGTTAAAGTTGGAAAGGCATCGCCAAGAAGGATCAAGGAGCAGTTGTGTTCCATAGCCTCAGCCTCAGAATTCCGTGGTGTGCCCAATGATGAGTCATGAGCCACATCCTCCAAGAATGGCAACTCATAAGTAGCTTCCCGTACCAAACGCAACCTCAACGCGCATGTCTGGTAATGAACCCTCAGTGAGAACATCAACAGATCAGCATCCAATGAAAGAAAGCGCTGTGTAGAAAGACAGACTTCCAGTGCGTGTTCGAAAGAGCACCAGAGGCACTTAAACACGGGCTGCACACAATGTAAAACCGGTCTGAATGACAAAGACCAGCCACACTCCAATTGCTCCAGGAGTGTTGCTCCAAAATACTGTATCATGCATTCACAACACAGCTGCGCTGATGGGAGCGCTTTCATTCCTCCTTGTTGCGGCAGACAGCCATTGCGCATAAAAAATAACAACAGCAGAATGCCAGCTATTAAAGCCAAAGTTATTGGAAATCCCCCGAAAATACTAGAAAAAATTGAGTGGATAGCTGAGGGTATTAAACCGAATATGGAGGAGAAGGTTTGAATCAAACCAGAACCAACAGCTTTAAAGAAATGTGTGATTCCAGTTGTACTGGATGCATTAAATATCCGTCCCACAAGTTCACCAAAGTGTCTCGGAAAGTTTGTACTTAAAAGGGACTGTATTTCTGCTGACGATCTTGCCACCTGAAGTGCGTAGGTCTCACGTACAGATGTAAGGGCCACAGGCTTTTGAAACAATAAAGCCTTGAGTCTGCTCAACTTGTCAAAATTCACATTTGAAGTAGCAATATGAGGCCAAATGTCAGCTACTTCTTTAATCTTAGTGGGGGGAAAAGTACGTTCCTGCAGCATGTAACGACCTTAGAGACCGAAACAATATAAACTATTCTGGCTCGCATACCACAACAGTCTTCACCGTTGAGGAGGACATAGCTGCTGTTTGAAACCATCTGGAACGTAGGTCTAATCAAAGGGACTGGAACTCCCTTCAGATAACAAGCTAAGTTCACAGCAGAGGCGTTACATGCCCCGTGCAAGGACAACTGTTTGCAAACAATTGAATGGCTGACTGAAGTCTCAAATTCAATACCGCTAAGAAAGACTTCTTTCGTGCCACTGAGATATTTGTATGAAAAGGGACGCTCCCACACCTCATGGATGTAACTATCTCCCAGCCTTTCATATCTGCCTACCGGAATGTGTTTTAAACAGGAGGTGAATTGAAGTGTAGAAATAAGCAGATTGATGACAACGTTTATGAGCAACTCAGCAGATGGTATTTCAGCCACAGTAAAGGCAACTTTTCTAATTTCTCGATGTTTAGCATGACATAAGTTGCTTCTTTCTTAGCCATTTGTTGTTGTTGTCACATTAAATTAAAGGAAGAAAATATCTCCCTTGCGCTGACATGCTGCCAGGGAACGCGACCTGCCTTCAACGTTTGAAGTGTCCAACACAACTACATAATGGACCTTAGCAGACGCTGTCCATGGTGTAATGACGACATATCTGTTTGTATGATGTCTATAGCAGAAGAAACCATGTTGTTTAAGGTGTATATCCGGTCGGACAGGGTATTAATCCCATTACCTACAACAGCCAATGCTTTTTTTTTAGATTTTCCTGATCTATTTGCCTTAACCGGGCAGCTGCTTCTTGTTGGGAAAGCATCCAAATTTCATTATATACTTCATATAAGAAACGCTTTCTGCAGTGTTTTCTGGGGCCTAACAGGAAGTCCTGTAAGTCAGTATTATTAGACAGGAGATTGAGGTGTTCTCTAACTGCATCTAATGAGGATGTTTTTAACCATTGCTGGCATAGTTTCCCTACACTATGGCCCTCATTACAACATTGGGGGTAAAAGCCGTTTACCGCCGTGCAGAAGACCGCCAACACACCGCCGCGGCAGCCGAATTCCGCCACGGTCATTATGACCCACAGCTCGGAATCAGCCAAAATTTAGACACCCACACAAGTCTGCCACACCAAAGGTCAGTGATAAACTGGTGAAAACAAAACCTCCACCGTCACGCCAACAGAAATACGCCCACACTATCACGCCCCAGGAATCCACGCGCCAGTCTTTCAACCGCGGTATTCCATTGGCGGTACACACCGCCGCACTCAAAATACACACACATCTACAAAACACTACCACATTGGACAATTACAAATACACACACCTGATACACATACACACACCACTCCCACACACCCAATACAATATAAAACACCCACCCACATCACCCACAAACCCCTATGACAAAAATCCTGAAAGAAGGCCAGAGAGAGACACTACAAACTACAACCAAGCATCCACAGGCACACAATACCATCACCCACTTAACTTCCACGCACCTCACACAACACACCACTAAATATCACCCCACACATCACAACACACACCACCCCACACATCACCCACACCACCCCATGGCACGGCAAAGACACCCCAGGTTCTCTGAGGAGGAGCTCAGGGTCATGGTGGAGGAAATCATCCGGATAGAGCCACAGCTATTCGGATTACAGGTGCAGCACACCTCCATTGCTGGGAAGATGGAGCTATGGCGGAGAATAGTGAACAGGGTCAATGCAGTGGGACAGCACACAAGAAATAGGGATGACATCAGGAAGAGGTGGAACGACCTACGGGGGAAGGTGCGTTCCGTGGTATCAAGACACTACCTTGCGGTTCAGAGGACTGGCGGTGGACCCCCAACTCCTCCCCCACAACTAACAACATGGGAGGAGCACGTCTTGGCTATTCTGCATCATGAGGGCCTCCGCAGGAGTAGATAGAGGAATGGACTCTGGTAAGGCAATTCTTTACTACTATATCCCCCACCCAACCTGCATGCCATCACATACCCCCACCTTCGCCCTCACCTCCATCACTCCAACCCCTCACAAATGTCCCAAGGACACATCCCAACACACATCCCAACACCAAGCCCTGCATGCAACAACAAAGCATGGACACCCATCACCAAAGCATGGCAACTGCACATACCCATACACCCCCTTAAACCATCGTCCCACACAGGAATGCAAGCACTGGGGTACATGGTCACCCACCCATTGCACACCATGGCACAAACAGATGCAATAATCACGATTTTATACCCCTGCAGGACCCCTACCCAACATCACCGCACAGGAGGGTCCAGACATGTCCACATCACCGACAGAAGTGGCCCACAGTGATGACAGCAGCTCTGTCCAACTGGATCTAGATGACCAGCCCGGCCCATCTGGGACCTCAGGACAGTTGGTTCCCCTGACACAGTCACAGGCCACCACAGAGCTTCCTCCCTCTGGAAACACCAGCACAGCACCCACCCAGCGGGCCCATACCTCTGTCCCCAGGACACGTCAATCAGCAGTGTGTCCACCACTACAGGGAACCTAGGCTAACCCACCACCCTAGCAACAACAGGGACCTGGGGGCAGTGGCAGTGGGCACACGGTCCAGGGGACAGAGGCCCAGGAAAACAGGGGAACTGGGAGGGCTGCTGTGCGACAGGGGGAGGACAGGCCCAGGGAACCTACTCTCCATGAGGCCCTCTCCAACATCATGGGAGCCTACCATCATTCCCAGGAGATGATGGCAACGGTACTGGACAAGTTTCAGGAGACCCAGCGGCTGCAGGCGGAACAGTATTTTGGCTTCAGGGAGGAACTCAGATCCATCAATTCCACCCTGGGCACCATCATAGGGGTGCTAAAGGAAGTCCTCAACACCAGGAGGGACACTGTGGCACAACAAGGGGCCCCTGACACTAGCATGGACGATGAACTGCCCACCACCTCCGCCGGCACTAGTGGACAGGAGGCACTGCCACAGGACCACCACACCAGCACCCCACCCCCTGCAGAGGGAGAACCACCCCGCAAACGGTCCCTGAGATCCAGGACAAAGACAGAGAACATTGCCAAGACCCCCGCCAAGAAATGAGACCACCCTGAATGTCATCCTATTGTCCCACCTTGTCACCCTGTCCATCCTCAAACTGCCCCAGCTCCACTTCCTATGCCCCTTTGGACAATGCACCTGTGAGACTAATAGAAGGGACTCTGCCATGGACATTCCTCCACCATCACCCCTCACCATTTCACAACCCCCTCCACTATTTAGCACTTAAATAAACAACCATGAAAGCACAAAACAATCTGGAGTCTGTCTGTGATTTCGAAATGTTGTATTAGCAATTACAGTGACAAAATGCTCTTTCAATTGTAATGTCAACATACCTATGTCACACAGCTCTAGTCCATGAGGAAACAAAGCAAATGTCACACAGTGGGACCCACATCTGTGAAATCGTAAGGGAAAGTGACAACTCAGTGACCATACACTGGGTGAAAAGGACAGACAGTAGAGAGGTAGTAGTGTTAAAGTACATGTAGTAGGCAGGTTTTTATTCTTACCTGTGTCTCACTGGAAGTATTGCAGGATCACAGAGTCCCTGTTGTCGATGTCCTCTTCTTCTGCTTCCTCGTCTTCGCTGTCCACAGGCTCCTCAGCTGCCACAACACCTCCATCTGGACCATCCTCCTGCAAAAAAGGCACCTGTCGTCGCAAAGCTAAGTTGTGAAGCATACAGCAGGCCACGATGATCTGGCACACCTTCTTTGGTGAGTAGAATAGGGAACCACCTGTCATATGGAGGCACCTGATCCTGGCCTTCAGGAGGCCGAAGGCCCACTCTATAATCCTCCTAGTTCACCCATGGGCCTCATTGTAGCGTTCCTCTGCCCTTGTCCTGGGATTCCTCACTGGGGTCAGTAGCCATGACAGGTTGGGGTAACCAGAGTCACCTGTAAATGGTGAGGGACAACTGTTAGACACACACTAACCTGTAGGGATATCCCCAGACCCAGACAACTATTCCCAATGATTTTGTTCCAGGTGCTCACCTAATAGCCACACACGGTGCCTTTGGAGTTGCCCCATCACATAAGGGATGCTGCTATGCCGCAGGATGTAAGCGTCATGCACTGAGCCAGGGAATTTGGTATTAACATGGGAGATGTACTGGTTGGCCAAACACACCATCTGCACATTCATCGAATGGTAACTCTTCCGGTTTCTGTACACCTGTTCACTCCTGCGGGGGGGACCAAGGCCACATGTGTCTCATCAATGGCACCTATGATGTTGGGGATATGTCCAAGGGCATAGAAGTCACCTTTCACTGTTGGCAAATCCTCCACCTGAGGAAACACGATGTAGCTCTGCATGTGTTTCAGCAGGGCAGACAACACTCTGGACAACACGTTGGAAAACATAAGCTGGGACATCCCTGATGGTATGTCCACTGTTGTTTGAAATGACCCACTCGCAAGGAAATGGAGTACTGACAGCACCTGCACTTGAGGGGGGATTCCTGTGGGATGGCGGATAGCTGACATCAGGTCTGGCTCCAACTGGGCACACAGTTCATAGATTGTGGCACGATCAAGCCTGTAGGTGATGATTACATGTCTTTCCTCCATTGTCGACAGGTCCACCAGCAGTCTGTACACCGGAGGATGCCGCCATCTCCTCACATGTCCCAGCGGATGGTGCCTATAAAGGACAACAGCGTGCACAGAGTCAACCAACTCTGAGGTACGTTAACACAGCTTACTCAGAAAACCATTCATAACCCTAATTTTGCCTGTTTGAGTGTTGAGCCAAGGCCTAGGTATGTGTGACGCAGTTATAAATCAAGCAATGTGGGCCCCTGAAATGGCGGCTGCCTGACCTGTAAAGTGGGACAATGGGATGTGAGGTAACTGCGCTGGCGTTGTACACCGTCGGAGTAGGCGGTCGAAGACAGCGGTGCAATTCTGCATTGGTTAACATTGGATCCTATGGGTCCCAGGAGCCAATGACGATGTGCGCCGCAATGGCGGTACGCACCGCCGTGGACCTGACTGCCATTTTCTATCTGTTTAATCACTCGATACCTGATCTTCAACAGGAGAGGACCTACACTGCAAGTGCTGCTATGACCTCAGTCTGGAAGAGACAATGGCGTGTGCGTCTGGGGAAAGGGTCCCTGCCTTCACCACAGAGGAGATGGAGAAACTCGTGGATGGGGTCCTCCCCCAGTACACGCTACTCTACAGTCCTCCAGACAAACAGGTAAGTACACTGGGAGCATGCTGTATGGGCAATGCCTGTGTGGAGTGTGGTGGATGAAAGAGAGGGGGGTGGGGAATGAGGCGTGCATGAAATGACGGTGAGTGCATGTGCCACATGTCAAGGGTAGGGATGGGGGCCAATGACTGATGGTGCAGTTGGTAATTTCTTCTCGTTTTCCCCTGTACAATTCCTGTAGGTCAGCGCCCACCAGAAGAAGGATATTTGGTGTGCCATTGCCAAGGAAGTCCGGACCCTGGGGGTCTACCACAGACGGAGCACCCACTGCCGTAAAAGATGGGAGGACATTCGCCGCTGGAGCAAGAAGATGGCGGAGGCCCAGCTGGGGATGGCCTTCCAACGTGGGAAGGGTGCCCGTTGCACCATGATCTCCCTGATGTTCAGGATCCTGGCGGTGGCGTACCCCACGTTGGATGGGCGCTTGAGGGCATCACAGCAGCAACAAGGGGGTGAGTACACTCTCATTCAGCTGATTCAGCGCGCAGTGGAGATGTCTGGGTGGGCGAGGTGGGCTGTGGGTTTCCCTAGGCCAGGGCGAGTGTGCTAGTTTAGTCCCCTTTTTCAGGCAGACCCTGTGGCACCTTCCCCACATGGGTACAGTGCCAACTACACCTAGTCCGGCTCCTGTGACATCCATGTGTGCAGATATCGGCCATAGCCTTGTAAGCCATTTACCAGGGATTGAATAGTGGACCCCAAGTGCGCGGCGTAGTGCAGGGGGCTTCGGTGTCTGTCGTGTCCGCCACTGGTAGCGGTAATGCATTCACTCAACTTGTCTTTCTTCTGTCTCCCGCCCCCCTTTTTGTGGTCTCCCTGTACATGTGTGCATTAGCATCATCAGGCGGAGGAGCAGTGGCACTGGAGCAGGAGGGAGCTGCATTCCACATGGCCCTGGAGGGCGACACTACGGACTCTGATTTCACCAGTGGGACGGAGGGCGAGGGGAGCTCCATGGCGGGGACAGGAGCTGACACCAGCGATACGGACTCGTCCTCTGATGGGAGCTACCTTGTGGTGCCGGCCCCATCTGTGCCCCCCGCATCTACAGGTACAGCCGCCACCCCCCCTCCAGCACCACCCTCCCAGCAGCCCCTCAGCCTTTGCCCCGTGCCCGCTCACCCAGGAGGGTGGGCATCTCCTTCGCCCCAGGAACCTCAGGCCCTACCCCAGTCACCCCTGCTGCCCTCAGTGAGGAGGCCATTGACCTCCTCAGGTCCCTCACTGTTGGACAGTGTACCATTTTGAATGCCATCCAGGGTGTAGAGAGACAGTTGCAACAAACCAATACATTCCTGGAGGGTATTCATTCTGAAATAAACGGGGGGAGGGAACGGGAGGTTATGTGGTCCAGTGTACGATCTCCCAAACTATCATCAAATACATAAAGTACACAGTTCCAATAAAATCTAGGGGACCACTGGTCTCAGGAGCGAGAGCCCTCAAGCATCACAATGGATGACTAGTATCATCATCGGGAAGTGCTCCACACCAGGCTGGTGATGCAATGCCTGGTGGACACCCCACCCGGGGGGCTCTAGACCATATTATTATGACTGGTGAACTCTACTGTACAGTCTTAAATGCTTAAATTCAAGCACCAGTGCAAAAAGAGGTAAAAAAAACTGGTTAAAATTGATTATTCATCTTACAATAAACATCAGAATTTTAATCAGTGTAGTGAAGATGAAGACCAAGACTAAAAACAAAAATTGAAAGTCATATGTAGAGTATCATGCTCATAAGACTTTCACAAGATACAATCTCTAAGGACTCCCAAACATTTTTTTTTTTTTATGTCGGCCCTTTAGGAACAGGTCAACATGTTTCGCGTCTATCGGTCCATCCGGATCCATTGACGCTTCATCAGGACCAATAAATAAATCACCTCTTCAAAAACAAAAAAGACAAAGAAACCACCTCTATTAGGGTAGAGAGACCGGTAACTTACATTTAAGTACACTGGTTACATCAGGTCACCCTAGAAAACAAACATATAAAGCGTACTGTACACTGTAAATACCCAAAAAGTGGTTAAAGGTGGTCATACGTTTAAACAAGTGATAAATCAAGTAAGTGAAAACGGGCTTACCATCCCCAATTTGAGAAAGGGCCCCCTGGGAAGCGCGTTCCTAGGACTCAGATAGACACTATATATAGATTGAATGAGAACAACAATTTATAGATTAAACTTACTAAACATACTATAGTAATTTAAAAATATGAAATAAAAATTGAGTTCAGGAGAATGAAATTTTCTTCAAAAAAACACAGTACATTCAGTAAATGCGTGGTCTCCTCAATTGTGGCCATTACATAGATCATCGTTAGTAAAACAAACGGGCTAGATAGACCTCGTTGGTTAATCAAGATACGACATACTGGTCGTTAAATACTAAATAAATCACAAACCTCCGCGTATGGTGAATCGAAAATAAAGAAAAACTGAAAGACTCACAATTTTGTCGATGGTCCAAACTGTGGACCTACCCTCTGGAACGGTGCCCCGAGCAACCATCTGCTTCGGGCACCGTCAGAGTTATTAATCAGATGCCGCGACCCCGGAAGAGCTCCGTATCTCCGTACGCGTGTGTCTGAAAGTGGTAAAAATAGACAAGGGACTATCAAGATGCAGTCCCTTGGAGGAGTAAATGAAATAAAAAACGGACTGCCTGGGAAAAAGGCAGGTTTGAGTAAGGGTTGTTGCTGGAAAAGCACAACCCGTAGAGCAAGACAGAGAGTGAAGGGATGAACACCACTCAAATTAAGTCAAGAATGTTTGCACCATGTGTAATCTAATTTGAAAAGTTGTCTCGACCAGTGTCAAAGAAAATACAGAGGTGTCCTCTGAAATTGCCTTATGCACTTCATTTTGAGAGTTAATGGTTAAAAGGAGACTATCTGTGTATGTGGAATACTCTAACAAATGCCTTATACACTTAATTATGAGAATTAATGGTTAGAAGGGGGCCATCTATGGTTGTTGATCATTGTGCCTTAGACAGAAAGTGAAGACCAGGGGATATCATCATTTAATCCCCGTAAGTGGGTGCACAGTTTGAACACCCATCTTTGTTCAATCCTGAACAAAGTCCCGGGCATATCAGACTTAACTTTGGGTGCTTCTATTACCACCCACCAAAGATCGTTAGGAGAATGTGAAGAATCCAAAAAATGTGCACTAAGTTTAGTAGTTATTCTGTTGCATCTAATGTTACTTCTATGTTCATTGATGCGTATCTTAACAGGTCTACATGTCATCCCAATATAACGTAAATCACAAGGGCATGTGATCATATAAATACAGTTCCTAGTGTTGCAATTCGTATGTTTTTTGAGGCGCCAAGAGCCTACAGGGTCCAAATTAAGGGTCTGTAGATGTCTGGTAAGGGAACATACGTTACAGTTACCACAAGGATGGTGTCCTTCCACAGGGGGAAGGTTCCATAAAGTTTTTTGGGTAGAAATGTCACATTGGAATCGTGGGCGTGTGTGAATCACCAAATCCTTAATATTGGCAGTGCGTTTAAATGCAAATAGAGGTCTTCTGATTTCATATCCCCCACTTGTGAGAATTGACCATCTTTTACTGATCAGTTTCTTGATCGTGTTCGATAAAGGGGTATAGGTGGAAACACATATAAGTCTAGTTTGTGGCTCTTTTTCAATGTTAGCCAACAAAGAGTCCCTGTTGTTATTTTTGGCTCTTTTACGAGCCTGGTTGACTATTCTTGGGGGGTAATGTCGATCAAGAAGTTTGTTTTGAAGGGGAATTGATTGCCGATCAAATTCTTGGGATGTTGTGCAAGTATGTCTCAGTCGTAAAAACTGGCCAACGTGTAAGTTATCCCTTAGAGATTTCGGATGATGGCTCTCATAGAGGAGGAGGGAGTTGCGATCAGTGGGTTTTTGATATACGCTGGTAAATAATTTGCCCTCATCAATAGTAATCATCAAATCTAAGAAGGATAGATGTGTGGATGATACAGTAGCCGTGAATTTCAAAAAGGAATCCAAAGTATTGACTCATGTTGTAAAATTATCTGCCAATGTCAATGGACCCTGCCATATGTTTAGGATGTCGTCAATGTAACGACGCCATAATGTAATGTGATCATGGTAAGGATTAGTTGGTGGCAAGATATGGGTTTTCTCAAAATCATACATGTAAAGGCAGGCCAGGCTGGGAGCGAAAGTACTACCCATTGATGTTCCTCGAATCTGATGGTAAAGTTGATCTTCAAAAAGAAAAAAGTTTTCTGTCAAGGCTAGTCTGGCACATTGCAGAATGAAAGACACAGGGGAGGAAAGATCAGTTGATACTCCTTGCAGGGCCGACTCCACAACTTGTAGAGTTGCCTCTTGTGGAATGTTGGTATAAAGTGCCTCCACATCCAAAGTAATGATGCCTTGTGTAGTACTGGAATTATTAATAGTTTCGATTAGATTCAAGACATCTTTAGTGTCTTTTAGATAGGTGGAGGAGCCCTTCACCAATGGCTGTAAAAAATGGTCGCAAAAAATTTATAATGGTTCCAAGACCGAGCCCAATCCAGAGACAATAGGACGACCCGGGGGTGGTGTCCTACCTTTGTGGATCTTGGGTAAGCTATAAAAATAAGGTGGATGGCGTGATTCCAAAAATTCAGCCTCTTTTGGTGAGATCCACAGATTGTTTCTAGCTTCTTCAATGAGGCATCAAATCTGGGTCTGTAATCTAGCAGTAGGATCATGCGTTATTTTGGCATAGTAGGAAGAATCACTTAGAAGACGTAGGCACTCGCATCTGTAATCGGTGTACTTCATGATCACAATAGCTCCGCCCTTGTCAGCCTGCTTAATGGTTATATTGGGGTCTGATGATAGAGATAATAAGGCCCTCTTCTCTATTGTCGGGATGTTCACATAAGCCTGTTTTGGACGTAATTTATCTAAATCGGCTAGCACCGCTTTTTCAAAAGTCAAGACTTCACTCGGCATTGAAAGTGGTGATGCCGTTCTGGTCAGGCTGCCCTTCAGTGAGCTATTCAGACTCTGGCCTCAGCACTGATGGCAGCCATTGTCCCTGTCTCTAGCCTATCCCCTCCAACTTCCTCCACCCAGACCCAATCCCCTGTACCTCAGCCTACCCCAAGCACACCATCAGACCAGCATGCATACACCTCAACACACAAGGGAAGCTCTGGCAAACGTAAGCACCACAAATCCCACAGGCACTCACGCAAGTATCACACACATGCAGACATACCAACATCCACTGCCTCCACTGTGTCCCCCTCCTCCTCGTCTCCCTCCTCCCTCCCAGTCTCGTCTCCACTCACGCCTGCATGCACTACATCTTCAGCCACTATGTCTATCACCAGCACACCCACCACCACACCCCGCTCACGTGCAGTCACCACCCCCACTACCATTCACACATCCCCTGTGTCCTCTCCCAGTGTGTCTGTGACGCCACCTCCCAAGGTACACAAATGCAGCCTCACACCCACCCAACAGCCATCCACCTCACGACAGCCTCCAGTGCATGCATCTTCACCCATAGTCACCAAATGTACACCTCCTACATCCACAACCTCTTCCTCCACTCCCAAACCCCCTCCAGCTACCCGTCCCAGTGTTCCTAAGAAACATTTCCTGGCCACCCTTCACCTCATTCCCTCACCTCCCCCACCCCGTCAGTCTCCTAGAGCCCGACTCTCCAGGTCCCAACCTAGCACCTCAGCCACAACATCTCTGGGACCAGTGGTGCCAGTAGTCACCGGATTCTGAAATGCACCAGGCAGCAGGGCAGCCAGTGTGGCAAGGAGCCACAGCACGAACAGTCCCCCACCTGTCAAGCATCAAAAGTTGGCCAGTGCCCGGCGGGAGAGGGGGAAGACAACAGGCAGCAAAGCCACTCCCAAGGGCACAGGTGGGAGTGTGGAGTCAGCAGCGACACCTTCCAAGGTGGGGAAGGGGCACAAGAAACCCGGCAAGTCTGGGAAGGTCACCACGGCGGAAAAGACCACCAGCAGCCCCGCTGGCCCAGAGAGGACTGCCTGCAGAAGCCCCGCTGGCCCAGAGAGGACCGCCAACAGCAGCCCCACTGGTCCAGACGGAACCGCCAGCAGCCCCGCTGGCCCAGAGAGGACCATCAGCAGCAGCCCCGCTGGCCCAGAGAAGACCGCCAGCAGCAGCCCCGCTGGTCCCGACAGAACCGCCAGCAGCCCCGCTGGCCCAGAGAGGACTACCAGCAGCTGGATCGCTGCCCAAGACAGGACCGCCACAAGCACCGCTGCCCAAGACAGGACCGCCACAAGCACCGCTGCCAAAGACAGGACCGCCACAAGCACCGCTGCCAAAGACAGGACCGCCACAAGCACCGCTGCCAAAGACAGGCCCGCCACAAGCACCACTGCCAAAGACTGGTCTGCCACAAGCACCGCAGGCCCATGAGCGCCAAATGCACTGACGCTACTGAGGCTGCCACGAGCAGGATGAAGCACTCTGGGCACCAAGCCCCCTCCAGAACCAGTGGAGTATCACATCCACAACCTCAGTCCTTGGCAGGATGAAGCACTCTGGGCACCAAGCCCCCTCCAGAACCAGTGGAGTATCGCATCCACTACCTCAGTCCTTGGCAGGATGAAGCACTCTGGGCACCAAGCCCCCTCCAGGACCAGTGGAGAATGTTATCCACTTGAGAGACTGTGGCTTTGCACTCCCCTGGATTAAACAGTGGGCAATCCACTCACTGTAGAGACTTGAGAGACTGTGGCTTTGCACTCCCCAGGATATAGCAGTGGGAAATCCACCCACTTGAGAGACTTGAGACACTGTGGCTTTGCACTCCCCAGGATTGAACAGTGGGCAAACCACTGACTGTAGAGACTTGAGAGACTGTGGCTTTGCACTCCTCAGGATATAGCAGTGGGCAATCCACCCACTGTAGAGACTTGAGAGACTGTGGCTTTGCACTCCCCAGGATTGAACAGTGGGCATGTGGCCCCCTCGTGGATTTGGCGTTGTGCACTCAACCGGCTGAGGTGCCCCCTCTTTCCCTTCCCCCTGAGGTGCCTCTTTTATTTCTATCTGATGCCCCTGCAGTGTTCTCTCTGTCACGTTCGGATATCTTGTGTGGACCTTGCCCATGCAGTGTGGGCCCAGTGGTCCACGGACTTTAAGGGTGGAATACCCTGGACTAATATTCTTGGTGTATATATTTGTAAATAGTGTTTGTATATTATTTGACTACTGAATTTTGTTATATTGCAATCGTTCAGCTCATTTCCTTTTGTCTTTGCATTCTTCCGGAGGGGTTGGGGGGTGTAACTGTAATGTATCATGCTGTATTGGAGTGTGTGTTGTAGTGGGTGAGGGTGGGGGTTTTGCGTGTTGCGTGTCACTGTTTTTTCCCTCCCCCTTCCCCTGTGTCGTAGGTGCAGTACTCACCGTGGTCTTCGCTGCCGGTGTTCGTGCTCCTGGTAGAGGAGGAAGAAGATGAAGGCTGGTAAAATGTGGAGCTCTGGTTCCACGGCGTCCTTGTTCCTCGTGTGTGCAGAGGTGAGCATTTTCCCTTCGAAGTCCTGTTTCCGCCGTGTTTTTGTTCGCGGTTAATCCGCCCCGGAAAAGGTGGCGGATTGGTAGGTTGTGATACTGTGGGAGGTACATTGTCTCCAGCCTGTCTGTTGGCAGTGACCGCCATGCTGTTTGTTTGTACCGCCGTGGCGGTCGGAGTGTTAAAGTGGCTGTCTTTGTTGGCGGTTTCCGCCACGGTCGTAATTCCATTTTTTTTCCGCCAGCCTTTAACACCGACCGCCAGGGTTGTAATGACCATCTATATTGTTGGACTTTTTGCCTTATGCAGGGTCATCCCCAGTCTTTTTGCCTCCTTCCTCCTGGTTTTTCTGACCTCTCGCTGTTGGCTCTAGGACTCTGAGCACTTTATCACTGCTGACCAGTGCTAAAGTGCAGGTGCTCTCCCATCTAAAGTTGGTATGAGTGGCTTATACCCAATTGGCATATTTAATTTACCTATAAGTCCCTTGTACAATGGTATCTCTATACCCAGGGCCTGTAAATTAAATACTACTAGTGGGCCTGCAGCGCTGCTTGTGCCACCCACTGAAGTAGACTTTTAAACCTGTCTCAGGCCTGCTAGCGCAGGGCCTGTGTGCGCAGTTTTCTGCCACAGGGACCTGGCATCTAAATTTACTTGCCAGGCCCAGAACTCCCCTTTTACTACATGTAAGTCACCCCAAAGTACGCCCTAGCTAGCCCTATGGGCAGGGTGCCATGTATGTAGAAAGGCAGGACATGTGCCATATTGCATGGCCTGTCCTGGTAGTGACAAACAGCCTAACTTGGTGTCTCACTGCTGTGAGTGCTGCCTTCTCATAGGATTGCATTAGAAATGCCCTGCCTTATGTGTAAGGGGTATTGTCTGATTTATGAGGGGTAGCGTAGGCGTCTTTGGTATGGTTGTGATGGTGATAATAAATTTTGCTTACTGGTGTGGGTGTATTTGTTATTACTATCACAGAAATGCCACTTCTAGAAAGTGCGCATTTATCTGTGCTTATGACTCTGGTGTTTTGCAGCTTGACTCCAATCCACGTCTGGTCAGAGTGACAGTTGGGGCTTTGTGCATACTTTTCAGACAGCCTGTACACAGGGAGGGTGGAGGTGTCACCGAGGTGCATCTACATACTGAATAGTCTTCCTGGGCTGAGAGAAGGGAGAGGCGGGGCACACCTACATTAGTAAAGGCTGTGCCCTGGCCTCACACAATAGGGTCGTTAACCCCCCACTGATGTTTGGAGCCTGTGCTGAAAGGAGAGAGGGGGCACTCCCAGAACCAGTTGTAACTGGCTGGAACCTCCTCTCCCTACCATTGTAAAACACTGTAAGAACTGACTATAAGTACAGGGGAATTTTCCCCACAATTTGAACATTCTTGGAACTTGAAACTGGACGCAGAACGCTGATGAATGGACTCACCAGGAAACCACCTTGGGCTGCTGCTGCTGTGCTGACCTGTGACCTGCCTGGTCACTACAAGGAACTGCCACCACCTGCACCCCTTCTGCTGACCTATAGCTGGGCCACCAGCCCTGTGCTCCTCCTTGTTTTCTTGCTGTTCCCAGGGGCAGGGTGCTGTGGCCCCTGACCCCTGCAACGGTCCCTGCAGACTTGGCCTTGGGGCTTTTAAAAAGCACCCCTTGAGGCCCCTAAGATTGCCGCCGCAGCTTGGGAGCATCAGAGTGCCCCTCGCGCTCTCCACGGTGCCTCTTTGCTGTTGGAATCACCACCACAGCTCGGGCTTGGGACAGAGCCCTCGCGGTTTCCTAAGCACGCTGTTTTTAAATTGCAGAATCACCACCGCGACCCGGGCGTCGCATTTTGCCTTTAGCGCGAGGATCGCGCTGTTGCCAGTGCCCCCGGGGCACCCAGAAAGGAAGACAGGAGCAAGCGCGCTCCAAACAGTGCCCCCGGGGCAAAGCGCGCTTCTTGACGCGCCCCCGGGGCACTTGCAGGCACCATCCTCGGTGCCAGCTCCTCGCACCAGCCCCAGTCAGGCTGGGAAGCGCCGCGCGCACCAAATCGGGTGCGGCCGCTGGTAGGAGCAGGAGGAAAGCCTCATCGGAGGCCCCTGCTTCCTTTCCTCTGTTTTGGGCAGCCGCACCGTGGACGAGGGCGGCTGCCTATGCCGAAGCAGGACACGGGGCGGAATGGGAGTTCACTTTCCCCCGGTCACTGCGCTAGGGGCGCGATCGCCCCCACATCCCTGATTCTTCGTGGATCTTCGGGCCCCCCCTTTGGGTGAGGGCCAATGGAGGCTCGGGGGGGGGGCAACAACCGCAGGCCCCAGGAGGGGCCCGTTAGGACTACAGAGGGTGTGTGTGCCACCCCCCTCTCACCCAGAATTGCCAGGAGGCCCCTGTTTTGCGCAGAGGAGCGCCGGGGGCCCCATTTCTTTTCATTCAATAGGCACTGGAGGTGCCTTCATCAAGTCAGGTACTTCTAAGTGACAATATATATACCACAAGTTCTTACTAGAGACTTTATTGCATTATATATTGCCTACCTGTCCTATGATGTTTTTATACATGTGTGCAAATGTTCCTTTTATGGACATGCTTGCTAATATGTTTTCCTAACTTGCCAAATGTTGTCTAATGTTCCTACTATGGGCGTTTTATGATATTCTTATGACAAGTGTTCTAATGTGATAACATGTTTCCTGACTACTGCTTATATTGCAGAATACTGAGTAACCTGTGTGTTATGTGTGACTTCTGCTAATTTGCAGAGTAACTAATGTGTTACGTTCTGGCAACTGCGAAGGTAGCAGGATAGTACTGATATGTGATGTTTGGTCTGATAATTGCGTAGTGTACAATACAGTATATTTTCATATAATCTGGTGTTGTGTTTGCTTTGTGGTGGACATATTGCATCACCTGTGTTGTATGTGTTGTACAAACGCTTTACACATTGCCTCCGGGTTAAGCCTGACTGCTCGTGCCAAGCTACCAAGGGGGTGAGCAGGGTTATCTTGGACATGTAACTCCCTTGCCCTGACTAGAGTGGGTAAGTTCTGCCTGCCTGAGGTGCATACCCTAGCCAACCAGAAACCCCATTTCTAACATTGGTCGTCAGCAGTGAGGATAGGACTTGCGCTTGCACAATACCATTGTGACTCATTATTTCACTACAAGGATTGCGTTTAGACCATCACATGTTTGGCTTCTCTTAACTTTCTCTCCTTGGTCATTTTTCCTGTTTTCAGTTCTCACGTTTGGGTATTGTGGTTGTCACATTTGAGTTATTTGTACCTTTTCAAGATGGGGCTTACCTTTGATTTAGAGGACCTGCAGTTTTACACGCAGGAGGAATTAGAGGGGTTCTGTAGAGCGAGAGGGCTGCCTGTAGAAGGGGACCTCAGGAGATCTCTGAATTTCTTTGAAAGGTTTGTGACATATACCCAGGGAGGGAGTGTGCTTAGGGAGTACCCAGAGGATCCTGAGTGTAGCGAGGGTTCCCAATGGGAGGGCTCCCAGACCTCATCCCTAGAGAGTGGTACAGAGACTGATCAGGAGGGTGAGAATGACCGGTTGGGGACGCCAGTTGACAGGGAAGGCCCCAGTAATAGGGAGTACATTGCTGGGTCCAGTGTAAGAAGCAGGGCTACCTCTTATTCCTTGACGCCTGATGAGCTAAGAGATAGGCAGGAAGAGAGGGACCTGAAGTTGCAGTTAGCACGCCTAGCTGTTGAGGAGAGAAGGGCTGAGGTAGAGAAGGCCTTAGTACAGGAGAGGATGGCAGAGGCAGAGAGGGCCTTTGCCAGAGAAAGACTCGCTCTAGAGCGCAGTCTGAAGGTTCTGGACTCACCAGCGCTGCAGGTGGAGTCCAGTGGTGGCAGCAATGTACAGTGCTGTAGCAAAGATGTTCCTCACATACCCATAGATCTGGTACCTAGGTTCCAAGAGGGGGGTGACATACGTCAGTGGTTAAAGGAATATGAGAGGGCTCTGGTAGAGCGCAGGATCCCTGAGAAGGATTGGGGAACTGGCCTAGGGAGCTTTATTCCTGAGGAGGGGAGGGATACCCTACTGACTCTAGAAGAGAGTGACAGGGAGGGGTACTCCGCTGTAAAGAATGCACTGATTGTGAAGTATGTTTTTTCCCCTGAGGAATACAGAAAAAGGTTTAGGGGTGGTAAGAAATTGTCCCACCAGTCTTGGGAGGAGTTTGTGGAGGATTGCTGCATTGCACTAGAGGGATGGGTGAAGGGTAGCACAGTAAACAATTTTGAAGGGCTGTTTAATCTGATTGTCAGAGAGCACCTGCTTTGTTGTTGTTTTTCAGAGTTACACCAACACTTGTCAGTGTGTGAGCTCCCTGACCCCAGGGAGCTTGCAAAGGAGGCAGACTTCTGGTTGCGTACCAGAGGGTCTGGTGTGGCATTAGGCGGTGTTCCTAATGAAAGTGGTCTAGGTGTTTCCCAACCAGGTGTAGTGGGAAAGGCTTATGTCCCATGTAGGTCCCAGTGTGTTGGGGCGGGTAAGGCACCCCATGTCCAGTCTCAGAGGAGAGGGAATGGGGTTGGGCTGAGGCCCAGGGTACCCGACCTCCAGTCCCAGGTCCTGGAGGGTTCCATGAGTGAACGCCAGGTGAGCCTAGCCTGTGCCGTAGGGCCAGCTGTTCAGAAGGATCCCATTTTGTCATTAGGACTTGGGCGGGTGGCTGGTGATAGCGTTCCACCGGTCCTGGTGTCTGGTAGTCTCGCTCTACAGCGGAGGAGGCGGAAATCCAGGCATAGGGTGGAGAGGGGGCTGCGGGCCCAGTGGAGAACCTGGAGGGTCAGGGGTCAGCTCTAAGAGCAGAGCCCCCCAGGAATGACCTTGGTGAGACCATTTCTGGGCTGGGGGGGAATCCAGACTCTGTCAGATGGGCAGAGGTCAGGAGACCTGCGCCATTCAGACTCTTGTGTGGCCCTTGGGGAAGGTGTTTCCCTGGTGGGGGGTAGGTGTGCCCCACAGGAAGTCCTGGTGCACCAGGCAGTGATTCAACCGCAGGGTGGTGACTCTGTGTTGGATGATCAGGTTCAGGGGGTAAACTCTGACCTGATGGGGAGTAGGTGTGCTCCCAAGGAAGTCCTGGTACGCCAGGCAGTGGTTCAACCGCAGGGTAGTGACTCTGGATTGGATTGCCAGATTCAGGGGGTAAGCTCTGATCTGGTAGGGGGTAGGTGTGCTCCCAAGGAAGTCCTGGTTCGCTGGGCAATGGTCCAGTCTAAGGGTGTCGTCCCTGGACTAGATAGACAGGTTTAGGGGGTAAACTCTGACCTGGTTGGGGGGCGGTTAGTGTGCTCACCCCCGGGTGAAACTTCTGGTGGCTTCTCCCGAGGTGGAGAGACGCAGGACTCTGGAAGTGGGGTTCAGGGAGGGGGAAGCCCGCCCCGGACCCCGGTGCAACCCAAGGGTGTCGTCCCTAGGTTGGGTGGTCAGTCGCCAGGTAGTGATCCTGGGCTGGCGAGAGAGTTGTGCAGAGCTGCTGTACCCAGCACCCTGGCAAGTGTGGATTCTGGTGATACCCCTCCTAGGAGAGGAGGGTGGGATCCTAGACGGAGGGGTAGAGGGAGGAGAGCCTCGCCTCTAGCCCCTGTAGAACCTATGGGTGCGGACCCTAGGTTGGTGGATCAGTGGCAGGGTAGAGCCCCTGAACTGATTGGAAATGGAGTGGAGAGAGGTTGCTGTGCACCTGGGGCTACCGCCCCCCACTTGTTATGGTTTCAGAGACCACAGGTGTCATGACCACACAAACTTGCCAAGTGAAATCAAAGAAGTGCATGAGAAAAGCAAAGAGATATCCTCAGTGGAGACAGCAAAGCCCAAACTGGAAGAAGGTTTGCAGAGTAATCTTGCGCTTATTTCAAAGGAAGAATCAAGAATAGAAGATCCAAGATGGCCGCTGTGAGTCCTGAAGGTTAGTTACGGTTCTAGTCTTGCAATCGGTTGGTTGCTAGGTTACGAGCTCTCCAGCTGGAAGCCTTGCACTTCAACTGAGGTCTGGCAGGAATCAGCTGTGTGGAGAGAGAGCGCGCTTCAGAACAGAAACTCCTGTGAGGTAAAATTACATTTGAAGATTATATTACAGAAAACGGATAAATATTGTCAAGGTTTATTCGAAGAGTTTGATAGTAGACCGTTCCCGTGGAAGTCGGCAAGGCTACAGAGTTAATGTATGAATTAACCTTCTGTTTACAAGGTTCTTGTTTAAGATATTAAAGTCAAAGAAAAAACGAACTTTAAAAGAGCAAGTATCTACAAATGTCAAGGTTATAAACAAAGGCCAAGTCTAAAGGAGAAACGAACTGTTAACAAATAAGCATTTACAAATTCAATGGTAATAAACCAAAATAGAGTTTAAAAGAGAAACGAACTTAAATAAACAAGCATTTACAACTACAAGTTATCGACAGATGTCGAAGTAAGGAAGGAGAAACTAACTGTAATAAACAAGCATTTACAAATACAAGTTATCAACAAATGTTGAAGTAAGAAAGGAGAAACAAACTTTAATAAACAAGCATTTACAAATACAAGTATTGACAGAAGTCACAATAAGACAGGAGAAATTAAATAACATCAGCTGATTTGAAGAACGCATTATCACCAACTATATATATATATATATAGCAACATAAAACCAATCTCTAACAAAGGTTGAGAAGTTCTTCCAGAATCAGTAATAAGCATTTTTTTAAGAAGAGCTATCATTTATAGAGAGAAGCAAGGCTACAGAGAACTCAGGGTGAGTGAAGAAATAATAGAATTAAAGAGGATTAAGGCGGTCATTCTGACCTTGCCGGACGGCGGAGGCCGTCCGCCAAGGTACCGCCGTCGGAACACCGCACCGCGGTCGAAAGACCGCGGCGGTGATTCTGACATTTGCCCTGGGCTGGCGGGCAGCCGCCAAAAGGCCGCCCGCCAGCCCAGGGCAAATCAACCTTCCCACTAGGATGCCGGCTCAGAATTGAGCCGACGGAGTGGGAAGGTGCGACGGGTGCAGTTGCACCCGTCGCGTATTTCAGTGTCTGCTGGGCAGACACTGAAATACTTTTTGGGGCCCTCTTACGGGGGCCCCGCGGCACCCCCTACCGCCATCCTGTTCATGGCGGGAGAGCCACCATGAACAGGATGGCGGTAGGGGGTGTCTGAATCCCCATGGCGGCGGAGCGCGCTCCGCCGCCATGGAGGATTCAGACGGGCAGCGGAAAGTCGGCGGTAGCCCGCCGGCTTTCCGCTTCTGGCCGCGGCTGTACCGCCGCGGTCAGAATGCCCGGCGGAGCACCGCCAGCCTGTTGGCGGTGCTACCGCCGACCTCCGCCCTGGCGGTAATTACCGCCAGGGTGAGAATGAGGCCCTAAGTGTTGAGAGTAGAAAGTGAAAAACTGATGTTGTATGTCCCTAGTAATTGCGACTGTGACTCTTGCAGGTGCTGTATCCAATCTTAGATGTGAAGAGGCAGACTGAGTACTGGCGTTCATCATCTCTGTGGCAGTCTCTCTACCATCCCATTCCCCTTTCCCCCTCCGGGGTACTCAGCACGAAGGATTAATATTCGTTGTGAGTAGCTCGGGTCGGGACTGAGGAGTTATCTTCTGCTTCTGAGGAAATCGAATTGAAGTATCCTGACAGATTGAAGTGCCATCACCCTAATTTTAGGGAAAAAACTGATTTCCTCCTGAGCAGAATGGCAGAAGGAATTGATATAAAATCATTAGGCACCGTTTTGGAAGGGTTACAGAAACAATTAAATAACACCATAGAAGAAACAGTCCAAATAAAACAGCGAATAAATGAGTTAGGGAACACCGCTAAATCAAATGAATCTGTGTTTTCACAAATCCCTAGCCCTTCACAGTCTGCAGGTATATCCACTCAAGTAATTCATGCGTTTTCCCCTATTATTCCTTTGGCTCAACCCGAGCGCTTCAGTGGGGATCCAAATAAGGCGCAGATTTTTCTGACCCAATGCTCATTGCATTTTTTATGTAGACCAGTCATTTTTTCCTAAGACCAGTCCAAAGTGGCATTTATATTGTCTTATCTGACAGGAGATGCGGCCGCATGGTCCATGCCAATAATTTCCAGAAATTATCCTGTTTTATATAATTTCCAAAATTTCAAGGAAGAGTTCTTAAGAATATTTGATCGGCGAACTGCAGCTCAAGCCACTGACAATGAACTACTGGAAATCAGGCAAGGTAATAAAGATCTAGTAGCCTATCTGGCTCATTTCAATAAACTCATTGTAGAGACTGCCTGGCCGGAGTCAAAAAGAGCCGCCATATTTTATCGTGGACTGAGAGATGAATTGAAAGATGCCTTAGCACAAGTTCCAAATAGACCCACCGAAATTTCGGAGTTAATTGATCTTGTGTTACAGATTGACCACCGGTTAACTGAACGAAGAGCAGAAAAGAGAAGAGAGTATCGACCATTTCCCCTGAGAATTGATCGTGTAAGAAATGATCATACGAGAGCCGGACAAGGGATAACGATAGAAGAACCAATGCAAATTGGTTCCATCCGAGGTCCTTTATCTAAGGAAGAAAAAGAGAAAAGAAGAGTGAATCAACTATGTTTATATTGCGGTGCATCTGGGCATTTTGTTAAAAACTGTCCCCCAAAGCTCTTCAGTCGGGAAAAGGCCAGCTTCATCAGTAGAGGGAGTTGCCCTGATGAAAGCAGAACCCAAGACAACTCCTTTAGATCAACGAGTGGCGAATACCTTACAAACCGCAGCGCCACATTTGGTACAAACAGTATCAGTTAACACCCTTGAGAAGGAAATTCAAGGGATCTCAGTTATGATAGACTCTGGAGCTACGGGCAACTTCTGTGATATCAAATACGCTCATAAAATGGGTATTCGATTTATCAAGAAATCTACTTTGGAAGTAGTAAGAGCTGTGGATGGAACCAATCTTTCTTCAGGACACATTTCCCATGAGACCGAACCAATTCAGATGCAAGGTTTTGGTGGACATCAGGAGCAGATAATCTTTAATTTGATAGATGCTCCACAATTTCAACTCATTTTGGGTCTGCCCTGGCTTACAGAACATAATCCACAAATTGATTGGAGCAAAAGAACGATCAAGATGAATTCTTCTTACTGCAAAGAGAATTGCTTTCATGATGGAGGGGAAGTGTCCACCAAGTCCCAAGCGGCCTGTTTATCATCACACTCTTCAATGATCTGTGCACTAAAGACAGCAGAAATCCCAAAAGAATATGAGGATTTAGTCGCCGTTTTTGATGAAAAGGAGGCTGAGAAATTGCCACCACATCGACCCTACGACTGCAAAATTGAACTGGAGCCAGGTGCGATATTGCCATGTAGCAGAATATAGGCATTGACCGAAGCAGAGAATCAACATTTAAAGGAGTATTTGGATCAATATCTTGCTAATGGTTTTATTCGTCCTTCTGAATCTCCAGTGTCATCCCCACTATTTTTCATATCAAAGAAGGATGGGAGTCTTCGAACTTGCATTGATTATCGAGCCCTCAATCAGGTTACCATCAAAAATAGATACCCACTGCCTTTAGTGTCAGTTTTATTAGATCAAGTAAAGAATGCTAGAATCTACACCAAATTGGACCTGCGAGGAGCATATCATTTGATTTGAGTGGCTTCAGGGGATGAATGGAAAACCGCTTTTCGAACTCGATACGGATTATTTGAATATCAAGTCATGCCTTATGGGTTATGCAATGCTCCCGCTGCCTTCCAGCATTTCGTTAATGATATATTACGAGAATTCCTCGACCGGATTGCCGTGGTTTATATAGATGACATTTTAATCTTTTCCGACAATCTACAGGAGCACATTTCCCATGTTCGATCCATCCTCACAAGGTTGCAAGAAAACCATCTCTATGTAAAATTGGAGAAGTGTGCATTTCATGTGGAACGAGTTGAGTTCTTAGGATTCATCTTGTCACCAGAAGGAGTTAGTATGGATCCTGCCAAGATAAAGACAGTGCAACATTGGCCTTCTCCTTGCAATGTCAAAGAGATCCAGAGTTTCTTGGGGTTCGCTAATTTTTATCGAAGATTCATATCCAATTTTTCTCAAACAGTTACACCCATTATTCGATTGTTGAAGAAAGGAGTGAAGTTTGAGTGGACAAAAGAAGCTGAAAATGCTTTTAATTTTTTGAAGAATTCCTTCGTCTCAGCTCCAATCTTGCTCCACCCCAATCCAGATGAGCCATATTATGTGGAGGCAGATGCTTCAGATGTTGCCATAGGAGGTATCCTTTCCCAGCGTCATAAGGATACAGGTCAATTACATCCAGTGGCCTATTTCTCTCGAAAATTAACACCACCAGAGATAAATTATTCAATTGCGGGTAAGGAGCTATTGGCAGTCAAAGAAACTTTTCGTGAGTGGAGGCATTACATTTTGGGAGCTAAGCATAAAGTGACCGTTTACACAGACCACCGAAATTAACAGTTTTTAAAATCAGCTCGAACTCTAACAGCTAGACAACTGCGTTTGTCCCTATATTTTGCAGACTTTGATTTTGTTATCACTTTCAGTCCAGGAAAAGTAAATGGGAAGGCAGATGCTCTATCTCGAATTGATACCGGTGCAGTTAAAGAGCCTCCAGAAAAAGAATTGATTATTCCACAAGAGAAGTTCATATCTGCCATATTGTATGAAAATTTAACCAAAGAAATTCAAGAAAACTTAACATTCAAAGGAATGCTGAAGTGGTCCAAAGAAGGCCAAGGAAGAGAAATCAAAAAAGGTTTGCCATACTTTAAAGGTGCACTGTATGTTCCGACTGTGGAGCTGCAAGAAAAAAATCTTCAGGCTTATCATGACGATCAATTGGCTGGACACAAAGGAATTCAAAAGACTCAAAATCTAATACAACGAGAATTTTGGTGGCCAAAAATGAAAACTCAGATAAGACAATATGTGTCAACTTGTGACAAATGTCAAAGAGGGAAATCAAATAGAACAGCTTCACAAGGTCTGTTAAGACCTTTGCCCACTGCACCCCATGCCTGGCATACTGTTACTATGGATCTTATAGTGTACCTCCCTAGTAGCCAAGGTTTTAACACTATCCTAGTTTTTGTAGACAATTTCACTAAAATGGCGCATTTCATTCCTTTGAAAGAAATCCCTCGAGTCCCACAGATTGCACAGTTGTTTACACAACACATAGGCCCTCATTCTGACCCTGGCGGTCGGTGATAATGCGGCGGCCAAGCCGCCAACAGGCCGGCGGTCCAAAATATGCAATTCTGACCCTGGCGGGAACCGCCAACACAGCCCGCCGCATTAACACTCCGCCCGCCACGGCGGAACAAACAAACAGCGCGGCGGTCCCCGCCAACAGCCAGGCGGCATACAATGTACCGCCCACCCTATCACGACCCACCAATCCGCCACCTTTTCCGGGGCGGGAGCACCGCCGATAAAAACACGGCGGAAATAGACTACGAACGAGAAAACGCTCACCTCTACGCACTCCACGCGAGATTCCGGCAGTATGGAACCCGAGTTGCAGGTCATCCCCGCACTCCTATACCTGCTCCTGTACCAGGAGCACGCCCGGCGGCGCGGAAGACATCGGTGAGTACTGCACCTATGACACAGGGGAGGGAAAAGATTACCGGCACACACCCACCCACCCATACTGTTAGGGTTTGTACACAGCAAAGAGCATGTCCCCTCTCACTGCACTAGTGGGTTCTGTAATAGCTCCCTTTTAAACTTACTATTCAAAGCCTTTCTTGTTATCTCACCTTCCCCCCCCCCCCAGGCTTCTGTGTATGTTGTTTAATGTGCTGTTTTGTTTACACATTGGGCCTTGCTTTTACCAAGGCTTCTTTAAAACACTCCTCCCTAGGCCATGTGTTAATCCAACTCATTTGCATAATAACTGAAACTCTGCACACCTTTCAAGAACATGTGCAGCATGTGAGGACCACACCCAGCTCTTCAAACCACACCCAGCTCTGCACACCTTCCAAGAACATGTGCAGCATGTGAGGACCACACCCAGCCCTTCAAACCACACCCAGCTCTTCGAACCACACCCAGCCCTGTCTATAAAAGGCATCCCCCGAGCCTCACCCAGTGCTTGTGCTCGTCTACCTCCCGCTTACCTGAGAACAGATCCCTCGGCGCTGGCACTCCTGCTCTTTACAGACTTTCTTTGACTTCAATTGGCGCAGCTGCTGGCTCTTCCTTCTTCCGGTTTCCGGTTCCTCCTTGCCTCAGCCTCTCTCCTACGAGTAACCTGCAAAAGAGAAAGAAGACAAGGTTAGACTGATCAGTATCTCTTGCCAGCAACAAGTAAGTGCAAAACTTTTTATTACCTGAGGGAGCTTTGACGGCAATTTCTGGATTAGTGTATAGACAGTTTGAGGCGAAGTGCCTTCCACGAGCATTGTGATTAAGGCTCTTTGTTGCAGGATTATTTTGCAGGACTTTGTGAAGCGGACATTGTTTTTATTTCATGGAACTTTTGGGAATCGAACAGTGGAAACCATTGACAGCAAGGAAAACAGTAAATCAAGGACTTGCACAAATTACATGCTGTATTTTGATGTAAAAGTACAGTATTTGTTTTATAAAAGATTCTGGAAATATGCGAAAAGTGAGTCTGCTACTGGGAATTTAGGCTTTAGTTATATTATGATGAATGTTTGATATTGGTAATTCTGATAACGGTATTTGTTTAATTTTTTAGAAGCTTAACAGTAATAGAAAACACATCCCAGAGCAGTAACACATTCCAAACCTGGAAACTAGAGACCAGGATCCAAGAGGTACTTTTAGAAGAGAATTTCCAATAAATAAAGGGATAGTCAGGAACCCATTTAGGAATAGGTTGCACTTATCTGTTCTTTGTTTATGTTTCATTAGGCACCAGTTTCTACAGAAGTCAGAAAGGGCCGCAGATTTGTGCAGCACTTCAACAGTGGAAACGCAAGAACGGTGTTGTCTCTCTTTTTTTTATTTTATCCACTTCCCCCCTTCCCTTGAGCTTCTGTTCTTAGTGCACTGTTTTAAAAACTAGTGTGCTGGAACAAGCAGTTTCAGGGTGGGGTCGGATTGTCTTCAACCTCCATCAGAACTGAACAAGAACTCAGGTGAGCTGGGCTTTGACACATACCCACTACAACACACACATCAATGCATTCCCACAGATCACTGTCACAACCCACAAACCCCCCCCTCCGAAATAATGCAAAGACCAAAAGAAGAGATCATAAACGGGCAGATATATTGAAATATGGACACCAGTAATCCCAATAAATAAATAAACTATGTACAAAATATATACAGCTACTAAATGTAGTCCAACCACTGTCCGTGGACCACAGGGGTCCTGTGCAAAGGGGCAAGGCCCAGTCCCACGACAAGAACTCCACGGAGAGAACACTGCAGGGGCATCAGAAAGAAAATAGGACAGGCACCTCAGGGGGAAGGGAAGGGGGGGCACCTCAGCCACTTGAGTACACGACGCCAGATCCACGAGGGGACTCCATGACCACTGGCCCATCCTGGGGAGAGCAAAGCCACAGTCCATACAGTCCATACAGTGGGTGGCCTGCCCACTGGGCCATCCTGGGGAGTGCAAAGCCACAGTCCATACAGTCCATACAGTGGGTGGCCTGCCCACTGGGCCATCCTGGGGAGTGCAAAGCCACAGTCCATACAGTCCATACAGTGGGTGGCCTGCCCACTGGGCCATCCTGGGGAGTGCAAAGCCACAGTCCATACAGTCCATACAGTGGGTGGCCTGCCCACTGGGCCATCCTGGGGAGTGCAAAGCCACAGTCCATACAGTCCATACAGTGGGTGGCCTGCCCACTGGGCCATCCTGGGGAGTGCAAAGCCACAGTCCATACAGTCCATACAGTGGGTGGCCTGCCCACTGGGCCATCCTGGGGAGTGCAAAGCCACAGTCCATACATTCCATACAGTGGGTGGCCTGCCCACTGGGCCATCCTGGGGAGAGCAAAGCCACAGTCCAAACAGTCCATAACAGACTCCACTGCCACTGGAGGAGGCATGTTGGCCAGAGGACATCCTGCAGCCCTGCCTGAGACAGATCCTGCCCTGCCACGTCTGCCAAAGGGCCAGCGGTTCTTGCCTGGAAGGGCCCAGTTCAGCGCTTCTTGCCTTGAAGGGCCCAGTTCAGCGCTTCTTGCCTTGAAGGGCCCAGTTCAGCGGGTCTTGCCTTGAAGGGCCCAGTTCAGCGGTGCTTGAGACGGCGGGGCCCAGTTCAGCGGTGCTTGAGACGGCGGGGCCCAGTTCAGCGGTGCTTGAGACGGGGGGGCCCAGTTCAGCGGTGCTTGAGACGGCGGGGCCCAGTTCAGCGGTTCTTGAGACGGCGGTCCCCAGCAGAGCGGTGCTTGAGACGGCGGGGCCCAGTTCAGCGGTGCTTGAGACGGCGGGGCCCAGTTCAGCGGTGCTTGAGACGGCGGGGCCCAGTTCAGCGGTGCTTGAGACGGCGGGGCCCAGTTCAGCGGTTCTTGAGACGGCGGTCCCCAGCGGAGCGGTGCTGGAGACGGCGGGGCCCAGTTCAGCGGTGCTTGAGACGGCGGGGCCCAGTTCAGCGGTGCTTGAGACGGCGGGACCCAGTTCAGCGGTTCTTGAGACGGCGGTCCCCAGCGGAGCGGTGCTGGAGACGGCGGGGCCCAGTTCAGCGGTGCTTGAGACGGCGGGGCCCAGTTCAGCGGTGCTTGAGACGGCGTGGCCCAGTTCAGCGGTGCTTGAGACGGCGGGGCCCAGTTCAGCGGTGCTTGAGACGGCGGGGCCCAGTTCAGCGGTTCTTGAGACGGCGGTCCCCAGCGGAGCGGTGCTGGAGAAGGCGGGGCCCAGTTCAGCGGTGCTTGAGACGGCGGCCGGTCTATGGCCAACTGCTCATTGCCTGGTGGTGCCCTCCTGGGCAGCGGGGATGGTGCTCCTTCAATGCCCACCTGGGCTGTGGGTGGTGGGGCCCTCCTGGCCAGCTGGGCTGGGTCCTCCCTGGGCAGCGGCTATGGGGGTGGTGGGCTCCTCCTGGGCAGCAGGCCTGCAGCCTGACCTCTCCGACTTGCTGCCCTTGCCCTCCTTAGTCGGGAGTCTGTGGCCCTTTCCTCCCTTTGGAGCTGTGGCTGGTGACTGTGTCTGGGTGGTGTCCGGGGGGGATGTAGAAGCCGGGCTCCTGCGGCGCCCCTTCCGCCTTCTGCTCCTCTTCCCAGGGGGTGGGCTGGCTGTCCCCTTGCTGCTGGGCGAAGATCCAGACATGCGGGCTGGTGGGCTCCAATACCCCTGCACCCTTGTCAAGGGGGCTGCAGGGCTGGTGGTGGCTGAGGTGCTCTTCTTACCCCGACGAGAAGGAGGGGGGGGCTCAGGGTCAGGAAAGAAGTTAGCAGTGGCGAGGAAGAGTTTCTTGGGACAATGGAGAGTGGTAGGTACAGTGGGAATGGGAGTGGAGGGAGAGGATGTGGTTGTAGGTGAGTCACGTTTGCTGTCTTTGGGTGCAGGTGCAGGAGGGATAGGCTGTCGTGAGGTGGATGGCTGTTGGGTGGGTGGGTGGCTGCGTTTGTGTGGTGTGGAAGAGGGGGTGACAGACACAGTGGGAGAGGACACAGGGGACGTGTAAATGGCAGTGGGGGTGGTGACTGCACGTGTGCGGACTGGAGTGGAGGGTGTGCTGGTGATGGATACACTGGCTGATGGTGAGGTGAGTGGAGGTGTGAGTGTAGACGTCACAGGGAGGGAGGAGGGAGACGAGGAGGTGGGGGTCACAGAGGTGGTAGTGACTGTTGGCATGTCTGCATCGGAATGTTGCGTGTGTGAATGTCTGCGTGATCTGTGGTGCTTATGTTTGGATGAGCTTCTCTTGGGTGTTGAGGTGTGTGCAGGCTGGTCTGATGGTGTGGGTGGGACAGGCAGAGGAACAGGAGACTGGGAGGAGGGAGTTAGTAGAGGGAGGCAGGAGACAGGGACAATGGCTGCCGTCAGTGCTGAGGCCAGAGCCTGGAACGATCGCTGATGGGCAGCCTGACCCGAATGAATGCCCTCCAGGTACGCATTGCTGCGATGAACCTCCCTCTCCACCCCCTGGATGGCATTCAAAAGGGTAGTCTGCCCAACAATGAGCGTTCGGAGGAGGTCAATGACCTCCTCACTGAGGGCAGCGGGGGTAACAGGGGCAGGGCCTGAGGTGCCTGGGGCGAAGGAGATGCCCGGCTTCCTGGCAGAGCGGGCACGGGCGAACGCTGAGGGGCTGCTGGGAGGGCGGAGATGGTGCGCTGGGTGGCGGCTGTACCTGTAATGGCGGGGGGCACGGATGGTGCCACCCCCGCAAGGGAGCTCCCTTCCGAGGACGTGTCCGTGTCGCTGCAGGGTCCAGTCGTCCCCGTTGTGGAGCTCCCCTCGCCCTCCGTCTCACTGGTCCAGTCAGACTCTGTGGCATGGCCCTCCTGGGCCATGTGAGATGCAGCTCCCTCCTGCCCCGATGCCACTTCTCCTCCGCCTGATGATGCTGATGCACACAAGCACAGAAAGACAAACAAAAAGGGGGGGGGAGAGAGAAATAAAGGGATATTGAGTACATGGATCTCCGGTACAGTTAGCGGACATGACAGACACAGATGCCCCCTGCACTAAGTTGCGCACTTGGGGTCCGCTACGCATTCCGTGGAACATGCCCTACACGCCTAGAGTTGACAACTGCACCCATGGATGACACGGCCCAGGGATGGCTGTACTGACAAACTACTGAGGATGGTGGCTGGGGACACAGGGGCTTACGGGGGTGCCCAGCCTACAGATATCGCCCAGGCCTAGGGGGACCCACAGCCCTCCTCCCCCACCCAGACACCTCCACTGCGCGACAACAGAGTAGATAATGCTTGTACTCACCCCCTTGTGTCAGCTGTGCTGCCCTCACGCGCCCATCCAAATCAGGGTAGGCCACCGCCAGGATCCGGAACATCAGGGGGGTCAGTTGACGGCAGGCACCCCGCCTACGTTGGGAGGCCATCCCCAGCAGAGACTCGGCGGTCTTCTTGGTCCCGCGGCGGATGTCCTCCCACCTCTTGCGGCAGTGGGTGCCCCGTCGATGGTGGACCCCCAGGGTCCGGACTTCCTTGGCGATGGCACGCCAAATCCCGATCTTCTCATGGGCGCGGACCTATGTGACACGTACAGGGAGGGAGAAATACCACGTTCAAGTTTGTCTGCATTTTCGTTGCCAGTGGCCCAACGCCCCCCATCCCCGCCAGGCCCCCCGCCATGCCCCCGCCAGCCCCAACATGCCCCCCATCCCCGCCAGGCCCCCCGCCAGCCCCAACATGCCCCCCATCCCCGCCAGGCCCCCCGCCATGCCCCCCGCTATGCCCCCCGCCAGCCCCAACATGCCCCCCATCCCCGCCAGGCCCCCCGCCAGCCCCAACATGCCCCCCATCCCAGCCAGGCCCCCCGCAAGGCCCCCCGCCAGCCCCAACATGCCCCCCATCCCCGCCAGGCCCCCCGCCATGCCCCCCGCCAGCCCCAACATGCCCCCCATCCCCGCCAGGCCCTCCGCCATGCCCCCCGCCAGCCCCAACATGCCCCCCATCCCCGCCAGGCCCCCCGCCAGCCCCAACATGCCCCCCCATCCCCGCCAGGCCCCCGCCATGCCCCCCACCAGGCCCAACATGCCCCCCATCCCCGCCAGGCCCCCCGCCAGCCCCAACATGCCCCAACATCCCCGCCAGGCCCCCCGCCAGGCCCCCAAGCCAGCCAGTGGCCCCAAATCCAGATTGAATTAAACTCACTTGTTGGTCTGGAGGACCGTAGAGTAGCGCATACTGGGGGAGGACCCCATCCACAAGTTTCTCCAACTCCTCTCCAGTGAAGGCAGGGGCCCTTTCCCCAGGCGCAGCAGCCATTGTCCCTTCCAGACCGAGGTCACAGCAACACTTGCAGTATAGGTCCTCTCCTGTGAAAGTTCAAGTCGCAAGTGGATAAGTAGATAGAAAATGGCGGTCACGTCCGCGGCGGTGCGTACCGCGGCGGTGCGTACCGCCACCGCCGGCGCCCTTCGCCATTGGCTCCTGAAACCCATAGGCTTCAATGTTAACCAATGCGGCTTCGCGCCGCGGTCTTCGCCCGCCGCGGTGTGCCACGCCAGCGCATTGACCTCACATCCCATTGTCACACTTCACAGGTCAGGCAGCCGCCATTTCGAGGGTCCACATGGCTCAATTTCAACTGCGTCACACAGGCCTAGGCCTTGCATAGCCACTCAGACACGCCATTCACTGCATAGAGAATCGTTTACTGTGCTAGCTGTGAGTACGTACCTGTGGGTTGCTTGACTGTGTGCTCCATGTTGTCCTTCCTAGGAACCGTCCGCTGGGTTTGGCGAGGAGACGGATGAATCCTCCCGTGTACCGACCGCTGGTGGACCTGTCGACAATGGAAGAACGCCACATTATCCTGACCTACCGTCTTAACCGTGCCACTATACATGAACTGTGTGCCCAGCTGGAGCCCGACCTGATGTCCCCCATCCGCCAACCCACAGGGATTCCCCCTCTGGTGCAGGTCCTGTCAGTACTCCATTTCTTGGCAAGTGGGTCATTTCAGACAACAGTGGGAATTGCTTCTGGGATGTCTCAGCCCATGTTTTCGAAGGTGTTATCCAGAGTGTTGTCTGCCCTGATGAAATACGTGAGGAGCTACATCCTTTTCCCTGAGGTGGGCGAATTGGCTGCAGTGAAAGGTGATTTCTATGCCCTTGGACATATTCCCAACGTCATTGGTGCCATTGATGGGACCCATGTGGCTCTGGTTCCCCCAAGAGACAGGGAGCAGGTGTACAGGAACAGAAAAAGTTACCATTCAATGAACATCCAGGTGGTGTGTTTGGCTGACCAGTACATCTCGCATGTAAATGCCAAATTCCCAGGGTCAGTGCATGACGCCTACATCCTGAGGAATAGCAGCATCCCTTACGTGATGGAACAGCTAGAGAGACACCGTGTATGGCTATTGGGGGACTCTGGGTACCCCAACCTGTCGTGGCTACTGACCCCAGTAAGGAATCCCCGGACCAGGGCAGAGGAACGGTACAATGAGGCCCATGGGCGTACTAGGAGGGTGATCGAACGCACCTTTGCCTCCTAAAGGCCAGGTTTCAGTGCCTGCATATGACAGGTGGATCCCTAATGTACTCACCTAAGAAGGTGTGTCACATCATCGTGGCCTGCTGCATGCTTCACAACCTGGCTTTGCGCCGCCAGGTGCCTTTCCTGCAGGAGGATGGTCGAGACGGTGGTGTTGTGGCAGCGGTGGAACCTGAGGAGAGTGACGAGGAGGAAGACGACGGGACTGAAACAGACAACAGGGACAGAATCATTGAACAGTACTTCCAATAGGACACAGGTAACAATTCAAAGATAATTTAGTAAATGTGAACTACTCTCCTGCATCTCTGCTGCCTGTCTATTTGCCCCAGTGTATGATGACTGAGTTGTGGCTTTTCCCTCCCTATTTCAGATCTGGGGTCCCCACTACGAGACCTGTGCTTCGTTTCCCCATGGACTACAGCTTTGTGGCAGCTGTTTGTTGACTTCACTATGTACAAGGACATATTTGCACTGTCATGTCAATTACAATATTTTGAAATCACAGCCAGACTCCAGATAGTTTTGTGCAAAATAGGTGTTTATTTAAGTGCTCAAAATGGGATGGGTGGTTTCAAGTGGGTGGGGGCTATGGTGAAGGAATGTCCATGGCAGAGTCCAGAGTAACAGTCACACAGGTGCATTGTCCAGAGGCCTGTGGAGAGATGGAGCATGGGCAGTTCAAGGATGGACAGGGTGACAATGTGGGACAGTGGGATGACATCAGGTGGTATCCTTTGCTGGCGGGGGTCTTGACATCCTACTCTGTCTTCTTGCGAGATCTCAGGGCCCTCTGGCGGGGTGGTTCTTCTCCTGCAGGAGGTGGGGGTCTGGTGGGCTGCTGCTGTGCGGGGGCCTCCTGTCCACTAGCGCCGGCGGAGGTGGTTGGCTGTTCTTGGTCCAGGCTAGTGGCAGGGGCCCTTTGGTGTTGTTGAGTGTCCGTCCTGGTGTTGATGAGGTCCTGCAGCAGCCCTACAATGGTAACCAGGGTGGAGGTAAGGGCTCTGATGTCCTCCCTGTACCCCCGATAGTGTTCCTCCTGCAGTACCTGGATCTCCTGGAACCGGGCCAGTACCGTCGCCATCGTCTCCTGGGAGCGGTTGTATGCTCCCATGATGGTGGTGAGGGCCTCGTGGAGAGTGGGTTCCCTGGGCCCGTCCCCCCCCTGTCGCACAGCTGCCCTCCGAGTTGCCCTGTTTCCCTGGGCCTCTGCCCCCTGGCCGGTGTGCCCACTACCACTGCCCCCAGGTCCCTGTTGTTGTTGGGGTGGTGGGTTATCCTGGGTGCCCTGTAGTGGTAGACACACCGCAGATTGACGCGCCCTGGAGACAGAGGCATGGGCCCGCTGGGTGGGAGCTGTGCTGGTGTTCCCAGAGGGGTTTGGGTCTGTAGTGGCCTGGGCCTGTGTGAGGGGAACCGACTGTCCAGAGGTCCCCGATGGTCCGGGCTGGTCATCGGTGTCCAGGTCGACAGAGCTGCTGTCATCGCTGACGGCCTATTGGGTGGGGGGTGTGGAGAATTCTGGGCCCTCCGCGGCGGTGTGTTGACGGTCGGGTCCTGCAGGGGTATAGAGGTATGGTTATAGTTTCAATGTGTGGCATATAGGTGTATCTGTGGGTTCCCGTGTCCCCAAGTGCTGGCATTCGTGTGTGGGGGCTTTGGTGAGGGTGGCTTGTGGGGGGGATGTGTATATGCATTGGGCATGCTTTGGTGATGGGTGTCCATGCTTAGTGGACGCATGCAGGCCTAGGTTTTTGGATGTGTGGGTTGTGATGGTGAGACATTGGCAGGGAATAGGTGTGCTGGGGGTGGGGTTGAGGATGGTGGTGGGGGTGAGGATGGTGGTGGGGGTGAGGGTGGGGGTGAGGATGGGGGTGGGGGTGAGGGTGGGGTTCGAGGATGGGGGTGAGGGTTGGGGTATGATTTGGCATGCAGGTGGGGGGGAAGCAGTATTGAAGCTTCAACTTACCAGTATCCATTCCTCCGCCGACTCCTGCGAGGCCGTCAGGATGCAGGATGTTCAAGACTTCCTCCTCCCATGTTGTAAATTGTGGGGGTTGAGGTGGGGGTCCTCCGCCAGTCTTCTGCACGGCGATGTTGTGCCTGGATACCATGGAACGCACCTTCCCCCGTAGGTCGTTCCATCGCTTCCTGATGTCTTCCCGATTTCTGGGGTGCTGTCCCACAGCGTTGACCCTGTCGACAATCCTCTGCCATAGCTCCGTCCTCCGGGCAATGCTGGTGTATTGGATCTGTGTGCCGAACAGCTGGGGCTCTACCCGAACGATTTCCTCCACCATGACCCTGAGTTCTTCGTCTGAGAAGCGGGGGTGTCTTTGGGGTGCCATGGGGTGGTGTGTATGATGTGTGGGGTGGAGTATGTGTAGTTAAGTGTGTTGAGTGTGGTGGTGTGTGTTGTTTTGTGTGTGGATAGTGTGTGGGTGATGGTGTTGAGTGGCTGTGGCTGCTAGTTTGTGGATGGTGGTGTCTCGCTCTGGCCTTCTTTCAGAATTTTTGGTCGTAGGGGTTTGTGGGTGATGTGGGTGTGTGTTTTATATTCTATTGTGTGTGTGGGAGTGGTGTGTGTATGTGTATCAGGTGTGTGGAATTCAAATCGGCCAATGTGGCTGAGTTTTGTTCGTTTGTGTGTATTCTGACCGCGGCGGTGTGTCCCGCCAATGGAATACCGCGTTTGAAAGACCGCCGCGTGGATTAGTGGGTCGTAATGGCATGGGCGTATTTCTGTTGGCGTGACGGTGGAGGTTTTGTCACCTCCACTTTTCCGCCGACCGCTGGTCTGGCGGTCTGTTGTGGCTGTCGGATTTTCGGAGGTTTGCCTTCTGCGGGTCAGAATGACCGTGGCGGGTTTCCGCAACCGCGGCGGGATTATGGAGGATTTCTGACCGGCGGTAGGCGCCTTTTACCGCCGAGGTCAGAATGACCACCATAGTACGCGCCCATGGTATCCCAAAAATTCTAGTTTCAGACAGGGGGTCCCAATTTGTTTCTCGCTTTTGGAAGGCCTTTAGTAAAAGATTAGGAATTGATTCTCGTTACTCTATCAGTTACCATCCTGAAACCGATGGGCAAACAGAGAGAGTGAATCAAGATTTAGAACAGTATTTAAGACTCAATTTATTCGATAAAGAGAAGGAACGGCCCGAGTTGATGTGGGCAGCTGAATTTGCTTACAATAATGCTGTTCATTCCACCACTGGGTTCACCCCCTTTTATCTGAACCATGGTAGACATCCTAATGTATTGTTGGGTAAAGAAGATGATTCAGTGCCTGCAGTAGAAGAGATGGTGAGGGATTTGCAGCCCACGTTAGTTAGGGCTAGAAAAAACATCATTCAAGCAAAAGACTCATATAAGACTCAGGCTGATAGAAAAAGAAGAGAGAGCTCCATTTATTCGAAAGGAGACAAAG